>NW_027139644.1:1230141-2455283 GCF_035084215.1 Heptranchias perlo | reverse complement strand
GAAATATTCGTGAAAAGAGTCAGTGTAAAGAGACTCAGCAGTTCATGTTTCCCCGAGACACTTCCTTCAGACCTGAGACCGAAAAGTTTGTCCTTTCCGTAGTGTAGCGGTTATCATGTTCGCCAGTTACATGCAGAAAGTCCCCGATTTGACCTCGGAGGGAAGCATGTTGTTGGGACTTGCTCCCCATAAACCTCCAGGGTCGAGTTTGTTCATTCGTGAACGGGGCGACAAACCTTTTTAAATTTAACAGCGGCTGCACCGGATTCCTTGTATAATAAGCACTAAACATTTTTAAGCAGACTCCTAAAATACAGTATGTAAAATGGGAAGGGATAAAAGTTCATGACATGCAAAGCTCAAAGATTTATTGACGTTTTAATTGTCACTTGGCAAACAAGTTAACATTTCCTTCAGTGTGCAACAGAACGTATTAATGGTGATTAAAGAAAACATTAAGTGTCTCACAGACTTGAATTATTTTTGTGCAATGATCTATTCCCAACCACAAGGGAACACTGCATGAAATATTTATATATTTAAGGATATAATAAGTTTTTATACATATATAATCTATGCCATCAGTAGACCCCGTGGAGAAACGGCAGCGCGTCTGATTCCAGATTCTGAAGGCTGCGTATTTAAATCATGTCGAAATCACTATTTATCTTACCATTCATATCAGCCTGGATAATTTCGGAATCACTGCTTTTTAATAATAAACGGAACTTTGGTCACTCGTTCATTGTTCATTGCTCCCTGTCATTGATAATTGAAATGAAATGTTAATCTGGCAAAACCGGAGAACAAAATATTAAACAAGCGAAACAAATACTGAGCAAAATTATTTGCAATGTTTTGGGGAAGTGCAGCTGAAAAGCAGAAGATCTGAATGGAATTATCAATGATTGAGCGGAATACATTGCTCGACTTGTTACTCGATTGCCTTCGACACCACGGAATTCAGGTGAACCTGTTTCATGGTTTGCACTGAACCCTTGGAGCGGAGCCAACAGCCGGCTCGCTGCAACAACAGACAAGGAAGTAACAGTTTCCTCAGGCTTGGCTAGCTCAGTCGGGGGAGGCATTCCCCTCGGGATCGTGGGTGCGAGTTGCAACTTTTACGCTGCCCTCATGAGCGGACCCCAGCGCTCCATTTTCGCTGAAATGGAGAATTTCTCCGCCACCTTTTTCTTGATATCACAATTGCTGCCGGTGCGAGTGAAAACGGCCCTCCGCTTCACTGTGAGTGCAAGAGACAAGTCTGGAGGTGCCGCGTGGCGTCCAATGAATGTCAAAACTTTAAAAGAAGAGTTAGCGATTCAGCTACACCAACCTCGCTGGTGGACAAGAGATTTTTTTTTGTCAGAGGTTCCAGCCTTGCCTTCATCTCTTGCCTTTTGCGAGGCACTTGTTCCGGTTTAAATTTACAAACAGGATGAGTTGGTGATCGGGGGGACTGCAGGAGACTCAGCGGCCCCGGGTGAGACACAGAAAAATCCGCCCAAGCCCTGTCCCAATGTACGTATGTGGAAGTAAAGACGGGAGCGAACGGTGTGACGCTCCAGTCAAACCGCCTGTCGGGGAACGCCTTGATTTTAAAATTCTCATCCTTGCTTTCAAATCCCACCAGAACCTCGCTACCCCACCCTATCATGTGGCTACAAGAGCAGGTCAGAGGCTGGGTATTCTGCGGCGAGTGACTCACCTCCTGACTCCCCAAAGCCTTTCCACCATTTACAACGCACAAGTCAGGAGTGTGATGGAATACTCTCCACTTGCCTGGATGAGTGCAGCTCCAACAACACTCAAGAAGCTCGACACCATCCAAGATAAAGCAGCCCGCTTGATTGGCACCCCATCCACCACCCTAAACAGTCACTCCCTTCACCACTGGCACAATGTGGTTGCAGTGTGCACCATCCACAGGATGCACTGCAGCTGCAGCAACTCGCCAAGGCTTCTTCGACAGCACCTCCCAAATCCGCGACCTCTACCACCTAGAAGGACAAGTGCAGCAGGCGCATGGGAACAACACCACCTGCACGTTCCCCTCCAAGTCACACACCATCCAGACTTGGAAATATATCGCCGTTCCTTCATCGTCGCTGGGTCAAAATCCTGGAACTCCCTTCCTAACGGAACTGTGGGAGAACCGTCACCACACGGACTGCAGCGTTTCAAGAAGGCGGCTCACCACCACCTTCTCAAGGGCAATTAGGGATGGGTAATAAATGCCGGCCTCGCCAGCGACGCCCACATCGCATGAACGAATAAAAAAAATCTCTGTGCTCCTCCAATTCTTGCCTCTTGCGCATCCCCGATTTTAAACGCTCCACCATTTGCGGCTGTGTCTTCAGCTGCCTAGGCCCTAAGCTCTGGAATTCCATCCTTAAACCTCTCCGCCTCTCTCTCCTTTAACACATACCTTAAAACCTAACTCTTCGACTAAGCTTTTGGTCACCTGTCCCAATATCTCCTTATGTGGCTTAGTGTCAAGTTTTGTTCAAAAACTCTTCCTGTGAAGCACTTTGTGAGGTTTTACTGCATTAAAGGTGCTATATAAATGCAGGTTGTGTCCTCTGGTTATCGACCCTCCTGCCAATGGAAATAGCTTCTCCCCATCCATTCTATCAAAATCCCCTCATAATTTTGAACACCTCTATTAAATCTCCCCTTAACCTTTTTTTTTGCTCGAAGGAGAACAATCCCAGCTTCTCCAGTCTCTCCACATAACCCATCCCTGGACACGATGGAAGGCGGAGGGCTGCAACCAGGTTTGCAAATTATTGCCAATCGGGAGCTGGACAAATCGAAAGGAACCGAAATGACAAAGAGCTTTGTGTATCTGTAGATACGCTTTGGGAAACGGAATTGGAGACGAATAAAGGACTGAGCAGACAGGCGGCCAAGACGCAGTTGAGTCGGCATGTCCCCCTGGAACAGTTACTCTGATGTTGTGGGTGAAATTAAGAGGTCGGAGCCATTTAAAGCGCTCCCAGTTACTGCAGATCAGGCATCAAAACCTGATAACAGCGTCAGGACGCTCAGAATACTTTTTCTTCATTCGTTCATGGGTTGTGGGCGTCACTGGCGAGGCCGGCATTTATTGCCCATCCCTGATTGCCCTTGAGAAGGTGGTGGTGAGCCGCCTTCTCGAATCGCTGGAGTCCGTGTGGTGAAGGTTCTCCCACAGTCCGACTCAATAACAGACAAAGCACCGGTGGGCGCGCCGGTTGCAGGAGAGCTGGTTGGCGGTGATATCGATGCTGTGAGCGAGACCAGACCGTTCCCATATTTCCACAAACAATGTCCCATCCTTTATTTCTGGAAAAGTAAGACTGATAGTGGACAATTGCATTTCTGTGCCTGCAACATGTAACTTTGGCTCGGTGACACGCTGCTTTAGTGTATCTTGCAAGAAAAAGCACCGGGCGGTTTCTGTGGCGCAATCGGTTAGCGCGTTCGGCTGTTAACCGAAAGGTTGGTGGTTCGAGCCCACCCAGGGACGAAAATTGCGCTTTTTTTCTTCCCACTTTCGGATTCATTGCCTCATTCTGATCGACCTGAAGCCGGTGCCAGGTTTTCATTCCTGATCTGCAGTAACTGGGAGCACTTTAAATGGCTCCGATCTCTTCATCTCATTTCACGTTTTCTAATGTGTGATTTGGCTGCAAGAAAGCATTCTGTGAACAATGTCATCTGAGCATGCCTGATTCGCCATAATTTACACTGCGGTCGGATATCAGGCACATGAAAAAACAACAGTGAAATGTTTGTGTGGGCGCGATGCTCTGGGATTCCCTGCCTGACCATCTCCACCGATCCTTCTCTGCAGCCTTCCGAAATACAGCGCAGTGAATGTATCTCTGTGAAATGAGCTCCTGGACAGTAATAAGGAAATTAGTTTGGCTGAGGGGTTATATCCCTAACACGGAGTTTGCAGTATCAGGTTTCCGTAGTGTAGTGGTTATCACGTTCGCCTTACACGCGAAAAGTCCCCGGTTCGAAACCAGGCGGAAACATTTTAAAACCTTGTTCCCATTAAAAATTAGTAAATATTTAACGATTCACATTGCTGAATAATATGAACAAAGTTCATATCTCCCAGCCCTGTTAATGCAGTCCGCTGAGAGCAGGCGATGAAAGCCAACGTGATCGTGGGGGTGAAGGCTGCTTCCAATACTGTCGCATTCCCGGTGGGATCTGGCGGAGATTTGATAAGCCCCATCGATTCAACCAAGGTGGGAGAAATGAAACGGTGTTTGAGAAACATTCATATAAATGATAACATCCAGGATCCTGTCTTCAGAGCGCGTGGTGCAAAGGTCTGACTCCAGATCAAAAGGCTGCGTGTTCACATCACATCGGGGTCAGTGTTTCTTTCACCGCTCACATGAGACTGGATCATTCCCGAATGATGGTTTTAATTGCTTTTTCACAAAAAAACCCAGAAGTTTGGTCTGAACCCTGACTCAGTACCGACCCAATGGCAGGGAGGGGAGCGCCTGATACTCTCATTTATTTCATGCAACAAACTGACACGAACACTGGTATTGATTCAAAATTGACCTGCAGATGGACACACATATAAAAAAGACAGCCACAGAAACAGACAGCAATGACTTGCATATATTACATATATATACATATTTATATATATGTATATAGCGCCTTTAACGTGGCCAGACGATTTAAGCTCGGTGAACTTGCTTCAGCTTTCTGAAATGTACTTGTACATCCTTCAGAGGTCACGGGAAATATATTTTTTTCCCTTTCGAAAAAAGACGCGAAAAGCAGAGACATGTTTTGTTTTCAAAACGGCTGGAGAAATGGCGGACGATCATAAATTAGGAGTCGCCTGTGAAACATTTAAAGGCGACTACCTAAAAATCACTTAGTGCAAATTTAAAATCACGGTTCCTATTTATTTAGGTCTGAAAGAAATAACAATAAACATGTCAGTCAGCGCCCGCGGTGAGACGGTGATGAACTTGTTTGTTGTGAAGTTCACCGCTGGGCTAAAGTTGACGCCGTTCAAAAGACGTGAACCCACTCAATGCAAAGGATGAGCTCATAACCAACAGGTCCCGTCATCGTCAAACACCTCCTTTCTTGTTCAATAGAGGGAGCAGAGGCGTGTACATCATCAGACGCCAGCAACTTTAAGAAATGGAACAGATAAAGGCACAGATGCAAGTTCCAAATCTTTTCAATGCAAAGTTATTTCACTTTACTTAAAGTGCCGTGAGGCTGAAAACGGCTCCCAGATGATTTGCGTTCACTCGTGACTTGTTTTCCAGTGTTGGTCCGTCAGGTTTGCAATTCAATTTGTGTTGGATATTGAAGATATTTCAGGATGATTGCACAACATACCATGTGTAAAGAAACATCTTGATAACTTCAATCATCACACACTCTACATCGACGCTGCAGAGGCCCCAGCACCCCTTTCAATATTGTTTTTTTAACTCACAGTTTTCAAAAGGGAATTGGATAAACGCTTGGATGGAAACATTTTCAGGGCTATGGGGAAACAGCAGGCGAGTGGGACTAACTGGACAGCTCTTTCAGAGAGCTGGCACAGGCACGATGGGACGAATGCCATTCGAATGGCGCTGTCCTATTCCATGATTCTATTAATAGGTCAATTTCCGCCTTTCACTGAGCCTCTCTAAATGGTGCACAGTAATCGTGTCCCTGTGAAATGAATCTGAACAGTAATACGGAAATTAGCGTGGGTGAGCGGTTTAAAACTCTGGTTAGGCACCTAACAGGAAATTTCCCCTCTCAGTTTGATGAGATTATCAATTATCTCCCCCCCTTTCGATCTTAAATGTCTTTATATTTTTTTGATCTCTTCTTCCACTGTCATGCACTCAATGCTGGTCTCCCTGGTAAATACTGAAGAAAAGTGATTATTTAATATTTCTGCCATTTCGCTGTCATTGCCTGTGAGTTTGTCGTGTGTATCCCTTAGTGACCCTATTCCTATCCTAAACTTTCTTTGGCTGTTGATGTGTCCAGAATACTTTGCTTTTTTTGATATTCCTTTTTGCCTTTCTAATAGTTCTTTAGACTTCTTTCCCAGTCTTTTCACATTCCCCCTCTCCTTTATTGTCCAGTGTGGGCCTTTTTCTTCAGTTTCAATTTTGACCTTATTTCTTTATTCATCCCTGGTGTGTCATTTCTGGCTAGTTTGTTCTTACTTTTTAGTGGGATATATTTCTCCTGGACTCTATTGATCACCGTTTTAAATGTTTCCCACTGCTGTTCTATTTCTTTGTCCAGGTCATTAATATGTCAACCATTTCACCGTTCGAAACTTCTCAAGTCACATTTCCATCACAAAGCCAGTTGCTTTTGTGGGAGGAGCAAATCGACTTGGCAGGAAAATCAGCTGCAGCCCAATCCACAAATAAAATATTTCCACGTAACAGTAAAGATAACAAATGTCAGAAGTGGGATTCGAACCCACGCCTCCAGAAGAGACTGCGACCTGAACGCAGCGCCTTAGACCGCTCGGCCATCCTGACGACCGATTTCATGTTTCATTCTGCATCATTTCTGCACTGTTGGCCAGTGAAAGCATCATAAAAGTTTAAAATGTTACTCACCCAACGTGGAGCTCGAACCCACGATTAAAAACTTCGTGCTCTGTCCGACTGAGCTGGCCGGGCCTGAGTATTGTTCACCGCCTGATCTGTCATGACAGCAAGCAGGAGAAAGACTCAATTTCGAATTATTGCAATCAATTCTGAGGGATCGGATGAACTGTCACTTCGAAAGTCACGGATGAATCAAGGGCAGTCAACATGGATTTGTCAAGGGGAGGTCGTGTCTGACTAACCTGATTGAATTTTTCGAGGAGATGACAAGGAGGATCGATGAGGTTGGCGCAATTGATGTAGTCTACGTGGATTTTAGCAAGCCTTTTGAAAAGTTCCCACATGGCAGATTGGTCAAAAAAGTAAAGGCCCATGGGATACAAGGGAATGCGGCTTGTTGGATCCAAAATTGGCTCAGTGGCAGGAAGTTAATGGCCGATGGGTGTTTTTGCGGATGGAAGGCTGTTTCCAGTGGGGTGCCGCAGGGCTCGGTACTTGGTCGTTTGATTTTTGTGGTATCCATGAACGATTTGGACTTAAACGTCGGAGGCATGATAAAGACATTTGCGGGTGACACAAAAATAGGCCGTGTGGTTGATAGCGAGGAGGAAAGCTGTAGACTGTGGGGGTTCAGGCAATTTTCTGATAACAAGGCACTCAATCTATTCCTGAACGAATCTTGAACGAATACGTGTGTTTGACCCGGCACAGGCACGATGGGCCGAATGATCTCCTCTTGTGGACTAACATAATACGATGATACCAAGTGTTATCAGATGGAAAAGCAACACATTCCAAATAAGAGCAGAGAGAGGAAACTAGTCTAACAGCATAACAGCACGGTGAGATATTGTATTTGAGAAGGATGAGGAGGGATAGTTTATCATGGTGGTAGTCACATAGGGTATCAATTGTGACTTTGATAAGGACCATTTCATGTTGCGACAGTCTCGGGTACTGTGTGTGAGTGTGGGATTCAATCTGTATCTGTCTGTCTCTGGTACTGTGTGTGAGTGTGGGATTCATTCTGTATCTGTCTGTCTCTGGTACTGTGTGTGAGTGTGGGATTCATTCTGTATCTGTCTGTCTCTGGTACTGTGTGTGAGTGTGGGATTCATTCTGTATCTGTCAGTCTCTGGTACTGTGTGTGAGTGTGGGATTCATTCTGTATCTGTCAGTCTCTGGTACTGTGTGTGAGTGTGGGAGTCATTCTGTATCTGTCAGTCTCTGGTACTGTGTGTGAGTGTGGGATTCATTCTGTTTCTGTCAGTCTCTGGTACTGTGTGTGAGTGTGGGATTCATTCTGTATCTGTCAGTCTCTGGTACTGTGTGTGAGTGTGGGATTCATTCTGTATCTGTCTGTCTCTGGTACTGTGTGTGAGTGTGGGATTCATTCTGCATCTGTCAGTCTCTGGTACTGTGTGTGAGTGTGGGATTCATTCTGTATCTGTCAGTCTCTGGTACTGTGTGTGAGTGTGGGATTCATTCTGTATCTGTCAGTCTCTGGTACTGTGTGTGAGTGTGGGATTCATTCTGTATCTGTCAGTCTCTGGTACTGTGTGTGAGTGTGGGATTCATTCTGTATCTGTCAGTCTCTGGTACTGTGTGTGAGTGTGGGATTCATTCTGTATCTGTCAGTCTCTGGTACTGTGTGTGAGTGTGGGATTCATCTGTATCTGTCACTCTCTGATACTGTGTGTGAGTTTGGAATTGATTCTGTATCTTGTCAGCAGTGTGTGTGAGAGTTTGTGATTAATTCTTTATATAAAACTGTGTGTTAGTGTGGGAATCTTTCGGTATCTGTCAGTCTCTGGTACTCCATGTGAGTGTGGGATTCATTCTGTATATACAGTCTCCAGTACTGTATGTGGGAGTTGAATTCATCCAAGATATGCAGTTACTCATACTGCATGTGATTGTGGGATTCATTCTGTATATACAGTCTCCAGTACTGTATGTGGGAGTTGAATTCATCCTAAATATGCAGTTACTCATAATGCATGTTAGTGTGGGATTCATACTGTACCTGTCAGTCTCTGGCACTGTGTGTGAGTGTGGGATTAACTGTGTGTCTGTCAGTCTCTTGTACTGTATGTGAGTTTGGGATTCCTTCTGCATCTGTGAGAGTTGGAGTCATTCTGTGTCTCTGTGTCTCTGGTACTGTCTCTGAATGTGAGATTCATTCTGTATCTGTACGTAATTATTCTCTCAGATTACATTATGGCGTTCAATATTGTAGCTTTAATATCTCGATGTTTAAATAGTTTTACTCATTGTTTAATTGGTAAATATGGACATACTTTAGGATTTGATGCTGGAGGTTTTAATCCGATAATTTGTGTGCTTTTTGGAGTACTATTAAATCTGTATCTCTGTGAGTACTGTTGTGGATGATAATATATCTTTCAAACTGATAAGGTGACATTTTAGAATTGGTATGTTATGTGTCGATCAGTCTGGAGAAATGGAATTGATACCGTATCTTTCAGTCTAATATTGTATGAGATTTTTGGACTGGTATGTAATGTGTATCTCAGTCTGCACTAATAGATTTGACACTCTATCTTTAAATCTCATTCTACGAGTACATTCTGAACAGGTATCTAATTTGTTTCTCAGGTTTACTATCTTTCAATATTTCTCAATCTGATACTCGACCTGAGTTTTGGACTTGTGTGCAATTTGTATCATATGATACACTTTTCGAATGGATATTGCATGTATTAAAGTCATGTGTGAGAGTTCTGGGCCGGTATTCAATTTGAATCTCGGGGTACATTATTGGGATTCATTCTGTACCTTTGAATCGGGTACCATGTGTGATTTCTATCTGGTATTTAATTCGTAGCTAATGTTGCTCCATTGTGAGATTGACACAGTGCCTTTCACTCTGAGTGTGTGATTTTGGACTGGGATTTTTGTATCTACCTGTCAGCGGGACTGAGTTCGGGGGGAATGGAACAGTGTCAGCCTCACCTACTCTGCTTGACTGTTGGGTTGAAAATGTGTCTCTGGAAATTGTGATCAGTGTGGGACTGACTACTTCTGCTGTCTGAGACTGTGGAACTGATGAGCTGTCTCTGTCTCTGTGCTCTGTGAGTGATAATATACTTACTGTGTGTGAGAAGGAGCTGGCTGTACTGTTCCTTCTGCCTCGGGTGGAGGAAGCATCACATTTATTCTGGATCGTTCAAGGGTTTGCCTGGAGAAAGAAAATGATCTCTTGTTACTCAGGAACAGGTGAGGTAGAAAAGACAGAAGTGATCAGTTTAATATCTCTGTTAATGATCATTTTGAATATCCACAAATGAAATCCAGTGATACAAACAGTGTCAGTGTCTGACTCCACTGCAGTACTGCAGAACTCAGCTTCTGCACACCAGGTGTGTTGGGCTGTTTTACAACAATTTAATAACATCCAGACACGGCCCAACCCCTGCACCGATCCATGAATGGGACTACCCGATGGGGCAGGGACCTTTGTACAGGTCAGGTTTCTAATCCCCTCTCCCATGGGACTAACCGTTCAACCGAAACCAAACAGCCGCTGTTTAAAATGTGTCCTTGACACTTCTCACCTGATGCCTGCAATAGATGCTCTTTGTATAACTCCCCACATCCTTACTGTCCGGCTCTGTTTCCACTCTTCACTGTCCAATCACAATAAATAGGGTGAGACTGGAACTAAACCAGGACCATTCACTACTGGTTTGGGGAGAGAAAGCAGCAATGATTTTAATAGCAGGTTCTTCCCATTCTCTCTCCCTTCCCCTGGACACACCCTGTACACACACAGTCCGAGAATGACCTCTCCCTTCCCCCCTCTCACTCCATGTTCCGGGACCAGTTCCTGATCCACTCCGCCTCTTACAAACAGCCCCCGGACTCCCCCTGACCTTCCCCCGGACTCAATGCCGATGTCTGAGCCCATCTGCGGACACGGTCCCGAAGCGATGATCTGCTGTAACGAGGCTGCTCTTTGCTCCCTTCCCCCGGGGGCCGTGATCTCTCCATTCCCGGCTGTTTTAAACCATCTTCTTCCGCTCACTGAGGGAATGGCGCCCACAATTCCCAATCCAAAAATCGATGGAAACTTTCCCCAATTGGAATTTTTCCGAGTCTGAGCAAAGGAAGTGGGTCTGGGGGAGAGGTCATAGGAATGGGGTCCACAGGCAGTGCAGGAACAGGAACCCGAATGGGAAACAGATGGGATTCCACCAGTGCCTAACGCTGGAATCCAGACCGACTTTACAATCTCCAACTATTAAACTAGATGTTTCCATCTCTGCTGTTTCTCTCGGGGTCTTTTGATGGTAAAGAGCCTTTCAGAGATAAAGTGAGCGGCTGTGAAATCAGCCAATGGATTCTCTTCATTAATGGCCCCTATAATGTGTGACTGGGAGAGGATTTCCCAAACCAATCCTGGAGAAACATGGGAGGAAAGTGGGAGTCGGTGTATTTGCTGGGACCGTGTAGGGTTAATATCAGGCAGCAACAGTCGCAGATTAATTTAACCGGAGTGAAACTGTAGGTCACTGAGAGTAATATCGAACAGCCCTGAGCTGTAAAACTGCAGATAGTACAACAGGCATTAGAGGGTTAAATGTGACCCATTGTTTCTGTCCCTCTCTGTACTGTCCCCGAGTGTGGGATTAATAGTGTTTCTGACCCTTGTACAATATCAGTGAGAGATGAGATTGCATCTTCTGTCTCTCCAACGCGATCTTTCTGGATAAAACCGCACTTTACCGGTCAGTCTGGAACTAATACTGTTAACGTCTGTCTGTCACTGTGTCTCACCGCTCTCTCTGTCTCTCTCACCGTGTCTGCCTCCCTCTCTCTCTCTGGTGCTGTATATGAAGGTGGATACTGTTATTGAGCGTGATTTGGACACAGATCGGAAGTGTAAGACTGATACTGTCTCTCTCTCTCTCTCTATTGCTGGACATGAAAGTGGGATACCGTCTGATATAAAATAGAGAGAATGAGATGTCCGGGCCGGGCCTAACTGTAACTGGGGATGTGTTCGGCTCCAGTCCCAGTTCATGGTCATAATCCTTTCACAGATTCAGGTCGAGAGTCTCTGTGAGACGGGAACACTGGTGGAGTAACTCCGCGTCATAACTCAAACCCCAACATATGAGATTCTCCAAATAAGCTGGAATAAGGTGTTTGTAAAACGCTGAACCCGTCTGGGAGGGGATGTGTGGGGAGATAGAACAGGGAAACAGACTGAAATGGAGGAGCCGAGTTGACTTGTTATTGAATGGACTGTATTTAGGCAGGAATATTAACGATTTCTCATTGTAACGGGGCTTATTTGAAAGCTTCGGGTTTTGGGAATCCTTGAATATGAAGCCCGGGTCTGTCAGGGTTTGTGCGGAGCGCTGAGGTTCGGTTCTATTATCGATAAACGGTTTGAAACTGTCGGATGGAGAGAACTGGAGGTGGAGCTGGAAGATCAGAGGCCACTCTCCGCTCTGTCACTCTGACTGTCTCCTCCCCTCCCGATTTCTCTGTTTAATCCCCCATATGGAACCAAAGCGGGTCGGTGGACTCCAAACACGGTTTACTCGTTAACAGGACGAAAGGCGAGTCATGTTCCTGATCTCCTGGGCACCAGGCAATTCACTGTTATTTGTTTCTGTACAGAGTTACATTTCAGTGATTCCCCAGTGAGTTTGTAAATAATCCAACAAAATAGAACAGAAACGGAGCGAAGCGCTGAATTTCACAGATGTAGAAAGGTTATTCGAGCAGTTCTGGTGATTCTTTACGAGCCCAGCATGGCAAGTAGTTTAAATAAATACAAGAAATCTGGTGATGTGTGGGCTAGGGTCTTTCAGTCACCGTTTAAAGTACCGGACTGTGGTCACTGCCCCGACTCCAGTCCCATTAATTCCTCATCTCGTCCACAACGAGACAAAAGCAGCTCAAAGCCACACTGGCAGCATGATATCAGCGTCTCCCTTCAGACAGTAACCAGTCCTTTCACAGATACAGAGGGTGGCTCTGAAAAGAGCCTTTACATCGAGTTACATTGAAACTACAGCACAGAAACAGGCCATTCTACCCAACTAGTCTATGCCGGCGTTTATGCTGCTCATGAGCCTCCTCCTTCCTTACTTCATCTAACCCTATCGGCAAATCCTTCTATTCCTTTCTCCCTCATGTGCTGATCTATCTTCCCCTTTAATGCCCCTATGTTATTTGCCTCAGCTGCTCCTCGTAGTTACAAGTTCCACATTCTGACCACTCTCTGGGTGAAGCAATTTCTCCTGAATTCCCTATTTGATTTATTAGCGACTATGTTATATTTATTAACTGAAGTTTTGGACTCCCAACAAGTGTAAACATTTTCTCTACATCAATCCTAACAAACCCTATCATTATCTTAAAAACCTCGATCAGATCAACCCTCAGCCTTCTCTTTTCTAGTGAAACGAGACCCAGTCTGTTCAGTCTTTCCTGATAAGAATATCCTCTCATTTCTGGAATCATTCTTGTGAATCTTGTTTGCACCTTCTCCAATGCCCCTATGTCTATAATATGGAGACGAGACCTGTTCGCAGTATTCCAAGTCTGGTCTAAACAAGGTTCTATACAAGTTTAACATAACTTATTTGCTTTTCAACTCTATCCCTCTAGAAATGAATCCTAGTGTTTGATTTGTCTTTTTATGATCTGATTAACCTGGGTCGCTACTTTTAGTAATGTGTGTATCTGTACCACGAGATCCCTTTGCTCCTCTATCCCGTTTAGACTCTTATTATCCAAGCAGTGTGTGACCTCCTGATTCTTCATTCTGCAAGTTTATTAATGGCCTCTTGCATTGTGATGCTTTCTTCCTTTGTATTAACTAAATCCCCCAATTTGGTGTCGTCCACAAATTTTGGAATTGTACTTCCGATTCCCGAATCCAAATCGTTAATGTAAATTGTTAAGAACAGTGGTCCCAGCAACTGGAACTCCACTTCCCACCTTTTGCCAGTCTGAGTAGCGACCCTTAACCTCTATTCTCGGCTTTCAGTTTTGTAGCCAACTTACTATCCATTCTGGCACCTGACCCTGACTCCACGGGCTCTGAACTTAGCCATGAGTCTACAATGTGGTACATTATAGAAGGCCTTCGGAAAATCCAAATATATCACATCTACTGTATTAAACTTGTCTACACTTTCTGTTCCTTCTTCAAAGATTTCAATAAGGTTGGTCCTGTCCTTTGGGTTATCAGATTAAGCCTTGGCCGGTTTATTTGCTCTTGGAGCTCACAATGCTGGTTTTCTTCGGCAGCAGCACGGCCTGGATATCAGACAACACCCTGAGCGATGGTCACCCGTCCCAGCAGCTTGTTGAGCTCCTCGTCGTTGCGGATGGCCAGCTGCAGGTGTCTGGGGATGATGCGGGTCTTCTTGTTTGTCCCGGGCCGCGTTGCCGGTCACCTCGAGCATTTCAGCCGTCAGATACTCGATGCACAGCAGCAAGATAGACGGGGGCTCCGGCACCCACACGTTCAGCATAGTTCCCCTTTCGCAGGAGCCTGTGAACACGGGTAACAGGGAACTGCAGTCCGGCCCGGGATGAGCGAGACTTGGCCTTGGACCGAGCTTTACCGCCGGTTTTTCCTCTTCCAGACATTTCCACAATCTCACAAACACTTTCACAAAGAATGAAGAAATCCTCCCGCACTCGCCCTTCTTCTACCTTCTGGGGGAGTACAGTGGGGGCACTTGTGATGGGTCTCTCTCAGAGTGTTTACACTGCCCGCTCACCCTCACTGATATTCTATCTTTGAACTGCTGTAATATTGACCTTTAGTAATATTGCTGCTCCTCCTCCTTTCCCTATTTCCCTGTCCTTTTTAAAGTTCTTATGGACTTGAATATTAAGCTGCCATTCCTGCCCAGTTGGTAGTCAGGTCTCTGTAATGATTTAATGGAATTATTTAACTTTACTCAATGGCTGATGTGAGCTGTGGTAAAATGTATTTCCAGCTGGTCAAGTATTTCAGGTATCGACTGTCTCTTCAGTCCGATATCAGGTGAAGAATTACTGGCTGGTGTGGAATTTCCATTGATTGGGGGTTGGTGAAATCTACTGGGCGGAAACAGGAACTGCAACAGAGCGAGAAAGGATCCGTCAGAAACCAGTGAAAATGAAGAACAAAATCCAACAGCCTGCAGTGTCTGTTCAGGATCTGATGTTTGGGAACTATTTTAATGTTGATTATTTTCAGCGATGGTGGTATAGTGGTGAGCATAGCTGCCTTCCAAGCAGTTGATCCGGGTTCGATTCCCGGCCATCGCAATTAAGTGTTCTTATTAGTTTATTTCCATCAGAAACTGTTAAGTTTACAATCGAATTTGATGCAGTTCAGTTGGAAATTGTTTTCAAGACAGAATCGAGTGTAATTGCAGTAAAATGTTATCAACCTTCATTTATTTTCCCTATCGAAGGAAAAGAGGAAAAACATGCTGGAAATACTGATTTGCCAAGGGTCGAATGAGAGTGAGGAAGGGAAATGATATGTTAGCCTTTTTTGGAAGGGTGTTGGAATATAAGAGTGAGGAGGTCTTGCTGCAATTGTAGTATGAGGAAATATTGTGCAAAATTGGACAATATTGGTTGGAGTTTAGAAGAATGAGAGTTGATCGCATTGAAATGTATAAAATTCTTAGACGGCTTGGCAGTGTGGATGCTGAGAGTCTGATTCCCCTGGCGGGAGAGTCAAGAACGAGAGCTCATACTCTCAAGATGAGGGGTCGGCCATTTAGGACCAACATGAGGAAACATTTCTTCACTCGAAGGATTGTGAATCTTTGGAATTCTCTACAACCCAGAGGGCTGTGGATGCTCAGTCGTTGAGTTATATTCAAAGCTGAGATCGATAGATTTTAAGAGAGCAACATGCATGATAAAAGTGAGAGCACCATGCATTATAAAAGTGAGAGCACCATGCATTGTTATCAGTGAGAGCACCATGCATTTAAAAAAGTGAGAGCACCATGCATGACAAACAGTGAGAGCAGCATTGATTATGAACAGTGAGACCAATATGCATTTTAAACAGTTAGAGCACCGTGCATTATAAACAGTGAGAGCACCGTACATTATAAACAGTGAGAGCAACATGCATTATAAACAGTGAGAGCACCATGCATTATAATCAGTGAGAGCAGCATTGATTATGAACAGTGAGACCAATATGCATTATAAACAGTGAGAGCACCATGCATTATAAACAGTAAGAGCACCGTGCATTATAAACAGTGAGAGCACCATGCACTATAAACAGTGAGAGAACCATGCATTGCAAACAGTGAGAGCAGCATTGATTATGAACAGTGAGACCACGATGCATTTAAAACAGTGAGAGCACCGTGCATTATAAACAGAGAGAGCACCATGCATTATAAGCAGAGAGAGCACCATGCATTGTAAACAGTGAGAGCACCATGCATTATAAACAGTGAGAGCACCATGCATTTTAAACAGTGAGAGCACCATGCATTTTAAACAGTGAGAGCACCACGCATGATAAACAGTGAGAGCACCGTGCACGATAAACAGTGAGAGCACCATGCATTATATACAGTGAGTGCACCATGCATTACAAGCAGTGAGAGCACTATGCACATTAAACAGTGAGAGCACCATGCATTATAAACTGTCAGAACACCATGCATTATAAACAGTAGGAGCACAATGCATTATAAACAGTGAGAGCACCATGCATTATAAACAGTGAGAGCACCGTGCATTATAAGCAGTGAGAGCACAAAGCATTATAAACAGTGAGAGCACAATGCATTGAATGCAGTGAGAGCAACATGCATGATAAACAGTGAGAGCAACGTGCATTATAAACAGTGAGAGCACCATGCATTATAAACAATGAGAGCAACGTGCATTATAAACAGTGAGAGCACCATGCACATTAAACAGTGAGAGCACCATGCATTATAAACTGTCAGAACACCATGCATTATAAACAGTAGGAGCACAATGCATTATAAACAGTGAGAGCACCATGCATTATAAACAGTGAGAGCACTGTGCATTATAAGCAGTGAGAGCACAAAGCTTTATAAACAGTGAGAGCACAATGCATTGATTGCAGTGAGAGCAACATGCATGATAAACAGTGAGAGCAACGTGTATTATAAACAGTGAGAGCACCATGCATTATAAACAATGAGAGCAACGTGCATTATAAACAGTGAGAGCACCATGCATTATAAACAGTGAGAGCACCATGCATTATAAACAGTGAGAGCAACATACATTATAAACAGTGAGAGCACCATGCATTATAACCAGTGAGAGCACCATGCATTATAATCAGTGAGAGCAGCATTGATTATGAACAGTGAGACCAATATGCATTATAAACAGTGAGAGCACCATGCATTATAAACAGTAAGAGCACCATGCATTATAAACAGTGAGAGAACCATGCATTATACACAGAGAGATACCAAGCATTATATACAGTGAGAGCACGATGCATTATAAACAGTGAAAGCACCATGCATGATAAACAGTGAGCGCACCATGCATTATAAACAGTGAGAGCACGATGCATTATATACAGTGAGTGCACCGTGCATTACAAGCAGTGAGAGCACCATGCACATTAAACAGTGAGAGCACCATGCATTATAAACTGTCAGAACACCATGCATTATAAACAGTAGGAGCACAATGCATTATAAACAGTGAGAGCACCATGCATTATAAACAGTGAGAGCACTGTGCATTATAAGCAGTGAGAGCAACATGCATGATAAACAGTGAGAGCACAATGCATTGAATGCAGTGAGAGCAACATGCATGATAAACAGTGAGAGCAACGTGTATTATAAACAGTGAGAGCACCATGCATTAGAAACAGTGAGAGCAACGTGCATTATAAACAGTGAGAGCACCATGCATTATAAACAGTGAGAGCACCATGCATTATATACAGTGAGTGCACCATGCCTTATAAGCAGTGAGAGCACTATGCACATTAAACAGTGAGAGCACCATGCATTATAAACAGTGAGATACCAAGCATTATAGACAGTGAGAGCACGATGCATTTTAAACAGTGAGAGGACCATGCATTTCAACCAGTGAGAGCACCATGCATTATAAACAGTGAGAGCGCCATGCATTATATACAGTGAGAGCGCCATGCATTATAAACAGTGAGAGCGCCATGCATTATAAACAGTGAGAGCGCCATGCATTATAAGCAGTGAGAGCACCATGAATTTTAAACAGTGAGAGGACCATGCATTATCAACAGTGAGAGACCAATGCATTTTAAACAGTGAGAGCACCATGCATTACAAACAGTGAGAGGAGCATTGATTATGAACAGTGAGACCAATATGCATTATAAACAGTGAGAGCACCTTGCATTAGAAACAGTGGGAGCACCATGCTTTATAAAGAGTGAGAGCAACATGCATTATAAACATTGAGAGCACCATGCATTGTAAGCAGTGAGAACACCATGCATTTAAAACAGTGTGAGCACCATGCATTATAAAGAGTGAGAGCCCCATGCATTTTAAACAGTGAGAGCACCGTGCATTTTAAACAGTGAGAGCACCGTGCATTATAAAAAGTGAGAGCACCGTGCATTTTAAACAGTGAGAGCACCTTGTATTTTAAACTGTGAGTGCACCTTGTATTTTAAACTGTGAGTGCACCTTGTATTTTGAACTGTGAGAGCACCGTGCATTTTAAACAGTGCACCTTGTATTTTAAACTGTGAGAGCACCATGCATTATAAATTGTGAGAGCACCATGCATTAAAAACAGTGAGAGCACCATGCATTGTAAACAGTGAGATACCAAGCATTATATACAGTGAGAGCACCATGCATTTTAAACAATGAGAGCACACTGCATGACAAACTGTGGGAGCACCATGCTTTATAAGCAGTGAGAGCACCATGCATTATAAACCGTGAGAGCACCATGCATTTAAAACAGTGAGAGCACCATGCATTTTAAACAGTGAGAGCACCATGCATTATGGGCAGAGAGAGCACCATGCATTTTAAACAGTGAGAGCACCGTGCATTATAAACAGTGAGAGCACCGTGCATTTAAAACAGTGAGAGCACCGTGCATTTTAAACGGTGAGAGCACCTTGTATTTTAAACAGTGAGAGCAACGTGCATTATGAACAGTGAGAGCACCGTGCATTTAAAACAGTGAGAGCACCGAGCATTTTAAACAGCAATTGCACCTTGTATTTTGAACAGTGAGAGCACCGTGCATTTTAAACAGTGAGAGCACCGTGCATTTTAAACAGTGAGAGCACCGTGCATTTTAAACAGTGAGAGCACCTTGTATTTTAAACCGTGAGTGCACCTTGTATTTTAAACTGTGAGAGCACCGTGCATTTTAAACAGTGAGAGCACAGTGCATTTTAAACAGTGAGTGCACCTTGTATTTTAAACTGGAGAGCACCGTGCATTTTAAACTGTGAGAGCACCGTGCATTTTTAACAGTGAGAGCACCGTGCATTTTAAACAATGAGAGCACCGTGCATTTTAAACAATGAGAGCACCGTTCATTATAAACATTGAGTGCACCGTGCATTTTAAACAGTGAGAGCACCTTGTATTTTAAACTGTGAGAGCACCTTCTATTTTAAACTGTGAGAGCACCGTGCATTTTAAACAAGGAGTGCACCGTGCATTTTAAACAATGAGAGCACCGTGCATTTTAAACAGTGAGAGCACCGTGCATTTTAAACAGTGAGAGCACCGTTCATTATAAACATTGAGTGCACCGTGCATTTTAAACAGTGAGAGCACCTTGTATTTTAAACTGTGAGTGCACCTTGTATTTTAAACAGTGAGAGCACCGTGCATTTTAAACAGTGAGAGCAACGTGCATTTTTATCAGTAAGTGCACCGTGCATTTTAAACAGTGAGAGCACCTTGTATTTTAAACAGTGAGAGCACCTTGTATTTCAAACTGTGAGTGCACCGTGCATTTTAAACAGTGAGAGCAACGTGCATTTTTATCAGTAAGTGCACCGTGCATTTTAAACAGTGAGAGCACCTTGTATTTTAAACAGTGAGAGCAACGTGCATTTTAAACTGTGAGAGCACCATGCATTTTAAACAGTGAGAGCACCGTGCATTTTAAACAGTGAGAGCACCGTGCATTTTAAACAGTGAGAGCACCGTGCATTTTAAACAATGAGAGCACCGTGCATTTTAAACAATGAGAGCACCATACATTTTAAACAGTGAGAGCACCGTGCATTTTAAACAGTGAGAGCACCGTGCATTTTAAACAGTGAGAGCAACGTGCATTTTTATCAGTAAGTGCACCGTGCATTTTAAACAGTGGGAGCACCTTGTATTTTAAACTGTGAGTGCACCGTTCATTTTAAACAGTGAGAGCACCTTGTATTTTAAACTGTGAGAGCACCTTGTATTTTAAACAGTGAGAGCACCGTTCATTATAAACATTAATGCACCGTGCATTTTAAACAGTGAGAGCACCTTGTATTTTAAACTGTGAGAGCACCGTGCATTTTGAACAATGAGAGCACCATACATTTTAAACAGTGAGAGCACCGTGCATTTTAAACAGTGAGAGCACCGTGCATTTTAAACAGTGAGAGAACCGTGCATTTTAAACAGTGAGAGCACCGTGCATTTTAAACAGTGAGAGCACCGTCCATTTTAAACAGTGAGAGCAACGTGCATTTTTATCAGTAAGTGCACCGTGCATTTTAAACAGTGAGAGCACCTTGTATTTTAAACTGTGAGTGCACCGTTCATTTTAAACAGTGAGAGCACCTTGTATTTCAAACTGTGAGAGCACCTTGCATTTCAAACAGTGAGAGCACCTTGTATTTTAAACAGTGAGAGCACCGTTCATTATAAACATTAATGCACCGTGCATTTTAAACAATGAGAGCACCGTGCATTTTAAACAGTGAGAGCACCGTGCATTTTAAACAATGAGAGCACCGTGCATTTTAAAAAATGAGAGCACCGTGCATTTTAAACAGTGAGAGCAACGTGCATTTTTATCAGTAAGTGCACCGTGCATTTTAAACAGTGAGAGCACCTTGTATTTTAAACTGTGAGTGCACCGTTCATTTTAAACAGTGAGAGCACCTTGTATTTTAAACTGTGAGAGCACCTTGTATTTTAAACTGTGAGAGCACCTTGTATTTTAAACAGTGAGAGCACCGTTCATTATAAACATTAATGCACCGTGCATTTTAAACAGTGAGAGCACCTTGTATTTTAAACTGTGAGAGCACCGTGCATTTTAAACTGTGAGAGCACCTTGTATTTTAAACTGTGAGTGCACCGTGCATTTTAAACAGTGAGAGCACCTTGTATTTTAAACTGTGAGTGCACCGTTCATTTTAAACAGTGAGAGCACCTTTATTTTAAACAGTGAGAGCACCTTGTATTTTAAACTGTGAGAGCACCTTGTATTTTAAACAGTGAGAGCACCGTTCATTGTAAACATTGAGTGCACCGTGCATTTTAAACAGTGAGAGCACCTTGTATTTTAAACTGTGAGTGCACCTTGTATTTTAAACAGTGAGAGCACCGTGCATTTTAAACAGTGAGAGCAACGTGCATTTTTATCAGTAAATGCACCGTGCATTTTAAACAGTGAGAGCGCCTTGTATTTTAAACAGTGAGAGCACATTGTATTTCAAACTGTGAGTGCACCGTGCATTTTAAACTGTGAGTGCACCTTGTATTTTGAACTGTGAGAGCACCGTGCATTTTAAACAGTGAGGGCACCATGCATTTTGAACAGTGAGAGCACCGTGCATTTTAAACAGTGAGAGCACCGTGCATTTTAAACAGTGAGAGCACCGTGCATTTTAAACAGTGAGAGCACCGTGCATTTTAAACAATGAGAGCACCGTGCATTTTAAACAGTGAGAGCAACGTGCATTTTTATCAGTAAGTGCACCGTGCATTTTAAACAGTGAGAGCACCTTGTATTTTAAACTGTGAGTGCACCGTTCATTTTAAACAGTGAGAGCACCTTGTATTTTAAACTGTGAGAGCACCTTGTATTTTAAACAGTGAGAGCACCGTTCATTATAAACATTAATGCACCGTGCATTTTAAACAGTGAGAGCACCTTGTATTTTAAACTGTGAGAGCACCGTGCATTTTGAACAATGAGAGCACCATACATTTTAAACAGTGAGAGCACCGTGCATTTTAAACAGTGAGAGCACCGTGCATTTTAAACAGTGAGAGAACCGTGCATTTTAAACAGTGAGAGCACCGTGCATTTTAAACAGTGAGAGCACCGTGCATTTTAAACAGTGAGAGCAACGTGCATTTTTATCAGTAAGTGCACCGTGCATTTTAAACAGTGAGAGCACCTTGTATTTTAAACTGTGAGTGCACCGTTCATTTTAAACAGTGAGAGCACCTTGTATTTCAAACTGTGAGAGCACCTTGTATTTCAAACAGTGAGAGCACCTTGTATTTTAAACAGTGAGAGCACCGTTCATTATAAACATTAATGCACCGTGCATTTTAAACAATGAGAGCACCGTGCATTTTAAACAGTGAGAGCACCGTGCATTTTAAACAATGAGAGCACCGTGCATTTTAAACAGTGAGAGCAACGTGCATTTTTATCAGTAAGTGCACCGTGCATTTTAAACAGTGAGAGCACCTTGTATTTTAAACTGTGAGTGCACCGTTCATTTTAAACAGTGAGAGCACCTTGTATTTTAAACTGTGAGAGCACCTTGTATTTTAAACTGTGAGAGCACCTTGTATTTTAAACAGTGAGAGCACCGTTCATTATAAACATTAATGCACCGTGCATTTTAAACAGTGAGAGCACCTTGTATTTTAAACTGTGAGAGCACCGTGCATTTTAAACTGTGAGAGCACCTTGTATTTTAAACTGTGAGTGCACCGTGCATTTTAAACAGTGAGAGCACCTTGTATTTTAAACTGTGAGTGCACCTTGTATTTTAAACAGTGAGAGCACCTTGTATTTTAAACTGTGAGAGCACCTTGTATTTTAAACAGTGAGAGCACCGTTCATTATAAACATTAATGCACCATGCAATTTAAACAGTGAGAGCACCTTGTATTTTAAACTGTGAGAGCACCTTGTATTTTAAACTGAGAGCACGGTGCATTTTAAACTGTGAGTGCACCTTGTATTTTAAACTGTGAGTGCACCTTATATTTTAAACTGTGAGTGCGCCTTGTATTTTAAACTGTGAGTGCACCGTGCATTTTAAACTGTGAGTGCGCCTTGTATTTTAAACTGTGAGAGCACCGTGCATTTTAAACTGTCAGAGCACCGTGCATTATAAACAGTGAGAGCGCCGTGCATTATAAACAGTGAGAGCGCCGTGCATTTTAAACAATGAGAGCACCTTGTATTTTAAACAGCAATTGCACCTTGTATTTTGATCAGTGAGAGCACCGTGCATTTTAAACAGTGAGAGCACCATGCATTGTAAACAATGAGAGCACCTTGTATTTTAAACTGAGAGCACCGTGCATTATAAACAGTGAGAGCACCGTGCATTATAAACAGTGAGAGCAACGTGCATTTTTTTCAGTAAGTGCACCGTGCATTTTAAACAGTGAGAGCACCGTTCATTATAAACATTGAGTGCACCTTGTATTTTAAACAGTGAGAGCACCTTGTATTTTAAACAGTGAGAGCACCTTGTATTTTAAACAGTGAGAGCACCTTGTATTTTAAACAGTGAGAGCACCTTGTATTTTAAACAGTGAGTGCACCGTGCATTATAAAGTTGCAACAATGTCCAGAGCAGGTGTGTGTGAAGCCCAGGGAGAGAAGAGAAAACACACCCAGGGGGAGGGTTGGACCCTGCAGCAAACACTGAGCAGCTCAGACAGGCAGAGCGGAACCGGTTGGAGGCATTCAGAGGAAAGGCAGGGGAGAAACAAGCTGCAGACTTGGATTCGGGCGAGATTCTGTGCAACTGGGGGAGTGTGAGGGAGAGAGTGAGAGAGAGGGGAGAGAGAGGGGAGAGGGAGGGAGAGAGAGAGGAGGGATAGGGGGAGAGAGCACCTTGTATTTTAAACAGTGAGTGCACCTTGTATTTTAAACTGTGTGAGCACCTTGTATTTTAAACAGTGAGAGCACCGTGCATTTTAAACAGTGAGAGCACCGTGCATTTTAAACAGTGAGAGCACCGTGCATTTTAAACAGTGAGAGCACCTTGTATTTTAAACAGTGAGAGCACCGTGCATTTTAAACAATGAGAGCACCGTGCATTTTAAACAATGAGAGCACCGTGCATTTTAAACAATGAGAGCAACGTGCATTTTTATCAGTAAGTGCACCGTGCATTTTAAACAGTGAGAGCACCTTGTATTTTAAACTGTGAGTGCACCGTTCATTTTAAACAGTGAGAGCACCTTGTATTTTAAACAGTGAGTGCACCGTTCATTTTAAACAGTGAGAGCACCTTGTATTTTAAACTGTGAGAGCACCTTGTATTTTAAACAGTGAGAGCACCGTTCATTATAAACATTAATGCACCGTGCATTTTAAACAGTGAGAGCACCTTGTATTTTAAACTGTGAGAGCACCGTGCATTTTAAACAATGAGAGCACCGTGCATTTTAAACAGTGAGAGCACCGTGCATTTTAAACAATGAGAGCACCGTGCATTTTAAACAGTGAGAGCACCGTGCATTTTAAACAATGAGAGCACCGTGCATTTTAAACAGTGAGAGCACCGTGCATTTTAAACAGTGAGAGCAACGTGCATTTTTATCAGTAAGTGCACCGTGCATTTTAAACAGTGAGAGCACCTTGTATTTTAAACTGTGAGTGCACCGTTCATTTTAAACAGTGAGAGCACCTTGTATTTCAAACAGTGAGAGCACCTTGTATTTCAAACAGTGAGAGCACCTTGTATTTTAAACAGTGAGAGCACCGTTCATTATAAACATTAATGCACCGTGCATTTTAAACAATGAGAGCACCGTGAATTTTAAACAGTGAGAGCACCGTGCATTTTAAACAATGAGAGCACCGTGCATTTTAAACAATGAGAGCACCGTGCATTTTAAACAGTGAGAGCAACGTGCATTTTTATCAGTAAGTGCACCGTGCATTATAAACAGTGAGAGCACCTTGTATTTTAAACTGTGAGTGCACCGTGCATTATAAAGTTGCAACAATGTCCAGAGCAGGTGTGTGTGAAGCCCAGGGAGAGAAGAGAAAACACACCCAGGGGGAGGGTTGGACCCTGCAGCAAACACTGAGCAGCTCAGACAAGCAGAGCGGAACCGGTTGGAGGCATTCAGAGGAAAGGCAGGGGAGAAACAAGCTGCAGACTTGGATTCGGGCGAGATTCTGTGCAACTGGGGGAGTGTGAGGGAGAGAGTGAGAGAGAGGGGAGAGGGAGGGAGAGAGAGAGGAGGGATAGGGGGAGAGAGCACCTTGTATTTTAAACAGTGAGTGCACCTTGTATTTTAAACTGTGAGAGCACCTTGTATTTTAAACAGTGAGAACACCGTGCATTTTAAACAGTGAGAGCACCGTGCATTTTAAACAGTGAGAGCACCGTGCATTTTAAACAATGAGAGCACCGTGCATTTTAAACAATGAGAGCACCGTGCATTTTAAACAATGAGAGCAACGTGCATTTTTATCAGTAAGTGCACCGTGCATTTTAAACAGTGAGAGCACCTTGTATTTTAAACTGTGAGTGCACCGTTCATTTTAAACAGTGAGAGCACCTTGTATTTTAAACTGTGAGAGCACCTTGTATTTTAAACAGTGAGAGCACCGTTCATTATAAACATTAATGCACCGTGCATTTTAAACAATGAGAGCACCGTGCATTTTAAACAGTGAGAGCACCGTGCATTTCAAACAATGAGAGCACCGTGCATTTTAAACAATGAGAGCACCGTGCATTTTAAACAGTGAGAGCACCGTGCATTTTAAACTGTGAGAGCACCGTGCATTTTAAACAGTGAGAGCACCGTGCATTTTAAACAGTGAGAGCACCTTGTATTTTAAACAGTGAGTGCACCGTGCATTTTAAACAGTGAGAGCACCTTGCATTTTTATCAGTAAGTGAACCGTGCATTTTAAACAGTGAGAGCACCTTGTATTTTAAACTGTGAGAGCACCTTGTATTTTAAACTGTGAGAGCACCGTGCATTTTAAACAGTGAGAGCACCTTGTATTTTAAACAGTGAGAGCACCGTGCATTTTAAACAGTGAGAGCACCGTGCATTTTAAACAGTGAGAGCAACGTGCATTTTTATCAGTAAGTGCACCGTGCATTTTAAACAGTGAGAGCACCTTGTATTTTAAACTGTGAGTGCACCGTTCATTTTAAACAGAGAGCACCTTGTATTTTAAACAGTGAGAGCACCGTGCATTTTAAACAGTGAGAGCACCGTGCATTTTAAACAATGAGAGCACCGTACATTTTAAACAGTGAGAGCACCGTGCATTTTAAACAGTGAGAGCAACGTGCATTTTTATCAGTAAGTGCACCTTGTATTTTAAACTGTGAGAGCACCTTGTATTTTAAACAGTGAGAGCACCGTTCATTATAAACATTAATGCACCGTGCATTTTAAACAGTGAGAGCACCTTGTATTTTAAACCGTGAGAGCACCGTGCATTTTAAACTGTGAGAGCACCTTGTATTTTAAACTGTGAGTGCACCGTGCATTTTAAACTGTGAGTGCACCGTGCATTTTAAACTGTGAGTGCACCTTGTATTTTAAACAGTGAGAGCACCTTGTATTTTAAACTGTGAGAGCACCTTGTATTTTAAACAGTGAGAGCACCGTTCATTATAAACATTAATGCACCATGCATTTTAAACAGTGAGAGCACCTTGTATTTTAAACTGTGAGAGCACCTTGTATTTTAAACTGAGAGCACGGTGCATTTGAAACTGTGAGAGCACCGTGCATTTTAAACTGTGAGTGCACCTTGTATTTTAAACTGTGAGTGCACCTTATATTTTAAACTGTGAGTGCGCCTTGTATTTTAAACTGTGAGTGCACCGTGCATTTTAAACTGTGAGTGCGCCTTGTATTTTAAACTGTGAGAGCACCGTGCATTATAAACAGTGAGAGCGCCGTGCATTTTAAACTGTCAGAGCACCGTGCATTATAAACAGTGAGAGCGCCGTGCATTTTAAACAATGAGAGCACCTTGTATTTTAAACAATGAGAGCACCTTGTATGTTAAACAGCAATTGCACCTTGTATTTTGATCAGTGAGAGCACCTTGTATTTTAAACTGAGAGCACCGTGCATTATAAACAGTGAGAGCAACGTGCATTTTTTTCAGTAAGTGCACCGTGCATTTTAAACAGTGAGAGCACCGTTCATTATAAACATTGAGTGCACCGTGCATTTTAAACAGTGAGAGCACCTTGTATTTTAAACAGTGAGAGCACCTTGTATTTTAAACAGTGAGAGCACCTTGTATTTTAAACAGTGAGAGCACCTTGTATTTTAAACAGTGAGTGCACCGTGCATTATAAAGTTGCAACAATGTCCAGAGCAGGTGTGTGTGAAGCCCAGGGAGAGAAGAGAAAACACACCCAGGGGGAGGGTTGGACCCTGCAGCAAACACTGAGCAGCTCAGACAGGCAGTGCGGAACCGGTTGGAGGCATTCAGAGGAAAGGCAGGGGAGAAACAAGCTGCAGACTTGGATTCGGGCGAGATTCTGTGCAACTGGGGGAGTGCGAGAGAGGGAGAGGGAGAGAGAGAGGAGGGATAGGGGGAGAGAGCACCTTGTATTTTAAACTGTGAGAGCACCTTGTATTTTAAACAGTGAGTGCACCTTGTATTTTAAACTGTGAGAGCACCGTTCATTATAAACATTAATGCACCGTGCATTTTAAACAGTGAGAGCACCTTGTATTTTAAACTGTGAGAGCACCGTGCATTTTAAACAATGAGAGCACCGTGCATTTTAAACAGTGAGAGCACCGTGCATTTTAAACAATGAGAGCACCGTGCATTTTAAACTGTGAGAGCACCGTGCATTTTAAACAATGAGAGCACCGTGCATTTTAAACAGTGAGAGCACCTTGTATTTTAAACTGTGAGAGCACCGTGCATTTTAAACAGTGAGAGCACCGTGCATTTTAAACAATGAGAGCACCGTGCATTTTAAACAGTGAGAGCACCGTGCATTTTAAACAATGAGAGCACCGTGCATTTTAAACAGTGAGAGCACCGTGCATTTTAAACAGTGAGAGCACCGTGCATTTTAAACAGTGAGAGCAACGTGCATTTTAAACAATGAGAGCACCGTGCATTTTAAACAGTGAGAGCACCGTGCATTTTAAACAGTGAGAGCACCGTGCATTTTAAACAGTGAGAGCACCGTGCATTTTAAACAATGAGAGCACCGTGCATTTTAAACAGTGAGAGCACCGTGCATTTTAAACAATGAGAGCACCGTGCATTTTAAACAGTGAGAGCACCGTGCATTTTAAACAGTGAGAGCACCGTGCATTTTAAACAGTGAGAGCAACGTGCATTTTAAACAGTGAGAGCACCGTGCATTTTAAACAGTGAGAGCACCGTGCATTTTAAACAGTGAGAGCAACGTGCATTTTAAACAGTGAGAGCAACGTGCATTTTTATCAGTAAGTGCACCGTGCATTTTAAACAGTGAGAGCACCTTGTATTTTAAACTGTGAGTGCACCGTTCATTTTAAACAGTGAGAGCACCTTGTATTTCAAACTGTGAGAGCACCTTGTATTTCAAACAGTGAGAGCACCTTGTATTTTAAACAGTGAGAGCACCGTTCATTATAAACATTAATGCACCGTGCATTTTAAACAGTGAGAGCACCGTGCATTTTAAACAGTGAGAGCACCGTGCATTTTAAACAATGAGAGCACCGTGCATTTTAAACAATGAGAGCACCATACATTTTAAACAGTGAGAGCACCGTGCATTTTAAACAGTGAGAGCAACGTGCATTTTTATCAGTAAGTGCACCGTGCATTTTAAACAGTGAGAGCACCTTGTATTTTAAACTGTGAGTGCACCGTTCATTTTAAACAGTGAGAGCACCTTGTATTTTAAACTGTGAGAGCACCTTGTATTTTAAACTGTGAGAGCACCTTGTATTTTAAACAGTGAGAGCACCTTGTATTTTAAACTGTGAGTGCACCGTTCATTTTAAACAGTGAGAGCACCTTGTATTTTAAACAGTGAGAGCACCTTGTATTTTAAACTGTGAGAGCACCTTGTATTTTAAACAGTGAGAGCACCGTTCATTATAAACATTAATGCACCGTGCATTTTAAACAGTGAGAGCACCTTGTATTTTAAACTGTGAGAGCACCGTGCATTTTAAACAATGAGAGCACCATACATTTTAAACAGTGAGAGCACCGTGCATTTTAAACAGTGAGAGCACCGTGCATTTTAAACAGTGAGAGCACCTTGTATTTTAAACTGTGAGTTCACCGTTCATTTTAAACTGTGAGAGCACCTTGTATTTTAAACTGTGAGAGCACCTTGTATTTTAAACAGTGAGAGCACCGTTCATTATAAACATTAATGCACCGTGCATTTTAAACAGTGAGAGCACCGTGCATTTTAAACAATGAGAGCACCACACATTTTAAACAGTGAGAGCACCGTGCATTTTAAACAGTGAGAGCACCGTGCATTTTAAACAATGAGAGCACCGTGCATTTTAAACAGTGAGAGCACCGTGCATTTTAAACAGTGAGAGCACCGTGCATTTTAAACAGTGAGAGCAACGTGCATTTTTATCAGTAAGTGCACCGTGCATTTTAAACAGTGAGAGCACCTTGTATTTTAAACTGTGAGTGCACCGTTCATTTTAAACAGTGAGAGCACCTTGTATTTCAAACTGTGAGAGCACCTTGTATTTCAAACAGTGAGAGCACCTTGTATTTTAACAGTGAGAGCACCGTTCATTATAAACATTAATGCACCGTGCATTTTAAACAGTGAGAGCACCGTGCATTTTAAACAGTGAGAGCACCGTGCATTTTAAACAATGAGAGCACCGTGCATTTTAAACAATGAGAGCACCATACATTTTAAACAGTGAGAGCACCGTGCATTTCAAACAGTGAGAGCAACGTGCATTTTTATCAGGAAGTGCACCGTGCATTTTAAACAGTGACAGCACATTGTATTTTAAACTGTGAGTGCACCGTTCATTTTAAACAGTGAGAGCACCTTGTATTTTAAACTGTGAGAGCACCTTGTATTTTAAACTGTGAGAGCACCTTGTATTTTAAACAGTGAGAGCAACGTTCATTATAAACATTAATGCACCGCGCATTTTAAACAGTGAGAGCACCTTGTATTTTAAACTGTGAGAGCACCGTGCACTTTAAACTGTGAGAGCACCGTGCATTTTAAACAGTGAGAGCAACGTGCATTTTTATCAGTAAGTGCACCGTGCATTTTAAACAGTGAGAGCACCTTGTATTTTAAACTGTGAGTGCACCGTGCATTTTAAACAGTGAGAGCACCTTGTATTTTAAACTGTGAGAGCAACGTGCATTTTTATCAGTAAGTGCACCGTGCATTTTAAACAGTGAGAGCACCTTGTATTTTAAACTGTGAGTGCACCGTTCATTTTAAACAGTGAGAGCACCTTGTATTTCAAACTGTGAGAGCACCTTGTATTTCAAACAGTGAGAGCACCTTGTATTTTAAACAGTGAGAGCACCGTTCATTATAAACATTAATGCACCGTGCATTTTAAACAGTGAGAGCACCGTGCATTTTAAACAGTGAGAGCACCGTGCATTTTAAACAATGAGAGCACCGTGCATTTTAAACAATGAGAGCACCATACATTTTAAACAATGAGAGCACCGTGCATTTCAAACAGTGAGAGCAACGTGCATTTTTATCAGTAAGTGCACCGTGCATTTTAAACAGTGAGAGCACCTTGTATTTTAAACTGTGAGTGCACCGTGCATTTTAAACAGTGAGAGCACCTTGTATTTTAAACAGTGAGAGCACCTTGTATTTTAAACAGTGAGAGCACCTTGTATTTTAAACAGTGAGAGCACCTTGTATTTTAAACAGTGAGAGCACCTTGTATTTTAAACAGTGAGAGCACCTTGTATTTTAAACAGTGAGAGCACCGTGCATTTTAAACAGTGAGAGCACCTTGTATTTTAAACTGTGAGAGCACCTTGTATTTTAAACAGTGAGAGCACCGTGTATTTTAAACAGTGAGTGCACCTTGTATTTTAAACAGTGAGAGCACCTTGTATTTTAAACTGTGAGAGCACCTTGTATTTTAAACAGTGAGAGCACCGTGTATTTTAAACAGTGAGAGCACCTTGTATTTTAAACAGTGAGAGCACCTTGTATTTTAAACTGTGAGAGCACCTTGTATTTTAAACAGTGAGTGCACCTTGTATTTTAAACAGTGAGTGCACCGTGCATTATAAAGTTGCAACAATGTCCAGAGCAGGTGTGTGTGAAGCCCAGGGAGAGAAGAGAAAACACACCCAGGGGGAGGGTTGGACCCTGCAGCAAACACTGAGCAGCTCAGACAGGCAGTGCGGAACCGGTTAGAGGCATTCAGAGGAAAGGCAGGGGAGAAACAAGCTGCAGACTTGGATTAGGGAGAGATTCTGTGCAACTGGGGGAGTGTGAGAGAGGGAGAGAGAGAGGGGTAGAGAGAGAGAGAGAATGAGAGGGAGAGGAGGGATAGGGGGAGAGAGCACCTTGTATTTTAAACAGTGAGAGCACCGTGCATTTTAAACAGTGAGTGCACCTTGTATTTTAAACAGTGAGTGCACCGTGCATTTTAAACAGTGAGAGCACCGTGCATCTTATATTACATTCTGCACATTACAAGGTTGGGTGGACCCAGTAAATATCTTATATTACATTCTGTATATTACAAGGTTGGGTGGACTCAGTCCATATCTTATATTACATTCTGTATATTACAAGGTGAGGTGGACTCAGTCCATATCTTATATTACATTCTGGACAATACAAGGTGAGGTAGAGGTCGAGATTGAACAGGGAGGGGCGAGTTTCTAATTCAAACAGGAGAAAACAGTTGAGGGAAAAGCTGTTGACCTTTCGCTGACAGCAACTGCCAGAATTAAAGTTGCAACAATGTCCAGAGCAGGTGTGGGCGAGGCCCAGGGACAGAAGAGAAAACACACCCAGGGGGAGGGTTGGACCCTGCAGCAAACACTGAGCAGCTCAGACAGGCAGTGCGGCACCGGTTAGAGGCATTCAGAGGAAAGGCAGGGGAGAAACAAGCTGCAGACTTGGATTAGGGAGAGATTCTGTGCAACTGGGGGAGTGTGAGAGAGGGAGAGGGAGAGAGGTAGAGAGGGAGAGGGAGGGAGAGAGAGTGGGAGGGAGAGTGGGAGGGAGGGAGAGTGAGAGAGGGAGAGTGGGAGGGAGGGAGAGAGAGAGGGGGGAGAAAAAGAGAGAGTGAGAGAGAGGGGGAGGGAGGGAGTTCTGGCCTCTTGCTGTGCCTTTTTAATCCCTTGCTTTTGTATTTTAATCAATTCCCTCTCTCTCCCCTCAGGAATCTTTTTGATGAAATGCTGCAAGGAGATGATCCAGAAAGAGACATTTTGTGAGGAGGAGGAGGAGTGGGAGAAATCCTGGGCCAAGCATCGTTCTCTCCGCTGGGGACGGACTGACTGAGACCTTCACCACAGCCTGGACCCGATGGGGATCACGTGAGTAATGTCTGGGTTACTCTGGGGTCACTGGGTGCACACTGGAATCACTGGGACATTCAGGGGACACTGTGGGGGGTCACTGGGACATTCAGGGGACACTGGGGGGGGGGGTCACTGGGATATTCAGGGGACACTGGGGGGGGAGTCACTGGGACATTCAGGGGACACTGGGGGGGTCACTGGGACATTGTTGTGGTAGTTCTTATTGTTGTGGTGGTGGTCTGAACATCATGACCGCCACTCTGGCATCACTCTGGGCTGACTGGGTGCAAGCTGGGAACCCTGGCTGCACCCTGGCATCATTCTGGGTTGACTGCGGGATCACTGGGGACACTCGGTTGGCTACTTGCCGCCATCTGACCAAGATACCGGCTGGCGCAGCCGCCATTTTTCCAAAATGTTGGCCTGGCTGTCCTCCATTTTGTCCAATGAGGTAGCCAAGTTGGCCTCCATTTTGTCCAATGAGGTAGCCAAGCTGGCCTCCATTTTGTCCAAGGTGGTGGCGACGCGGGCCTCATTTTGTACGGCATGGGAGCCGCGTGAGCGGCGACTTTTTTTAAAATGTTGGTCGCGCTCGCCCCCATTGTGTCCGGGACGGACTCCCCGCTGGCCTCCATTCGGTCCAAGCCCGGCTGCCATTCCTGCAGCCGTGCTGCCCCTGTGGAAATACACTTCCAAATATACAAATACATCATAAATATACAGGTAATATATATATATATATATATTATAAACACAAGTTGATATTGGTGGTGGTGGTCTGATGATAAAGACCACCACTCTGGCATGACTGGGTGCAAGCTGGGAACCCTGGCTGCACCCTGGCATCATTCTGGGTTGACTGCGGGATCACTGGGGACACTCTGTTGGCTACTCATTAAATATCTGGTGTTCTCATTACATATCTTATATTACATTCTGGACAATACACAGTGGGGTGGACTCAGTACATATCTTAAATTACATTCTGCACATTACAAGGTGGGTTGGACTCAGTCCATATATTATATTACATTCTGTACAATACAAGGTGGGTTGGACTCAGTGCACATCTTATATTACATTCTGTACAATACACAGTGGGGTGGACTCAGTCCATATCTTATATTACATTCTGTACAATGCACAGTGGGTTGCACTCAGTCCATATCTTATATTGCATTCTGCACATTGCACAGTGGGTTGGACTCAGCCCATATCTTATATTACATTGTGTACAATACACAGTGGGTTGGACTCAGCCCATATCTGATATTACATTGTGCACATCACACAGTGGGGTGGACTCAGTCCATATCTTATATTACATTCTGTACAATACACAGTGGGGTGGACTCAGTCCATATCTTATATTACATTCTGTGCAATGCACAGTGGGTTAGACTCAGTCCATATCTTATATTGCATTCTGTACAATACACAGTGGGGTGGACTCAGTCCATATCTTATGTCATATTCTGTACAATGCACAGTGGGGTGGACTCAGTCCATATCTTATATTACATTCTGCACATTACACAGTCGGTTGGACTCAGTCCATAACTTATATTACAGTCTGTACAATACAAGATGGGTTGGACTCACTCCATATCTTATATTACATTCTGCACATTACAAGGTTGGGTGGACCCAGTACATATCTTATATTACATTCTGTACAATACACAGTGGGTTGGACTCAGTCCATATCTTATATTACATTCTGTACAATACACAGTGGGGTGGACCCAGTCCATATCTTACATTGCATTCTGTGCAATACACAGTGGGTTGGACTCAGCCCATATCTTATATTACATTCTGCACATCACACAGTGGGTTGGACTCAGTCCATATCTTATTTTACATTCTGTACAATACACAGTGGGTTGGACTCAGTCCATATCTTATTTTACATTCTGGACAATACACAGTGGGGTGGACTCAGTCCATATCTTATATTTCATTCCGCACATTAAGCAGTGGGTTGGACTCAGCCCATATCTTATATTACATTCTGCACATTACAAGGTGGGTTGGACTCAGTCCATATCTTATATTACATTCTGTACAATACACAGTGGGTTGGACTTAGCCCATATGTTATATTACATTCTGCACAATACACATTGGGTTGGACTCAGTCCATACTTTATATTACATTCTGTTCAATACACAGTGGGGTGGACTCAGTCAATATCTTTTATTATATTCTGCACATGACACAGTGGGGTGGACTCAGTACATATCTTATATTACATTCTGCACATTACACAGTGGGTTGGATTCAGTCCATATCTTATATTACATTCTGGAAAATACACAGTGGGGTGGACTCAGTACATATCTTATATTACATTCTGCACATTACAAGGTGGTTTGGACTCAGTCCATATCTTATATCACATTCTGTACAATACAAGGTGGGTTGGACTCAGTAAATATCTTATATTGCATTCTGCACATCACAAGGTTGGTTGGACTCAGTCCATATCTTATATTACATTCTGTACAATACACAGTGGGGTGGACTCAGTCCATATCTTATATTACATTCCGCACATTACGCAGTGGGTTGGACTCAGCCCATATCTTATATTACATTCTGTACAATACACAGTGGGTTGGACTCAGTCCATATCTTATATTACATTCTGCACATTACAAGGTGGGTTGGACTCAGTCCATATCTTGTGTTAAATTATGTACAATACACAGTGGGTTGGACTCAGACCATATCTTATATTACATTCTGCACATCACACAGTGGGGTGGACTCAGTCCATATCTTATATTACATTCTGTACATTACACAGTGGGTTGGACTCAGTTCATATCTTATATTACATTCTGCACATTACACAGTGGGTTGGATTCAGTCCATATCTTATATTACATTCTGGACAATACACAGTGGGGTGGACTCAGTACATATCTTATATTACATTCTGCACATTACAAGGTGGTTTGGACTCAGTCCATATCTTATATCACATTCTGTACAATACAAGGTGGGTTGGACTCAGTAAATATCTTATATTGCATTCTGCACATCACACGGTTGGTTGGACTCAGTCCATATCTTATATTACATTCTGTACATTACACGGTGGAGTGGACTCAGTCCATATCTTATATTACATTCTGTACAATACACGATGGGTTGGACTCAGTCCATATCTTATATTACATTCTGTACAATACACAGTGGGCTGGACTCAGTTCATATCTTGTGTTACATTCTGTACATTACAAGGTGGGTTGGAGTCAGCCCATATCTTATATTACATTCTGCACATTACAAGGTGGGTTGGACACAGTCCATATCTGATATTACATTCTGCACATTGCACAGTGGGGTGGACTCAGTCCATATCTTATATTACATTCTGTACAATACACAGTGTGTTGGACTCAGTCCATATCTTATATTACATTCTGCACATTGCACAGTGGGTTGGACTCAGTACATATCTTATATTACATTCTGCACATTACACAGTGGGTTGGACTCAGTCCATATCTTATATTACATTCTGGACAATACACAGTGGGGTAGACTCAGTACATATCTTATATTACATTCTGCACATTACAAGGTGGGTTGGACTCAGTAAATATCTTATATTGCATTCTGCGCATTACAAGGTGGGTTGGACTCAGTCCATATCTTGTGTTAAATTATGTACAATACACAGTGGGTTGGACTCAGACCATATCTTATATCACATTCTGCACATCACACAGTGGGGTGGACTCAGTCCATATCTTATATTACATTCTGTACATTACACAGTGGGTTGGACTCAGCCCATATCTTATATTACATTCTGTACATTACACAGTGGGTTGGACTCAGTCCATATCTTGTGTTAAATTATGTACAATACACAGTGGGTTGGACGCAGACCATATCTTATATTACATTCTGCACATCACACAGTGGGGTGGACTCAGTCCATATCTTATATTACATTCTGCACATTACAAGGTGGGTTGGACTCAGTCCATATCTTGTGTTAAATTATGTACAATACACAGTGGGTTGGACTCAGACCATATCTTATATCACATTCTGCACATCACACAGTGGGGTGGACTCAGTCCATATCTTATATTACATTCTGTACATTACACAGTGGGTTGGACTCAGTACATATCTTATATTACATTCTGCACATTACACAGTGGGTTGGACTCAGTCCATATCTTATATTACATTCTGCACAATACACGGTTGGTTGGACTCAGTCCATATCTTATATTACATTCTGTATATTGCACAGTGGGTTGGACTCAGACCATATCTTATATCACATTCTGCACATCACACAGTGGGGTGGACTCAGTCCATATCTTATATTACATTCAGTAAATTACACAGTGGGTTGGACTCAGTCCATATCTTATATTACATTCTGCACATTGCACAGTGGGGTGGACTCAGTACATATCTTATATTACATTCTGTACAATACACAGTGTGTTGGACTCAGCCCATATCTTATATTACATTCTGTACAATACACAGTGGGGTGGACTCAGTCCATATCTTATATTACAGTTGGTACAATACACAGTGGGTTGGACTCAGCCCATATCTTATATGACATTCTGTACAATACACAGTGTGTTGGACTCAGCCCATATCTAATATTACATTCTGTACATTACACAGTGGGTTGGACTCAGTCCATATCTTATATTACATTCTGTACAATACACAGTGGGTTGGACTCAGCCCATATCTTACATGACATTCTGCACATTACACAGTGGGTTGGACTCAGTCCATATCTTATATTACATTCTGTACAATACACAGTGGGTTGGACTCAGTACATATCTTATTTTACATTCTGGACAATACACAGTGGGGTGGACTCAGTCCATATCTTATATTTCATTCCGCACATTAAGCAGTGGGTTGGACTCAGCCCATATCTTATATTACATTCTGCACATTACAAGGTGGGTTGGACTCAGCCCATATCTTATATTACATTCTGCACAACACACAGTGGGTTGGACTCAGTCCATATCTTATATTACATTCTGTACAATACACAGTGGGTTGGACTCAGTCCATACCTTATATTACATTCTGTTCAATACACAGTGGGGTGGACTCAGTCCATATCTTATATTACATTCTGTACAATACACAGTGGGTTGGACTCAGTCCATACCTTATATTACATTCTGTTCAATACACAGTGGGGTGGACTCAGTCCATATCTTTTATTATATTCTGCACATGACACATTGGGGTGGACTCAGTACATATCTTATATCACATTCTGCACATTACAAGGTGGGTTGGACTCAGTCAATATCTTATATTACATTCTGTACAATACAAGGTGGGTTGGACTCAGTAAATATCTTATATTGCATTCTGCACATCACAAGGTTGGTTGGACTCAGTCCATATCTTATATTACATTCTGTACAATACACAGTGGGGTGGACTCAGTCCATATCTTATATTACATTCCGCACATTACGCAGTGGGTTGGACTCAGTCCATATCTTACATGACATTCTGTACAATACACAGTGGGTTGGACTCAGTCCATATCTTATATTACATTCTGTACAATACACAGTGGGTTGGACTCAGTCCATATCTTATATTACATTCCGTACAATACACAGTGGATTGGACTCAGACCATATCTTATATCACATTCTGTACAATACACAGTGGGTTGGACTCAGCCCATATCTTATATTACATTCTGTACAATACACATTGGGTTGGACTCAGTCCATATCTTATATTACATTCTGCACATTACAAGGTGGGTTGGACTCAGTCCATATCTTGTGTTAAATTATGTACAATACACAGTGGGTTGGACTCAGACCATATCTTATATTACATTCTGCACATCACACAGTGGGGTGGACTCAGTCCATATCTTATATTACATTCTGTACATTACACAGTGGGTTGGACTCAGTTCATATCTTATATTGCATTCTGCACATTGCACAGTGGGTTGGATTCAGTCCATATCTTACATTACATTCTGGACAATACACAGTGGGGTGGACTCAGTACATATCTTATATTACATTCTGCACATTACAAGGTGGGTTGGACTCAGTCCATATCTTATATCACATTCTGTACAATACAAGGTGGGTTGGACTCAGTAAATATCTTATATTGCATTCTGCACATCACACGGTTGGTTGGACTCAGTCCATATCTTATATCACATTCTGTACATTACACGGTGGAGTGGACTTAGTCCATATCTTATATTACATTCTGTACAATACACGATGGGTTGGACTCAGTCCATATCTTATATTACATTCTGTACAATACACAGTGGGCTGGACTCAGTTCATATCTTATGTTACATTCTGTACATTACAAGGTGGGTTGGAGTCAGCCCATATCTTATATTACATTCTGCACATTACAAGGTGGGTTGGACACAGTCCATATCTGATATTACATTCTGCACATTGCACAGTGGGGTGGACTCAGTCCATATCTTATATTACATTCTGTACAATACACAGTGTGTTGGACTCAGTCCATATCTTATATTACATTCTGCACATTGCACAGTGGGTTGGACTCAGTCCATATCTTATATTACATTCTGGACAATACACAGTGGGGTGGACTCAGTACATATCTTATATTACATTCTGCACATTACAAGGTGGGTTGGACTCAGTAAATATCTTATATTGCATTCTGCACATTACAAGGTGGGTTGGACTCAGTCCATATCTTGTGTTAAATTATGTACAATACACAGTGGGTTGGACTCAGACCATATCTTATATCACATTCTGCACATCACACAGTGGGGTGGACTCAGTCCAGATCTTATATTACATTCAGTAAATTACACAGTGGGTTGGACTCAGTCCATATCTTATATTACATTCTGCACATTGCACAGTGGGGTGGTCTCAGTCCATATCTTATATTACATTCTGTACAATACACAGTGTGTTGGACTCAGCCCATATCTAATATTACATTCTGTACATTACACAGTGGGTTGGACTCAGTCCATATCTTATATTACAGTTGGTACAATACACAGTGGGTTGCACTCAGCCCATATCTTATATGACATTCTGCACATTACACAGTGGGTTGGACTCAGTCCATATCTTATATTACATTCTGCACATTGCACAGTGGGTTGGACTCAGTCCATATCTTATATTACATTCTGCACATTGCACAGTGGGGTGGACTCAGTCCATATCTTATATTACATTCTGTACAATACACAGTGTGTTGGACTCAGCCCATATCTAATATTACATTCTGTACATTACACAGTGGGTTGGACTCAGTCCATATCTTATATTACATTCTGTACAATACACAGTGGGGTGGACTCAGTCCATATCTTATATTACAGTTGGTACAATACACAGTGGGTTGGACTCAGCCCATATCTTATATGACATTCTGCACATTACACAGTGGGTTGGACTCAGTCCATATCTTATATTTCATTCCGCACATTAAGCAGTGGGTTGGACTCAGCCCATATCTTATATTACATTCTGCACATTACAAGGTGGGTTGGACTCAGTCCATATCTTATATTACATTCTGTACAATACACAGTGGGTTGGACTTAGCCCATATGTTATATTACATTCTGCACAATACACATTGGGTTGGACTCAGTCCATACCTTATGTTACATTCTGTTCAATACACAGTGGGGTGGACTCAGTCCATATCTTTTATTATATTCTGCACATGACACAGTTGGGTGGACTCAGTACATATCTTATATCACATTCTGCACATTACAAGGTGGGTTGGACTCAGTCAATATCTTATATTACATTCTGTACAATACAAGGTGGGTTGGACTCAGTAAATATCTTATATTGCATTCTGCACATCACATGGTTGGTTGGACTCAGTCCATATCTTATATTACATTCTGTACAATACACAGTGGGGTGGACTCAGTCCATATCTTATATTACATTCCGCACATTACGCAGTGGGTTGGACTCAGTCCATATCTTACATGACATTCTGTACAATACACAGTGGGTTGGACTCAGTCCATATCTTATATTACATTCTGTACAATACACAGTGGGTTGGACTCAGTCCATATCTTATATTACATTCCGTACAATACACAGTGGATTGGACTCAGACCATATCTTATATCACATTCTGTACAATACACAGTGGGTTGGACTCAGCCCATATCTTATATTACATTCTGTACAATACACATTGGGTTGGACTCAGTCCATATCTTATATTACATTCTGCACATTACAAGGTGGGTTGGACTCAGTCCATATGTTGTGTTAAATTATGTACAATACACAGTGGGTTGGACTCAGACCATATCTTATATTACATTCTGCACATCACACAGTGGGGTGGACTCAGTCCATATCTTATATTACATTCTGTACATTACACAGTGGGTTGGACTCAGTTCATATCTTATATTACATTCTGCACATTGCACAGTGGGTTGGATTCAGTCCATATCTTATATTACATTCTGGACAATACACAGTGGGGTGGACTCAGTACATATCTTATATTACATTCTGCACATTACAAGGTGGGTTGGACTCAGTCCATATCTTATATCACATTCTGTACAATACAAGGTGGGTTGGACTCAGTAAATATCTTATATTGCATTCTGCACATCACACGGTTGGTTGGACTCAGTCCATATCTTATATCACATTCTGTACATTACACGGTCGAGTGGACTCAGTCCATATCTTATATTACATTCTGTACAATACACGATGGGTTGGACTCAGTCCATATCTTCTCTTACATTCTGTACAATACACAGTGGGCTGGACTCAGTTCATATCTTATGTTACATTCTGTACATTACAAGGTTGGTTGGAGTCAGCCCATATCTTATATTACATTCTGCACATTACAAGGTGGGTTGGACACAGTCCATATCTGATATTACATTCTGCACATTGCACAGTGGGGTGGACTCAGTCCATATCTTATATTACATTCTGTACAATACACAGTGTGTTGGACTCAGTCCATATCTTATATTACATTCTGCACATTGCACAGTGGGTTGGACTCAGTCCATATCTTATATTACATTCTGGACAATACACAGTGGGGTGGACTCAGTACATATCTTATATTACATTCTGCACATTACAAGGTGGGTTGGACTCAGTAAATATCTTATATTGCATTCTGCACATTACAAGGTGGGTTGGACTCAGTCCATATCTTATATTACATTCTGTATATTACACAGTGGGTTGGACTCAGACCATATCTTATATCACATTCTGCACATCACACAGTGGGGTGGACTCAGTCCATATCTTATATTACATTCAGTAAATTACACAGTGGGTTGGACTCAGTCCATATCTTATATTACATTCTGCACATTGCACAGTGGGATGGACTCCGTCCATATCTTATATTACATTCTGTACAATACACAGTGTGCTGGACTCAGCCCATATCTAATATTACATTCTGTACATTACACAGTGGGTTGGACTCAGTCCATATCTTATATTACATTCTGTACAATACACAGTGGGGTGGACTCAGTCCATATCTTATATTACAGTTGGTACAATACACAGTGGGTTGGACTCAGCCCATATCTTATATGACATTCTGCACATTACACAGTGGGTTGGACTCAGTCCATATCTTATATTACATTCTGCACATTGCACAGTGGGTTGGACTCAGTCCATATCTTATATTACATTCTGCACATTGCACAGTGGGTTGGACTCAGTACATATCTTATATTACATTCTGCACATTACACAGTGGGTTGGACTCAGTCCATATCTTATGTTACATTCTGGACAATACACAGTGGGGTGGACTCAGTACATATCTTATATTACATTCTGCACATTACAAGGTGGGTTGGACTCAGTAAATATCTTATATTGCATTCTGCACATCACACGGTTGGTTGGACTCAGTCCATATCTTATATTACATTCTGTACATTACACGGTGGAGTGGACTCAGTCCATATCTTATATTACATTCTGTACAATACACGATGGGTTGGACTCAGTCCATATCTTATATTACATTCTGTACAATACACAGTGGGCTGGACTCAGTTCATATCTTATGTTACATTCTGTACATTACAAGGTGGGTTGGACTCAGCCCATATCTTATATTACATTCTGCACATTACAAGGTGGGTTGGACACAGTCCATATCTGATATTACATTCTGCACATTGCACAGTGGGGTGGACTCAGTCCATATCTTATATTACATTCTGTACAATACAAGGTGGCTTGGACTCAGTAAATATCTTATATTACATTCTGTACAATACACAGTGGGGTGGACTCAGTCCATATCTTGTGTTAAATTATGTACAATGCACAGTGGGTTGGACTCAGACCATATCTTATATCACATTCTGCACATCACACAGTGGGGTGGACTCAGTCAATATCTTCTATTACATTCTGTACATTACACAGTGGGTTGGACTCAGTACATATCTTATATTACATTCTGCACATTACACAGTGGGTTGGACTAAGTCCATATCTTATATTACATTCTGCACAATACACGGTTGGTTGGACTCAGTCCATATCTTATATTACATTCTGTATATTACAAGGTGGGTTGGACTCAGTCCATATATCATATTACATTCTGTACAATACACAGTGGGTTGGACTCACTCCATATCTTATATTACATTCTGCACATTACAAGGTGGGTTGGACTCAGTCCATATCTTATATTACATTCTGTACAATACACAGTGGGTTGGACTCAGCCCATATCTTATATGACATTCTGCACATGACACAGTGGGTTGGACTCAGTCCATATCTTATATTACATTCTGCACATTGCACAGTGGGTTGGACTCAGTCCATATCTTATATTACATTCTGCACATTGCACAGTGGGTTGGACTCAGTACATATCTTATATTACATTCTGCACATTACAAGGTGGGTTGGACTCAGTCAATATCTTACATTACATTCTGTACAATACAAGGTGGGTTGGACTCAGTAAATATCTTATATTGCATTCTGCACATCACAAGGTTGGTTGGACTCAGTCCATATCTTATATTACATTCTGTACAATACACAGTGGGGTGGACTCAGTCCATATCTTATATTACATTCCGCACATTACGCAATGGTTTGGACTCACTCCATATCTTACATGACATTCTGTACAATACACAGTGGGTTGGACTCAGTCCATATCTTATATTACATTCTGTACAATACACAGTGGGTTGGACTCAGTCCATATCTTATATTACATTCCGCACATTACGCAATGGGTTGGACTCAGACCATATCTTATATCACATTCTGCACATCACACAGTGGGGTGGACTCAGTCCATATCTTATATTACATTCTGCACATTGCACAGTGGGGTGGACTCAGTCCATATCTTATATTACATTCCGTACAATACACAGTGGATTGGACTCAGACCATATCTTATATTACATTCTGTATATTACACAGTGGGTTGGACTCAGACCATATCTTATATCACATTCTGCACATCACACAGTGGGGTGGACTCAGTCCATATCTTATATTACATTCAGTAAATTACACAGTGGGTTGGACTCAGTCCATATCTTATATTGCATTCTGTACATTACAAGGTGGGTTGGACTCAGCCCATATCTTATATTACATTCTGCACATTACAAGGTGGGTTGGACACAGTCCATATCTGATATTACATTCTGCACATTGCACAGTGGGGTGGACTCAGTCCATATCTTATATTACATTCTGTACAATACAAGGTGGCTTGGACTCAGTAAATATCTTATATTACATTCTGTACAATACACAGTGGGGTGGACTCAGTCCATATCTTATATTACATTCTGTACATTACACAGTGGGTTGGACTCAGTTCATATCTTATATTACATTCTGCACATTGCACAGTGGGTTGGATTCAGTCCATATCTTATATTACATTCTGGACAATACACAGTGGGGTGGACTCAGTACATATCTTATATTACATTCGGCACATTACAAGGTGGGTTGGACTCAGTCCATATCTTATATCACATTCTGTACAATACAAGGTGGGTTGGACTCAGTAAATATCTTATATTGCATTCTGCACATCACACGGTTGGTTGGACTCAGTCCATATCTTATATCACATTCTGTACATTACACGGTGGAGTGGACTCAGTCCATATCTTATATTACATTCTGTACAATACACGATGGGTTGGACTCAGTCCATATCTTATATTACATTCTGTACAATACACAGTGGGCTGGACTCAGTTCATATCTTATGTTACATTCTGTACATTACAAGGTTGGTTGGAGTCAGCCCATATCTTATATTACATTCTGCACATTACAAGGTGGGTTGGACACAGTCCATATCTGATATTACATTCTGCACATTGCACAGTGGGGTGGACTCAGTCCATATCTTATATTACATTCTGTACAATACACTGTGTGTTGGACTCAGTCCATATCTTATATTACATTCTGCACATTGCACAGTGGGTTGGACTCAGTCCATATCTTATATTACATTCTGGACAATACACAGTGGGGTGGACTCAGTACATATCTTATATTACATTCTGCACATTACAAGGTGGGTTGGACTCAGTAAATATCTTATATTGCATTCTGCACATTACAAGGTGGGTTGGACTCAGTCCATATCTTGTGTTAAATTATGTACAATACACAGTGGGTTGGACTCAGACCATATCTTATATCACATTCTGCACATCACACAGTGGGGTGGACTCAGTCCAGATCTTATATTACATTCTGTACATTACACAGTGGGTTGGACTCAGTACATATCTTATATTACATTCTGCACATTACACAGTGGGTTGGACTCAGTCCATATCTTATATTACATTCTGCACAATACACGGTTGGTTGGACTCAGTCCATATCTTATATTACATTCTGTATATTACACAGTGGGTTGGACTCAGACCATATCTTATATCACATTCTGCACATCACACAGTGGGGTGGACTCAGTCCATATCTTATATTACATTCAGTAAATTACACAGTGGGTTGGACTCAGTCCATATCTTATATTACATTCTGCACATTGCACAGTGGGATGGACTCCGTCCATATCTTATATTACATTCTGTACAATACACAGTGTGCTGGACTCAGCCCATATCTAATATTACATTCTGTACATTACACAGTGGGTTGGACTCAGTCCATATCTTATATTACATTCTGTACAATACACAGTGGGGTGGACTCAGTCCATATCTTATATTACAGTTGGTACAATACACAGTGGGTTGGACTCAGCCCATATCTTATATGACATTCTGCACATTACACAGTGGGTTGGACTCAGTCCATATCTTATATTACATTCTGCACATTGCACAGTGGGTTGGACTCAGTCCATATCTTATATTACATTCTGCACATTGCACAGTGGGTTGGACTCAGTACATATCTTATATTACATTCTGCACATTACACAGTGGGTTGGACTCAGTCCATATCTTATATTACATTCTGGACAATACACAGTGGGGTGGACTCAGTACATATCTTATATTACATTCTGCACATTACAAGGTGGGTTGGACTCAGTAAATATCTTATATTGCATTCTGCACATCACACGGTTGGTTGGACTCAGTCCATATCTTGTATTACATTCTGTACATTACACGGTGGAGTGGACTCAGTCCATATCTTATATTACATTCTGTACAATACACGATGGGTTGGACTCAGTCCATATCTTATATTACATTCTGTACAATACACAGTGGGCTGGACTCAGTTCATATCTTATGTTACATTCTGTACATTACAAGGTGGGTTGGACTCAGCCCATATCTTATATTACATTCTGCACATTACAAGGTGGGTTGGACACAGTCCATATCTGATATTACATTCTGCACATTGCACAGTGGGGTGGACTCAGTCCATATCTTATATTACATTCTGTACAATACAAGGTGGCTTGGACTCAGTAAATATCTTATATTACATTCTGTACAATACACAGTGGGGTGGACTCAGTCCATATCTTATTTTACATTCTGGACAATACACAGTGGGGTGGACTCAGTACATATCTTATATCACATTCTGCACATTACAAGGTGGGTTGGACTCAGTCCATATCTTATATTACATTCTGTACAATACAAGGTGGGTTGGACTCAGTCCATATCTTATATTACATTCTGTACAATACACAGTGGATTGGACTCAGTCCACATCTTAGATTACATTCTGCACATTACAAGGTGGGTTGGACTCAGTCCATATCTTGTGTTAAATTATGTACAATGCACAGTGGGTTGGACTCAGACCATATCTTATATCACATTCTGCACATCACACAGTGGGGTGGACTCAGTCAATATCTTCTATTACATTCTGTACATTACACAGTGGGTTGGACTCAGTACATATCTTATATTACATTCTGCACATTACACAGTGGGTTGGACTAAGTCCATATCTTATATTACATTCTGCACAATACACGGTTGGTTGGACTCAGTCCATATCTTATATTACATTCTGTATATTACAAGGTGGGTTGGACTCAGTCCATATATCATATTACATTCTGTACAATACACAGTGGGTTGGACTCACTCCATATCTTATATTACATTCTGCACATTACAAGGTGGGTTGGACTCAGTCCATATCTTATATTACATTCTGTACAATACACAGTGGGTTGGACTCAGCCCATATCTTATATGACATTCTGCACATGACACAGTGGGTTGGACTCAGTCCATATCTTATATTACATTCTGCACATTGCACAGTGGGTTGGACTCAGTCCATATCTTATATTACATTCTGCACATTGCATAGTGGGTTGGACTCAGTACATATCTTATATTACATTCTGCACATTACAAGGTGGGTTGGACTCAGTCAATATCTTACATTACATTCTGTACAATACAAGGTGGGTTGGACTCAGTAAATATCTTATATTGCATTCTGCACATCACAAGGTTGGTTGGACTCAGTCCATATCTTATATTACATTCTGTACAATACACAGTGGGGTGGACTCAGTCCATATCTTATATTACATTCCGCACATTACGCAATGGTTTGGACTCACTCCATATCTTACATGACATTCTGTACAATACACAGTGGGTTGGACTCAGTCCATATCTTATATTACATTCTGTACAATACACAGTGGGTTGGACTCAGTCCATATCTTATATTACATTCCGCACATTACGCAATGGGTTGGACTCAGACCATATCTTATATCACATTCTGCACATCACACAGTGGGGTGGACTCAGTCCATATCTTATATTACATTCTGCACATTGCACAGTGGGGTGGACTCAGTCCATATCTTATATTACATTCCGTACAATACACAGTGGATTGGACTCAGACCATATCTTATATTACATTCTGTATATTACACAGTGGGTTGGACTCAGACCATATCTTATATCACATTCTGCACATCACACAGTGGGGTGGACTCAGTCCATATCTTATATTACATTCAGTAAATTACACAGTGGGTTGGACTCAGTCCATATCTTATATTGCATTCTGTACATTACAAGGTGGGTTGGACTCAGCCCATATCTTATATTACATTCTGCACATTACAAGGTGGGTTGGACACAGTCCATATCTGATATTACATTCTGCACATTGCACAGTGGGGTGGACTCAGTCCATATCTTATATTACATTCTGTACAATACAAGGTGGCTTGGACTCAGTAAATATCTTATATTACATTCTGTACAATACACAGTGGGGTGGACTCAGTCCATATCTTATATTACATTCTGTACATTACACAGTGGGTTGGACTCAGTTCATATCTTATATTACATTCTGCACATTGCACAGTGGGTTGGATTCAGTCCATATCTTATATTACATTCTGGACAATACACAGTGGGGTGGACTCAGTACATATCTTATATTACATTCTGCACATTACAAGGTGGGTTGGACTCAGTCCATATCTTATATCACATTCTGTACAATACAAGGTGGGTTGGACTCAGTAAATATCTTATATTGCATTCTGCACATCACACGGTTGGTTGGACTCAGTCCATATCTTATATCACATTCTGTACATTACACGGTGGAGTGGACTCAGTCCATATCTTATATTACATTCTGTACAATACACGATGGGTTGGACTCAGTCCATATCTTATATTACATTCTGTACAATACACAGTGGGCTGGACTCAGTTCATATCTTATGTTACATTCTGTACATTACAAGGTTGGTTGGAGTCAGCCCATATCTTATATTACATTCTGCACATTACAAGGTGGGTTGGACACAGTCCATATCTGATATTACATTCTGCACATTGCACAGTGGGGTGGACTCAGTCCATATCTTATATTACATTCTGTACAATACACAGTGTGTTGGACTCAGTCCATATCTTATATTACATTCTGCACATTGCACAGTGGGTTGGACTCAGTCCATATCTTATATTACATTCTGGACAATACACAGTGGGGTGGACTCAGTACATATCTTATATTACATTCTGCACATTACAAGGTGGGTTGGACTCAGTAAATATCTTATATTGCATTCTGCACATTACAAGGTGGGTTGGACTCAGTCCATATCTTGTGTTAAATTATGTACAATACACAGTGGGTTGGACTCAGACCATATCTTATATCACATTCTGCACATCACACAGTGGGGTGGACTCAGTCCAGATCTTATATTACATTCTGTACATTACACAGTGGGTTGGACTTAGTACATATCTTATATTACATTCTGCACATTACACAGTGGGTTGGACTCAGTCCATATCTTATATTACATTCTGCACAATACACGGTTGGTTGGACTCAGTCCATATCTTATATTACATTCTGTATATTACATAGTGGGTTGGACTCAGACCATATCTTATATCACATTCTGCACATCACACAGTGGGGTGGACTCAGTCCATATCTTATATTACATTCAGTAAATTACACAGTGGGTTGGACTCAGTCCATATCTTATATTACATTCTGCACATTGCACAGTGGGATGGACTCAGTCCATATCTTATATTACATTCTGTACAATACACAGTGTGCTGGACTCAGCCCATATCTAATATTACATTCTGTACATTACACAGTGGGTTGGACTCAGTCCATATCTTATATTACATTCTGTACAATACACAGTGGGGTGGACTCTGTCCATATCTTATATTACAGTTGGTACAATACACAGTGGGTTGGACTCAGCCCATATCTTATATGACATTCTGCACATTACACAGTGGGTTGGACTCAGTCCATATCTTATATTACATTCTGCACATTGCACAGTGGGTTGGACTCAGTCCATATCTTTTATTACATTCTGCACATTGCACAGTGGGTTGGACTCAGTACATATCTTATATTACATTCTGCACATTACACAGTGGGTTGGACTCAGTCCATATCTTATATTACATTCTGGACAATACACAGTGGGGTGGACTCAGTACATATCTTATATTACATTCTGCACATTACAAGGTGGGTTGGACTCAGTAAATATCTTATATTGCATTCTGCACATCACACGGTTGGTTGGACTCAGTCCATATCTTATATTACATTCTGTACATTACACGGTGGAGTGGACTCAGTCCATATCTTATATTACATTCTGTACAATACACGATGGGTTGGACTCAGTCCATATCTTATATTACATTCTGTACAATACACAGTGGGCTGGACTCAGTTCATATCTTATGTTACATTCTGTACATTACAAGGTGGGTTGGACTCAGCCCATATCTTATATTACATTCTGCACATTACAAGGTGGGTTGGACACAGTCCATATCTGATATTACATTCTGCACATTGCACAGTGGGGTGGACTCAGTCCATATCTTATATTACATTCTGTACAATACAAGGTGGCTTGGACTCAGTAAATATCTTATATTACATTCTGTACAATACACAGTGGGGTGGACTCAGTCCATATCTTATTTTACATTCTGGACAATACACAGTGGGGTGGACTCAGTACATATCTTATATCACATTCTGCACATTACAAGGTGGGTTGGACTCAGTCCATATCTTATATTACATTCTGTACAATACAAGGTGGGTTGGACTCAGTCCATATCTTATATTACATTCTGTACAATACACAGTGGATTGGACTCAGTCCACATCTTATATTACATTCTGCACATTACAAGGTGGGTTGGACTCAGTCCATATCTTGTGTTAAATTATGTACAATGCACAGTGGGTTGGACTCAGACCATATCTTATATCACATTCTGCACATCACACAGTGGGGTGGACTCAGTCAATATCTTCTATTACATTCTGTACATTACACAGTGGGTTGGACTCAGTACATATCTTATATTACATTCTGCACATTACACAGTGGGTTGGACTAAGTCCATATCTTATATTACATTCTGCACAATACACGGTTGGTTGGACTCAGTCCATATCTTATATTACATTCTGTATATTACAAGGTGGGTTGGACTCAGTCCATATATCATATTACATTCTGTACAATACACAGTGGGTTGGACTCACTCCATATCTTATATTACATTCTGCACATTACAAGGTGGGTTGGACTCAGTCCATATCTTATATTACATTCTGTACAATACACAGTGGGTTGGACTCAGCCCATATCTTATATGACATTCTGCACATGACACAGTGGGTTGGACTCAGTCCATATCTTATATTACATTCTGCACATTGCACAGTGGGTTGGACTCAGTCCATATCTTATATTACATTCTGCACATTGCACAGTGGGTTGGACTCAGTACATATCTTATATTACATTCTGCACATTACAAGGTGGGTTGGACTCAGTCAATATCTTACATTACATTCTGTACAATACAAGGTGGGTTGGACTCAGTAAATATCTTATATTGCATTCTGCACATCACAAGGTTGGTTGGACTCAGTCCATATCTTATATTACATTCTGTACAATACACAGTGGGGTGGACTCAGTCCATATCTTATATTACATTCCGCACATTACGCAATGGGTTGGACTCACTCCATATCTTACATGACATTCTGTACAATACACAGTGGGTTGGACTCAGTCCATATCTTATATTACATTCTGTACAATACACAGTGGGTTGGACTCAGTCCATATCTTATATTACATTCCGCACATTACGCAATGGGTTGGACTCAGACCATATCTTATATCACATTCTGCACATCACACAGTGGGGTGGACTCAGTCCATATCTTATATTACATTCTGCACATTGCACAGTGGGGTGGACTCAGTCCATATCTTATATTACATTCCGTACAATACACAGTGGATTGGACTCAGACCATATCTTATATTACATTCTGTATATTACACAGTGGGTTGGACTCAGACCATATCTTATATCACATTCTGCACATCACACAGTGGGGTGGACTCAGTCCATATCTTATATTACATTCAGTAAATTACACAGTGGGTTGGACTCAGTCCATATCTTATATTGCATTCTGTACATTACAAGGTGGGTTGGACTCAGCCCATATCTTATATTACATTCTGCACATTACAAGGTGGGTTGGACACAGTCCATATCTGATATTACATTCTGCACATTGCACAGTGGGGTGGACTCAGTCCATATCTTATATTACATTCTGTACAATACAAGGTGGCTTGGACTCAGTAAATATCTTATATTACATTCTGTACAATACACAGTGGGGTGGACTCAGTCCATATCTTATATTACATTCTGTACATTACACAGTGGGTTGGACTCAGTTCATATCTTATATTACATTCTGCACATTGCACAGTGGGTTGGATTCAGTCCATATCTTATATTACATTCTGGACAATACACAGTGGGGTGGACTCAGTACATATCTTATATTACATTCTGCACATTACAAGGTGGGTTGGACTCAGTCCATATCTTATATCACATTCTGTACAATACAAGGTGGGTTGGACTCAGTAAATATCTTATATTGCATTCTGCACATCACACGGTTGGTTGGACTCAGTCCATATCTTATATCACATTCTGTACATTACACGGTGGAGTGGACTCAGTCCATATCTTATATTACATTCTGTACAATACACGATGGGTTGGACTCAGTCCATATCTTATATTACATTCTGTACAATACACAGTGGGCTGGACTCAGTTCATATCTTATGTTACATTCTGTACATTACAAGGTTGGTTGGAGTCAGCCCATATCTTATATTACATTCTGCACATTACAAGGTGGGTTGGACACAGTCCATATCTGATATTACATTCTGCACATTGCACAGTGGGGTGGACTCAGTCCATATCTTATATTACATTCTGTACAATACACAGTGTGTTGGACTCAGTCCATATCTTATATTACATTCTGCACATTGCACAGTGGGTTGGACTCAGTCCATATCTTATATTACATTCTGGACAATACACAGTGGGGTGGACTCAGTACATATCTTATATTACATTCTGCACATTACAAGGTGGGTTGGACTCAGTAAATATCTTATATTGCATTCTGCACATTACAAGGTGGGTTGGACTCAGTCCATATCTTGTGTTAAATTATGTACAATACACATTGGTTTGGACTCAGACCATATCTTATATCACATTCTGCACATCACACAGTGGGGTGGACTCAGTCCAGATCTTATATTACATTCTGTACATTACACAGTGGGTTGGACTCAGTACATATCTTATATTACATTCTGCACATTACACAGTGGGTTGGACTCAGTCCATATCTTATATTACATTCTGCACAATACACGGTTGGTTGGACTCAGTCCATATCTTATATTACATTCTGCACATTGCACAGTGGGTTGGATTCAGTCCATATCTTATATTACATTCTGGACAATACACAGTGGGGTGGACTCAGTACATATCTTATATTACATTCTGCACATTACAAGGTGGGTTGGACTCAGTCCATATCTTATATCACATTCTGTACAATACAAGGTGGGTTGGACTCAGTAAATATCTTATATTGCATTCTGCACATCACACGGTTGGTTGGACTCAGTCCATATCTTATATCACATTCTGTACATTACACGGTGGAGTGGACTCAGTCCATATCTTATATTACATTCTGTACAATACACGATGGGTTGGACTCAGTCCATATCTTATATTACATTCTGTACAATACACAGTGGGCTGGACTCAGTTCATATCTTATGTTACATTCTGTACATTACAAGGTTGGTTGGAGTCAGCCCATATCTTATATTACATTCTGCACATTACAAGGTGGGTTGGACACAGTCCATATCTGATATTACATTCTGCACATTGCACAGTGGGGTGGACTCAGTCCATATCTTATATTACATTCTGTACAATACACAGTGTGTTGGACTCAGTCCATATCTTATATTACATTCTGCACATTGCACAGTGGGTTGGACTCAGTCCATATCTTATATTACATTCTGGACAATACACAGTGGGGTGGACTCAGTACATATCTTATATTACATTCTGCACATTACAAGGTGGGTTGGACTCAGTAAATATCTTATATTGCATTCTGCACATTACAAGGTGGGTTGGACTCAGTCCATATCTTGTGTTAAATTATGTACAATACACAGTGGGTTGGACTCAGACCATATCTTATATCACATTCTGCACATCACACAGTGGGGTGGACTCAGTCCAGATCTTATATTACATTCTGTACATTACACAGTGGGTTGGACTCAGTACATATCTTATATTACATTCTGCACATTACACAGTGGGTTGGACTCAGTCCATATCTTATATTACATTCTGCACAATACACGGTTGGTTGGACTCAGTCCATATCTTATATTACATTCTGTATATTACACAGTGGGTTGGACTCAGACCATATCTTATATCACATTCTGCACATCACACAGTGGGGTGGACTCAGTCCATATCTTATATTACATTCAGTAAATTACACAGTGGGTTGGACTCAGTCCATATCTTATATTACATTCTGCACATTGCACAGTGGGGTGGACTCAGTCCATATCTTATATTACATTCTGTACAATACACAGTGTGCTGGACTCAGCCCATATCTAATATTACATTCTGTACATTACACAGTGGGTTGGACTCAGTCCATATCTTATATTACATTCTGTACAATACACAGTGGGGTGGACTCAGTCCATATCTTATATTACAGTTGGTACAATACACAGTGGGTTGGACTCAGCCCATATCTTATATGACATTCTGCACATTACACAGTGGGTTGGACTCAGTCCATATCTTATATTACATTCTGCACATTGCACAGTGGGTTGGACTCAGTCCATATCTTATATTACATTCTGCACATTGCACAGTGGGTTGGACTCAGTACATATCTTATATTACATTCTGCACATTACACAGTGGGTTGGACTCAGTCCATATCTTATATTACATTCTGGACAATACACAGTGGGGTGGACTCAGTACATATCTTATATTACATTCTGCACATTACAAGGTGGGTTGGACTCAGTAAATATCTTATATTGCATTCTGCACATCACACGGTTGGTTGGACTCAGTCCATATCTTATATTACATTCTGTACATTACACGGTGGAGTGGACTCAGTCCATATCTTATATTACATTCTGTACAATACACGATGGGTTGGACTCAGTCCATATCTTATATTACATTCTGTACAATACACAGTGGGCTGGACTCAGTTCATATCTTATGTTACATTCTGTACATTACAAGGTGGGTTGGACTCAGCCCATATCTTATATTACATTCTGCACATTACAAGGTGGGTTGGACACAGTCCATATCTGATATTACATTCTGCACATTGCACAGTGGGGTGGACTCAGTCCATATCTTATATTACATTCTGTACAATACAAGGTGGCTTGGACTCAGTAAATATCTTATATTACATTCTGTACAATACACAGTGGGGTGGACTCAGTCCATATCTTATTTTACATTCTGGACAATACACAGTGGGGTGGACTCACTACATATCTTATATCACATTCTGCACATTACAAGGTGGGTTGGACTCAGTCCATATCTTATATTACATTCTGTACAATACAAGGTGGGTTGGACTCAGTCCATATCTTATATTACATTCTGTACAATACACAGTGGATTGGACTCAGTCCACATCTTATATTACATTCTGCACATTACAAGGTGGGTTGGACTCAGTCCATATCTTGTGTTAAATTATGTACAATGCACAGTGGGTTGGACTCAGACCATATCTTATATCACATTCTGCACATCACACAGTGGGGTGGACTCAGTCAATATCTTCTATTACATTCTGTACATTACACAGTGGGTTGGACTCAGTACATATCTTATATTACATTCTGCACATTACACAGTGGGTTGGACTAAGTCCATATCTTATATTACATTCTGCACAATACACGGTTGGTTGGACTCAGTCCATATCTTATATTACATTCTGTATATTACAAGGTGGGTTGGACTCAGTCCATATATCATATTACATTCTGTACAATACACAGTGGGTTGGACTCACTCCATATCTTATATTACATTCTGCACATTACAAGGTGGGTTGGACTCAGTCCATATCTTATATTACATTCTGTACAATACACAGTGGGTTGGACTCAACCCATATGTTATGTTACATTCTGCACAATACACATTGGGTTGGACTCAGTCCATACCTTATATTACATTCTGTTCAATACACATTGGGGTGGACTCAGTCCATATCTTTTATTACATTCTGCACATGACACAGTGGGGTGGACTCAGTACATATCTTATATCACATTCTGCACATTACAAGGTGGGTTGGACTCAGTCAATATCTTACATTACATTCTGTACAATACAAGGTGGGTTGGACTCAGTAAATATCTTATATTGCATTCTGCACATCACAAGGTTGGTTGGACTCAGTCCATATCTTATATTACATTCTGTACAATACACAGTGGGGTGGACTCAGTCCATATCTTATATTACATTCCGCACATTACGCAATGGGTTGGACTCACTCCATATCTTACATGACATTCTGTACAATACACAGTGGGTTGGACTCAGTCCATATCTTATATTACATTCTGTACAATACACAGTGGGTTGGACTCAGTCCATATCTTATATTACATTCCGCACATTACGCAATGGGTTGGACTCACTCCATATCTTACATGACATTCTGTACAATACACAGTGGGTTGGACTCAGTCCATATCTTATATTACATTCTGTACAATACACAGTGGGTTGGACTCAGTCCATATCTTATATTACATTCCGTACAATACACAGTGGATTGGACTCAGACCATATCTTATATTACATTCTGTATATTACACAGTGGGTTGGACTCAGACCATATCTTATATCACATTCTGCACATCACACAGTGGGGTGGACTCAGTCCATATCTTATATTACATTCAGTAAATTACACAGTGGGTTGGACTCAGTCCATATCTTATATTACATTCTGCACATTGCACAGTGGGGTGGACTCAGTCCATATCTTATATTACATTCTGTACAATACACAGTGTGCTGGACTCAGCCCATATCTAATATTACATTCTGTACATTACACAGTGGGTTGGACTCAGTCCATATCTTATATTACATTCTGTACAATACACAGTGGGGTGGACTCAGTCCATATCTTATATTACAGTTGGTACAATACACAGTGGGTTGGACTCAGCCCATATCTTATATGACATTCTGCACATGACACAGTGGGTTGGACTCAGTCCATATCTTATATTACATTCTGCACATTGCACAGTGGGTTGGACTCAGTCCATATCTTATATTACATTCTGCACATTGCACAGTGGGTTGGACTCAGTACATATCTTATATTACATTCTGCACATTACACAGTGGGTTGGACTCAGTCCATATCTTATATTACATTCTGGACAATACACAGTGGGGTGGACTCAGTACATATCTTATATTACATTCTGCACATTACAAGGTGGGTTGGACTCAGTAAATATCTTATATTGCATTCTGCACATCACACGGTTGGTTGGACTCAGTCCATATCTTATATTACATTCTGTACATTACACGGTGGAGTGGACTCAGTCCATATCTTATATTACATTCTGTACAATACACGATGGGTTGGACTCAGTCCATATCTTATATTACATTCTGTACAATACACAGTGGGCTGGACTCAGTTCATATCTTATGTTACATTCTGTACATTACAAGGTGGGTTGGACTCAGCCCATATCTTATATTACATTCTGCACATTACAAGGTGGGTTGGACACAGTCCATATCTGATATTACATTCTGCACATTGCACAGTGGGGTGGACTCAGTCCATATCTTATATTACATTCTGTACAATACAAGGTGGCTTGGACTCAGTAAATATCTTATATTACATTCTGTACAATACACAGTGGGGTGGACTCAGTCCATATCTTATTTTACATTCTGGACAATACACAGTGGGGTGGACTCAGTACATATCTTATATCACATTCTGCACATTACAAGGTGGGTTGGACTCAGTCCATATCTTATATTACATTCTGTACAATACAAGGTGGGTTGGACTCAGTCCATATCTTATATTACATTCTGTACAATACACAGTGGATTGGACTCAGTCCACATCTTATATTACATTCTGCACATTACAAGGTGGGTTGGACTCAGTCCATATCTTGTGTTAAATTATGTACAATGCACAGTGGGTTGGACTCAGACCATATCTTATATCACATTCTGCACATCACACAGTGGGGTGGACTCAGTCAATATCTTCTATTACATTCTGTACATTACACAGTGGGTTGGACTCAGTACATATCTTATGTTACATTCTGCACATTACACAGTGGGTTGGACTAAGTCCATATCTTATATTACATTCTGCACAATACACGGTTGGTTGGACTCAGTCCATATCTTATATTACATTCTGTATATTACAAGGTGGGTTGGACTCAGTCCATATATCACATTACATTCTGTACAATACACAGTGGGTTGGACTCACTCCATATCTTATATTACATTCTGCACATCACAAGGTGGGTTGGACTCAGTCCATATCTTATATTACATTCTGTACAATACACAGTGGGTTGGACTCAACCCATATGTTATGTTACATTCTGCACAATACACATTGGGTTGGACTCAGTCCATACCTTATATTACATTCTGTTCAATACACATTGGGGTGGACTCAGTCCATATCTTTTATTACATTCTGCACATGACACAGTGGGTTGGACTCAGTACATATCTTATATCACATTCTGCACATTACAAGGTGGGTTGGACTCAGTCAATATCTTACATTACATTCTGTACAATACAAGGTGGGTTGGACTCAGTAAATATCTTATATTGCATTCTGCACATCACAAGGTTGGTTGGACTCAGTCCATATCTTATATTACATTCTGTACAATACACAGTGGGGTGGACTCAGTCCATATCTTATATTACATTCCGCACATTACGCAATGGGTTGGACTCACTCCATATCTTACATGACATTCTGTACAATACACAGTGGGTTGGACTCAGTCCATATCTTATATTACATTCTGTACAATACACAGTGGGTTGGACTCAGTCCATATCTTATATTACATTCCGTACAATACACAGTGGATTGGACTCAGACCATATCTTATATCACATTCTGTACAATACACAGTGGGTTGGACTCAGCCCATATCTTATATTACATTCTGTACAATACACAGTGGGTTGGACTCAGTCCATATCTTATATTACATTCTGTACATTACACGGTGGAGTGGACTCAGTCCATATCTTATATTACATTCTGTACAATACACGATGGGTTGGACTCAGTCCATATCTTATATTACATTCTGTACAATACACAGTGGGCTGGACTCAGTTCATATCTTATGTTACATTGTGTACATTACAAGGTGGGTTGGACTCAGCCCATATCTTATATTACATTCTGCACATTACAAGGTGGGTTGGACGCAGTCCATATCTGATATTACATTCTGCACATTGCACAGTGGGGTGGACTCAGTCCATATCTTATATTACATTCTGTACAATACAAGGTGGCTTGGACTCAGTAAATATCTTATATTACATTCTGTACAATACACAGTGGGGTGGACTCAGTCCATATCTTATTTTACATTCTGGACAATACACAGTGGGGTGGACTCAGTACATATCTTATATCACATTCTGCACATTACAAGGTGGGTTGGACTCAGTCCATATCTTATATTACATTCTGTACAATACAAGGTGGGTTGGACTCAGTCCATATCTTATATTACATTCTGTACAATACACAGTGGATTGGACTCAGTCCACATCTTATATTACATTCTGCACATTACAAGGTGGGTTGGACTCAGTCCATATCTTGTGTTAAATTATGTACAATACACAGTGGGTTGGACTCAGACCATATCTTATATTACATTCTGCACATCACACAGTGGGGTGGACTCAGTCCATATCTTATATTACATTCTGTACATTACACAGTGGGTTGGACTCAGTTCATATCTTATATTACATTCTGTACATTACTCAGTGGGTTGGATTCAGTCCATATCTTATATTACATTCTGTACAATACACGATGGGTTGGACTCAGTCCATATCTTATATTACATTCTGTACAATACACAGTGGGTTGGACTCACTCCATATCTTATATTACATTCTGCACATTACAAGGTGGGTTGGACTCAGTCCATATCTTATATTACATTCTGTACAATACACAGTGGGTTGGACTCAACCCATATGTTATATTACATTCTGCACAATACACATTGGGTTGGACTCAGTCCATACCTTATATTACATTCTGTTCAATACACATTGGGGTGGACTCAGTCCATATCTTTTATTACATTCTGCACATGACACAGTGGGGTGGACTCAGTACATATCTTATATCACATTCTGCACATTACAAGGTGGGTTGGACTCAGTCAATATCTTATATTACATTCTGTACAATACAAGGTGGGTTGGACTCAGTAAATATCTTATATTGCATTCTGCACATCACAAGGTTGGTTGGACTCAGTCCATATCTTATATTACATTCTGTACAATACACAGTGGGGTGGACTCAGTCCATATCTTATATTACATTCCGCACATTACGCAATGGGTTGGACTCAGTCCATATCTTACATGACATTCTGTACAATACACAGTGGGTTGGACTCAGTCCATATCTTATATTACATTCTGTACAATACACAGTGGGTTGGACTCAGTCCATATCTGCTATTACATTCCGTACAATACACAGTGGATTGGACTCAGACCATATCTTATATCACATTCTGTACAATACACAGTGGGTTGGACTCAGCCCATATCTTATATTACATTCTGTACAATACACAGTGGGTTGGACTCAGTCCATATCGTATATTACATTCTGCACATTACAGGTGGGTTGGACTCAGTCCATATCTTATATTACATTCTGCACATCACACAGTGGGGTGGACTCAGTCCATATCTTATATTACATTCTGTACATTACACAGTGGGTTGGACTCAGTTCATATCTTATATTACATTCTGTACATTACACAGTGGGTTGGATTCAGTCCATATCTTATATTACATTCTGTACAATACACGATGGGTTGGACTCAGTCCATATCTTATATTACATTCTGTACAATACACAGTGGGCTGGACTCAGTTCATATCTTATGTTACATTCTGTACATTACAAGGTGGGTTGGAGTCAGCCCATATCTTATATTACATTCTGCACATTACAAGGTGGGTTGGACACAGTCCATATCTGATATTACATTCTGCACATTGCACAGTGGGGTGGACTCAGTCCATATCTTATATTACATTCTGTACAATACACAGTGTGTTGGACTCAGTCCATATCTTATATTACATTCTGCACATTGCACAGTGGGCTGGACTCAGTCCATATCTTATATCACATTCTGTACAATACACAGTGGGGTGGACTCAGTCCATATCTTATATTACATTCAGTAAATTACACAGTGGATTGGACTCAGACCATATCTTATATTACATTCTGTATATTACACAGTGGGTTGGACTCAGACCATATCTTATATCACATTCTGCACATCACACAGTGGGGTGGACTCAGTCCATATCTTATATTACATTCAGTAAATTACACAGTGGGTTGGACTCAGTCCATATCTTATATTACATTCTGCACATTGCACAGTGGGGTGGACTCAGTCCACATCTTATATTACATTCTGTACAATACACAGTGTGCTGGACTCAGCCCATATCTAATATTACATTCTGTACATTACACAGTGGGTTGGACTCAGTCCATATCTTATATTACATTCTGTACAATACACAGTGGGGTGGACTCAGTCCATATCTTATATTACAGTTGGTACAATACACAGTGGGTTGGACTCAGCCCATATCTTATATGACATTCTGCACATGACACAGTGGGTTGGACTCAGTCCATATCTTATATTACATTCTGCACATTGCACAGTGGGTTGGACTCAGTCCATATCTTATATTACATTCTGCACATTGCACAGTGGGTTGGACTCAGTACATATCTTATATTACATTCTGCACATTACACAGTGGGTTGGACTCAGTCCATATCTTATATTACATTCTGGACAATACACAGTGGGGTGGACTCAGTACATATCTTATATTACATTCTGCACATTACAAGGTGGGTTGGACTCAGTAAATATCTTATATTGCATTCTGCACATCACACGGTTGGTTGGACTCAGTCCATATCTTATATTACATTCTGTACATTACACGGTGGAGTGGACTCAGTCCATATCTTATATTACATTCTGTACAATACACGATGGGTTGGACTCAGTCCATATCTTATATTACATTCTGTACAATACACAGTGGGCTGGACTCAGTTCATATCTTATGTTACATTCTGTACATTACAAGGTGGGTTGGACTCAGCCCATATCTTATATTACATTCTGCACATTACAAGGTGGGTTGGACGCAGTCCATATCTGATATTACATTCTGCACATTGCACAGTGGGGTGGACTCAGTCCATATCTTATATTACATTCTGTACAATACAAGGTGGCTTGGACTCAGTAAATATCTTATATTACATTCTGTACAATACACAGTGGGGTGGACTCAGTCCATATCTTATTTTACATTCTGGACAATACACAGTGGGGTGGACTCAGTACATATCTTATATCACATTCTGCACATTACAAGGTGGGTTGGACTCAGTCCATATCTTATATTACATTCTGTACAATACAAGGTGGGTTGGACTCAGTCCATATCTTATATTACATTCTGTACAATACACAGTGGATTGGACTCAGTCCACATCTTATATTACATTCTGCACATTACAAGGTGGGTTGGACTCAGTCCATATCTTGTGTTAAATTATGTACAATGCACAGTGGGTTGGACTCAGACCACATCTTATATCACATTCTGCACATCACACAGTGGGGTGGACTCAGTCAATATCTTCTATTACATTCTGTACATTACACAGTGGGTTGGACTCAGTACATATCTTATATTACATTCTGCACATTACACAGTGGGTTGGACTAAGTCCATATCTTATATTACATTCTGCACAATACACGGTTGGTTGGACTCAGTCCATATCTTATATTACATTCTGTATATTACAAGGTGGGTTGGACTCAGTCCATATATCATATTACATTCTGTACAATACACAGTGGGTTGGACTCACTCCATATCTTATATTACATTCTGCACATTACAAGGTGGGTTGGACTCAGTCCATTTCTTATATTACATTCTGTACAATACACAGTGGGTTGGACTCAACCCATATGTTATGTTACATTCTGCACAATACACATTGGGTTGGACTCAGTCCATACCTTATATTACATTCTGTTCAATACACATTGGGGTGGACTCAGTCCATATCTTTTATTACATTCTGCACATGACACAGTGGGGTGGACTCAGTACATATCTTATATCACATTCTGCACATTACAAGGTGGGTTGGACTCAGTCAATATCTTACATTACATTCTGTACAATACAAGGTGGGTTGGACTCAGTAAATATCTTATATTGCATTCTGCACATCACAAGGTTGGTTGGACTCAGTCCATATCTTATATTACATTCTGTACAATACACAGTGGGGTGGACTCAGTCCATATCTTATATTACATTCCGCACATTACGCAATGGGTTGGACTCACTCCATATCTTACATGACATTCTGTACAATACACAGTGGGTTGGACTCAGTCCATATCTTATATTACATTCTGTACAATACACAGTGGGTTGGACTCAGTCCATATCTTACATTACATTCCGTACAATACACAGTGGATTGGACTCAGACCATATCTTATATCACATTCTGTACAATACACAGTGGGTTGGACTCAGCCCATATCTTATATTACATTCTGTACAATACACAGTGGGTTGGACTCAGTCCATATCTTATATTACATTCTGCACATTACAAGGTGGGTTGGACTCAGTCCATATCTTGTGTTAAATTATGTACAATACACAGTGGGTTGGACTCAGACCATATCTTATATTACATTCTGCACATCACACAGTGGGGTGGACTCAGTCCATATCTTATATTACATTCTGTACATTACACAGTGGGTTGGACTCAGTTCATATCTTATATTACATTCTGTACATTACTCAGTGGGTTGGATTCAGTCCATATCTTATATTACATTCTGTACAATACACGATGGGTTGGACTCAGTCCATATCTTATATTACATTCTGTACAATACACAGTGGGTTGGACTCACTCCATATCTTATATTACATTCTGCACATTACAAGGTGGGTTGGACTCAGTCCATATCTTATATTACATTCTGTACAATACACAGTGGGTTGGACTCAACCCATATGTTATATTACATTCTGCACAATACACATTGGGTTGGACTCAGTCCATACCTTATATTACATTCTGTTCAATACACATTGGGGTGGACTCAGTCCATATCTTTTATTACATTCTGCACATGACACAGTGGGGTGGACTCAGTACATATCTTATATCACATTCTGCACATTACAAGGTGGGTTGGACTCAGTCAATATCTTATATTACATTCTGTACAATACACAGTGGGTTGGACTCAGTCCATATCTTATATTACATTCTGTACAATACACAGTGGGTTGGACTCAGTCCATATCTGCTATTACATTCCGTACAATACACAGTGGATTGGACTCAGACCATATCTTATATCACATTCTGTACAATACACAGTGGGTTGGACACAGCCCATATCTTATATTACATTCTGTACAATACACAGTGGGTTGGACTCAGTCCATATCTTATATTACATTCTGCACATTACAGGTGGGTTGGACTCAGTCCATATCTTGTGTTAAATTATGTACAATACACAGTGGGTTGGACTCAGACCATATCTTATATTACATTCTGCACATCACACAGTGGGGTGGACTCAGTCCATATCTTATATTACATTCTGTACATTACACAGTGGGTTGGACTCAGTTCATATCTTATATTACATTCTGTACATTACACAGTGGGTTGGATTCAGTCCATATCTTATATTACATTCTGTACAATACACGATGGGTTGGACTCAGTCCATATCTTATATTACATTCTGTACAATACACAGTGGGCTGGACTCAGTTCATATCTTATGTTACATTCTGTACATTACAAGGTGGGTTGGAGTCAGCCCATATCTTATATTACATTCTGCACATTACAAGGTGGGTTGGACACAGTCCATATCTGATATTACATTCTGCACATTGCACAGTGGGGTGGACTCAGTCCATATCTTATATTACATTCTGTACAATACACAGTGTGTTGGACTCAGTCCATATCTTATATTACATTCTGCACATTGCACAGTGGGCTGGACTCAGTCCATATCTTATATCACATTCTGTACAATACACAGTGGGGTGGACTCAGTCCATATCTTATATTACATTCAGTAAATTACACAGTTGGTTGGACTCAGTCCATATCTTATATTACATTCTGCACATTGCACAGTGGGGTGGACTCAGTCCATATCTTATATTACATTCTGTACAATACACAGTGTGTTGGACTCAGCCCATATCTTATATTACATTATGTACATTACACAGTGGGTTGGACTCAGTCCATATCTTATATTACATTCTGTACAATACACAGTGGGGTGGACTCAGTCCATATCTTATATTACAGTTGGTACAATACACAGTGGGTTGGACTCAGCCCATATCTTATATGACATTCTGCACATTACACAGTGGGTTGGACTCAGTCCATATCTTATATTACATTCTGCACATTGCACAGTGGGTTGGACTCAGTCCATATCTTATATTACATTCAGTACATTACACAGTGGGTTGGACTCAGTCCATATCTTATATTACATTCTGTACAATACACAGTGGGTTGGACTCAGTCCATACCTTATTACATTCAGTACATTACACAGTGGGTTGGACTCAGTACATATCTTATATTACATTCTGTACAATACACAGTGGGTTGGACTCAGTCCATATCTTACGTTACATTATGTACAATGCACAGTGGGTTGGACTCAGCCCATATCTAAAATTACATTCTGTACAATACACAGTGGGTTGGACTCAGTCCATATCTTATATTACATTCTGCACATTACAGGTGGGTTGGACTCAGTCCAGATCTGAAATTACATTCTGCACATTACAAGGTGGTTTGGACTCAGTCCAGATCTGAAATTACATTCTGTACAATACACAGTGGGTTGGACTCAGTCCATACCTTACATTACATTCTTTTCAATACACAGTGGGGTGGACTCAGTCCATATCTTATATTACATTCTTTTCAATACACAGTGGAGTGGACTCAGTCCATATCTTATATTACATTCTGTACAATACAAGGTGGGTTGGACTCAGTAAATATCTTATATTGCATTCTGCACATCACAAGGTTGGTTGGACTCAGTCCATATCTTATATTACATTCTGTACAATACACAGTGGGGTGGACTCACTCCATATCTTATATTACATTCCGGACATTACGCAGTGGGTTGGACTCAGTCCGTATCTTATATTACATTCTGTACAATACACAGTGGGTTGGACTCAGTCCATATCTTATATTACATTCCGTACAATACACAGTGGATTGGACTCAGACCATATCTTATATCACATTCTGTACAATACACAGTGGGTTGGACTCAGCCCATATCTTATATTACATTCTGTACAATACACAGTGGGTTGGACTCAGTCCATATCTTATGTTACATTCTGCACATTACAAGGTGGGTTGGACTCAGTCCATATCTTGTGTTAAATTATGTACAATACACAGTGGGTTGGACTCAGACCATATCTTATATTACATTCTGCACATCACACAGTGGGGTGGACTCAGTCCATATCTTATATTACATTCTGTGCATTACACAGTGGGTTGGACTCAGTACATATCTTATATTACATTCTGTACATTACACGGTGGAGTGGACTCAGTCCATATCTTATATTAAATTCTGTACAATACATGATGGGTTGGAGTCAGCCCATATCTTATATTACATTCTGCACATTACAAGGTGGGTTGGACACAGTCCATATCTGATATTACATTCTGTACAATACACAGTGTGTTGGACTCAGTCCATATCTAATATTACATTCTGCACATTGCACAGTGGGGTGGACTCAGTCCATATCTTATATTACATTCTGTACAACACACAGTGTGTTGGACTCAGCCCATATCTTATATCACATTCTGTACAATACACAGTGGGGTGGACTCAGTCCATATCTTATATTACATTCAGTAAATTACACAGTGGGTTGGACTCAGTCCAGATATTATATTACATTCTGCACATTGCACAGTGGGGTGGACTCAGTCCATATCTTATATTACATTCTGTACAACACACAGTGTGTTGGACTCAGCCCATATCTTATATTACATTCTGTACATTACACAGTGGGTTGGACTCAGTCCATATCTTATATTACATTCTGTACAATACACAGTGGGGTGGACTCAGTCCATATCTTATATTACAGTTGGTACAATACAGAGTGGGTTGGACTCAGCCCATATCTTATATGACATTCTGCACATTACACAGTGGGTTGGACTCAGTCCATATCTTATATTACATTCTGCACATTGCACAGTGGGTTGGACTCAGTCCATATCTTATATTACATTCAGTACATTACACAGTGGGTTGGACTCAGTCCATATCTTATATTACATTCTGTACAATACACAGTGGGTTGGACTCAGTCCATACCTTATATTACATTCAGTACATTACACAGTGGGTTGGACTCAGTACATATCTTATATTACATTCTGTACAATACACAGTGGGTTGGACTCAGTCCATATCTTACGTTACATTATGTACAATGCAGAGTGAGTTGGACTCAGCCCATATCTAAAATTACATTCTGTACAATGCACAGTGGGTTGGACTCAGTAAATATCTTATATTACATTCTGTACAATACAAGGTGGGTTGGACTCAGTAAATATCTTATATTGCATTCTGCACATCACACGGTTGGTTGGACTCAGTCCATATATTATATTACATTCCGCACATTACGCAGTGGGTTGGACTCAGTCCATATCTTATATTACATTCTGCACATTACAAGGTGGGTTGGACTCAGTCCAGATCTGAAATTACATTCTGCACATTACAAGGTGGTTTGGACTCAGTCCAGATCTGAAATTACATTCTGTACAATACACAGTGGGTTGGACTCAGTCCATACCTTGTATTACATTCTTTTCAATACACAGTGGGGTGGACTCAGTCCATATCTTATATTACATTCTTTTCAATACACACTGGAGTGGACTCAGTCCATATCTTATATTACATTCTGTACAATACACAGTGGGGTGGACTCAGTCCATATCTTATATTACATTCTGCTCATTACAAGTTGGGTTGGACTCAGTCCATATCTTATATTACATTCTGCACATTACAAGGTGGGTTGGACTCAGTCCATATCTCATATTACATTCTGCACATTGCACAGTGGGTTGGACTCAGTCCATATTTTATGTTACATTATGTACAATACACAGTGGGGTGGACTCAGTCCATATCTTATATTACAGTCTGTACAATATACAGTGTGTTGGACTCAGTCCATATCTTATATTACATTCTGTACAATATACAGTGGGTTGGACTCAGTCCATATCTTATATTACATTCTGTACAATATACAGTGGGGTGGACTCAGTCCATAACTTATATTACAGTCTGTACAATATACAGTGTGTTGTACTCAGTCCATATCTTATATTACATTCTGGACAATACAAGATGGGTTGGACTCAGTCCATATCTTATATTTCATTCTGCACATTACAAGGTTGGGTGGACCCAGTAAATATCTTACATTACATTCTGTATATTATACAGTGGGTTGGACTCAGTCCATATCTTATATTTCATTCTGCACATTACAAGGTTGGGTGGACCCAGTAAATATCTTACATTACATTCTGTATATTATACAGTGGGTTGGACTCAGTCCATATCTTATATTTCATTCTGCACATTACAAGGTTGGGTGGACCCAGTAAATATCTTACATTACATTCTGTATATTATACAGTGGGTTGGACTCAGTCCATATCTTATATTACATTCTGTATATTACAAGGTGAGGTGGACTCAGTCCATATCTTATATTACATTCTGGACAATACAAGGTGAGGTAGAGGTGGAGATTGAACAGGGAGGGGCGAGCTTCTAATTCAAACAGGAGAAAACAGTTGAGGGAAAAGCTGTTGACCTTTCGCTGACAGCAACTGCCAGAATTAAAGTTGCAACAATGTCCAGAGCAGGTGTGGGCGAGGCCCAGGGACAGAAGAGAAAACACACCCAGGGGGAGGGTTGGACCCTGCAGCAAACACTGAGCAGCTCAGACAGGCAGTGCGGCACCGGTTAGAGGCATTCAGAGGAAAGGCAGGGGAGAAACAAGCTGCAGACTTGGATTAGGGAGAGATTCTGTGCAACTGGGGGAGTGTGAGAGAGGGAGAGAGAGAGAGAATGAGAGGGAGAGGGAGGGAGAGAGAGAGGGAGAGTGGGAGGGAGGGAGAGTGAGAGAGAGTGAGAGAGGGAGTGGGAGAAAGAGTGAGGGGGGAGAAAAAGAGAGAGTGAGAGAGGGAGTGGGAGGGAGGGAGTTCTGGCCTCTTGCTGTGCCTTTTTAATCCCTTGCTTTTGTATTTTAATCAATTCCCTCTCTCTCCCCTCAGGAATCATTTTGATGAAATGCTGCAAGGAGATGATCCAGAAAGAGACATTTTGTGAGGAGGAGGAGGAGTGGGAGAAATCCTGGGCCAAGCATCGTTCTCTCCGCTGGGGACGGACTGACTGAGACCTTCACCACAGCCTGGACCCGATGGGGAGCACGTGAGTAATGTCTGGGTTACTCTGGGGTCACTGGGTGCACACTGGAATCACTGGGATATTCAGGGGACACTGGGGGGGTCACTGGGACATTCAGGGGACACTTGGGGTGGTCACTGGGACATTCAGGGGACACTGGGGGGGGTCACTGGGACATCGTTGTGGTAGTGCTTATTGTTGTGGTGGTGGTCTGAACATCAAGACCGCCACTCTGGCATCACTCTGGCATCACTCTGGCATGACTGGGTGCAAGCTGGGAACCCTGGCTGCACCCTGGCATCATTCTGGGTTGACTGCGGGATCACTGGGGACACTCGGTTGGCTACTCATTAAATATCTGGTGTTCTCATAACATATCTTATATTACATTTTGGACAATACACAGTGGGTTGGACTCACTCCATATCTTATATTACATTCTGCACATTACAAGGTTGGGTGGACCCAGTACATATCTTATATTACATTCTGTACAATACACAGTGGGTTGGACTCAGTCCATATCTTATATTACATTCTGTACAATACACAGTGGGGTGGACCCAGTCCATCTCTTATATTACATTCTGTACAATACACAGTGGGTTGGACTCAGTCCATATCTTATATTACATTCTGCACATTACAAGGTGGGTTGGACTCAGTCCATATCTTGTGTTAAATTATGTACAATACACAGTGGGTTGGACTCAGACCATATCTTAAATTACATTCTGCACATTACACAGTGGGTTGGACTGAGTCCATATCTCATATTACATTCTGCACATTGCAAGGTGAGTTGGACTCAGTCCATATCTTATATTACATTCTGTACAATACACAGTGGGTTGGACTCAGTCCATATCTTATATTACATTCTGTACATTACACATTGGGTTGGACTCAGTCCATATCTTATATTGCATTCTGCACATTACACAGTGGTTTGGACTCAGCCCATATGTTATATTACATTCTGTGCAATACACAAAGGGTTGTTCTCAGTCCATATCTTATATTACATTCTGTACAATACACAGTGGGTTGGACTCAGTCCATATCTTATATTACATTCTGCACATCACACAGTGGGGTGGACTCAGTCCATATCTTATATTACAGTCTGTACAATACACAGTGGGTTGGACTCAGTCCATATCTTATGTCATATTCTGTCCAATACACAGTGGGTTGGACTCAGTCCATATCTTATATTACATTCTGTACAATACACAGTGGGTTGGACTCAGTCCATATCTTATATTACATTCTGCACATCACACAGTGGGTTGGACTCAGCCCATATCTTATATTACTTTCTGGACAATACACAGTGGGTTGGACTCAGTCCATATCTTATATTACAGTCAGTACAATACAAGATGGGTTGGACTCACTCCATATCTTATATTACATTCTGCACATTACAAGGTTGGGTGGACCCAGTAAATATCTTATATTACATTCTGTATATTACAAGGTGGGGTGGACTCAGCCCATATCTTATATTACATTCTGTACAATACACAGTGGGGTGGACTCAGCCCATATCTTATATTACATTCTGGACAATACACAGTGGGTTGGACTCAGTCCATATCTTATATTACATTCTGTACAATACACAGTGGGGTGGACTCAGCCCATATCTTATATTACATTCTGTACAATACACAGTGGGTTGGACTCAGTCCATATCTTATATTACAGTCTGTACAATACAAGATGGGTTGGACTCACTCCATATCTTATATTACATTCTGCACATTACAAGGTTGGGTGGACCCAGTACATTTCTTACATTGCATTCTGTACAATACAAGATGGGTTGGACTCACTCCATATCTTATATTACATTCTGTACAATACAAGGTTGGGTGGACCCAGTAAATATCTTATATTACATTCTGTATATTACAAGGTGAGATGGACTCAGTCCATATCTTATATTACATCCTGGACAATACAAGGTGAGGTAGAGGTCGAGATTGAACAGGGAGGGGCGAGCTTCTAATTCAAACAGGAGAAAACAGTTGAGGGAAAAGCTGTTGATCTTTCGCTGACAGCAACTGCCAGAATTAAAGTTGCAACAATGTCCAGAGCAGGTGTGGGCGAGGCCCAGGGACAGAAGAGAAAACACACCCAGGGGGAGGGTTGGACCCTGCAGCAAACACTGAGCAGCTCAGACAGGCAGTGCGGCACCGGTTAGAGGCATTCAGAGGAAAGGCAGGGGAGAAACAAGCTGCAGACTTGGATTAGGGAGAGATTCTGTGCAACTGGGGGAGTGTGAGAGAGGGAGAGGGAGAGGGTTAGAGAGAGAGAGAGAATGAGAGGGAGAGGGAGGGAGAGAGAGAGGGAGGGAGAGAGAGACGGAGAGTGGGAGGGAGGGAGAGTGAGAGAGAGTGAGAGAGGGAGTGGGACAGAGAGAGAGGGGGGAGAAAAAGAGAGAGTGAGAGAGGGAGTAGGAGGGAGGGAGTTCTGGCCTCTTGCTGTGCCTTTTTAATCCCTTGCTTTTGTATTTTAATCAATTCCCTCTCTCTCCCCTCAGGAATCTTTTTGATGAAATGCTGCAAGGAGATGATCCAGAAAGAGACATTTTGTGAGGAGGAGGAGGAGTGGGAGAAATCCTGGGCCAAGCATCGTTCTCTCCGCTGGGGACGGACTGACTGAGACCTTCACCACAGCCTGGACCCGATGGGGAGCACGTGAGTAATGTCTGGGTTACTCTGGGGTCACTGGGTGCACACTGGAATCACTGGGATATTCAGGGGACACTGGGGGGGGGTCACTGGGACATTCAGGGGACACTTGTGGTGGTCACTGGGACATTGTTGTGGTCGTTCTTATTGTTGTGGTGGTGGTCTGAACATCAAGACCGCCACTCTGGCAAGACTGGGTGCAAGCTGGGAACCCTGGCTGCACCCTGGCATCATTCTGGGTTGACTGCGGGATCACTGGGGACACTCGGTTGGCTACTCATTAAATATCTGGTGTTCTCATTACATATCTTATGTTACATTCTAGACAATACACAGTGGGGTAGACACAGTGCTTATCTTAAATTACATTCTGCACATTACAAGGTGGGTTGGACTGAGTCCATATCTCATATTACATTCTGCACATTGCAAGGTGGGTTGGACTCAGTCCATATCTTATATTACATTCTGCACATTACAAGGGGGGTTGGACTCAGTCCATATCTTATATTACATTCTGCACATTACAAGGGGGGTTGGACTCAGTCCATATCTTATATTACATTCTGCACATTACAAGGGGGGTTGGACTCAGTCCATATCTTATATTACATTCTGTACAATACACAGTGGGTTGGACCCAGTCCATATCTTATATTACAGTTGGTACAATACACAATGGGTTGGACTCAGTCCATATCTTATATTACAGTCTGCACAATACAAGATGTGTTGAACTCACTCCATATCTTATATTACATTCTGCACATTACAAGGTTGGGTGGACCCAGTAAATATCTTATATTACATTCTGTACAATACACAGTGGGGTGGACTCAGTCCATATCTTATATTACATTCTGTACAATACACAGTGGGTTGGACTCAGTCCATATCTTATGTCATATTCTGTACAATACACAGTGGGTTGGACTCAGTCCATATCTTATATTACATTCTGTACATTACACAGTGGGTTGGACTCAGCCCATATCTTATATTACATTCCGTACAATACACAGTGGGTTGGACTCAGTCCATATCTTATATTACATTCTGCACATCACACAGTGGGGTGGACTCAGCCCATATCTTATATTACATTCTGTACAATACACAGTTGGTTGGACTCAGTCCATATCTTATATTACATTCTGCACATTACAAGGGGGGTTGGACTCAGTCCATATCTCATATTACATTCTGCACATTACACAGTGGGTTGGACTCAGTCCATATCTTATATTACATTCTGTACAATACACAGTGGGGTGGACCCAGTCCATATCTTATATTACAGTTGGTACAATACACAATGGGTTGGATTCAGCCCATATCTTATATTACATTCTGTACATTACACCGTGGGTCGGACTCAGTCCATATCTTATATTGCATTCTGCACATTATACAGTGGATTGGACTCTGTCCATATCTTATATTACATTCTGTACATTACACAGTGGGTTGGACTCAGCCCATATGTTATATTACATTCTGTACAATACACAATGGGTTGCACTCAGTCCATATCTTATATTACATTCTGCACATCACACAGTGGATTGGACTCTGTCCATATCTTATATTACATTCTGTACATTACACAGTGGGTTGGACTCAGTCCATATCTTATATTACATTCTGTACAATACACGGTGGGTTGGACTCAGTCCATATCTTATATTACATTCTGCACATCACACAGTGGGTTGGACTCAGTCCATATCTTATGTCATATTCTGTACAACACACAGTGGGGTGGACTCAGTCCATATCTTATATTACATTCTGTACAATACACAGTGGGGTGGACTCAGTCCATATCTTACATTACATTCTGTACAATACACAGTGGGTTGGACTCAGTCCATATCTTCTGTCATATTCTGTACAATGCACAGTGGGTTGGACTCAGTCCATGTCTTATATTACATTTTGTACAATACACAGTGGGTTGGACTCAGTCCATATCTTATATTACATTCTGCACAATACACAGTGGGTTGGACTCAGCCCATATCTTATATTACATTCTGTACAATACACAGTGGGCTGGACTCAGTCCATATCTTATATTACATTCTGTACAATATACAGTGGGGTGGACTCAGCCCATATCTTATATTGCATTCTGTACAATACACAGTGGGGTGGACTCAGTCGATATCTTATATTACATTCTGTGCAATACACAGTGGGGTGGACTCAGCCCATATCTTATATTACATTCTGTACAATACACAGTGGGGTGGACTCAGTCCATATCTTATATTACATTCTGTACAATATGAATTGGGTTGGACTCAGTCCCTATCTTATATTACAGTCTGTACAATACACAGTGGGTTGGACTCAGTCCATATCTTATGTCATATTCTGTCCAATACACAGTGGGTTGGACTCAGTCCATATCTTATATTACAGTTGGTACAATACACAGTGGGTTGGACTCAGCCCATATCTTATATGACATTCTGCACATTACACAGTGGGTTGGACTCAGTCCATATCTTATATTACATTCTGCACATTGCACAGTGGGTTGGACTCAGTCCATATCTTATATTACATTCAGTACATTACACAGTGGGTTGGACTCAGTCCATATCTTATATTACATTCTGTACAATACACAGTGGGTTGGACTCAGTCCATACCTTATATTACATTCAGTACATTACACAGTGGGTTGGACTCAGTACATATCTTATATTACATTCTGTACAATACACAGTGGGTTGGACTCAGTCCATATCTTACGTTACATTATGTACAATGCACAGTGGGTTGGACTCAGCCCATATCTAAAATTACATTCTGTACAATACACAGTGGGTTGGACTCAGTCCATATCTTATATTACATTCTGCACATTACAGGTGGGTTGGACTCAGTCCAGATCTGAAATTACATTCTGCACATTACAAGGTGGTTTGGACTCAGTCCAGATCTGAAATTACATTCTGTACAATACACAGTGGGTTGGACTCAGTCCATACCTTACATTACATTCTTTTCAATACACAGTGGGGTGGACTCAGTCCATATCTTATATTACATTCTTTTCAATACACAGTGGAGTGGACTCAGTCCATATCTTATATTACATTCTGTACAATACAAGGTGGGTTGGACTCAGTAAATATCTTATATTGCATTCTGCACATCACAAGGTTGGTTGGACTCAGTCCATATCTTATATTACATTCTGTACAATACACAGTGGGGTGGACTCACTCCATATCTTATATTACATTCCGGACATTACGCAGTGGGTTGGACTCAGTCCATATCTTATATTACATTCTGTACAATACACAGTGGGTTGGACTCAGTCCATATCTTATATTACATTCCGTACAATACACAGTGGATTGGACTCAGACCATATCTTATATCACATTCTGTACAATACACAGTGGGTTGGACTCAGCCCATATCTTATATTACATTCTGTACAATACACAGTGGGTTGGACTCAGTCCATATCTTATGTTACATTCTGCACATTACAAGGTGGGTTGGACTCAGTCCATATCTTGTGTTAAATTATGTACAATACACAGTGGGTTGGACTCAGACCATATCTTATATTACATTCTGCACATCACACAGTGGGGTGGACTCAGTCCATATCTTATATTACATTCTGTGCATTACACAGTGGGTTGGACTCAGTACATATCTTATATTACATTCTGTACATTACACGGTGGAGTGGACTCAGTCCATATCTTATATTAAATTCTGTACAATACATGATGGGTTGGAGTCAGCCCATATCTTATATTACATTCTGCACATTACAAGGTGGGTTGGACACAGTCCATATCTGATATTACATTCTGTACAATACACAGTGTGTTGGACTCAGTCCATATCTAATATTACATTCTGCACATTGCACAGTGGGGTGGACTCAGTCCATATCTTATATTACATTCTGTACAACACACAGTGTGTTGGACTCAGCCCATATCTTATATCACATTCTGTACAATACACAGTGGGGTGGACTCAGTCCATATCTTATATTACATTCAGTAAATTACACAGTGGGTTGGACTCAGTCCAGATATTATATTACATTCTGCACATTGCACAGTGGGGTGGACTCAGTCCATATCTTATATTACATTCTGTACAACACACAGTGTGTTGGACTCAGCCCATATCTTATATTACATTCTGTACATTACACAGTGGGTTGGACTCAGTCCATATCTTATATTACATTCTGTACAATACACAGTGGGGTGGACTCAGTCCATATCTTATATTACAGTTGGTACAATACAGAGTGGGTTGGACTCAGCCCATATCTTATATGACATTCTGCACATTACACAGTGGGTTGGACTCAGTCCATATCTTATATTACATTCTGCACATTGCACAGTGGGTTGGACTCAGTCCATATCTTATATTACATTCAGTACATTACACAGTGGGTTGGACTCAGTCCATATCTTATATTACATTCTGTACAATACACAGTGGGTTGGACTCAGTCCATACCTTATATTACATTCAGTACATTACACAGTGGGTTGGACTCAGTACATATCTTATATTACATTCTGTACAATACACAGTGGGTTGGACTCAGTCCATATCTTACGTTACATTATGTACAATGCAGAGTGAGTTGGACTCAGCCCATATCTAAAATTACATTCTGTACAATGCACAGTGGGTTGGACTCAGTAAATATCTTATATTACATTCTGTACAATACAAGGTGGGTTGGACTCAGTAAATATCTTATATTGCATTCTGCACATCACACGGTTGGTTGGACTCAGTCCATATATTATATTACATTCCGCACATTACGCAGTGGGTTGGACTCAGTCCATATCTTATATTACATTCTGCACATTACAAGGTGGGTTGGACTCAGTCCAGATCTGAAATTACATTCTGCACATTACAAGGTGGTTTGGACTCAGTCCAGATCTGAAATTACATTCTGTACAATACACAGTGGGTTGGACTCAGTCCATACCTTGTATTACATTCTTTTCAATACACAGTGGGGTGGACTCAGTCCATATCTTATATTACATTCTTTTCAATACACACTGGAGTGGACTCAGTCCATATCTTATATTACATTCTGTACAATACACAGTGGGGTGGACTCAGTCCATATCTTATATTACATTCTGCTCATTACAAGGTGGGTTGGACTCAGTCCATATCTTATATTACATTCTGCACATTACAAGGTGGGTTGGACTCAGTCCATATCTCATATTACATTCTGCACATTGCACAGTGGGTTGGACTCAGTCCATATTTTATGTTACATTATGTACAATACACAGTGGGGTGGACTCAGTCCATATCTTATATTACAGTCTGTACAATATACAGTGTGTTGGACTCAGTCCATATCTTATATTACATTCTGTACAATATACAGTGGGTTGGACTCAGTCCATATCTTATATTACATTCTGTACAATATACAGTGGGGTGGACTCAGTCCATAACTTATATTACAGTCTGTACAATATACAGTGTGTTGTACTCAGTCCATATCTTATATTACATTCTGGACAATACAAGATGGGTTGGACTCAGTCCATATCTTATATTTCATTCTGCACATTACAAGGTTGGGTGGACCCAGTAAATATCTTACATTACATTCTGTATATTATACAGTGGGTTGGACTCAGTCCATATCTTATATTTCATTCTGCACATTACAAGGTTGGGTGGACCCAGTAAATATCTTACATTACATTCTGTATATTATACAGTGGGTTGGACTCAGTCCATATCTTATATTTCATTCTGCACATTACAAGGTTGGGTGGACCCAGTAAATATCTTACATTACATTCTGTATATTATACAGTGGGTTGTACTCAGTCCATATCTTATATTACATTCTGCACATTACAAGGTTGGGTGGACCCAGTAAATATCTTATATTACATTCTGTATATTACAAGGTGAGGTGGACTCAGTCCATATCTTATATTACATTCTGGACAATACAAGGTGAGGTAGAGGTCGAGATTGAACAGGGAGGGGCGAGCTTCTAATTCAAACAGGAGAAAACAGTTGAGGGAAAAGCTGTTGACCTTTCGCTGACAGCAACTGCCAGAATTAAAGTTGCAACAATGTCCAGAGCAGGTGTGGGCGAGGCCCAGGGACAGAAGAGAAAACACACCCAGGGGGAGGGTTGGACCCTGCAGCAAACACTGAGCAGCTCAGACAGGCAGTGCGGCACCGGTTAGAGGCATTCAGAGGAAAGGCAGGGGAGAAACAAGCTGCAGACTTGGATTAGGGAGAGATTCTGTGCAACTGGGGGAGTGTGAGAGAGGGAGAGGGAGAGGGTTAGAGAGAGAGAGAGAATGAGAGGGAGAGGGAGGGAGAGAGAGAGGGAGGGAGAGAGAGACGGAGAGTGGGAGGGAGGGAGAGTGAGAGAGAGTGAGAGAGGGAGTGGGACAGAGAGAGAGGGGGGAGAAAAAGAGAGAGTGAGAGAGGGAGTAGGAGGGAGGGAGTTCTGGCCTCTTGCTGTGCCTTTTTAATCCCTTGCTTTTGTATTTTAATCAATTCCCTCTCTCTCCCCTCAGGAATCTTTTTGATGAAATGCTGCAAGGAGATGATCCAGAAAGAGACATTTTGTGAGGAGGAGGAGGAGTGGGAGAAATCCTGGGCCAAGCATCGTTCTCTCCGCTGGGGACGGACTGACTGAGACCTTCACCACAGCCTGGACCCGATGGGGAGCACGTGAGTAATGTCTGGGTTACTCTGGGGTCACTGGGTGCACACTGGAATCACTGGGATATTCAGGGGACACTGGGGGGGGGTCACTGGGACATTCAGGGGACACTTGTGGTGGTCACTGGGACATTGTTGTGGTCGTTCTTATTGTTGTGGTGGTGGTCTGAACATCAAGACCGCCACTCTGGCAAGACTGGGTGCAAGCTGGGAACCCTGGCTGCACCCTGGCATCATTCTGGGTTGACTGCGGGATCACTGGGGACACTCGGTTGGCTACTCATTAAATATCTGGTGTTCTCATTACATATCTTATGTTACATTCTAGACAATACACAGTGGGGTAGACACAGTGCTTATCTTAAATTACATTCTGCACATTACAAGGTGGGTTGGACTGAGTCCATATCTCATATTACATTCTGCACATTGCAAGGTGGGTTGGACTCAGTCCATATCTTATATTACATTCTGCACATTACAAGGGGGGTTGGACTCAGTCCATATCTTATATTACATTCTGCACATTACAAGGGGGGTTGGACTCAGTCCATATCTTATATTACATTCTGCACATTACAAGGGGGGTTGGACTCAGTCCATATCTTATATTACATTCTGTACAATACACAGTGGGTTGGACCCAGTCCATATCTTATATTACAGTTGGTACAATACACAATGGGTTGGACTCAGTCCATATCTTATATTACAGTCTGCACAATACAAGATGTGTTGAACTCACTCCATATCTTATATTACATTCTGCACATTACAAGGTTGGGTGGACCCAGTAAATATCTTATATTACATTCTGTACAATACACAGTGGGGTGGACTCAGTCCATATCTTATATTACATTCTGTACAATACACAGTGGGTTGGACTCAGTCCATATCTTATGTCATATTCTGTACAATACACAGTGGGTTGGACTCAGTCCATATCTTATATTACATTCTGTACATTACACAGTGGGTTGGACTCAGCCCATATCTTATATTACATTCCGTACAATACACAGTGGGTTGGACTCAGTCCATATCTTATATTACATTCTGCACATCACACAGTGGGGTGGACTCAGCCCATATCTTATATTACATTCTGTACAATACACAGTTGGTTGGACTCAGTCCATATCTTATATTACATTCTGCACATTACAAGGGGGGTTGGACTCAGTCCATATCTCATATTACATTCTGCACATTACACAGTGGGTTGGACTCAGTCCATATCTTATATTACATTCTGTACAATACACAGTGGGGTGGACCCAGTCCATATCTTATATTACAGTTGGTACAATACACAATGGGTTGGATTCAGCCCATATCTTATATTACATTCTGTACATTACACCGTGGGTCGGACTCAGTCCATATCTTATATTGCATTCTGCACATTATACAGTGGATTGGACTCTGTCCATATCTTATATTACATTCTGTACATTACACAGTGGGTTGGACTCAGCCCATATGTTATATTACATTCTGTACAATACACAATGGGTTGCACTCAGTCCATATCTTATATTACATTCTGCACATCACACAGTGGATTGGACTCTGTCCATATCTTATATTACATTCTGTACATTACACAGTGGGTTGGACTCAGTCCATATCTTATATTACATTCTGTACAATACACGGTGGGTTGGACTCAGTCCATATCTTATATTACATTCTGCACATCACACAGTGGGTTGGACTCAGTCCATATCTTATGTCATATTCTGTACAACACACAGTGGGGTGGACTCAGTCCATATCTTATATTACATTCTGTACAATACACAGTGGGGTGGACTCAGTCCATATCTTACATTACATTCTGTACAATACACAGTGGGTTGGACTCAGTCCATATCTTCTGTCATATTCTGTACAATGCACAGTGGGTTGGACTCAGTCCATGTCTTATATTACATTTTGTACAATACACAGTGGGTTGGACTCAGTCCATATCTTATATTACATTCTGCACAATACACAGTGGGTTGGACTCAGCCCATATCTTATATTACATTCTGTACAATACACAGTGGGCTGGACTCAGTCCATATCTTATATTACATTCTGTACAATATACAGTGGGGTGGACTCAGCCCATATCTTATATTGCATTCTGTACAATACACAGTGGGGTGGACTCAGTCCATATCTTATATTACATTCTGTGCAATACACAGTGGGGTGGACTCAGCCCATATCTTATATTACATTCTGTACAATACACAGTGGGGTGGACTCAGTCCATATCTTATATTACATTCTGTACAATATGAATTGGGTTGGACTCAGTCCCTATCTTATATTACAGTCTGTACAATACACAGTGGGTTGGACTCAGTCCATATCTTATGTCATATTCTGTGCAATACACAGTGGGTTGGACTCAGTCCATATCTTATATTACATTCTGTACAATACACAGTGGGTTGGACTCAGTCCATATCTTATATTACATTCTGCACATCACACAGTGGGTTGGACTCAGCCCATATCTTATATTACATTCTGGACAATACACAGTGGGTTGGACTCAGTCCATATCTTATATTACAGTCTGTACAATACAAGATGGGTTGGACTCACTCCATATCTTATATTACATTCTGCACATTACAAGGTTGGGTGGACCCAGTAAATATCTTATATTACATTCTGTATATTACAAGGTGGGGTGGACTCAGCCCATATCTTATATTACATTCTGTACAATACACAGTGGGGTGGACTCAGTCCATATCTTATATTACATTCTGGACAATACACAGTGGGTTGGACTCAGTCCATATCTTATATTACATTCTGGACAATACACAGTGGGTTGGACTCAGTCCATATCTTATATTACAGTCTGTACAATACAAGATGGGTTGGACTCACTCCATATCTTATATTACATTCTGCACATTACAAGGTTGGGTGGACCCAGTAAATACCTTATATTACATTCTGTATATTACAAGGTGGGGTGGACTCAGCCCATATCTTATATTACATGCTGTACATTACACAGTGGGGTGGACTCAGTCCATATCTTATGTCATATTCTGTACAATACACAGTGGGTTGGACTCAGTCCGTATCTTATATTACATTCTGCACATTACACAGTGGGGTGGACTCAGCCCATATCTTATATTACATTCTGCACATTACACAGTGGGGTGGACTCAGCCCATATCTTATATTACATTCTGGACAATACACAGTGGGTTGGACTCAGTCCATATCTTATATTACATTCTGTACATTACACATTGGGTTGGACTCAGTCCATATCTTATATTACATTCTGGACAATACACAGTGGGTTGGACTCAGTCCATATCTTATATTACAGTCTGTACAATACAAGGTTGGGTGGACCCAGTAAATATCTTATATTACATTCTGTATATTACAAGGTGAGGTGGACTCAGTCCATATCTTATATTACATTCTGGACAATACAAGGTGAGGTAGAGGTCGAGATTGAACAGGGAGGGGCGAGTTTCTAATTCAAACAGGAGAAAACAGTTGAGGGAAAAGCTGTTGACCTTTCGCTGACAGCAACTGCCAGAATTAAAGTTGCAACAATGTCCAGAGCAGGTGTGGGCGAGGCCCAGGGACAGAAGAGAAAACACACCCAGGGGGAGGGTTGGACCCTGCAGCAAACACTGAGCAGCTCAGACAGGCAGTGCGGCACCGGTTAGAGGCATTCAGAGGAAAGGCAGGGGAGAAACAAGCTGCAGACTTGGATTAGGGAGAGATTCTGTGCAACTGGGGGAGTGTGAGAGAGGGAGAGGGAGAGGGGTAGAGAGAGGGAGGGAGAGGGAGAGGGAGGGAGAGAGAGTGAGAGAGGGAGAGGGAGAGGGAGATGGGGAGAGAGAGACAGAGGGAGAGAGAGAGAGAGAGGGAGAGTGGGAGGGAGGGAGAGAGAGAGAGGGAGAGTGGGAGAGAGTGAGAGAGGGAGTGGGAGAGAGAGAGAGGGGGGAGAAAAAGAGAGAGTGAGAGAGGGAGTGGGAGGGAGGGAGTTCTGGCCTCTTGCTGTGCCTTTTTAATCCCTTGCTTTTGTATTTTAATCAATTCCCTCTCTCTCCCCTCAGGAATCTTTTTGATGAAATGCTGCAAGGAGATGATCCAGAAAGAGACATTTTGTGAGGAGGAGGAGGAGTGGGAGAAATCCTGGGCCAAGCATCGTTCTCTCCGCTGGGGACGGACTGACTGAGACCTTCACCACAGCCTGGACCCGATGGGGAGCACGTGAGTAATGTCTGGGTTACTCTGGGGTCACTGGGTGCACACTGGAATCACTGGGATATTCAGGGGACACTGGGGGGGTCACTGGGACATTCAGGGGACACTGCGGGGGGTGGTCACTGGGACATTCAGGGGACACTTGGGGTGGTCACTGGGACATTCAGGGGACACTGGGGGGGGGGTCACTGGGACATTGTTGTGGTAGTTCTTATTGTTGTGGTGGTGGTCTGAACATCAAGACCGCCACTCTGGCATCACTCTGGCATGACTGGGTGCAAGCTGGGAACCCTGGCTGCACCCTGGCATCATTCTGGGTTGACTGCGGGATCACTGGGGACATTCGGTTGGCTACTTGCCGCCATCTGACCAAGATGGCGGCTGGCGCAGCCGCCATTTTTCCAAAATGTTGGCCTGTCTGTCCTCCATTTTGTCCAATGAGGTAGCCAAGTTGGCCTCCATTTTGTCCAATGAGGTAGCCAAGTTGGCCTCCATTTTGTCCAATGAGGTAGCCAAGCTGGCCTCCATTTTGTCCAAGGTGGTGGCGACGCGGGCCTCAGTTTGTCCGGCATGGGAGCCGCGTGAGCGGCGACTTTTTTTAAAATGTTGGTCGCGCTCGCCCCCATTGTGTCCGGGACGGACTCCCCGCTGGCCTCCATTCGGTCCAAGCCCGGCTGCTGTACCTGCTGCCGTGCTGCCCCTGTGCAAATACACTTCCAAATATACAAACACATCATAAATATACAGGTAATATATATATATTATAAACACAAGTCAGTAAGAGCTTGAGTGATTGGTGAGTGACTCACCAATCAAAAAACCAGTGGTGTGGATGGAATCCCTGGCCAGGATGTGGAGATTTTGGGGCCAAAGATCATGACTTCCAATTTTTAACTGGAGGAACTGGTGGCTCATCTAAAACAGAATGTGGACCTGACAACACAAAGATATTGGAAGGGTCAAGAGAGGCGGTGGTTTTGTCAGCGTCCATCTGAAAGCTGGTCCATGTCTGTGGACTGTGTCACCAAAGGGCAGCATGTGGATGAGGAAGAGGAGGGAGCCAAGGATTGAACCTTTAGAAACATCAGAGAAAACGGTGATAGGGTGGGAAGAGAAGCTTCTCCTGGCTCTGATCAGATAGGTGAGTGGAACCAAGAGAGGGTCGTCCCAGCAAAAGAGGTCAGTGTCCGATGAATGAGATGCTGACGGGTGGGTTGTCTGCAGGTCTGGAAATGGGGAGTGTTTTAAACCCAAGGATGAGAATTTTAAATTTATTGAATATGTAACTGGGAGCCAGTGAGGGTCAGTGAATCCGAGCAGGACCTGGTGCTGGTTGGACATGGACAAGAGTTTTGGACGAGCTCACGTTTATAGAAGGTGGAGGTTGGGTGGCCGGTCAGGAGTGTATTGGAGGAATGGAGTCTGGAGGGGACAGAGACATTGATGAGGGTTTCAATGGCAATGGGCTGAGGAAGGAATGGAGGCGGGTGAGGGAATCACGGGGCCTTTGTGATGGAGGTGAAAAAGGGTCATGAGCTCAGCTCAGTTTTACATGGGACCAATTTTACTGGAGCCGTTAACCAATGTAGAATAAACGGGTAAACACCTGCAGTAAAATAGCGGAGAGAGGAATGTCAATGGGACACGTTCAGTGTCCGTCCCCTAATATCACCCACAGTCATTTCTAGGCTGCAATCCTCAACCTGCCCTTTAACTGTCCTCGTGTCAGAGACTCACAATTCATATTTTAACTGGGCAACTGCAGGAACAGAGTGAAACGGGTCTGCTTGTGCCCCTGGATTCAGTGCACACTGCGGAGACATCTGTCTAAATTATAAATGAAACACCAGGAGTGAACATGGTCAATATAGTTATATAAAAGCTGTAAATGAAGCCGTTTATTATTATTGGATCAGTCCTGTATGAGAACAGATTTAAACTTTATTCCTGAGAGAGGTCTGATTAAGTAATATCGTGGACTTTGAGATGTTTGTGTTTTATTCACCACATTATTTACAGCGGAGTCAAAGCTGCTGATATAATATGTTTGTTAAACTGACTGTAACTAATAGCAATGATCAGGAGTATAACCGTGTCAGTGGAGACTTCTCCCCTGTATAAATCAGGGCTTGTTGGAATGGATCAGCTCAGAGTGCCTGCTGGAGCTGTGGTTTCCAGGGTAACAGAAGTCAGTGCTTCTCACAGAAATGGGATATCCAGTAATCGATCAGATAGATCGTATTTATTATCCTGTTCTTGCAGCCATTGGAGTTCCAGGTAAACTGTTATCTCATCTGTTAATGGTGTAAATCGGTGTTAACTCTGCTGCTGTACTTGGCAAATTGTTTTGTGTCCCTACATATTTTACACAGTCACTTGTTCTGTTGTATTGGATGAATGATGGAATGTGTTTAGTCTCTGCTCTTTCGGTATTGAGGCGCTGCATTATATCTGTCATGAATTTGTCTATCCAACCCTGGCATTGTCACTGCATTATTCTCTGTACTGAATGTATTGGGCTAAGAGTTGGTATCAGACCATCAGGAGATGATAACAGTTTCTTGTGGAACTAACCTGTCCTGGAATATGTTTTCATCAATGTGTTTTCAGTGATTGATAATGAGACAGCTCAAGGTCTCAGTGTTACAAGGAGGCAGCGGAATGTCCTCCCTCCCCAATAACATGCTTCAGTTTAACTGAGATTTCAATGTATTTATTGGTGATCACTGTTATGAAATATTATTTCATCATGTGTGTATCTGACGCCGCTTCAGATGTCTGGTTACTGAACTGAGTTTGCTGCTGACTCTTTCAAATCTCATTCTCTGCTTCACTGTGGATTAATTCACTGACTGTCACTGGACTTCACTGTAAAATGAAATGTTTTAATGTTTTGTGGTCTCAATTTGCACTGTCCCTGTTGGAATCAGCAGCCCTTCTATTTACCTGTAGTTTATAAGTATGATGTTGGCGTTTTGTAAATTGAACAGTCCCGCCATCTATCCCAATACCCTACAATTACTGGAGAAGGAATCTCAATTATTGTGAGATCTGCCTGGAAGAGGCATTCGATTCTGTTTATTCCATGATTTGTAGATTAAGTGAACAGTGTAGGTGAACAGGTGGAGGATTGGGTGATCTGTAGAAATATTAAACTATTCCACAGAGGCTTCACTATTTAACAAACTAACACTGAGAATAGGATCGGTGGAACACGGGGCTGGTGAACAGAATGCAGGCTCAGGATGATAGGATTTAATCGGATATGAAAATGGACTTGAGAAAGAGAGTAGAGTGAGTGATAGAGAGGGCGACTGAGAGGGAAAGCGAGAGGCTGTGGTGTGAATAATTCATCAGAATGAACTGCTGAAACTTCCAGTACAATTAAACATAGAAAATGTGATTTGAAGGTGTTATTATGGTGTGGTCAGATTGGGTGAGTTTTTATTGTGGGACTCGCTCCTCATGTTTATATCCCTGTCAGGTCCTCAGTCTGTTTTTGTGAATGTTCCTTGTTTTCCAACTTAACACTAAACATAATTAAAATTTACTTCAAGAATAGAATCAGAAATTTCTTGATTGTAATCAATTATTCGGAAACTGTTTTTTTCAAGCTCGGATCAGTTCAATAACAACGTGATTAATTTTATTAATACTTTTCATTTTAAGTTTCATTGAATTTGCAAATTAAATTTATTAAACACATTTTGTACCAAACACAGGTTCCCTGACACCAATAACTACAGAATTGAACTGTTAAATGTAATAGTTGGATTGTGTACAGTCTCTCCCTGTGAATCCCAGCCTCTGCTCACACTACAATGAATCCTCTGTCTCGTCGGTTCCTTCAGTTTGTCCGTTCTCCCAAACCATCTACTCCTGACTCCTCTCCAGCTCCGACACGTTCATGTACACTACTCTTTTCCTTGACTCCCTCCCAATCTGACTCACTATCGGCTCTCTTAACCCAGAGCAACACACGAGCTGCACCTCCCTCTGTCCCCTCACCTTCCTGACCCTTCCCTCTCTTTCCCATCCGTCTGGAGCCCAAACCCGGCTTTAATCCGCTGGATTCCCGGTGTGTAAAACCCCTTCTCCTTTCCCCGCCGGCACTGAGCTCTCACTCAGCCCTTCCAGTGGATCCAGTGCTCACGTTATTCACTTTCTGTATCCATCTCCCAATTAATTATTGATCATTGTGTTTAAAAACATCTCTCTGCCCGAAAGCGCTGCCCAGGTCAATCAATCACTTTCCACCCTTCGATGCAGCAACAAAGTTGGAAATTTCACCCCAGATCCTCTCAATCTGCTGCTTTGGCTCCAGGTCTGATCAGTAATTTCTCTGATTCATTTTCTCTCTCTTACAGTTAACTTGGTGGCGATTGTGATCCTGTCCCGAGGAAAGTGCGGTCTCTCCAAATGTATCAGTGTCTACCTGGTGGGAATGGCAGTGGCCGATCTCATGGTCATTATCACTGATCCGATATTGAGACAGATTAATGCGATTTATTTCCCAGGGTCATTCCTGGACATTACTCCCGTGTGTAGTTTTATTAGATTCTTGGGTGGTGCAGTCACTGTGGTTTCTGTCTGGTTCACAGTCGCTTTCACCTTTGATCGATTTGTGGCCATTTGTTGTGAGAAGCTGAAAACTAAATATTGCACCGAGAGAACGGCGGCTGTGGTTCTGGGAACAGTGAGTGTGCTGGGCTGTTTGGTGAGTGTCCCCGTGTACTTTGCATTTGAACCTGACTATATATTTGATAATGTTCCCTGGGGTTGTATGGGTAAACTGAGCTTCCGTACTTCCCCCGCATGGGCCGCATTTGACATGTTTTACCTCATTTTAACCCCTTTTGTCCCATTCTGTCTGATTTTGCTACTCAATGTTCTGACTGTCAGGCGTATTTTAGTGTCCAGTCGAGTCCGCAGGGGACTCCGGGGCCGCAGCAATGGAGAGAATCAGAGTGATCCAGAGATGGAGAACCGAAAGAAATCCATCATTTTACTCTTCAGTATAACGGGCAGTTTTATACTGTTGTGGATGACATATGTTGTATTTAACATTTATATGCGAATTGCAGACATTCGGTCTTTTTACTCCTACTCTGACCCTCGTTATATCACACAACACACAGCAGGAATGCTGCAGCTTCTCAGTTCCTGCACAAACACGTGTATTTATGTCCTGACCCAGACTAAATTCAGAGAGGAGCTGAAGAACGCGGTGAAATACCCACTCAATCTAATTGTTAAATTAGTGAAATCATAGAAAGAGCTGAAGGGTTTCAAGCACGAGAACTAAATCCCATTTCATACTCCATCCCCTACACTTCCCGGGGGATGGAAAGTACATTTTATATTAGCAGCACAGAGCCCTGAAATGATCTGAAATATGGTTCTGATGTTATATGTTATTGAAACTCTGACCTATTAAGGCAGGATTTACTCTGCAGACGACACATGCATTTTACTCGAAATAGCGGCACTAAAGAGCCGAGCTGGACTTCAACTAAATGCTCATCCAGCAAAATGTGCAAAGCTGGGATTCAAAGTAGCTGCTTTGGGCCAGATCAGAATGGGTGCACTCCAAATAAATGGCGAGGGAGAGAGAGAGAGAGAGAGCGAGGTGGAGAGGGGGAGAAGGAGCGAGAGAGAGAAAGTCAGAGAGTTGGAGAAAGACTGAGACAGGCAGATATACACAGAGGGAGTGAGAGAGGGGAGAGTGACTGACATAGAGACAGAGAGGAACATAAAGCGATAAAGAGTGAGAGAGAGCGAGATAGTGATATAAAGAGCTAGGGAGAGATAGAAAGTGAGAGCAAGAAAGAGAGAGAGAGAGGCAGAGAGCGACACAGGGAGAGCGTGAGAGAGATCAGAGAGAAAGACAGGGAGATAGTGGGACAGAGAGAGTAAGAAATACAGAAAGACAGGGAGAGAGACAGAGAAAGACAGAAGGAGAGAGAGATGGAGAGAGGAGTGGACAGAGACAGAGAACACAAGGCAAAATAAATATAATGATTAAATGGCGCAGAAAATTAAAACAGGTTCACATAAAGGGGAGAGGGTCTGTGACAAAGAGAGGGAGATGGAACCAAAGAGGGGTAGAGACAGAGGTACACAGAGCTGGAGATAAATAAAGTGAGTTTGTTAGACTGGAGAGAAAAAATAAAGAGAGAAAGAAAGAGTGAAAGAAAGCATATATATATATATATAATGAGAGAGAGCAAGCAGACATGGATGGAACGAGAGAGAGAGACTGACAAAGAATTGCAAAGTGGTGGAAGTAGAAGTGGAAATAACAAGATAGAAAAACACACAGAAAATAAATAGAGACAAACGACATAAACAGAGAACAGACACAATGAAGTACGGACAAAAATAACTATGTAATCAGCCTGGAGTGTGTGAAAGTGCTGACCAGCAGAAGAGCCGCAGATGAAGCAGGTCAGACAGTTCATGTTTGTTCTGGGCCAACACTCTTGTGGATTTAATTTTGACATTTCTCAAGGTGATGCCTTGAGCTGCACAATAAATTCACTCAGCCTTGTTTACCTGACCCTGACCATTACTTACTGCAGGAGTTTCCCAGCTGCTCTGTGTAGTAAAAATTCATCTGATAATCGAAAGCCTGAGACTAAATCAGCTTCAGCATATCTGAAGGAAAAGGACGCTTAAAAGGGGGAAGGACTGTTAGAAGGATTATTAATGACACATTGTAAAATATCACACAGCAGAGGATAGATCACCATAGCAACAAGAACGATTCCAGGAGGGCTAGAGGTCGTTTGAACTCCTGCCGACTTAACTTGGTGACGTTGTGGACACTGAGAGACAACAAGTGAAGTTTCAATCAATCGTGGGTTGTATTTGTCGGAACCTGTTGTTGAGAAGCCACCGTCCCAGAGGTGTGATTCTCTATAAAAACGGTCTTAAAAAGCTGGGCAGAAGTTGAGTGGGGAGAGACACAGATCCACCATAACTGCTCCAACATCACCTTTCGCTTCCTGTCAGCACCACCTCACCTGGAATCTTCCTGACTGCTCGCTATCTCCCAGCTTGATGCCTCGATGCTGGTTTACAGATTGCCTGTGAAGCAGATGACCTGTCTAACAGAGAAAGTCACACTACACTACAACGGTATCCACCAAAACACCTGGAATCTTCTCGGCAAGTCTAAAACTTTCGTTATGGGCTTAGTCTAAGATAAACATTTGATTTCCAAACGGTTATTCATTTTGAGAATTGAGAATGTGTTGTTTAATTTTTGCTAAAGCAATTCTAAATCGGGCATAAACCCAAAATGATGTTTAAATTCTGATGTCATTTTTTCTATTGAATTAATAATAAATGATTGTTTTCTTTATAAAGCCATGGTTTGTGCCTGAAGTTTGTTCAGGATAAAGAGCCCATTAATTAAATGTAAAACTAAACCTTGTGGAGATAAAAAGTTATTGCTCCAAATTAAAGTGTAAAATCACTTTCCACCTTTTTGCTCCTCCATCTGTACCATGTGTTACTTTCCCAGTGAGCTGCTGGATTCTGTAATAAATAATATGTATTTTTACCCCTTCTGCAGTGTTAATAAACTGGACAGGGTCCCATAGCACTCTCCTGTTCTGTTACTGTTAAAATACTGTTATTGTTTCAGATTAAAGAAAAATATGAATAATGGAGAAATGAATTAAATCCCAGATCAGAACTACATTCAGATTGAGTCCAATTTTACTCTGATTTATTTAATAGAAGCTAGAATTACATTCTCTACAAAAAATGGTTGATTGGACCTTTCCTCCGAATGTCTGGTCTCTCCTTTTCTGTCACCATTCAGTCCAAATAACCAAATGTTAATTCATTTTTTTGGCAGAAGTTCACATTTTGATGTTTATTCCCTCACTGCACCGCTGTCTTTATGTTAAACACCAGCTAGTGTTAGTCTCACTCAGTTTGTAATTTTAACTACAGTGCAACAGTGATTCAACAGAAAAAGCTAATTATCCCTCTCTGTGTCTCTCATCACAACAAGCTTCACCTTGCCCCTCAGTGAGATGGCCGCCTTTCGGGTGCTATTTTGTTTCAGGTTCATGGCGTTGAAGTTGTTGTTCATCGATTCACATTTTGATAGCAGGCACGGTGCAAGAGGAGTCCATTCAGCCCACCCTGCCTGTGCCAGCTCCTTGAAAGCGCGATCCAATCATTCCCATTTCCTGCTCTGCTTTTCCCCCACAGCCCTCATGGATGCTTGTAATAGTAGTTTTGATAATACACACACATATATATATATATATATATATATATACATATGGATACAATTTGCTGTTGTAGGGGGTGGACATATGAGGAGAGGTTGAGTAGATTGGGACTCTACTCATTGGAGTTCAGAAGAATGAGAGGCCATCTTATTGAAACATATAAGATTGTGAAGGGGCTTGATCGGGCGGATGTGGTAAGGATGTTCCCAAGGATGGGTGAAACTAGAACTAGGGGGCATAATCTTAGAATAAGGGGCTGCTCTTTCAAAACTGAGATGAGGAGAAACCTCTTCACTCAGAGGGTGGTAGGTCTGTGGAATTTGCTGCCCCAGGAAGCTGTGGAAGTTACATCATTAAATAAATTTAAAACAGAAATAGACAGTTTTCTAGAAGTGAAGGGAATTAGAGGTTACGGGGAGCGGGCAGGAAATTGGACATGAATTTGAGGTTAGGATCAGATCAGTCATGATCTTATTGAATGGTGGAGCAGGCTCGAGAGGCCGATTGGCCTACTCCTGCTCCTATTTCTTATGTTCTTATATATATATGTATATATAAGTTGTTGTTGTCGATAAAGATTGTTTCTCAATCTTCTACTCTTTCGATTCTTCTCGTTTATAAATTGGGCTTTGTTTCTGTGTAAATGAATGTTGCTGAGAGATTGTCCCTGTAACTGAGTGAGGGATCTTGCTGTATATTAGGTTTTTAAAAAATTGCTTTGGCTCTTTTATATGTCATGAATTTATTTGAAATCTTTGGCTAATTGGAAAAAGCCACAAACTGTAAGCTGAACACAAACTACTGGGCTTTCGTCCACTGCTAATTAAAACAAGAGAAAAGAGCAAAGGGAAAGTTCGTTCACCTTTGCAAACTGCAACATAAAGGTTGAAGTAGAAACAAATGCCCGGGCTTTTTGTTGCCTGCTCCAGGAACAGAAGAGAAAATGAGCACAGGGGCAATTTGGACCCTGCAGCGAACACTAACCAGGACAGGCAGACAGACCAACACCTTTAAGGGGAGCGGTGATGGGGGATGGGGTGGGTGAGGGAGTGATTGGCAAAGCAGGAGAGAAAACCCTGCAAACTTGTATTAGAGAGAGAGAAAAGCAATATGTGCTCTTCAGTCTGCCTGAGTGTCTTTCTGTCTCTCTCTGTCCCAACTTTTCTCCCTCTTCTTCAGATTCTCTGCTTTGTAACTGGGGAGTGTGTTTGTCAGTGGTCTTTGCTGAGAGATTGCCTGCCTGTGTAATGGAATGAGTGAATGACTGAGTGAGAATGTGTGTGTGTGAGTGAGTGTGAGGGAGCTCTGGGCTCTTGCTGTGCCTTTTTAATCGTTTGCTTTGTTTTTAATCAATTGTTTTCAATCAATTAAAGGATTTTTTAGTGGAATTGCTGTAACATGAAGTTGTGGAAAGAGAATTTTTGGGAGGAGGAGGATTCCTTGGACAAGAAGCTTTCTCTCCACAGGGGACTGACCGAAGCCTTCACCACAGGCTGCACCCAATGGGCTCACGTGAATTGTGTCTTGGTCACTGTGGGATCACTGGGAGCACTGTGGGTTCACAGGTTGCTATGGGATCACTGCGATACTGCAGGTTCACTGGGACATTGTGGGATCAGTGGGACATTGTGGGATCAGTGGGACATTGTGGGATCATTGGGACATTGTGGGATCAGTGGGACATTGTGGGATCATTGGGACATTGTGGGATCAGTGGGACATTGTGGGATCAGTGGGACATTGTGGGATCATTGGGACATTGTGGGATCAGTGGGACATTGTGGGATCATTGGGACATTGTGGGATCAGTGGGACATTGTGGGATCAGTGGGACATTGTGGGATCAGTGGGACATTGTGGGATCAGTGGGACATTGTGGGATCAGTGGGACATTGTGGGATCAGTGGGACATTGTGGGATCATTGGCTTCCTGTGGCATCACTGGGAAACTGGCGGCCATATTGTTTAAGATGGCCGCCTTACTGGCCGCCATTTTGTTTCAGCTTCATGGGGTTACAGGAGAAACTACTTTACCCATTCTATGTAATACAGAAATGTTATATATATATATACATATATATATATATATATATAAATACACACACGTTATTTTATACACGCAAGTTGTTGTATATAAAGACAGTCTCTCAAACTTTTACACAAATGCAGTAAACTGGGATACTGGGACCTCTGGGTGCACTGTGGAATCACTGACTGCAATGTGGGATCACTGGGATCAATTAGGGAGCATTGTGGTATTATCACTGGGTGTGCAGCTGGGTCACCGGGTCACTCTGTGATCACTGAGGGATCACTGGGTGCATTGTGGATCACTGGGACACTGTGGATCAATGGGACACTATCACTGGGTGCACTGTGGATCACTGGGACACTGTGGATCAATGGGACACTATCACTGGGTGCACTGTGGATCACTGGGACACTGGATCAATGGGACACTATCACTGGGTGCACTGTGGATCACTGGGACACTGTGGATCAATGGGACACTATCACTGGGTGCACTGTGGATCACTGGGACACTGTGGATCAATGGGACACTATCACTGGGTGCACTGTGGATCACTGGGACACTGTGGATCAATGGGACACTATCACTGGGTGCACTGTGGATCACTGGGACACTGTGGATCAATGGGACACTATCACTGGGTGCATTGTGGATCACTGGGACACTGTGGATCAATGGGACACTATCACTGGGTGCACTGTGGATCACTGGGACACTGGATCAATGGGACACTATCACTGGGTGCACTGTGGATCACTGGGACACTGTGGATCAATGGGACACTATCACGGGGTGCACTGTGGATCACTGGGACACTGTGGATCAATGGGACACTATCACTGGGTGCATTGTGGATCACTGGGACACTGTGGATCAATGGGACACTATCACTGGGTGCACTGTGGATCACTGGGACACTGTGGATCAATGGGACACTATCACTGGGTGCACTGTGGATCACTGGGACACTGTGGATCAATGGGACACTATCACTGGGTGCACTGTGGATCACTGGGACACTGTGGATCAATGGGACACTATCACTGGGTGCATTGTGGAATCATTAGTCGCTGTGGGGACTCTATGGTGTACTTATTTACCCAGTTGGGCCGAATGTCCCCTGTTTCTCTGCTGTACATTCTGTGTAATTCTATGTAGTATACAAATATATATAATGTTGTTGTTGTTGGAGTAAAATTGGGAATCCCGGAGAGACTTCTTCACCCAGATGGGCCGAATGGCCTGTTTCTGTGCCGTGCTGTATTCTATGTAAAATATATATAAAGATATGCACGGGGTTAAATTCGATAACCCCCGAATCCGGGCGCGGGGGGCGATTAACCCCCACATGATTAACCTGCACCCGGTCGTTGAGATGCAGACAGTCCGTGAGATTGGTGCTGCCTGGTGATTTACCTGATTCCTGCGAGCAGTCAGACCTGGCTGCGCTGTTGAACGGCTTCTCACCAGCAAGGGGGGCAATATTGCGTGAGTGATTAGCACCTCTGAAAGGCAGCCTGCACCTCTTAAAGGCAAACTGCACCTCTTAAAGGAAGGTTGCACCTCTTAAAGGCAGGCTGCACCTTACAAAGTCAAACATTTGATTGAGATACAATCCTCCGGGGTCATTTCTTCTCGTACAGTTTTGATTGGCAGCTTCTTTTGAATTAAACAGATCATTGCTGAAAGTGACTGGCTCCGAGTTACTGTTCTGAAGCCATTTATCAGCCTGTCTTTTTTAAACTGGTGAGTCTGTTTGGAATCTCTGAGAATGTTCATCAAGTCGACAGTTTCCACAGTCTGTGAGAAAAAGACAACAAAGAACCAGGATGTTCAAAGGTTCGGTCACAGTTCCGTATAGTATTTGTGAATTATTTATTATTTTATTTTCCAATCAGGATCTGGTTGAGCTTTACAGTAAAAATGTGGTCTTACTGCTACTATTTGTTTCTCTCTTACTGTTTCATCAATTTGTTTGTCAGTTAAAGTCTAAAACAAGGTCCAGTGTAGTGTGAATCTGTCACCCTCTGAAGAGCAGGCACTATTAGGCACTGGATAGAACGAGTGGGCTGAGATAATCTGAAGGGGTTTCACTGTTCATTACCTGGAGCCCTTCAAATGTTACATTGATATCAGGACAAGTGGAAACACTGAGACATTGGGAGTGAAGCCTCACCTAACAGAGGAGCTGCTTTTCAAGCTTCGAAATACAACTGATTTTAAATAAGAAAAATTTGACTTCATTAAATTAGGCAAAAAGGCAACTATCTCTGAACTGTCACCAGTATATGAAAACCACCGACATTTTACTGATCGGGGAATAATGATCTTGTTCAAACTGTACAAAATAAAAATCAATGTAATCTTTTTAAAATAACGATCTGATATAAAGCATTCTCCAACCAAACAAAAGCACGAAGCATTCCCAGGACATTGAGAGATTATGTGAGTGGGTAAAACTGTGGCAAATGGAGTTCAATGTGGGGAAATGCGAGGTCATCCACTTCGGATCTAAGAAAGATAGATCAGAGAGTTTTCTAAATGGTGAGGAGCTCTGAACTGTGGAGGAGCAGAGAGATTTAGGGGTCCAAGTACAGAAATCATTAAAAGCTAGTGGACAGTTACAAAAATAATTAAAAAGGCTAATAGAATGTCGGCCTTTATTTCAAGAGGGCTGGAATATAAAGGGGTGGAAGTTATGTTCCAGCTGTACAGAACTCTGGTTAGAGCCCATCTGGAGGACTGCATTCAGTTCTGTGCACTGCCCCTCAGGAAGGATATATTGGCCTTGGAAGGGCTGCAGCTCAGATTCACCAGAATTATATCAGGGCTAAAAGGGTTCAATTATGAGGACAGGTTGCAAAGACTCGGCTTGTATTTCCCTGAATATAGAAGAATAAGGGGGTGATCTAATTGAGGTGATTCAGATGATTTAAAGGAGTTGAAAGGATGGATCGAGAGAAACTCCATGCTCTGGTGGGGAATCCCGAACAAGGCGGCATAACGTTAAAATTAGAGGTCGGCCGTTCAGGGTGATGTCTGGAAGCACTTATTCACACAAAGGGGAGTGGGAATCTGGAACTCTCTCCCACAAAACTCTGTTGAGGCTGGGGGTCAATGCGAAATTTCAAAACGGTGATTATAGATTTTTGTTGGGCAAGGATATGAAGGATTAAGGAACCAAGGCGGATAGATGGAGTTAAGATACAGATCAGCCATGATCCAACTGAATAGCGGAACAGGCTCAAGGAGCTGAATTGTCAAATTCTGTTCCGATGTAACATGCTCGTGGGGCTGAATGGCCTCCACCTGTTGCTATGTAACAGTCTCGAGGGGCTGAATGTCCTCAGTTCCTGTATAACAGGCTCGAAGGGCTGAATGGCCTCCTCCTCTTCCGACTTAACAGGCTCGAAGGGCTGAATGTCTCTTCCTGTTCCGATGTAACAGACTTGAGGGGCTGATTGGCCTCCAGTTCCGGAGTAATGGGCTCGAGGGGCTTAATCGCCTCCTCCTGTTTCTGTATCACAGGCTCGAGGGGCTCAGTGGCCTCCTCCTGTTCCTGTGTAACAGTCTCGAGGGGCTGAATGTCCTCAGTTCCTGTATAACAGGTTCGAGGGGCTGAATGGCCTCATCCTTGTCCAGTGTAATAGGCTCGAGGGGCTGAATGGCCTTCAGTTGCTGTGTAATAGGCATGAGGGGCTGAATGGCCTCCTCCTGATACGACCCAACAGGCTTGTGGGGCTGATTATCCTCCTCTTCCTGTGTAACAGGCTTGAGGGGCTGCATGACCTCCAGTTCCTGCATAACAGGCTACAAGGGCTGAAAAGCCTCATTCCATTCCTATCGAACAGGCTTGAGGGGCTGATTGGCCTCCTGTTACTGTGTCACAGGCTCGAGAGTTTGAATGGCCTCCTCCTGTTACTGTGTAAGATGCTCGAAGGGAAAAATGGCCTCCTGCTGTCCCTGCGTGCACTGTAGATTTCCTGGGTTACAGTGCTGGTTGTTGTGGTGGTGGTCTAAATATAAATTCTGCAACTCTGGGACTACTCTGTTGTAACTGGTTGCACTCTGTGGTCGATGGGTGCAATCTACATTCACTGTAGGGTCTCTGTGGGTCACTGGGGAGGCTCTGCGCACTACTAGCTGTCATTTTGTCCCAGATGGCCAAAATACTGGCTGCTATTTTTCCAACGGTGGCTGCGGTACGTGCTGCCATGCAGGCCTAGTTTATATATATATGTATATATATATATGTGTGTATATATGATGCATATCTTATAACTACAAGTTGTTGTTGTTGTGGTCCTGGTCAATATATAAAGACTCCCATGCTGAGATCACTCTGGGGTGACTGGATGCAATCTGGGAACCCTGGGTGCACTCTGGGCTCACTCCGTGGGACGAGGTGCACTTTGGAATCACTGAGGGTTCACTGGGACATTCTGGGGTCACTTCAGTATCACTGTCGACACTGTGCGTGATAATTTCCGTCGTTTTGTCCAAGATGGTCGCAGTACTTGCAGCCATCGACAAGGCACAAGTCAGGCGTGTGATGGAATACTCTCCACTTGCCTGGATGAGTGCAGCTCCAACAACACTCAAGAAGCTCGACACCATCCAGGACAAAGCAGCCCACTTGATTGGCACCCCATCCACCACCCTAAACATTCACTCCCTTCACCACCGGCGCACTGTGTCTGCAGTGTGTACCATCCACAGGATGCACTGCAGCAACTCGCCAAGGCTTCTTTGACAGCACCTCCCAAACCCACGACCTCTACCACCTAGAAGGACAAGGGCAGCAGGCACATGGGAACAACACCACCTGCACGTTCCCCTCCAAGTCACACACCATCCCGACTTGGAAATATATCGCCGTTCCTTCATCGTCGCTGGGTCAAAATCCTGGAACTCCCTTCCTAACAGCACTGTGGGAGAACCGTCACCACACGGACTGCAGCGCTTCAAGAAGGCGGCTCACCACCACCTTCTCAAGGGCAATTAGAGATGGGCAATAAATGCCGGCCTCGCCAGCGGCGCCCACATCCCGGGAACGAATAAAAATAAAATTGTTGAACATGGCCGCAATACATCCTGCCATAATGTCCAAGATGACTGCCGCTGGACAAACCCGCGTTTTGATTAAGATGGCTGGCGTCCTTGCAGTGATGCGGGCCATGTATAAATACACATATATATATGTTATATATAAAAGTTGTTGTTGCAGTCGTAGTTGTTGTGGTGATTGTCTAAATATAAAGCCTGCGACTCTGGGATCCCTGAGTGCACTCTGGGATCACTCTGGGGTGACTGGTTAAATTCTGGCATCACTCTGAGGTGACTGGGTTCACTCTGGGATCCCTGGGCACTCTGGGATCACTCTGGGGTGACTGGTTAAATTCTGGCATCACTCTGAGGTGACTGGGTTCACTCTGGGATCCCTGGGCACTCTGGGATCAGTCTCGGGTGACTGGTTAAATTCTGGCATCACTCTGAGGTGACTGGGTTCACTCTGGGATCCCTGGGCACTCTGGGATCACTCTGGGGTGACTGGTTAAATTCTGGCATCACTCTGAGGTGACTGGGTTCACTCTGGGATCCCTGGGCACTCTGGGATCACTCTGGGGTGACTGGTTAAATTCTGGCATCACTCTGAGGTGACTGGGTTCACTCTGGGATCCCTGGGTGCACTCTGGGATCACTCTGTGGGACAAGGTGCACTGTGGGTCACTGTGGGTGCACTCTGGGATCAAACTGTGGGACTAGGTGCACTGTGGGTCACTGTGGGTTCACTCTGGGATCACTCTGTGGGACTAGGTGCACTGTGGGCCACTGTGGGTTCACTCTGGGATCACTCTGTGGGACTAGGTGCACTGTGGGTCACTGTGGGTGCACTCTGGGATCACTCTGTGGGACTAGGTGCACTGTGGGTTCACTCTGGGATCACTCTGTGCGACTAGGTGCACTGTGGGTCACTGTGGATTCACTCTGGGATCACTCTGTGGGACTAGGTGCACTGTGGGTCACTGTGGGTTCACTCTGGGATCACTCTGTGGGACTAGGTGCACTCTGGGTCACTGTGGATTCACTCTGGGATCACTCTGTGGGACTAGGTGCACTGTGGGTCACTGTGGGTTCACTGGGACATTCTGTGATCAGTGTTGGATCACTGTCGACAATCTGCGGGGGAATTTCCTCTATTTAACCAAGATGGCGACCAGAGTTGTGGCAATTTTGATCAAGCGTGCTGCCGGACCTGCCGCGATTATTTCCAGAATGCTGCCATCCTGGCCGTGTCTAAATAAACATATACATATATATTTTATAAATACAAATTCATGTTGCAGTAGCAGCTGGTGTTCTGGTGGTGTAAATAGAAAACTGCCACTCTGCGATCCCTCGAGGGTGACTGGGTGCACTCTGGGATCCCTGGGTGCAGTCTGGGATCAGTCTGGGGTGACTGGGTGCACTGTAGGATCCGTGGCTGCAGTCTGGGATCAGTCTGGGGTGACTGCGTGCACTGCAGGATTCCTGGGTGCAGTCTGGGATCAGTCTGGGGTGACTGCGTGCACTGCAGGATTCCTGGGTGCAGTCTGGGATCAGTCTGGGGTGACTGCGTGCACTGTAGGCTCCCTGGGTGCAGTCTGCAATCAGTCTGAGGTGACTGTGTGCACTGTAGATTTCCTGGGTGCAGTCTGGATTCAGTCTGCGGTGACTGGCTGCATTGTAGTATCCGTGGCTGCAGTCTGGGATCAGTCTGGGGTGACTGCGTGCACTGCAGGATACCTGGGTGCAGTCTGGGATCTGCCTGGGGTTACTGTGTGCACTGTAGGAACCCTGTGTGCAGTCTGGGCTCAGTCTGGGGTGACTGGGTGCACTGTAGGAACCCAGGGTGCAGTCTAGGATCAGTCTGGGGTGACTGTGCGCGCTGTGGGATCCCTGGGTGCAGTCTGGGATCAGTCTGGGGTGACTGCGCGCAATGTCGGCTTCCTGGGTGCAGTCAGGGATCAGTCAGTGATGACTACGTGCACAGTAGGATCCCAGGGTGCAGTCTGGGATCAGTCTGGGGTGACTGTGTGCACTGTAGGATACATGGGTGCAGTCTGGGATCAGTCTGGGGTGACTGCGTGCACTGTAGGATCCCTGGGTGCAGTCTCGGATCAGTCTGGGTTGACTGCGTGCACTGTAGATTTCCTGGGTGCAGTCTGGGATCATTCGGGGTGACTGGGTGCACTCTGGGATCCCTGGGTGCAGTCTAGGATCAGTCTGGGGTGACTGCGTGCACTGTGGGATCCCTGGGTGCAGTCTAGGATCAGTCTGGGGTGACTGAGTTCAATGTAGGATCAGTGGGTGCAGTCTGGGATCAGTCTGCGGTGACTGCGTGCACTGTCGGCTCCCTGGGTGCAGTCTGGGACCAGACTGGGGTGACTGCATGCATTGTAGGATCCCTGGGTGCAGTCTGGGTTCTGTCTTTGGTGACTGCGTGCACTGTATGATCCCTGGGTGCAGTCTGGGATCAGTTTGGGGTGACTGCGTGCACTGTAGGATCCATGGGTTCAGTCTGGGATCAGTCTGGGGTGACTGCGTGCACTGTAGGATCCCTGGGTGCAGTCTGGGATCAGTCTGGTATGACTGCGTGCACTGCAGGATTCCTGTGTGCAGTCTCGGGTGACTGCGTTCAATGTCGGATCACTGGGTGCAGTCTGGGATCAGTCTGGGGTGACTGCGTGCACTGTTGGCTCCCTGTGTATAGTCTAGGATCAGTCTGGGGTGACTGGGTGCACTGCAGAATCCCTGGGTGCAGTCTGGGATCAGTCTGGGGTGACTGGGTGCTTTCTGGGATCCCTGGGTGCAGTCTGGGATCAGTCTGGGGTGACTGCGTGCACTGTCGAATACATGCGTGCAGTCTAGGATCAGTCTGTGGTGACTGTGTGCACTGTAGGATCGCTGGGTGCAGTCTGGGATCAGTCTGGGTTGACTCTGTGCACTCTGGGATCCCTGGGTGCAGTCTGTGATCAGTCTGGGGTGACTGCGTGCACTGTATATTCCATGGGTGCAGTCTGGGATCAGACTGGGTGACTGCGTGCACTCTGGGATCCCTGGGTGCAGTCTGGGATTAGTCTGGAGTGACTGCGTGCACAGTAGGATCCCTGGATGCAGTCTGGGATCAGTCTGGGGTGACTGCCTGCACTGCAGGATTCATGGGTGCAGTATGGGATCAGTCTGGTGTTACTGAGTGCACTGTACGATCCCTGGGTGCAGTCTGGGATCAGTCTGGGTGTACTGCGTGCACTGCAGAATACCTGTGTGCAGCCTGGGATCAGTCTGGCGTGACTGGGTGCACTCTTGGATCCCAGGGTGCAGTCTGGGATCAGTCTGGGTAGACTGCGTGCAATCTGGGATCCCTGGGTGCAGTCTGGGATCAGTCTTGGTTGACTGCGTGCACTGTAGGATCACTGGGTGCAGTCTGGGGTGACTGCGAGCACTGCAGGATCCCTGGGTGCAGTCTGGGATCAGTCTGGGGTGACTGCGTGCACTGTAGGATCACTGGGTGCAGTCTGGGATCACAATGTGGTGACTAGGTGCATTCTGGAATACCTGGGTGCAGTCTGGGATCAGTCTGGGGTGACTGCGTGCACTGTAGATTTCCTTGCTGCAGTCTGGGATCAGTCTGGAATGACTTGGTGCACTCTGGGATCCGTGGCTGCAGTCTGGGATCAGGGTGGCGTGACTGCGTGCAATGCAGGATGTCTGGGTGCAGTCTGGGATCAGTCTGGGGTGACTGCGTGCACTGCAGGATCCCTGGGTGCAGTCTGGGATCAGTCTGGCATGACTGCGTGCACTGTAGGATGTCTGGGTGCAGTCTGGGATCAGTCTGGGGTGACTGCGTGCACTGCAGATTTCCTGGCTTCAGTCTGGGATCAGTCTGTGCTGACTTGGTGCACTCTGGGATCCCTGGGTGCAGTCTGTGATCAGTCTAGTGTGACTGCGTGCACAGTAGGATCCCTGGATGCAGCCTGGGATCAGTCTGGGGTGACTGCCTGCATTGTTGGATTCATGGGTGCAGTCTGGGATCAGTCTGGGTTAACCGAGTGCACTGTCGGATCCATGGGTGCAGTCTGGGATCAGTCTGGGTGACTGCGTGCACTCTGGGATCCCTGGGTGCAGTCTGGGATCAGTCTGGGGTGACTGCGTGCACAGTAGGATCCCTGGATGCAGCCTGGGATCAGTCTGGGGTGACTGCCTGCATTGTTGGATTCATGGGTGCAGTCTGGGATCAGTCTGGGTTAATTGAGTGCACTGTTGGATCCCTGGGTGCAGTCTGGGATTAGTCTGGGGGTACTGCGTGCACTGTAGAATTCCTGGGTGCAGTCTGGGATCAGTCTGGCGTGACTGGGTGCACTCTGGTATCCCTGGGTGCAGTCTGGGATCAGTCTGGGGTGACTGGGTGCATTTTAGGATCCCTGGGTGAAGTCTGGGATCTGTCTGGGTAGACTGCGTGCACTCTGGGCTCCCTGGGTGCAGTCTGGGATCAGTCTGGGTTGACTGCGTGCACTGCAGGATCCCTGGGTGCAGTCTGGGATCTGTCTGGGGTGAGTGCGTGCTCTGTAGGATTCCTGGGTGCAGTCTGGGATCAGTCTGGGGTGACTGCGTGCACTGTAGGAGTCCTGGGTGCTGTCTGGGATCAGTCTGGTGTGACTACATGCACTGTAGGATCCCTGGGTGCAGTCTGGGATCAGTCTGGGGTGACTGCGTGCAATGTAGGATCAATGGGTGCTGTCTGGGATCAATCTGGGGTGACAGCATGCACTGTTAGATTCCTTGGTGCAGTCTGGAATCAGTCTGGGGTGACTGGGTGCACTGTATGATTCCTGGGTGCAGTCTGGGATCAGTCTGGGGTGACAGCATGAAATGTAGGATCCCTGGGTGCAGTCTGAGATCTGTCTGGGGTGACTGCGTGCCCCGTTGGATTCCTGGGTTCAGTCTGGGATCAGTCTGGGGTGACTGCGTGCACTGTCGTATTCCTGGTTGCAGTCTGGGATCAGTCTGGGGTGACTGCGTGCACTGTCGTATCCCTGGGTGCAGTCTGGGATCAGTCTAGGATGACTGCGTGCACTGCAGGATTCCTGTCTGCAGTCTGGGGTGACTGCGTTCAATGTAGGATCACTGGGTGCTGTCTGGGTTCAGTCTGGGGTGACTGCGTGCACTGTCGGCTCCCTGGGTGTAGTCTGGGATCAGTCTGGGGTTAATGTGTGCACTGTTGGATTCCTGGTTGCAGTCTGTGAACAGTCTGGGGTGACTGGGTGCATTCTGGGATCCCTGGGTGCAGTCTGTGATCAGTCTGGGGTGACTGGGTGCATTGTAGGATCCGTGGGTGAAGTCTGGGATCAGTCTGGGGTGACTGCGTCCACTGTAGGATCCCTGGGTGCAGTCTGGGATCAGTCTGTGTTGACTGTGTGCATTGTCGGATCCGTGGGTGCAGTCTGGGATCAGTCTGGGGTGGCTGGGTGCACTCTGGGATCCGTGGGTGCAGTCTGGGATCAGTCTGGGGTGTCTGGGTGCACTGTAGGATCACTGGATGCAGTCTGGGATCAGTCTGGGTTGACTGGGTGAACTCTGGGATCCCTGGGTGCCGTCTGGGATCAGTCAGAGATGACTGCGTGCACTGTTGGATCCCTGGGTGCAGTCTGTGATCAGTCTGGGGTGACTGCGTGCACTGCAGGATTCCTGGGTGCAGTCTGGGATCAGTCTTGGGTGACTGCGTGCACTGTAGGATCACTGGGTGCAGTCTGGGATCAGTCTGGGGTGACTGTATGCACTTACGTTTGCTGTGTGCAGTCTGGGATCAGTCTGGGGTGACTGCGTGCATTGCAGGATTCCTGGGTGCAGTCTGGGGTGAATGCGTGCACTGTAGGATCACTGGGTGCAGTCTGGGATCAGTCTGGGGTGACTGCGTGCACTGTAGGATTGCTGGGTACAGTCTGGGATCAGTCTGGGTTGACTGCGTGCACTGTAGGATCCCTGGGTTCAGTCTGGGATCAGTCTGGGGTGACTGCGTGCACTGTAGAATCCCTGGGTGCAGTCTGGGATCAGTCTGATGTGACTGCCTGCAAAGTAGGATTCCTGGGAGCAGTCTGGGATCAGTCTGGGGTGACTGCGTGCATTGTAGGTTCCCTGGGTGCAGTCTGGGATCAGTCTGGGATGACTGCGTGCACTGTAGGATCCCTGGGTGCAGTCTGGGATCAGTCTGGTGTGACTGCGTGCACTGCAGGATTCCTGGGTGCAGTCTGGGATCAGTCTGGGGTGACTGCGTGCACTGTAGGATCACTGGGTGCAGTCTGGGATCAGTCTGTGGTGTCTGCGTGCACTGTAGCATCCATGGGTGCAGTCTGGGGAAAGACTGGGGTTACTGCGTGCACTGTAGGTTCCCTGGGTGCAGTCTGGGAGCAGTCTGAGGTGACTGCGTGCAAAGTAGGATTCCTGGGAGCAGTCTGGGATCAGTCTGGGGTGACTGCGTGCACTGTAGGATCCCTGGGTGCAGTCTGGGATCAGTCTGGGATGACTGCGTGCACTGTAGGATCCCTGGGTGCAGTCTGGGATCAGTCTGGTGTGACTGCGTGCACTGCAGGATTCCTGGGTGCAGTCTGGGATCAGTCTGGGGTGACTGCGTGCACTGTAGGATCACTGGGTGCAGTCTGGGATCAGTCTGTGGTGTCTGCGTGCACTGTAGCATCCATGGGTGCAGTCTGGGGAAAGACTGGGGTTACTGCGTGCACTGTAGGATCCCTGGGTGCAGTCTGGGAGCAGTCTGGTGTGACTACTTGCAGTATAGGATCACTGGGTGCAGTCTGGGATAAGTCTGGGGTGAATGCGTGCACTTCCGTTCCCTGGGTGCAGTCTGGGATCAGTCTGGGGTGACTGTGTGCATTGCAGGATTCCTGGGTGCAGTCTGGGGTGACTGCGTGCACTGTAGGATCACTGGGTGCAGTCTGGGATCAGTCTGGGGTGACTGCGTGCACTGTAGGCTCCCTGAGTGCAGTCTGGGATCAGTCTGGGGTTACTGCGTGCACTGTAGGATTCATGGTTGCAGTCTGCGATCAGTCTGGGTGACTTGGTGCCGTCTGGGATCAGTCTGGGTTGACTGGGTGCAAAGTATGAACCGTGGCTGCAGTCTGGGATCATTATGGGGTGACTCCGTGCTCTGTATGTTCCCTGGGTGCAGTCTGGGATCAGTCTGGCTAGACTGCATGCACTCTGGGATCCCTGGGTGCAGTCTGGGATCAGTCTGGGGTGACTGCGTGCACTGTAGAATTCCTGGGTGCAGTCTGGGATCAGTCTGGCGAGACTGGGTGCACTCTGGGATCCCTGGGTGCAGTCTGGGATCAGTTTGGGGTGACTGCGTGCACTCCAGGATCCCTGGGTGCAGTCTGTGATCAGTCTGCAGTGACTGCGTGCACTGTCCGATCCCAGGGTGCTGTCTGGGATCAGTGTGGGGTGACTGCGTGCACTCTGGGATCCCTGGGTTCAGTCTGTGATCAGTCTGGGGTGACTGCGTGCACAGTAGGATCCCTGGGTGCAGTCTGGGATCAGTCTGGGGTGACTGCCTGCAATGTAGGATTCATTGGTGCAGTCTGGGATCAGTCTGGGGTTACTGAGTGCACTGTAGGATCCCTGGGTGCAGTCTGGGATCAGTCTGGGGAGACTGCGTGCACTGTACGATCCCTGGGTGCAGACTGGGATCAGTCTGGGGAGACTGCGTGGATTGTGCGATCCCTGGGTGCAGTCTGGGATCAGTCTGGGGTGACTGCGTGCACTGTAGAATTCCTGGGTGTAGTCTGGGTTCAGTCTGGCGAGACTGGGTGCACTCTGGGATCCCTGGGTGCAGTCCGGGATCAGTCTGGGGTGACTGCGTGCAGTGCAGGATCCCTGGGTGCAGACTGGGATCAGTCAGGGGTAACTGCTTGCACTGCAGGTTTCCTGGGCGCAGTCTGGGATCAGTGTGGGATGACTGGTTGCATGTAGGATTACTGGGTGCAGTCTGGGATCAGTCTGGGGTGACTGCGTGCACTGTAGGATCCATGGGTGCAGTCTGGGATTAGTCTGGGATTATTGCCTGCACTGTAGGTTCCTGGGTTTTGTCTGGGATCAGTCTGGGGTGACTGGCTGCACTGTAGGATCCGTGGCTGCAGTCTGGGTTCAGTCTGGGGTGACTGCGTGCACTGTAGGATCCCTGGGTGCAGTCTGGGATAAGTCTGGGGTGACTGCGTGCACAGTCGGATCCCTGGGTGCAGTCTGGGATCAGTCTGGGGTTACTGAGTGCACTGTAGGATCCCTGGGTGCAGTCTGGGATCAGTCCGGTGAGACTGCGTGGACTGTGCGATCCCTGGGTGCAGTCTGGGATCAGTCTGGGGTGACTGCGTGCAATGTAGAATTCCTGGGTGCAGTCTGGGATCAGTCTAGCGAGACTGGGTGCACTCTGGGATCCCTGGGTGCAGTCTGGGATCAGTCTGGGGTGACTGCGTGCAGTGCAGGTTCCCTGGGTGTAGTCTGGGATCAGTCTGGGGTGACTGCGTGCACTGCAGGTTTCCTGGGTGCAGTCTGGGATCAGTGTGGGGTGATTGCGTGCACTGTCGGGTTCCTGGGTGCCGTCTGTGATCAGTGTGGGGTGACTGGGTGCATGTAGGATTACTGGCTGCAGTCTGGGTTCAGTCTGGGGTTTCTGCGTGCACTGTAGGATCCATGGGTGCAGTCTGGGATTAGTCTGGGATTATTGCCTGCACTGTAGGATTCCTGGGTGTTGTCTGGGATCAGTCTGGGGTGACTGGGTGCACTGTAGGATCCGTGGCTGCAGTCTTGTATCAGTCTGGGATGACTGCATGCACTGTAGGATCCCTGGGTGCAGTCTGGGATCTGTCTGGGGTGATGCGTGCACTGCAGGATTCCTGGGTGCAGTCTGGGATCAGTCTGGGGTGACTGCGTGCAATGTAGGATCACTGGGTGCAGTCTGTGATCAGTCTGGGGTGACTGCGTGCACTGTAGCATCCATGGGTGCAGTCTGGGCAAAGACTGGGGTCACTGCGTGCACTGTAGAATCCCTGGGTGCAGTCTGGGATCAGTCTGGGGTGACTGCGTGCACTGTAGGATCCCTGGGTGCAGTCTGGGATCAGTCTGGGGTGACTGCGTGCAAAGTAGGATTCCTGGGAGCAGTCTGGGATCAGTCTGGGGTGACTGCGTGCACTGTAGGATCCCTGGGTGCAGTCTGGGATCAGTCTGGAATGACTGCATGCACTGCAGGATTCCTGGGTGCAGTCTGGGATCAGTCTGGGGTGACTGCGTGCACTGTAGGATCACTGGGTGCAGTCTGTGATCAGTCTGGGGTGACTGCGTGCACTGTAGCATCCATGGGTGCAGTCTGGGCAAAGACTGGGGTTACTGCGTGCACTGTAGTATTCCTGGGTGCAGTCTGGGAGCAGTCTGGTGTGACTGCGTGCAGTGTAGCATCCCTGGGTGCAGTCTGGGTTCAGTCTGCGGTGACTGCGTGCACTTACGTTCCCTGGGTGCAGTCTGGGATCAGTTTGGGGTGACTGCGTGCATTGTAGGATTCCTGGGTGCAGACTGGGGTGACTGCGTGCACTGTAGGATCACTGAGTGCAGTCTGGGATCATTCTGGGGTGACTGCTTGCACTGTAGGCTCCCTGAGTGCAGTCTGGGATCAGTCTCGGGTTACTGCGTGCACTGTAGGATTCATGGTTTCAGTCTGCGATCAGTCTGGGTGACTTGGTGAAGTCTGGGATCCCTGGGTGCAGTCTGGGATCAGTCTGGGGTGACTGGGTGCACTGTTGGATCCGTGGCTGCAGTCTGGGATCAGTCTGGCGTGACTGCGTGCACTGCAGGATCCCTGGGTGCAGTCTGCGATCAGTCTGGGGTGACTGCGTGCACTGTCCGATCCCTGGGTGCAGTCTGGGATCAGTCTGTGGTGACTGCGTGCACTCCAGGATCCCTGGGTGCAGTCTGAGATCAGTCTGGGGTGACTGCGTGCACTGTCCGATCCCTGGGTGCAGTCTGGGATCAGTCTGGGGTGACTGCGTGCAGTGCAGGATCCCTGGGTGTAGTCTGGGATCAGTCTGGGGTGACTGCGTGCACTGCAGGTTTCCTGGGTGCAGTCTGGGATCAGTGTGGGGTGATTGCGTGCACTGTCGGGTTCCTGGGTGCCGTCTGTGATCAGTCTGGGGTGACTGGGTGCATGTAGGATTATTGGGTGCAGTCTGGGTTCAGTCTGGGGTGACTGCGTGCACTGTAGGATCCATGGGTGCAGTCTGGGATTATTGCCTGCACTGTAGGATTCCTGGGTGTTGTCTGGGATCAGTCTGGGGTGACTGGGTGCACTGTAGGATCCGTGGCTGCAGTCTTGTATCAGTCTGGGATGACTGCGTGCACTGTAGGGTCCCTGGGTGCAGTCTGGGATCAATCTGGGTTGACTGCGTGCACTGTAGGATCCCTGGGTGCAGTCTGGGATCAGTCTGGGGTGACTGCGTGCACTGTAGGATCCCTGGGTGCAGTCTGGGATCAGTCTGGGGTGACTGCGTGCAAAGTAGGATTCCTGGGAGCAGTCTGGGATCAGTCTGGGGTGACTGCGTGCACTGTAGGATCCCTGGGTGCAGTCTGGGATCAGTCTGGGATGACTGCATGCACTGTAGGATCCCTGGGTGCAGTCTGGGATCTGTCTGGGGTGATGCGTGCACTGCAGGATTCCTGGGTGCAGTCTGGGATCAGTCTGGGGTGACTGCGTGCACTGTAGGATCACTGGGTGCAGTCTGTGATCAGTCTGGGGTGACTGCGTGCACTGTAGCATCCATGGGTGCAGTCTGGGCAAAGACTGGGGTCACTGCGTGCACTGTAGAATCCCTGGGTGCAGTCTGGGAGCAGTCTGGTGTGACTGCGTGCAGTGTAGCATCCCTGGGTGCAGTCTGGGTTCAGTCTGGGTTCACTGCGTGCACTGTAGGATCCCTGGGTGCAGTCTGGGATCAGTCTGGGGTGACTGCGTGCACTGTAGGATCCCTGGGTGCAGTCTGGGATCAGTCTGGGGTGATTGCGTGCAAAATAGGATTCCTGGGAGCAGTCTGGGATCAGTCTGGGGTGACTGCGTGCACTGTAGGATCCCTGGGTGCAGTCTGGGATCAGTCTGGGATGACTGCATGCACTGTAGGATCCCTGGGTGCAGTCTGGGATCAGTCTGGGGTGATGCGTGCACTGCAGGATTCCTGGGTGCAGTCTGGGATCAGTCTGGGGTGACTGCGTGCACTGTCGGATCACTGGGTGCAGTCTGTGATCAGTCTGGGGTGACTGCGTGCACTGTAGCATCCATGGGTGCAGTCTGGGCAAAGACTGGGGTTACTGCGTGCACTGTAGCATCCCTGGGTGCAGTCTGGGTTCAGTCTGCGGTGACTGCGTGCACTTACGTTCCCTGGGTGCAGTCTGGGATCAGTCTGGGGTGACTGCGTGCATTGCAGGATTCCTGGGTGCAGTCTGGGGTGACTGCGTGCACTGTCGGATCACTGGGTGCAGTCTGGGATCATTCTGGGGTGACTGCGTGCACTGTAGGATCCCTGGGTGCAGTCTGAGATCAGTCTGGGGTGACTGCGTGCACTGTCCGATCCCTGGGTGCAGACTGGGATCAGTCTGGGGAGACTGCGTGCACTGTAGAATTCCTGGGCGCAGTCTGGGATCAGTCCAGAGAAACTGGGTGCAATCTGGTATCCCTGGGTGCAGTCTGGGATAAGTCTGGGGTGACTGGGTGCATTTCCAGATCCCTGGGTGCAGTCTGGGATCAGTCCATGTGGACTGCGTGCACACTGTGAACCCTGGGTGCAGTCTGGGGTCAGTCTGGGTTGACTGCGTGCAGTGCAGTATCCCTGGGTGCAGTCTTGGATCAGTCTGGGGTGATTGCGTGCTCTGTAGGATTCCTGAGTGCAGTCTGGGATCAGTCTGGTGTGACTGCGTGCACTGCCGCTTTCCTGGGTGCAGTCTGGGTTCAGTCAGGAGTGACTGCGTGAACTGTAGAATTCCAGGGTGCAGTCTGTGATCAGTCTGGCGTGACTGGGTGCACTCTGGGATCCCTGGGTGCAGTCTTGGATCAGTCTGGGTTGACTGGGTGCATTTTAGGATCCCTGGGTGCAGTCTGTGGTCAGTCCAGATGGACTGCGTGCACACTGAGAACCCTGGGTGCAGTCTGGGATCAGTCTGGGTTGACTGCGTGCAGTGCAGTATCCCTGGGTGCAGTCTTGGATCAGTCTGGGGTGACTGCGTGCTCTGTAGGATTCCTGGGTGAAGTCTGGGATCAGTCTGGGGTGACTGCGTGCACTGCCGGTTTCCTGGGTGCAGTCTGGGATCAGTCTGGGGTTACTGAGTGCACTGTAGGATCCCTGGGTGCAGTCTGGGATCAGTCTGGGGAGACTGCGTGCACTGTACGATCCCTGGGTGCAGACTGGGATCAGTCTGGGGAGACTGTGTGCACTGTGCGATCCCTGGGTGCAGTCTGGGATCAGTCTGGGGTTACTGCCTGCACTGTAGGATTCATGGGTGCAGTCTGGGATCAGTCTAGGGTTACTGAGTGCACTTTCGGATCCCTGGGTGCAGTCTGGGATCAGTCTGGGGAGACTGCATGCACTGTTCGATCCCTGGGTGCAGTCTGGGTTCAGTCAGGAGTGACTGCGTGAACTGTAGAAGTCCAGGGTGCAGTCTGGGATCAGTCTGGCGTGACTGGGTGCAGTCTGGGATCCCTGGGTGCAGTCTTGGATCAGTCTGGGGTTAGTGGGTGCATTTTAGGATCCCTGGGTGCAGTCTGGGATCAGTCTGGGTAGACTGCGTGCACTCTGGGATCCCTGGGTGCAGTCTGGGATCATTCTGGGGTGACTGCGTGCAGTCTGGGATCCCTGGGCTCAGTCTGTGATCAGTCTGGGGTGACTGCGTGCACAGTAGGATCCCTGGGTGCAGTCTGGGATCAGTCTGGGGTGACTGCCTGCAATGTAGGATTCATGGGTGCAGTCTGGGATCAGTCTGGGGTTACTGAGTGCACTGTAGGATCCCTGGGTGCAGTCTGGGATCAGTCTGGGGAGACTGCGTGCACTGTACGATCCCTGGGTGCAGACTGGGATCAGTCTGGGGAGACGGCGTGGACTGTAGAATTCCTGGGTGCAGTCTGGGATCAGTCTGGCGAGACTGGGTGCTCTCTGGGATCCCTGGGTGCAGTCTGGGATCAGTCTGGGGTGACTGCGTGCAGTGCAGGATCCCTGGGTGCAGTCTGGGATCAGTCTGGGGTGACTGCGTGCTCTGTAGGATTCCTGGGTGCAGTCTGGGATCAGTCTGGGGTGACTGCGTGCATTGCAGGTTTCCTGGGTGCAGTCTGGGATCAGTGTGGGGTGATTGCGTGCACTGTCGGGTTCCTGGGTGCCGTCTGGGATCAGTCTGGGGTGACTGGGTGCATATAGGATTACTGGGTGCAGTCTGGGATCAGTCTGGGGTGACTGCGTGCACTGTAGGATCCATGGGTGCATTCTTGGATTAGTCTGGGATTATTGCCTGCACTGGAGGATTCCTGGGTGTTGTCTGGGATCAGTCTGGGACGACTGCGTGCACTGTAGGATCCGTGGCTGCATTCTGGGATCAGTCTGGGATTACTGCGTGCACTGTAGGATCCCTGGGTGCAGTCTGGGATCAGTCTGGGTTGACTGCGTGCACTGTAGGATCCCTGGGTGCAGTCTGGGATCAGTCTGGGGTGACTGCGTGCAATGTAGGATCCCTGGGTGCAGTCTGGGATCAGTCTGGGGTGACTGCGTGCAAAGTAGGATTCCTGGCAGCAGTCTGGGATCAGTCTGGGGTGACTGCGTGTAGAGTAGGATCCCTGGGTGCAGTCTGGGATCAGTCTTGGGTGACTGCCTGCAATGTAGGATTACATGGGTGCAGTCTGGGATCAGTCTGGGGTTACTGAGTGCATTGTAGGATCCCTGGTTGCAGTCTGGGATCAGTCTGAGGAGACTAAGTGCACTGTACGATCCCTGGGTGCAGACTGGGATCAGTCTGGGTTGACTGCGTGCACTGTAGAATTCCTGGGTGCAGTCTGGGATCAGTCTGGCGAGACTGGGTGCACTCTGGGATCCCTGGGTGCAGTCTGGGATCAGTCTGGGGTGACTGCGTGCAGTGCAGGATCCCTGGGTGCAGTTTGGGATCAGTCTGGGGTGACTGCGTGCTCTGTAGGATTCTGGGTTCAGTCTGGGATCAGTCTGGGGTGACTGCGTGCACTTCAAGTTTCCTGTGTGCAGTCTGGGATCAGTGTGGGGTGATTGCGTGCACTGTCGGGTTCCTGGGTGCCGTCTGGGATCAGTCTGGGGTGACTGCGTGCACTGTAGGATCCATGGGTGCAGTCTGGGATTAGTCTGGGATTATTGCCTGCACTGTTGAATTCCTGGGTGTTGTCTGGGATCAGTCTGGGGTGACTGGGTGCACTGTCGGATCCGTGGCTGCTGAATGGGATCAGTCTGGGATGACTGCGTGCAATGTAGGGTCCATGGGTGCAGTCTGGGATCACTCTGGGTTGACTGCGTGCACTGTAGGATCCCTGGGTGCAGTCTGGGATCAGTCTGGGGTGACTGCGTGCACTGCAGGATTCCTGGGTGCAGCCTGCGTTCAGTCTGGGGTGACTGTGTGCACTGTAGAATCACTGGGTGCAGTCTGGGATCAGTCTGGTGTGACTGCGTGCAATGTAGCATCCATGGGTGCAGTCTGGGGAAAGACTGGGGTGACTGCGTGCACTGTAGGATCCCTGGGTGCAGTCTGGGTGCAGTCTGGTGTGACTGCGTGCAGTGTAGGATCCCTGGGTGCAGTCTGGGATCAGTCTGGGTTGACTGCGTGCACTTACGTTCCCTGGGTGCAGTCTGGGATCAGTTTGGGGTGACTGCGTGCATTGCAGGATTCCTGGGTGCAGTCTGGGGTGACTGCGTGCACTGTAGGATCACTGGGTGCAGTCTGGGATCAGTCTGGGGTGACTGCGTGCACTGTAGGCTCCCTGAGTGCAGTCTGGGATCAGTCTGGGTTTACTGCGTGCACTGTAGGATTCATGGTTGCAGTCTGGGATCAGTCTGGGTTGACTGTGTGCACTGTCGGATGCATGGGTGCAGACTGGGATTAGTCTGGGGTAACTGCGTGCAGTGTCGAATCCCTGGGTGCAGTCTGGGATCAGTCTGGGGTGACTGCGTGCAATGTAGGATCCCTGGGTGCAGTCTGGGATCAGTCTGGGGTGACTGCGTGCATTGCAGGATTCCTGGGTGCAGTCTGGGGTGACTGCGTGCACTGTAGGATCACTGGGTGCAGTCTGGGATCAGTGTGGGGTGATTGCGTGCACTGTCGTGTTCCTGGGTGCCGTCTGGGATCAGTCTGGGGTGACTGCGTGCACTGTAGGATCCATGGGTGCAGTCTGGGATTAGTCTGGGATTATTGCCTGCACTGTTGAATTCCTGGGTGTTGTCTGGGATCAGTCTGGGGTGACTGGGTGCACTGTCGGATCCGTGGCTGCTGAATGGGATCAGTCTGGGATGACTGCGTGCAATGTAGGGTCCATGGGTGCAGTCTGGGATCAGTCTGGGTTGACTGCGTGCACTGTAGGATCCCTGGGTGCAGTCTGGGATCAGTCTGGGGTGACTGCGTGCACTGTAGGATCCCTGGTTGCAATCTGGGATCAGTCTGGGGTGACTGCGTGCAAAGTAGGATTCCTGGGAGCAGTCTGGGATCAGTCTGGGGTGACTGCGTGCACTGTAGGATCCCTGGGTGCATTCTGGGATCAGTCTGGGATGACTGCGTGCACTGTAGGATCCCTGGGTGCAGTCTGGGATCAGTCTGGGGTGACTGCGTGCACTGCAGGATTCCTGGGTGCAGCCTGGGTTCAGTCTGGGGTGACTGTGTGCACTGTAGAATCACTGGGTGCAGTCTGGGATCAGTCTGGGGTGACTGCGTGCAATGTAGCATCCATGGGTGCAGTCTGGGGAAAGACTGGGGTGACTGCGTGCACTGTAGGATCCCTGGGTGCAGTCTGGGTGCAGTCTGGTGTGACTGCGTGCAGTGTAGGATCCCTGGGTGCAGTCTGGGATCAGTCTGGGTTGACTGCGTGCACTTACGTTCCCTGGGTGCAGTCTGGGATCAGTTTGGGGTGACTGCGTGCATTGCAGGATTCCTGGGTGCAGTCTGGGGTGACTGCGTGCACTGTAGGATCACTGGGTGCAGTCTGGGATCAGTCTGGGGTGACTGCGTGCACTGTAGGCTCCCTGAGTGCAGTCTGGGATCAGTCTGCGTTTACTGCGTGCACTGTAGGATTCATGGTTGCAGTCTGGGATCAGTCTGGGGTGACTGTGTGCACTGTCGGATGCATGGGTGCAGACTGGGATTAGTCTGGGGTAACTGCGTGCAGTGTCGAATCCCTGGGTGCAGTCTGGGATCAGTCTGGGGTGACTGCGTGCAATGTAGGATCCCTGGGTGCAGTCTGGGATCAGTCTGGGGTGACTGCGTGCATTGCAGGATTCCTGGGTGCAGTCTGGGGTGACTGCGTGCACTGTAGGATCACTGGGTGCAGTCTGGGATCAGTCTGGGGTGACTGCGTGCACTGTAGGCTCCCTGAGTGCAGTCTGGGATCAGTCTGGGTTTACTGCGTGCACTGTAGGATTCATGGTTGCAGTCTGGGATCAGTCTGGGGTGACTGTGTGCACTGTCGGATGCATGGGTGCAGACAGGGATTAGTCTGGGGTAACTGCGTGCAGTGTCGAATCCCTGGGTGCAGTCTGGGATCAGTCTGGGGTGACTGCGTGCAATGCAGGATCCCTGGGTGCAGTCTGGGATCAGTCTTGGGTGACTGCGTGCACTGTAGGATCCCTGGGTGCAGTCTGGGATCAATCTGGGGTGACTGCCTGCACTGTAGATTTCCTGGGTGCAGTCCGGGATCAGTCTCGGTGACTTGTTGCACTCTGGAATCGCTAGGTGCAGTCTGGGACAGGTCAGGGGTGACTGCGTGCACTGTGGGATCCCTGGGTGCAGTCTGGGATCAGTATGGGGTGACTGGGTGCACTCTAGGATCCCTGGGTGCAGTCTGGGATCTGTCTGGGGCGACTTGGTGGACTCTAGGATCCCTGGGTGCAGTCTGGGATCTGTCTGGGGTGACTGCGTGCATAGTAGGATCCCTGGGTGCAGTCTGGGATCAGTCTGGTGTGACTGCTTGCAATGTCGATTTCCTGGGTGCAGTCTGGGAATAGTCTGGGGTGACTGGGTGCAGTGTAGGATCCCTGGGTGCAGTCTGGGATCAGTCTGGGGTGACTGCGTGCACTTCCCGATCCCTGGGTGCAGTCTGGGATCAGTCTGGGATGACTGGGTGCACTCTGGGATCACTGGGTGCAGTCTGGGATCAGTCTGGGGTGACTGTGGGCACTGCAGGATCCCTGGGTGCAGTCTGGGATCAGTCTGGGGTGACTGCGTGCAATGTAGTATTCCTGGGTGCCGTCTGGGATCAGTCTGGGGTTACTGCGTGCACTGTAGTATCCCTGTGTCCAGTCTGTGCTCAGTCTGGGGTGACTGTGTGCACTGTAGAATCCCTGGGTGCAGTCTGGTGTGACTGCGTGCACTGCAGTATCCCTGTGTGCAGTCTGGGATCAGTCTGGGGAAACTGCGTGCAATGAACGATTCCTGAGAGCAGTCTGGTATAAGTCTGGGGTGACTGCGTGCACTGCAAGTTTCCTGTGTGCAGTCTGGGATCAGTGTGGGGTGATTGCGTGCACTGTCGGGTTCCTGGGTGCCGTCTGGGATCAGTCTGGGGTGACTGCGTGCACTGTTGCATCCATGGGTGCAGTCTGGGATTAGTCTGGGATTATAGCCTGCACTGTAGGATTCCTGGGTGTTGTCTGGGATCAGACTGGGGTGACTGGGTGCAGTGTAGGATCCGTGGCTGCTGTCTGGGGGATGACTGCGTGCACTGTAGGATCCCTGGGTGCAGTCTGGGATTTGTCTGGGGTGACTGCGTGCACTGCAGGATTCCTGGGTGCAGTCTGGGATCAGTCTGGGGTGACTGCGTGCACTGGAGCATCCATGGGTGCAGTCTGAGGCAAGACTGGGGTTACTGCGTGCACTGTAGGATCCCTGGGTGCAGTCTTGGATCAGTCTGGGTTGACTGCGTGCACTGTAGGCTCCCTGAGTGCAGTCTGGGATCAGTCTGGGGTGACTGCGTGCACTGTAGGCTCCCTGAGTGCAGTCCGGGATCAGTCTGGTTTTACTGCGTGCACTGTAGGATTCATGGTTGCAGTCTGGGATCAGTCTGGGGTGACTGTGTGCACTGTAGGATCCCTGGGTGCAGTCTGGGATCAGTCTGGGGTGACTGCGTGCACTGTAGGATCCCTGGTTGCAGTCTGGGATCAGTCTGGGGTGACTGCGTGCAAAGTAGGATTACTGGGAGCAGTCTGGGATCAGTCTGGGGTGACTGCGTGCACTGTCGGATCCCTTGGTGCAGTCTGGGATGACTGCGTGCACTGTAGGATCCCTGGGTGCAGTCTGGGATTTGTCTGGGGTGACTGCGTGCACTGCAGGATTCCTGGGTGCAGTCTGGGATCAGTCTGGGGTGACTGCGTGCACTGGAGCATCCATGGGTGCAGTCTGGGGCAAGACTGGGGTTACTGCGTGCACTGTAGGATCCCTGGGTGCAGTCTGGGATCAGTGTGGGGTGATTGCGTGCACTGTCGGGTTCCTGGGTGCCGTCTGGGATCAGTCTGGGGTGACTGCGTGCACTGTTGCATCCATGGGTGCAGTCTGGGATTAGTCTGGGATTATTGCCTGCATTGTAGGATTCCTGGGTGTTGTCTGGGATCAGTCTGGGGTGACTGCGTGCACTGTAGGATCCCTGGGTGCAGTCTGGGATCAGTCTGGGGTGACTGCGTGCACTGTAGGATTCCTGGTTGCAGTCTGGGATCAGTCTGGGGTGACTGCGTGCAAAGTAGGATTACTGGGAGCAGTCTGGGATCAGTCTGGGGTGACTGCGTGCACTGTAGGGTCCCTGGGTGCAGTCTGGGATCAGTCTGGGGTGACTGCGTGCACTGTCGGATCCCTGGGTGCAGTCTGGGATCAGTCTGGGGTGACTGCGTGCACTGTAGGATCCCTGGGTGCAGTCTGGGATTTGTCTGGGGTGACTCCGTGCACTGCAGGATTCCTGGGTGCAGTCTGGGATCAGTCTGGGGTGACTGCGTGCACTGGAGCATCCATGGGTGCAGTCTAGGGCAAGACTGGGGTTACTGCGTGCACTGTAGGATCCCTGGGAGCAGTCTGGGATCAGTCTGGGTTGACTGCGTGCACTTACGTTCCCTGGGTGCAGTCTGGGATCAGTCTGGGGTGACTGCGTGCATTGCAGGATTCCTGGGTGCAGTCTGGGGTGACTGCGTGCACTGTAGGATCACAGGGTGCAGTCTGGGATCAGTCTGGGGTGACTGCGTGCACTGTAGGCTCCCTGAGTGCAGTCCGGGATCAGTCTGGGTTTACTGCGTGCACTGTAGGATTCATGGTTGCAGTCTGGGATCAGTCTGGGGTGACTGTGTGCACTGCCGGATCCATGGGTGCAGACTGGGATTCGTCTGGGGTAACTGCGTGCAGTGTCGAATCCCTGGGTGCAGTCTGGGATCAGTCTGGGGTGACTGCGTGCAATGTCGGATCCCTGGGTGCAGTCTGGGATCAGTCTGGGGTGACTGCGTGCACTGTAGGATCCCTGGGTGCAGTCTGGGATCAATCTGGGGTGACTGCCTGCACTGTAGATTTCCTGGGTGCCGTCCGGGATCAGTCGGGGTGACTTGGTGCACTCTGGAATCGCTAGGTGCAGTCTGTGACAGGTCTGGGTTGACTGCGTGCACTGTAGGATCCCTGGGTGCAGTCTGGGATCTGTCTGGGGTGAATGCTTGCAATGTAGGTTTCCTGGGTGCAGTCTGGGAATAGTCTGGGGTGACTGGGTGCAGTGTAGGATCCCTGGGTGCAGTCTGGGATCAGTCTGGGGTGACTGCGTGCACTTTCCGATCCCTGGGTGCAGTCTGGGATCAGTCTGGGATGACTGGGTGCACTCTGGGATCACTGGGTGCAGTCTGGGATCAGTCTGGGGTGACTGTGTGCACTGCAGGATCCCTGGGTGCAGTCTGGGATCAGTCTGGGGTGACTGCGTGCAATGTAGTATTCCTGGGTGCAGTCTGGGATCAGTCTGGGATTACTACGTGCACTGTAGGATCCCTGTGTCCAGTCTGTGCTCAGTCTGGGGTGACTGTGTGCACTGTAGAATCCCTGGGTGCAGTCTGGTGTGACTGCGTGCACTGCAGGATCCCTGTCTGCAGTCTGGGATCAGTCTGGGGAGACTGCCTGCAATGACCGATTCCTGAGAGCAGTCTGGTATCAGTCTGGGGTGACTGCGTGCAGTGCAGGATCGCTGGGTGCAGTCTGTAATCAGTCTGGGGTGACTGCGTGCACTGCAAGTTCCATGGGTGCAGTCTGGGATCAGTCTGGGGTGACAGCGTGCACTGTAGGATTGCTGTTGCAGTCTGGGATCAGTCTGGTGTGACTGCGTGCACTGTAGGATCCATGGGTGCAGTCTGGGATCAGTCTGGGGTGAATGCGCACATAGTAGGATCCCTTGGTGCAGCCTGGGATCAGTCTGGTGTGACTGCGTGCACTGTATGTTTCCTGGGTGCAGTCTGGGATCAGTCTGGGTTTACTGCGTGCACTGTACGATCGCTGGGTGCAGTCAGGGATCAGTCTGGGGTGACTGCGTGCACTGTTGGATCCCTGGGTGCAGTCTGCGATCAGTCTGGCGTGACTGGATGCATTCTGGGATCCCTGCGTGCAGTCTGGGATCATTCGGGAGTGACTGGGTGCATATAGGATCCCTGGGTGCAGTCTGGGATCAGTCTGGGTTGAATGCGTACACAGTCGGATCCCTGGGTGCAGCCTGGGATTAGTCTGGTGTGCCTGCGTGCACTGTAGGTTTCCTGGGTGCAGTCTGGGATCAGTCTGGGGTGACTGCGTGCACTGTACGATCCCTGTGTGCAGTCAGGGTTCAGTCTGGGGGGACTGCGTGCACAGTTGGATCCCTGGGTGCAGTCTGCGATCAGTCTGGGGTGACTGGGTGCAGTCTGTGATCCCTGGGTGCAGTCTGGGATCAGTCTGGGGTGACTGGGTGCACTGTAGGATCCGTGGGTGCAGTCTGAGATCAGTCTGGGTTGACTGCGTGCATTGCAGGATCCCCGGGTGCAGTATGGGATCTGTCTGGGGTTACTGCGTGCACTGTTGGATCCCTGTGTGCAGTCAGGGCTCAGTCTGGAGTGACTGTGTGCACTGTAGGATCACTGGGTGCAGTCTGGGATCAGTCTGGGGTGACTGCGTGCAATGTAGGTTCCCTGGGTGCAGTCTGGGATCAGTCTGGGGTGACTGCGTGCAATGTTGGATTCCTGGGTGCAGTCTGGGATCAGTCTTCGGTGAATGCGTGCACTGCAGGATCCCTGGGTGCAGTCTGGGATCAGTCTGGGGTGACTGCGTGCACTGTTAGATTGCTGGGTGCAGTCTGGGGTGACTGCGTGCACTGTAGGATTCCTGGGTGCAGTCTGGGACCAGTCTGGGATGAAAGCGTGCACTGCAGGATTCCTTGGTGCAGTCTGGGATCAGTCTGGGTCGACTGGGTGCATTGTATGTTTGCTGGGTGCTGTCTGGGATCATTCTGGGGTGAATGGGTACACTATAGGTTCCATGGGTGCAGTCTGGGATGAGTCTGGGGTGACTGCGTGCACTGTAGGATTCATTGGTGCAGTCTGGGATCAGTCTGAGGTGACTGCGTGCACTGTACGATTCCTGGCTGCAGTCTGGGATCAGTCTGGGGTGACTGCATGCACTGCAGGATCCCTGGGTGCAGTCTTGGATCAGTCTGGGGTGACTGCGTGCACTTTAGTATTCCTGGGTGAAGTCTGGGATCAGTCTGCTGTGACTGCGTGCACTGTAGGATTCCTGGGTGCAGTCTGGGATCAGTCTGGGGTGACTGCATGCACTGCAGGATCCCTGGGTGCAGTCTTGGATCAGTCTGGGGTGACTGCGTGCACTGTAGTATTCCTGGGTGCAGTCTGGGATCAGTCTGGGGCGACTGCGTGCACTGTAGGATCCCTGGGGTCAGTCTGGGATCAGTCTGGGTTGATTGCGTGCACTGTTGGATCCATGGGTGCAGTCTAGCTTCAGTCTGTCGTGACTGGGTGCACTTCAGGATCCCTGGGTGCAGTCTGGGATCAGACTGTGATGACTGGGTACACTGTAGGTTTCCTGCGTGCAGTCTGGGATCAGTCTGGGGTGACTGCCTGCTCTGTAGTATCCCTGGGTGCAGTCAGAGATCAGTCAGGGGTGACTGCGTGCAGTTTACGATCCCTGGGTGCAGTCTGGGATCAGTCTGGGGTAACTGCGTGCACTGTTGTATCCCTGGGTGCAGTCTGGGATCAGTCTGGGGTGACTTCGAGAACTGTAGGATTGCAGGGTGCAGTCTGGGATCAGTTTCGGGTGAATGGGTGCACTGTCGGATCCGTGGGTGCAGTCTGGGATCAGTCTGTGGTGACTGCGTGCACTGTTGTTTACCTTGATGCAGTCTGGGTCAGTCTGGGGTGACTGCATGCACTGTCGGATTCCTGGGTGCAGTCTGGTGTGACTGGGTGCACTGTTGGATCCACGGGTGCAGTCTGGGATTAGTCTGGGGTGACTGCATGCACTGTCGGATTCCTGGTTGCAGTCTGGGACCAGACTGCACCCAGGACCAGACTGCGGTGACTGCATGCACTGTCGAGTCACTGGGTGCAGTCTGGGATCAGTCTGGGGTGACTGCATGCACTGTAGGATTCCTGGGTGCAGTCTGGGATCAGTCTCGGGTGACTGCGTGCACTGTTGGATTGCTGGGTGAAGTCTAGGATCAGTCTGCGGTGAATGGGTGCACTGCAGGATCCCTGGTTGCAGTCTGGGATCAGTCTGGCGTCACTTCGTGCACTTTAGAATCCCTGGGTGCAGTCTGGGATCAGTCTGGGTTGACTGCGTGCACTGCAGGATTCCTGGATGCAGTCTGGGGTGTCTGCGTGCAATGTAGGATCACTGGGTGCAGTCTGGGATCCGTCTGGGGTGACTGCGTGCACTTTCGGATTCCTGGGTACAGTCTGGGATCAGTCTGGAGTGACTGGGTGCATGTAGGTTTACTGGTTGCACTCTGGGATCAGTCTGGGGTGACTGCGTTCACTGTAGGATCCATGGGTGCAGTCTGGGATTAGTCTGGGGTGACTGCGTGCACTGTAGGATCCCTGGGTGCAGTCTGGGATCAGTCTGGGGTGACTGCTTGCAATGTTGGATTCCTGGGTGCAGTCTGGGATCAATCTGGGGAAACTGCGTGCACTGTAGATTTCCTGGTTGCAGTCTGGGATCAGTCGGGGTAACTGGGTGCACTCTGGGATCCCTGGGTGCAGTCTGTGACAGGTCAGGGGTGACTGCGTGCACTGTGGGATCCGTGGGTGCAGTCTGGGATCAGTCTGGAGTGACTGGATGCAGTGTAGGATCACTGGGTGCAGTCTGGGATCAGTCTGGGGTGACTGCGTGCACTGTAGGATTCCTGGGTGCAGTCTGGGGTGTCTGGGTGCATCCTGGGATCCTTGGGTGCAGACTGGTATCAATCTGGGGTGACTGGGTGCAGTGTATGATCCTTGTGTGCAGTCTGGGATCAGTCTGTGGTGACTGTGTGCACTGTCGGATCCATGCCTGCAGTCTGGGATCAGTCTGGGGTGAATGCGTGCACTGTAGGATCCCTGGGTGCAGTCAGGGATCAGTCTGGGTTGACTGGGTGCCCTGTCGGATCCCTGGGTGCTGTCTTGCATCAGTCTGGCGTGACTGCGTGCAGTGTAGCATCCCAGGGTGCATTCTGGGATCAGTCTGGGATGACTGGGTGCACTGTGGTATCCATGGGTGCAGTCTGGGATCAGTCTGGGTGACTGCATGCACTTTACGATCCCTGGGTGCAGTCTGGGATCAGTCTGGTGTGACTGCATGCACTGTAGGATTCCTGGGTGCAGTCTGGGATCTGTCTGGGTTGACTGCGTGCACTGTAGGAACCCTGGGTGCAGTCTGGGGTCATTCTTGGGTGACTGCGTGCACTGTCGGATTCCTGGGTGCAGTCTGGGATCAGTCTGGTGTGACTGCGTGCACTGCGTCATCCCTGGGTGCAGTCTGGGATCAGTCTGGGGTGACTGCATGCACTGTAGGATCCCTGGGTGCAGTCTGGGATCAGTCTGGGGTGACTGGGTGCACTGTATGATTCCTGGGTGCGGTCTGGGATCAGTCTGGGGTGACTGCGTGCACTATTGGATTCCTGGGTGCAGTCTGGGGTGACTGCATGCACTGTAGAATTCCTGGGTGCAGTCTGGGATCAGTCTGGTGTGAATGCATGCACTGTGGGATTCCTGGGTGCAGTCTCGGCTCAGTCTGGGGTGACTGCATGCACTGTGGGATTCCTGGGTGCAGTCTGGGATCAGTCTGGGGTGACTGCATGCACTGTATAATTCCTGGGTGCAGTCTGGGATCAGTCTGGGGTGACTGCATGCACTGTAGGATTCCTGGGTGCAGTCTCGGATCAGTCTGGGGTGACTGCATGCACTGTAGGATTCCTGGGTGCAGTCTCTGATCAGTCTGGGGTGACTGCGTGCACTGTAGGATTCCTGGGTGCAGTCTGGGATCACTCTGGGATGACTGCGTTCACTGTGGGATTCCTGGGTGCAGTCTCGGATCAGTCTGGGGTGACTGCGTGCACTGTGTGATTCCTGGGTGCAGTCTGGGATCAGTCTGGGGTGACTGCGTGCACTGTGTGATTCCTGGGTGCAGTCTGGGATCAGTCTGGGGTGACTGCATGCACTGTGGGATTACTGGGTGCAGTCTCGGATCAGTCTGGGGTGACTGCATGCACTGTATAATTCCTGGGTGCAGTCTGGGATCAGTCTGGTGTGACTGCGTGCACTGTGGGATTCCTGGGTGCAGTCTCGGATCAGTCTGGGGTGACTGCGTGCACTCTAGGATTCCTGGGTGCTGTCTCGGAGCAGTCTGGCGTGACTGCGTGCACTGTGGGATTCCTGGGTGCAGTCTGGGATCAGTCTGGGGTGACTGCGTGCACTGTGGGATTCCTGGGTGCAGTCTCGGAGCAGTCTGGGGTGACTGCGTGCACTGTGTGATTCCTGGGTGCAGTCTGGGATCAGTCTGGGGTGACTGCGTGCACTGTGGGATTCCTGGGTGCAGTCTGGGATCAGTCTGGGGTGACTGCGTGCACTGTAGGATTCCTGGGTGCAGTCTGGGATCAGTCTGGGGTGACTGCGTGCACTGTAGGATTCCTTGGTGCAGTCTCGGAGCAGTCTGGGGTGACTGCGTGCACTGTGGGATTCCTAGGTGCAGTCTGGGATCAGTCTGGGGTGACTGCGTGCACTGTAGGATCCCTGGGTGCAGTCTGGGATCAGTCTGGGGTGACTGCGTGCACTGTAGGATCCCTGGGTGCAGTCTGGGATCAGTCTGGGGTGACTGCGTGCACTGTGGGATTGCTTGGTGCAGTCTCGGAGCAGTCTGGGGTGACTGCGTGCACTGTGGGATTCCTTGGTGCAGTCTCGGAGCAGTCTGGGGTGACTGCGTGCACTGTGGGATCACTGGGGACACTCTGCGCATTTTTTTTGCCATTTTTCCAAGATGGTAGCCGTACTTGCTGCCATTTTGTCTAAGATGCCGATGTGCTGGTCGTGTGTAAATACACACATATCTATATGTATATATTCATATTATGAGTACAAGTTGTTGTTGCTATCGTTATTGTTGTTGTGGTGCCCATTGTCTGCCTGAGAAGGGACCGGCCGCGGCCCCCACTACAGGGGATGGACCAATGCCTCACCTGGAGGCGACCAATTGAGGCATTCCCCAGAGGGGACCAACCGAGGTCTCCTGCTCAGGCTGCAACCAAACAGGGCCCACGTCAGTTCGGTCTGTTCACTGCCCCGGGGTTTAATTGCCTCTCTGGGCCCTGGTTTTGGGGCCTCGGTTTAACATGTTCCTGTTCGATTGTGACCCATGTCGAGAAGTGAATGATGCCTCATGTTGCTCGCTGAACTGTCTTCGATCTCCCAGCTCAGATTGGATGAGTTCACCTCACCGACCATTAATTCGGATCCCCACAAACTGCTGAGTGAATGGATTAAAACTTTCTGACCAAATCTTCAAAGAAGGCAGAGGGAAAATCATGCACAACAGCGATTTATTGACTTTGAATTCATAATTATCATGATTTAAACTTTGAGTATACCAATAATAATACATATAAACAGTTGTAGACAGGGCCATCTGAGAATTAAAAAACATAATTAATAGGCAGATACTTAAAACAATGAATAACCGATTGTAAAAGTAGCTGAGAGTATCACCGTAATTCAGCATTAGCTGGATCACTGATTATCACATTATAGTTCAGATCAGTGTCTGACACGACTGCAGATTGGTGAGACTTATTTAGGATTCAGTATTAAGATATCTGACAATTTACCCCACAAGATGATCGCCAGCCTAAGGAATCGAGGAGAGAATAAATTCACCCCGCGCGTGAGAGCAAAACGGGCGATAGTGAATTGGCAGCTCGTTTTCTACTCTGACTGATTTTATTTTCAATTGACTGTTGCTTTTAACGATGAGATGGACCCCTCTGCCCATTTTAGTGGACGGAACAGATCCAGCAACACGAACACAAGAAGACATGGGAAGTCCCTGGTGTTCCGATGAACATTGATCCAACATTGACCGAGTGTCCCACTGCAGCCCAGACTGAGACCCACCCTGGGCCCTTCATGTCTGTACATTGACCCAGTGTCCCACTGCAGCCCAGACTGAGCCCCACCCTGGGCCCTTCCTGTCTGTGCATTGACCCAGTGTCCCACTGCAGCCCAGACTGAGCCCCACCCTGGGCCCTTCCTGTCTGTACATTGACCCACTGTCCCACTGCAGCCCAGACTGAGCCCCACCCTGGGCCCTTCCTGTCTGTACATTGACCCAGTGTCCCACTGCAGCCCAGACTGAGCCCCACCCTGGGCCCTTCCTGTCTGTCCATTGACCCAGTGTCCCACTGCAGCCCAGACTGAGCCCCACCCTGGGCCCTTCCTGTCTGTACATTGACCCAGTGCCCCACTGCAGCCCAGACTGAGCCCCACCCTGGGCCCTTCCTGTCTGTACATTGACCCAGTGCCCCATTGGGGACCATCCAGCCCCGGATATCCGGCAGAATCAGCGCTGTGGGACCGGGTGACTGAGTCTCGTGACCCTGTCGCTGGGCCTCTGACGTCACAATGGGAGACGACGCTCGCTCAGCTCGAGCTGGAAACCGTTAAAGGGGCCGTTCGGATTTAAACCTGGAGCGCGGCCGGTTAAAGGGGAGGGACAGAGAATCGGCCAAAAATGTTCATATAATGAGACCAGGAATGGTTATAAATTGAAATGTTCATATAATGAGACCAGGAATGGTTATAAATTGAAATGTTCATATTTCCACTCTCAGTCCGGGTCTGGATTCCCGCAGTGACTCCAGGTTTCTCTTTCCGTTTGGACAGAACTGATTCAATGACAGCCTGAAACAGATTAAAGATTAAACAGGAAAAAAACAGATTGAACAACAGTGTAAATAACAGGGAGACTGGGGTTAATATTTCAATAATAATTACAGATAAATATTACCCATAAAAGGGACTGAATCCCACTGATATTTTATTTATTACATTAAACATTAACACAAACACTCACCCGATCCGCTCCAGACTCTTGCGGGTCAGTATGAGGGAGCGGAGAGCGGGGACAGATCGGTCTGTGAAGGAGTTTGATCCCAGGGACAGATCCGTCAGTGACCGGTTTGTGCTGAGAGCGGAGGAGAGATCCTCGGTACAAGAATCTGTGAGACCGACATCAGTCAGACTGGGGATCAGAGAAAGAGAAATAACAGGAATCAGGGTGAATCCTGAGTGTTTATTAATAACACTGATACTGATATTAATAAACACTGTACATTATTAGTAACACTACTACTGATACTAATCATAATGTACAGTGTTTATTAATAACACTATTACTGACAATAATAATGTACAGAATTTAATAACGCTATTACTGATACTAATAATGTACAGTGTTTAACACGATTACTAATACTAATAAAGTAGTGCTCATTAATAACACTATTACTGACATTAATAATAATGTACAGTGTTTATTAATAACACTATTACTGGCACCGATAATAAAGTACAGTGTTTATTAAAAACACTATTATTGATACTACTAATAATATACAGCGTCAGACATCCAGTTATTATAAACACAATCTCACAGTGATACTCCAGTTCCTGTATTTTACAGTCCGGGTTCCTCAGAGCCGCAGACAGTAGTTTCACTCCTGAATCTCCCAGTTTATTATAACTCAGTTTGAGAACCGTCAGTGACAGGTTTGCACTGAGAGCGGAGGAGAGATCCTCGCTACAAGAATCTGTGAGATCATTACCCCATAACCTGGAGATCAGAGAAAGAAATTGGAGATAGACAGAGACGAACAGAGATAACAGGAATCAGAGTAAATTCCCAGTATTTATTTATATTATTATGACTGATACTGACATTCATGTACCATGTTCAGCATCCAATTAATATACACAATCTGGTACTTACCCCAGTTTCTGTATTTTACAGTCCGGGTTCCTCAGAGCCTCAGACGGTAGTTTCACTGCTGAATTTCCCAGTTTATTATTGCTCAGGTCGAGACACGTAAGTGACCGGTTTGTCGTGAGAGCGGAGGAAAGATCCTTGATACAGGAATTTGTGAGATCGTTATCACATAACCTGCAGATCAGAGTGAGAAAGGAAGAGACAGAGACGATCAGAGATAACAGGAATCAGAGTAAATTCCCAGTATTTATTTGTATTATTATTACTTATACTGACATTAATATACAGTGCCCAGCATCCAATTATTATAAACACAATCTCACACAGTCTGATACTTACTCCAGTTCCTGTATTTTACAGTGCGGGTTCCTCAGAGCCTCAGACAATAGTTTCACTCCTGAATCTCCCAGTTTATTGCTCCCCAGTCTAAACACAAACAGACCGAGAGTGAGAAACAAACTGAATCCAATCCACGATCTGATACAATTTTTCTCTGATATTACAGGAAACACTGAAAAATCTTTTGGAAATTAATAACCAGATTTCCCTGTCACTGACAATGAATCGCACTCTGTCCGATGCTCCATATATTCAGGGACTGTCAGTAAATGTATTTATTAAATAAACTGCTGTCTGTGTGAAGCCTTTAAATGTCCCTTATTCCGGTCTCATCCCCTGATGATCAGAATTACCCTCCTGGATGTCAGTGACCGGTCCCGTCATGTTTGGGGAAACTTGTCTCATTTCTGCTGCTTCTTAAATTCCAGATTTTATGGGAATGGGGCGATTTTCCCCGAATTAAATGATAAAGCGGTGATTATCTGTACTTTATGCAGTATTATATTAATCTGTATAATATCTCGGGGTGAGTTATATTGTGAAACGACGCTAACTGCTGCTGTAAAATCCGTCCCACAGGATTTTATGTCACAAGGAACGTTTATTGTGTTCTGTTACAAGTTTTCAATGTCCCTGCACTCCGAGATTATAGGGGAGGGGAGTCTCTCTGTTTTATCACATTAAACTGGCTCTACATTTAGTTCAGGTGTAACGGGCCTGACAGTTCTTGGGAATTTTCTGAAGTTCCGTCGCCGAACAGAGCCTCTCACAAATGAGGGCAGATTATGGGTAATTCCCGACACTGCCCCTGGTTCACCCAGGAGCCTCCCGCTGTGTGTGGGGCCTCACCGCTGGCCGGTGTGTGTCTGTACTCCTGGGCTCATATCCCACAACCCGTTCGATTGGAACCTTTTTACCGGCAGATTTTAGTTCACAAATCCCACTGAAGTGTCGGCCTGGATTAATGAGCGAGGGGCCTGAATCCACGACCTTCTGACTCAGAGGCACGAGTGCTGCCAGCTGGGTGAAGAGATGGTGGATGTATTGGAGAGTGTGAAGGGCAGTGTCATTGATGAGTTAAGATAACATACCGACGTCCAACAGGGAAAGCTCAGCCCGCCCATTGACGGGTGTGTGCCCGAAAGCTGTGTTTTGCTCTTTGTTACTGAATGATTGGAGTTTCTGCTTCCCTCTCCTGCACACGTTGACAGTCCGGTGTCACCTGCACCCACACCTCGGTAAGAGGGAGGGATGCTCCGACACACAGACTGCTCAGTTAGTGTTGGCCAACGTGGAAGTAATAGTGAGAAGAAATCTCTTCAATGGGCGTATCTCCGACAGTAAGAAAAACAGCAATAAATATTATTTATTGCAATTAAATTATCAGACTCTTTCAGTGACCTGTATTTACTGATCCGATAAAGACTGTAAAATCCCGACTCGTTCACAAGGATCAATTTTAGATTCTTCAGTCCTTAGGGAATTACTAACCGATCCTCTTATCATTTGTCATGTTTGGGTTGAATCTGCTTCTCTCTGGTTTAACAGAACTGTTTGTTTCCCTTTATTATGGAGCAACAATACAATTTGTGCCTGTTTTACAATTGGCCTAACAGTTAGAGACAAATAAACAGTTACCTCAACACCTGGCATTTGTGCACTACGGTTCCCAGCCGCTGGAGTCCTTCACACTGGATGGAGCATTTCTGTAGATCGAGGTGTTTTATTGTATCACAGAGTCCAATGACATGAGACAGCACCGCACAGTCAATCGGGGTCAGTCGCAATCCACTAAATGTTAGTGTTTCCATCGATCCCACTGTGACCCGAGCCAGTGTTTGATTCTGAGACTCAAACAGGTAGTGGAATGTGTTCAGGAGGTCCCTTTTCCCAGTTTCACTCTCTGTTTTTCCAATCTCTCTTTCAACCTTCTCCTTCACCCAGTCAATCACTCCGCAGATTTTTTGATGAAGAAATGGACCCAGAAACTGCTCCAGGGGCCGAGCTGAATGTGAGGAGGAGAGACCAACAACAAAACGGAGAAATATCTCAAATCGCCCATCTTCCTTGCTGTGGGCTTCACTGAGGAGTTTCCGGATGTCCCCTGGATCTGGAGTCAGGAATTGTGCGAGTGCAGCTACAAACTCTTGGATGGTGAGGTGCGGGAATGTGTAAACCACACTCTGGGCAGAATCATCTCTCTCCAAAAGTTCCATCATGAACCCAGACAGGAACTGGGAAGGTTGCAGATTGTACTTGATCAAATCTCCATTTCTAAACACAATCTTCTTCTCGGAGACTCCAGTGAAGGCCATCTCACCGGCCTTCAGTAACACATCACGGGGGGATTCAATCTCTCGGCCATGGTTTTTCAGAATGTTGTAAATATAGTAGGAATATAGTTGGGTGATGGTCTTGGGAACTCGCTGCTGTTTCCTGTCTCTTTGTGTGAAGAAGGGACCCAGTGACAGACCGAGGATCCAGCAGTAGGAAGGGTTGTAACACATGGTGTACAGGAGCTCGTTCTCCTCCACATGTTTGAAAACAGCTGCTGCCACCGCCTGATCTTCAAAATACTTGTTGAAATATTCCTTCCGTTCTTCACCAACAAATCCCAGGATTTCAGCCCAGACACTGATCTCAGCCTTTTCCAATAAATGTAATGCAGTGGGGCGGCTGGTCACGAGCACTGAACATCCTGGGAGCAGCTTGTGCTGTATTAAACTGTACACAATTTCAGACACTTCACACCGGTCTTCAGGATCTGTGCACATGTAATCAGCCTCTGTATTTCTCCGATTGTTATCAAAATCGATACTGTCCTTGAATTCATCTAAACCATCGAATATAAACAGTAATCCCTCTGGGTTCTTCCAGAGCTCTCCCAGAATATTCCTAAAGTAAGGATACAGATCTAGTATCAGATTCCTCAGGTTTATTCTACAGTTAATTGCGTTCAAATCCCGGAATTTAAAACTGAAAACAAATTGAAAGTGTGGGTATATTTTCCCAGTGGCCCAGTCATAAACAATCTTTTGTACCATTGTTGTTTTTCCAATCCCCGCGACTCCACTCACTGCTGCTGAACTCCCAGATTTGGATTTTCTCCGGGAAAAACTGCTCTCGAACAATTGGTCAGTTCGGATTTTTTCCAGTTCTCTCCGGAGATGTTTCTCTCTCCACTCTTCATGGTCTCGGCCTCTTGCCAGCAGTTCATGTTCTACAAGTGTCCGATCTCGAACAGTAGAAATGACCGTTAGCTCAGTGTATAGAGTGACCAGCTGGAAAATCTTAACCTTCTCCTTTATTAGGATCGTGTTCACTCTCAGTGTTTCAGTTTGGACCCGGAGTCTTTCCTTGTGTTTCTGTTGAACATCTTCAATTTGAACAGACAGAAAGTGATTCTCAATGGTAGTTGTATTAACATAAAAACAAATTCTCAATATCACTTTACTATTCAGTAAAATGTTCCGAGATTGAACTCCCAGCTTCAATAGAGGTGCGAGCAGGAAATTAAACTCTGTTACTGGAAACCTCGCTTGAAAGTGAATAATGGCGGAGAAAAGTTTCAAATCCTCACTTGATTCTAATATTTACTGAACATGGAGATTTCTATGAAGGTGATATTTTCCCTCTGATGATTAATACTATCAGCCCTGCCCTGTACCATGGACATCTCGTTACAAATCCAAACGTGATTCTTTTATACGAAACTAGAGGTTCTCGTGGAATAATTTATGAAACCGTCAGTGGTGCTGACCTTTTGCAGAAATGGGAATTGGGGTATTGGGTATCAGTCGGAAAGGGATAGCTTGTGAATGGGCAGATGTTTCACTCTTATTGTATCGGACCTCGGGCAGGTTATATGGGATATTGTGTGCATTGGGAGAGGGATTGACTGTGAGTTGACAGAAGTTCCACTGTTATTGTATCAGACCTTAGGCAGGTTATCTGTGATATTGTGGCCATTGGGAGAGGGACAGACTGTGAATGGACAGAAGTCCCACTGTTATTCTATCAGGCCTTGTGCAGGTTATCTGGGATATTGTGGGCATTGGGAGAGGGACAGACTGTGAATGGACAGAAGTCCCACTGTTCATGTATCAGATCTCGGGCAGGTTATCTGGGATATTGTGGGCATTGGGAGAGGGATAGACTGTGAATGGACAGAAGTTCCATTCTTATTGTATCAGTCCTCGGGCAGGTTATCTGGGATATTGTGGCCACTGGGAGAGGGACAGACTGTGAATGGGCAGAAGTTCCACTGTTGTTGTATCAGACCATGGGCAGGTTATCTGGGATATTGTGGGCACTGGGAGAGGGACAGACTGTGAATGGACAGAAGTTCCACTGTTATTGTATCAGACCTCGTGCAGGTTATCTGGGATATTGTGGGCATTGGGAGAGGGACAGACTGTGAATGGACAGAAGTCCCAATGTTATTGTATCAGACCTTGTGCAGGTTATCTGGGATATTGTGGGCATTGGGAGAGGGACAGACTGTGAATGGACAGAAGTCCCACTGTTAATGTATCAAGCCTTGTGCAGGTTATCTGGGATATTGTGTGAATTCGAGAGGGACAGACTGTGAATGGACAGAAGTCCCAATGTTATTGTATCAGACCTTGTGCAGGTTATCTGGGATATTGTGGGCACTGGGAGAGGAACAGGCTGTGAATGGACAGAAGTCCCACTGTTAATGTATCAGACCTTGCGCATGTTATCTGGGATATTGTGGGAACTGGGAGAGGCCCAGACTGTGAATGGACGGAAGTCCCACTGTTCATGTATCAGATCTCGGGCAGGTTATCTGGGATATTGTGGGCATTGGGAGAGGGATAGACTGTGAATGGACAGAAGTTCCACTGTTATTGTATCAGACCTTGTGCAGGTTATCTGGGATATTGTGGGCACTGGGAGAGGGACAGACTGCGAATGGACAGAAGTTCCACTGTTGTTGTATCAGACCATGGGCAGGTTATCTGGGATATTGTGGGCACTGGGAGAGGGACAGACTGTGAATGGACAGAAGTTCCATTGTTGTTGTATCAGACCATGGGCAGGTTATCTGGGATATTGTGGGCACTGGGAGAGGGACAGACTGTGAATGGACAGAAGTCCCACTGATATTATATCAGGCCTCGGGCAGGTTATCTGGGATATTGTGGGCACTGGGAGACGGACAGACTGTGAATGGACAGAAATTCCACTTTGACCCTGAGAAAAGGTTCCGTCCCCTCACCCTCTCCATCACATAGACCGCCTTCTTTCACCTCCATATCACCCGCCTCCTCTACCCACTCAGCCCATTTGCTGCTGAAACCCCCATCAATGTCTCTATTACCTCAAGACTCAACTGTTCAAAGGCTCCCCTGACCAGCCTCCCACCTTCTGTAAACTTGAGCTCGTATCCAACGCGCACCAAGACCCGGTCACCCATCACCCCTGTGCACACTGATCTACATTGACTCCCGGTTCGGAAAAGACTCTATTTTAAAATTCTCATTCGTATTTTAAAATCCCTTCATGGCCCTCGCCCCTCCCTGTCTCTGTGATCTCCTCCAGTCCTGTGATCCTCCAATTCTTGCATCTTGCGCCTCCCCGATTTCCATCACTCCGCCACTGGTGGATTTGCCTTCAGCTGCCTAGGCCCTAAACTCTGGAATTCCCTCCCTAAACCTCTCCGTTTCTTAACAGAAGTCCCAATATCATTGTATCAGACCTCTGGCAGGTTATCTGGGATATTGTGGGCACTGGGAGAGGGACAGACTGTGAATAGACAGAAGTCCCTCTGTTTAACCTCGGTGGTGGGGAAACTTTTAGAAACGGGACTCGGGTTGGTTATCTGTGGTATTACCTGTACTTCTATAGTCATTTGATCACAGGTATGGATTACTGCCATTCTGAAGGTACAGAGGGGAATCAGAAAGATGATTTAAGATATTAGAGTTCAGGTTGAGGGAATGGCGAGAGGGTTTGATGTATTTTGTTTGGGCAAGAAACTTTGGTATTGAAATGTTTTAATGGAATTCAGAACATTAGTGCAGGAAACAGGCTCACAAAATAATTAATAATGGAGAAGGGAAGTCAGGGTAATTTTCTCACCCAAAGGGCCCGAGGGCATGGGAAGGACACTAAAGGGACAGTGTAAGTGGGGTGAAGAGATAATTGAACGTGTTTCTGTGGATACACTGAGAGGAGGGGGAGGTGGGGTCATCTCTCTAACAGGGACAGGCTTAATTGGGCCAAATGGCCTTTTCCTATCCCTCATCATTCTCCTGTTATATTGTGTTTCCGAAATTGTCAACAATTTTTCAGCAGTTTCACACCGACATTGAATGTTTTTTTCGAACAGTCCTTTCATGTCACCGATTAGAATGAGAATTACTGCCCACATCATTCAGTGTAATGTTAGTGCAGAAAACATTCACAGTTCATTTCAACTGTTCTCCCAATAATTATACTCCATTGTTTCATTTTGGTCTCAATTTCCTATAATGCAGGTTTGGGAAATTACAAATATGTTTCCATTTGTCATTATATTGGGTCTAAAAAGATCCTGAGTTAAAGGACTATTATTTGAGTAGAATTAGGTTCTCTCTTTCATTGCCATTCTAAATCAAGCCCATAACTTCCTAATTACCCTGAACATTGTCTTTCCCTCACAATCCTCCAAGGATTAATGATCAATTGTGTGAACATCTGTACATCTTCTCAGAGCAGATTGAAAACTTTGATGTCTCATTCTGTTCTGTGAAATGAAAACATTTTAATGTTTCGCATTTCTCCACCTCTTTCCCTACAGTTGATGGTGGGCAGATTTCCCGGGGAGCAGGTAACCCATAACGTCTGGCTCATGGCACTGCTCATTAATTGTGAGCCCAGAACATCTGTGCGGCACATCGGAGCTGTGTATGGGGATTGACAGTGTATCAGGATCCTGCCTGGTGTGTATGGGGATTGACAGTGTATCAGGATCCTGCCTGGTGTGTGGGGATTTACAGTGTATCAGGATCCTGCCAGGTGTGTATGAGGATTCACAGTATATCAGGATCCTGCCAGGTGTGTATGGGGATTCATAGTGTATCAGGATCCTGCCAGGTGTGTATGGGGATTCAGTGTATCAGGATCCTGCCTGGTGTGTATGGGGATTCACAGTGTATCAGGATCCTGCCTGGTGTGTGGGGATTTACAGTGTATCAGGATCCTGCCAGGTGTGTATGGGGATTCAGTGTATCAGGATCCTGCCTGGTGTGTATGGGGATTGACAGTGTATCAGGATCCTGCCAGGTGTGTATGGGGATTCAGTGTATCAGGATCCTGCCAGGTGTGTATGGGGATTCACAGTGTATCGGGATTCACAGTGTATCAGGATCCTGCCAGGTGTGTATGAGGATTCACAGTATATCAGGATCCTGCCAGGTGTGTGTGGGGGTTCACAGTTTATCGGGATCCTGCCAGGTGTGTACGGAGATTCACAGTGTATCAGGATCCTGCCAGGTGTGTATGAGGATTCACAGTATATCAGGATCCTGCCAGGTGTGTATGGGGATTCATAGTGTATCAGGATCCTGCCAGGTGTGTATGGGGATTCACAGTGTATCAGGATCCTGCCAGGTGTGTATGGGGATTCACAGTGTATCAGGATCCTGCCAGGTGTGTATGGGGATTCACAGTGTATCAGGATCCTGCCAGGTGTGTATGGGGATTCACAGTGTATCAGGATCCTGCCTGGTGTGTGTGGGGATTGACAGTTTATCAGGATCCTGCCAGGTGTGTCTGGGGATTCATAGTGTATCAGGATCCTGCCAGGTGTGTATGGGGATTCACAGTGTATCAGGATCCTGCCTGGTGTGTGGGGATTCACAGTGTTTCAGGATCCTGCCAGGTGTGTATGGGGATTCAGAGTATCAGGATCCTGCCAGGTGTGTATGGGGATTCAGAGTATCAGGATCCTGCCAGGTGTGTATGGGGATTCACAGTATATCAGGATCCTGCCAGGTGTGTATGGGGAATCATAGTGTATCAGGATCCTGCCAGGTGTGTATGGGGATTCACAGTGTATCAGGATCCTGCCAGGTGTGTATGGGGATTCACAGTGTATCAGGATCCTGCCAGGTGTGTATGGGGATTCACAGTGTATCAGGATCCTGCCTGGTGTGTGTGGGGATTGACAGTTTATCAGGATCCTGCCAGGTGTGTCTGGGGATTCAGTGTATCAGGATCCTGCCAGGTGTGTATGGGGATTCACAGTGTATCAGGATCCTGCCAGGTGTGTATGGGGATTCACAGTGTTTCAGGATCCTGCCAGGTGTGTATGGGGATTCAGAGTATCAGGATCCTGCCAGGTGTGTATGGGGATTCACAGTGTATCAGGATCCTGCCTGGTGTGTGGGGATTCACAGTGTTTCAGGATCCTGCCTTTTGTGTGTGGGGATTCACAGTGTTTCAGGATCCTGCCTGGTGTGTGGGGATTCACAGTGTTTCAGGATCCTGCCTGGTGTGTGTGGGGATTTACAGTGTATCAGGATCCTGCCAGGTGTGTATGGGGATTCACAGTGTATCAGGATCCTGCCAGGTGTGTATGTAGTTGGATTAATTGGAGTAATACAAACTCACTAATAATTCAAAACTCGGAGTGACTTTTAACTTCAAGCTACGCAAAACATTCTTTTCCTGCGATGCCAGGGCACCTCACAGATGTGTATGAAGTGCTGCAGTGTATTAGGATCCTGCCAGATGCATGCGGTTTCACAGGATTAACAACAAATTAAAATTAACTTTTTTTCTGTTTCCTCCACCCTTTGAACTTCTGATTCCAAGATTCTGACAATCTCTAAACAAAAAACTACAGTCAAACATTCTGATTCTCATAAGTGGAATAAACGGTTTGAAACCCCCATTTCATCACTTACCTTTCAGGTGACTGGGTATTTCAGATAAACCTCGTCCGATGTTCATATAATCAAATGGATCAGGACCTGTTTAAATCAATGAGCTTTCATGAAATCAGATCTGTGTAATATTATAGTAAATTCTGCAGTGTTTCAATCTGAAATTGAATTCAGTGTGTGATTTTACCGTACCAAGTTCCTGCATCTCTTTCAGTATTTTATCCAACTTTGGTAATCTGTGCATTTTCACAAAGGATTCCCACATCACCCTTCGGGCCCGGGAGCCTTTCTCCATCACCAGATTTAGGAGAAGTTTGGAACTTGCCGCCCTGTTTCCCTTCTCCGCGAGCTCAGTGACTTTCTGTAAAGAATAATAATGAATATATTGAGGAGTGGAGTGAAAGACAAAGACTGAGAATCAGAAGGAAAGGAGCTGCTCCGTGATGGGATCTCCCAGTTTATATTGAGGAGTGGAGTGAAAGACAAAGACTGAGAATCAGAAGGAAAGGAGCTGCTCCGTGATGGGATCACCCAGTTTATATTGAACACAAAGTAATCACTGGGCCGGGTTCTGATCCATTCTGAACATGGGCAAAATATTCTGTAAACATCTTGATTCATTAACAACAACAACACAGCACCTTTAATATAGAAAAATGTCCCACGGCGATTCACAGGAGTGGTATCATACAATGGGCCCGAGACAAAGGAAGGCATATTATTAGGGATGACCAAAAGCTGGATAAAGAATCAAATTTTAAAGAGAAGAGGGAGATACAGAGGCGGAGGATTTTAGGAAGTGAATTCCAGAGCCTGGGTCCAAAAACTGCGGAATGCTCGGCCACCGCTGGTAGGGCGATGGGGAGAGGCACAAGATGCCAGAGTCAGAGCAAGAGAGAATTCTAGTGAGGGGCAGGACCTTGAAGTGATTTAAACAGGAGGATGGGAATTTAAAATTGAAGTCATTCGAGAACTGCGATAGGTGAACGAGCACAGGAGTGAGGGGTGAGCGGGACGGGGGAGGGACAGGTTACAGGCAGCAGCGTTTTGGATGTGTTGAAGTTTACAGAAAGCGGAGGATGGGAAGCCGGCCAGGAGAGCATCGGAATAGTTGCATCCGGAGGAAATTTCCTCCAATTAAATATTGGGAAGACCGAAACCATCCCTTTGTCACTTCCACACTTCACCATTCCAATGGTGTCCTGGCCGGCCTCCCACCTTCCAGCCTCCGTAAATTTGAGCTCATCCAAAACTCTGCTTCCCACAGCCTAACTCACACCAAGTCCCGTTCATCCAACACCCCTGTGCTAGCTGACCTACATTGGCTCACGATCCGGAAACTGATCGATTTTAAAATTCTCATCCTTGTGCACAAATCCTACCATGGCCTTGCCTCTCCTTATCTCTGTAACCTCCTCCAGCCCTACAAACCCCTCAGATCTCTGCACTCCTCCAATTCTGACCTCTTGTGCATCCCCGATTGTCGTTGCTCCATCATTGGTGGCCGTGCCTTCAACTGCCGAGTCCACAAGCTCTGAAAGTTCCCTCCCGAAACGTCTCCGCCTCTCTACCTCGCTCTCATTTCCTTTAAGACGCTCCTCAAAACCTGCCTCTTTGACCAAGCTTTTGATCACCTCTCTGAATATCTCATGTGGCTCGGTGTCAAATTTTGTTTTGATAATCGCTCCTATGAAGCACCTTGGGACGAATTATTATGTTAAACGCGTGATATAAATGCATGTTGCTGTTGTCGTTTTCCTTGTCTTTCTCTGTACAGATATTAACTGATCCATTGGGTATTATCATCTCTTCCTATCATTGGTTCAGATTCAAATATTTTCGGTTTTATCCATTTCTTCCCTATTTGGCCTGTTTCTGTTCTGTAACATTCTATGATTCTAAGATGTGATATTCTGTCACTTCTGTTACATTTAAATAATCCAAACTCATTCTGTGTCCATTCCACTTACGTGATATTCCTGCCCACTGAAATGGTCCTCGCCTGTTAACATGAGACTGAGTCCCTCCACCCCCTCTTCAATCGCCTGTTCTAGTCTGTCCCGGTAGAATTTCGTCAACTGGAACAGCTGGTAATCGTCGCACTTTGTCAGGAACTCAGTGATTGCAGTGTTCAGACCTGTGAACAAAAATGGAGAAAACTAAACACATTATCCGGGCGGCTACATTTCCTCTTATACCAAACGGCTGAAGCCTCCTGTCACATCATCAAACACCTTCTGAAAACCCATATACACCGCATGTGCTGCCTTCCATCGTTCCGTACAGTCAATTCTTAAAAACCGGTGTTTAAATATGTGAAACACGACTTGTCTACAGCGAATCAGTTCCAGCCTCCCCTGATCATCCCCTGTATCTCTAAATGTTCACTAATTCAACCTGGAATTACAGATTCGAGGAGTTTGCCCACTGCTGACGTACACTAATTGATCTCCAGTTACCGGGTTTACCTTCTCTCCCTCTTGAACAGATACATTTCTTTGTCTCTTTCTAATCCGTTTATATATCCAAAGTCTCCTCCCTGACTTCATTTAACCGCATTGGTTGTCGGTCCATTGGCTTCTTCACTTTGACTATTTTTCTCAGATCCAAATCCTTCTCTAGTTATCTCTGACATCCTCCTCCAGTACACCGACATTCCCACCAACAGTGTTAGAATCTTCATTAATCTCCCCGCAAAATGATATAACCAGGAAGATTTCGCTGAATCCGTGTAAACCTAAACCATGTGGTCTGATAGCTCCTGGACCATATCTCTTATGATTCTGACTTTCCAAATGTGTTTGGAATGATTTGTACATTCACAGACATAAAACTGAATCCAAACTCCGATTTTGGGGGTAATTTACCTATAATTCGTTTTTCTTTCCCCCCTCGACATCCATAACTTTATCTCTCAATACTTAAAAACCTCCTACCCTTTTTCCTGCCAATATCATTTCATTACTTCATAAATCATCTGTTCCTGCCCCAACAGTTTTATTAATTCCACGCTTAAATCTCAGATCCAGATAGTTCCCCCCCTCCAGTCATATCAACTGAAACCTTCCCGCTGCTCCTTTCACCAAGTCTGTAAAACCATTGTTGGTCGGTTCAGACTGTGACCGTACCTTCCCTTCTCCCTGAACTCACTCTATCCCCAAGACCGTGAACCCTTCCCTCCTGCTCCATTCACCCAGTCTGTAAAATCATTGTTGCTCGGTTCAGACCGTGACCGTCCCTTCCCTTCTCCCTGAACTCACTCTATCCCCAAGACCGTGAACACTTCCCTCCTGCTCCATTCACCCAGTCTGTAAAATCATTGTTGCTCGGTTCAGACCGTGACCGTCCCTTCCCTTCTCCCTGAACTCACTCTATCCCCAAGACCGTGAACCCTTCCCTCCTGCTCCAGCCACACATTGACCTGCCGCATATTTCCCTCTTTAAGTGGCCCACCGTAAAACAATCCAGAGATCAACACCTGAAGGCCTTGTTTAATGTGTCGAGCCTCAGTTTCAATATTACCTGTATAATCGTATTTCTATCCATGTTATTGGGTCCGACCATGACTATTCTCTGCTCCCCTTTCCTTTCCAGAGATCGTCCCACCTGTTCCTGGAAATTTTTCCCTCTGACACCAGGGAGGCAACTTACCATTTGGAACCTGCTCAGGGCTGCAGAAGAGTCTGTATATTCCCCAGACTATAGAATCTCCCACCACTATCGCTTTCCTATTGCTGTGCCCCACCTGCCTCTCACCCCTGCCCCACTCGGGGTGTCCACCTGCTCCCCGGTCTCACACTGTTAATCCTCTGAGACACTGTCTCTATCCACCTTACAGTACCCAACACCAGTTATCTATTGGACAGTTCCAGTACTCAGGAGATCCCTCCACCTGTGACTGCACTGTCCCTCTGGATGGTCACTCACTTCCCTCTATCTGCACAGTATCTGTGCTGTTACCTCTTCCTGTGGTGAGCTGCAGGTTCCTGCTCGTGATCTGGACCCTTTGTGAGGTCAGAAATTATATTTTGATGAATTTTCTGAACCTACCTGTGTCCATTCTCATTCTTGTTGAAGATGTTGGATCTCCTCCCCTATTTGAACCTTCAGCCATGGTGGTGACAGATTCCCAGATTCTGATGCTCTGTAATAAATATATTAATATGAAGTTAGACAGAAATATTAAAATGAGGAGAGCGTTGCCTTGTTAAACATGATACCAAGTCCCTCCTCCCCCATCAGTACAACATTTGTTAGCTCTGGGATCGAGCATTTCACGAGTGTTATGATCAACGTTCCACATCAGGTGTGAAACAGACAGCTGCCCAGTGAAACCCACTGAGTCCTTGTTCTCCACCATAAATTCTCCCGCTTCTGACCGTGATGGACTCACATTTGTCTTCACTAATCTTTTTCTTTTTAAATACTTGTAGAAGATTTTACAGTCCACTTTTATGTTCCTTCCACGTTTACTCTCATACTCTGTTTTTCCTCTTAATCATCTTGGTCCTTTTTCGCTGAATTCTAAACTGCTCCCAATCCTCAGGTTTGCTGCTTTTTCTGGTAACTTTATATGACTCTTCTTTGAATCTATCCTTAATCTCTTTTGTTAGCCTCGGCGGAGCCACGTTTCCTTTTGTGTTTTTGCACCAGAAAGGAATGAATGACCAGAAATACGGCCCACTCTTCGTCTTAGGATAAACCCAATCACTGAAACTATCGATAGTTGGTGGGGAATTGAGGGGAAACATCTCTCGGGGCCTCTCCAGACACAAAGGGGAATGTGTCTTTTTCTGATCCAAAGTGGATGACCTCACACTTGCCCACATAAAACACCATCTCCCACAGTTTTCCTCACTCACTGAGTCTGTCTGTGTCCCTGGTTTCCAGTTCCCCAATAGGGTCAGATTCTGTTTTCAGCACAAAGTAACAGGTAATGAAATCTACCCTTTTATTAGGTATATTAAGGTGACATGCAGCTAAGGCGGGAAATGGAGTTGAGGTACAGATCGGTTACGATCTAATAGAGTGACGGGACAGGTTCGAGGGGCTGAACGGCATCCTCCTGTTCCTGTCTAATGTCATTGGGTGGAGTGTGAAACAAACGGGTGATGATACAGTGTCACACACTTTGGGGAAGGCATTGTGTCACCACACGATGGCAGTGTACCCTGTGAGAGAGACAGTGAGAGAGGATGCCTCTGAACATCAGTGAGTGTGAGAGAGAGAGGATGCCTCTGAACATCAATGAGTGTGAGAGAGAGAGGATGCCTCTGAACATCAATGAGTGTGAGAGAGAGAGGATGCCTCTGAACATCAATGAGTGTGAGAGAGAGAGGATGCCTCTGAACATCAGTGAGTGTGAGAGAGAGAGGATGCCTCTGAACATCAGTGAGTGTGAGAGAGAGAGGATGCCTCTGAACATCAATGAGTGTGAGAGAGAGAGGATGCCTCTGAACATCAATGAGTGTGAGAGAGAGAGGATGCCTCTGAACATCAATGAGTGTGAGAGAGAGAGGATGCCTCTGAACATCAATGAGTGTGAGAGAGAGAGGATGCCTCTGAACATCAATGCGTGTGAGAGAGAGAAGATGCCTCTGAACATCAATGCTTGTGAGAGAGAGAAGATGCCTCTGAACATCAGTGAGTGACTGAGTGTTTTGTGTGGAGAGAAGTGCCAGGATGATGAAACCCGACCTTTAACCATCAACGATTTGTAAAATCCGGCACAGACTGGGATTGAACAAGTTAAATTGCCAGAAGACACGTGTCCATATCACAGGTTGGATCAGACACAGCAAGTGGCGTCTCGGGGCAAAGGATCAGAAACCTCTTCCTCATATCGATCCAAAGTTGGAGGAAGTGAGGTTCCCACAAACGGAAAATTTTCGCTTCTGTCTCTGCGAGTTTCAGCATTTTGCTTTTACTTTGTGTCACTCGGGCATAAATGTTGAGACCCACTCAGTTCCCCCTTCAGTGTGATTTTTTTACCAGAAGGCTTCTTCAATCCCAGTGCTTTTTGATTAAAGTAGATCTGGGTTACAATTCGACCCTAACATCCACCTGAGAATAATGGGGTCACCCGCATTTGGTGTTGATTGATTCTCTGCATTAGGTTTTATCTTTAATTCTGATCACCATCTGGTTTCCACCCAGAACCGTGTGTGTGATGAGAGAAAGAGGGGAGATTGACTTTACCCTCCAGTCTCCAGGTTACAAACCGTCGCCAGCAGAAGGGGGCGATGCAACAGATCTACTTTACCCCCTAGTCTCCAGATGACAAACCGCCGTCAGCAGAGGCGTGCGATGCAACAGATCTACTTTACCCCCCAAGTCTCCAGGTTACAAACCTCAGTCAGCAGAGGGGGGCGATGCAACAGATCTCGTTTCCGTTCCTTGAGCTCGCTGACAACTTACAGCCGGCAAATGGAAAGAAGTGTTTTGAACTTTGTGTCGCTGCAATTATATTTGTTTTTCATAGAACACATATTATAACCCCGCCATTTCTTAACAATGGTATTACTGAAAATGATCTCTTTATAATATGAAAGTAACTTTACACGCCAGACTTGTACTTTAATCTAAAGGACCTGTCTCAGTGATGTTTTAAAATCACATATTAAAACACGGTCCTCTATTTATACCTGTTAAGTTAGATTAAAGATATTTATTAATCGATAAACGGATGGTTAGAAAAAGGCTTTTAAGATTAATATGTGTCGATAACCAGGGGACACAGATTTAAGATAATTGACAAAAGAACCAGGGCAGGGGGGTGGGGGAAATGAAGAGATTTTCATTTTGATGTGGCCAGATATTATGATCTGGAATGCACTACCTGAACGGGTGGTGGAAGCAGATTCAATAGTAACTTTCAAAAGGGAATTGGATAGAATAATGGAATGATTACAGCATCGAAGGTGGCCATTCAGGCCATCGAGCCTGTGCCAGCTCTTTGTAAGAGCATTCAAGTTCGTCCCATTCCCCCGCTCATTCCACGCAGGTCTGCAAATATTTTCCCTTACACAATTTATCCAATTCGCTTTTGAAATTTATTATTGAATCTGCTTCCACCACCCTGTCAGGCAGTGCATTCCAGATCATTAAACTCACTGAATGTGGTTCTTTCGCCAATCACCTTTAATGTGTGTCCTCTGGTTTTTGATCCTTCCACCAATGGGAACAGTTTCTCTTTATTTACTTTATCTAAATCGCCATGATTTTGAACACTTCTATCAAATCAAAGAGCAGGGAAATGAATCTGGATTGTATCGGGACAAACATCGCTCTCAGTTTAATAAAAAGAACCCTCGGCCGAGGCCGGGAGCTGGATCATGTGATCACCCAGAACATTATTTTGTGCTTTGTATCAGAATAATCAATTGGAAGAAATTTTACAAATCATTAAATAAGATTTACGCATCATTTTATCACCAGTTTATATTTAAATGATAATCATTTAATTCAACTACAATTGTTAAATCCAGAAATAGATTTACTGATGGGAAATAACATTAAGTTAAACCCAATATCCAGTTCCGAATTTTAAGTTGATTTATTTTGACTGTTGGATAGGAAATATATTTGAATTCGGTAACACTGTCTGGCACTACCTTAACTCACAGTGTAATATCGATATTATCGGGGCTATAAAGGTGGGTTCTTTCCGAGTTGGTGCTGGGGGCGGGGAGACACTGTATATCTGCTAGGCACTGCCTCAGACTGGAGTCACCTCTTAGATCAAACCCCTTTTCTCTAAAACACACACAAGATTCATTTGTGACTGTGTGTTTTGAGACAGAAACTGATCTCACTTCACGTTTCATTGCACGGCCTCATGCTGGATAATTGTACTCGGTGATCAGACTCTCCCAGTCTCATTCTCACCATTTCCCCCATTACCTTGTAACCTTTGTGGACTGTCTACAGGACCAGTGTTTATCTGAGTAAATGGGACTTTCTCTTACCTTTCTCCTCAGTCGATCTATGGAAGCTTTTTGAATCGGAAGGATTCTCTCTGGTTGCTGCTCTCACAATCCTGTGCTGATTCACCTGCTGTTGTTCCTCAGTCTACAATCCCTGTTTACTTCCAGCTGTGGACTTTTCTCAATCACTCCGTCATTCACCAGGATATCTAATTATGGCGGGGCAGAAAATGAGATCAATATTGACGGTGTGAAGGAGAATCTAATCTACACTTTTCCTTAAATATTGAATTTAATACACTGTTTGAGGAACTCTGTTCCCACATTCCATGTCTCTTCACCATCCCGACCACAATATGTGATCGTTTCATTCTCCTGCCCCAGTTTGAGGCAATTCCCTCTCCATGTGCCACCCCTGTTTTTAGGATCATATTTTCCTCTGGATTCTGATCCACCCCCTTCCCTCCGAGTGGCCCCCAGTCCCGCACAGTCTGATCCTGATCCTTCCCTCCGAGTGGCCCCCAGTCCCGCACAGTCTGATCCTGATCCATCCCTTCCCTCCGAGTGGCCCCCAGTCCCGCACAGTCTGATCCTGATCCCCCCTTCCCTCCGAGTGGCCCCCAGTCCTGCACAGTCTGATCCTGATCCCCCCTTCCCTCCGAGTGGCCCCCAGTCCCGCAGTCTGATCCTGATCCTTCCCTCCGAGTGGCCCCCAGTCCCGCACAGTCTGATCCTGATCCCCCCCTTCCCTCCGAGTGGCCCCCAGTCCCGCACAGTCTGATCCTGATCCTTCCCTCCGAGTGGCCCCCAGTCCCGCAGTCTGATCCTGATCCTTCCCTCCGAGTGGCCCCCAGTCCCACACAGTCTGATCCTGATCCTTCCCTCCGAGTGGCCCCCAGTCCCACAGTCTGATCCTGATCCTTCCCTCCGAGTGGCCCCCAGTCCCGCACAGTCTGATCCTGATCCTTCCCTCCGAGTGACCCCAGCCCCGCACAGTCTGATCCTGATCCTTCCCTCCGAGTGACCCCCAGAACCGCACAGTCTGATCCTGATCCACCCCCTTCCCTCCGAGTGGCCCCCAGAACCACACAGTCTGATCCTGATCCTTCCCTCTGAGTGGCCCCCAGTCCCGCACAGTCTGATCCTGATCCCCCCTTCCCTCCGAGTGGCCCCCAGTCCCGCACAGTCTGATCCTGATCCCCCCCCTTCCCTCCGAGTGGCCCCCAGAACTGCACAGTCTGATCCTGATCCTTCGCTCCGAGTGACCCCAGTCCCGCACAGTCTGATCCTGATCCTTCCCTCCGAGTGGCCCCCTGTCCCGCACAGTCTGATCCTGATCCTTCCCTCCGAGTGGCCCCCAAACCCGCACTCGATTGACTGAACAATACCGAGACCCCCTCCCATCAGTTCATCAAATACCGAGACCCCCTCCCATCAGTTCATCAAATACCGAGACCCCCTCCCATCAGTTCATCAAATACCGAGACCCCCTCCCATCAGTTCATCAAATACCGAGACCCCCCCCTCAGTTCATCAAATACTGAGACCCCCCCCCCTCAGTTCATCAAATACTGAGACCCCGCCCCCCCCTCAGTTCATCAAATACTGAGACCCCCCCCCTCAGTTCATCAAATACTGAGACCCCCCCCCCTCAGTTCATCAAATACTGAGACCCCCCCCTCAGTTCATCAAATACTGAGACCCCCCCCCTCAGTTCATCAAATACTGAGACCCCCCCCTCAGTTCATCAAATACTGAGACCCCCCCCCTCAGTTCATCAAATACTGAGACCACCCCCCTCAGTTCATCAAATACTGAGACCCCCCCCCCTCAGTTCATCAAATACTGAGACCCCCCCTCAGTTCATCAAATACTGAGACCCCCCCCCTCAGTTCATCAAATACTGAGACCCCCCCCTCAGTTCATCAAATACTGAGACCCCCCCCCTCAGTTCATCAAATACTGAGACCCCCCCCCTCAGTTCATCAAATACTGAGACCCCCCCCCTCAGTTCATCAAATACTGAGACCCCCCCATCAGTTCATCAAATACTGAGACCCCCCCATCAGTTCATCAAATACTGAGAACCCCCCTCAGTTCATCAAATACTGAGACCCCCCCCCCTCAGTTCATCAAATACTGAGACCCCCCCCTCAGTTCATCAAATACTGAGACCCCCCCTCAGTTCATCAAATACTGAGACCCCCCCCCTCAGTTCATCAAATACTGAGACCCCCCCATCAGTTCATCAAATACTGAGACCCCCCCCCCTCAGTTCATCAAATACTGAGACCCCCCCCTCAGTTCATCAAATACTGAGAACCCCCCTCAGTTCATCAAATACTGAGACCCCCCCCTCAGTTCATCAAATACTGAGACCCCCCCCTCAGTTCATCAAATACTGAGACCCCCCCTCAGTTCATCAAATACTGAGACCACCCCCCCTCAGTTCATCAAATACTGAGACCCCCCCTCAGTTCATCAAATACTGAGACCACCCCCCTCAGTTCATCAAATACTGAGACCACCCCCCTCAGTTCATCAAATACTGAGACCCCCCCCCTCAGTTCATCAAATACTGAGACCCCCCCCCCCTCAGTTCATCAAATACCGAGACCCCCCCCCCTCAGTTCATCAAATACTGAGACCCCCCCCCTCAGTTCATCAAATACTGAGACCCCCCCCTCAGTTCATCAAATACTGAGACCACCCCCCTCAGTTCATCAAATACTGAGACCCCCCCCCTCAGTTCATCAAATACTGACCCCCCCCTCAGTTCATCAAATACTGAGACCCCCCCCTCAGTTCCTCCTTCTCTCTGATTGTTTTTCCCGGGAGTTTATTCAATCCCCGGGGGCGGGGGTTTTGATTAAAGGAGCTCCGGCTCTCAGTCCCGGGACCCGGGCTGATCTAATCTCCGATCCACAGATCTCCCCGCGCCCCTCCATCTCCGGAGGGAGGGGGGAGATCACCGAGACCGACCGACCGCTCATCTCAAGCTCCCCTCACTCACCCGCCCGCCCGCTCCCTCCATCCACAGGGCGGCGGCTCCGTCCGTCCGCGGGGGGTGAGGGGGATACAGCCTCCCTCCCTCACTAGCAGCGGCCCCCAGTCCCGCACACTCACCCTATCTCTCACTCTTTCTCCGCCTCCGCCGCCATTTTCCCATCAAACCGCCTTCTTCTCCGCCGACTCCGCTCCATTCGGGGATTGGAGGGTCGGGGCATGCGCACTTCGGATATTCGGCCTCAATTAACGCCCCCTCCTCGAGTCCGCCCCTGCGATTGGGTCGGAACCCGCTGATTGACATCCCCGCTCACCAATCGGGGCTCGGCCCCGCCCCAAGCTCCATTCACTGACCGCGAGGGGCGGGGGACGGCGGCCCGGGGTCACGTGGTGGCTGATTTGAAAGCTGCTCGGCCGTTAAACCGAAACAGCGCGGGCCGGGAGCGTGTGTGACGTCAGAAATTTGTCAATCTGCGGTGCGACAGCTGATCCGAGCTAAAGACGGTGATGTCATGAGACCGTGATCAGTAATGAGACTCCCCAGAGTGTCATGATCTGTGTTCATCAGATCTGATCTGTCATTGTATTATTTGCATTGTACTGTTTGTATCTTCACAAATTTTATGAATAAAGTACATTTTTGAAATAAAAAAACCCCATATGCACATCAGTTCAGCTTCAGGAATAAAAACAGAAAATACCAGCATCTGTGGACACTCAGGGAATCAAGGGATATGGGGATCGAGCGGGAAAGTGGAGCTGATGTAGAAGATCAGCCACGATCTTATTGAATGGAGGAGCAGGATCGAGGGGCCGTGTGGCCGACTCCTGCTCCTATTTCTTATGCCCTTAAAAACTCCCTCAGGCAGAATGTAAAATTCAAATTGATGTAATGTACCTGTAATCAATCTGTAATGTACCTGGAATTAATCTGTAATGAATCACCTGTATTGAGTTTAATGCAATGAGGTACCCTCGACTGTCATGAACTGTCATTATGTCCAATGTGTTCATTGAACTGTACTTGATGTAACCTGAATATTGTATAATCTGTATTGTGTACGTTTGGAATGTGATATGACAACTGTCTTGTATGTATTGCTGCAAATTTTATGAATAAAGTATATTTTTTGAAAAAAAAACAGGTTTAACGTTTGAGGTCGATGACATTTCGTCAGAACTGGAAGAAGTTAAAAGATTTAACAGTTTTTAAGCAACTTCATGGCCAGGCAAAATGGGGGAGGAAAGAACAAAAGGCAAGGTCTGAGATTGAGTGGGAGGGCAGGAGTGATTAAATGACAAGAGGGATGATGATGATGATTCAAGGCGAGGAGGGCGGTAGTGGGAAAAGTAAAGAAACAAGAGATGAGCTGCAAATGGGCAGAACCATTCAGGAATTATCCATTCAATCCGGCGAATGGGGGGGGGCGTTCTTTCCTTTTATGGGTGATATGCAAATGAGGCAGCGAATGCAGTTGAATCTTCAAAAGCTATCATACTTAACCAAGGAAATGATGGAAAAACAATGATTCTTACATCTCCAGTAAACATTACTTATCAAAATGGAAAATGAACGTTTAAAATTCTTACTTGCCCTAATGTGAAAGAGTATTGACTGCCGTTGGATGGGAATTTGCAACACTGTTCGAGCATACTTACCTGGCAGGGGAGAGACCTTGATCAGGAAGGAGTTTCTCCCAGGATGAGGCTAACCCATTGCACTCCGGGTGTGCTGACGCCTGCGATGTCCCCAAATGCGGGATACTCGACTGCAAAATTTGTGGTAGTGGGGACTGCGTTCGCGCTCTCCCCTCGTTCATGACTAAAGATAGAAATGAAGTTTGCTCCCAGAGTGATGAGTTATTAATGGAGTAATCTCGAATCAGTGACTATTTGAGCGATCAGCGCAAACGACTTGCTGGCCGATTAATAGTGTTGTTTGTCGTTTTTCTGTAAAATATCTAGTAACCCTTAGATATTAAAGCATTTCCAGGACTGGGCGCTGAGATTCAGCCGCCGCAAAAGCTCGATGGGGAAAGGCCACAGTTTAGGACACTCTCGCCATCGTAGGCCGAGGGACTGGAAACCAAAAAAAACTCCTTGTAATGATTGTAATTGCTGTAATGTAACTGTAATCTATGCTGATTGCAAGTGCAATGAGGCACCCTGGAGTGCCTTTTGGCTAAGATCAAGTGTGTTCCTTTTCGGGCTTATTTGGATCTGAGCGGACTGGAACGCTGGCCGCGACCTCGTGCGCTCGCAAAGTGCGGACTTTGCTGTGATTGGTCGTTTGTGTGCTGGCTCCGCCCCTAAATTTGCATAAGGACCACATCAACACTGCAATGGCAGGGAAGGGCACCCGGGCAGTCGGCCATGGTGTGCCAAACACCGTCAGGGTGACGGTAACGACAGTCGAATGTGTTTCGCCGGTGGATCGGGAGCTTTTCGTCAAACGCGTTCTGCTCGACTGCTGTGGATTCAAAGCGACGGACATCTTGTGCCTCCAGGATTTCCCTCGAAGCGGACATTTTGACGTCACCTTCAAGACCGTCGCTGGACGCCAGAAGCTTCTTCAAGTCTTCAAGGAGAAGGGGAGCGTCGGACTGCTGGCCATGCTCGCTGCGGAGCCGCTTTTCACCCTCCCAACGCAGAGGAATCGCAAGCTGATTGTACACATGTACAACCCACACGTCCCGCTCGCCGATGTGCTGACGTTCCTTGCCAGATACGTCGACGGGGCGCAGAACAGCGTCGACGTCACCGACCAGTTTGGGATCTGGACCAGCAAGAGGGAGGTCACGGCAATGTTGAGACTGGACGCCCACGGCAACATCGTCCACCCACCCTCCAGCTTCGCCATCGGAGGAAGTCGAGGATACATCACGTACGTGGGGCAGCCCAGAGTCTGTCGCACCTGTGGCAAATCCGGCCATTTGGCGAACACCTGCACTGCAACCGTCTGCAAGAACTGCAAGCAGGAAGGACACCAGACTAAGGACTGCAAGGAGAGCAAGCGCTGCAACCTGTGCGGGCTGGAAGGCCATCTCTACAGGGTCTGCCCCGAACGCAACCTCAGCTACGCCCAGGCGGCCAAGAACAACACAGCGGAGGAGGAGGGGGCAACAAGCAAGGATGCCCCAAAGAAGGCCAAGAGTCAGCGGCCGGCCGCGACCTCCTCCAAGAAGCCCCTAGCCCAGGAAAACAATGAACGAGGAAAGGGTCAAGCCGAAAACTGCCAGACCCCGACACCCAGCTCCGAGCCTCCCCAACAGACGACAGAGTCCATGGACGAGGAGGCAGCAGAGGGAGGATGGCAGCTGGTGGTCAATAAAACCAAAAAGAAGAAGCCAGAGAAAAGGAAACAAGCCCCTGCCGACACTACACCAGGGGTCAAAAGAGCACTCGAGTCGCAGTCGGACTGCAACGACTACCCCGAGTCTGACGAGGAGGGACGACAGGAGCGAAGTGGTCAGCCGTCCCACCGAAAGCGGCAAAATACCCAAGGTGACCCCGATGCGATCGGCACCCCCCATCTCCAGAACACTGGGAGCGACAACGCCTCCAGTGCCCTCCAGCTCCGGGAAGCCGGCAGCATCGTAGTGCCCAGCGCACACCAGCTCCAGGACACCGGGAGCAGCACCACAGAGAGCGAAGACCAGCTCCGGGAAACCGGGAGAAGCGACAACGAGGAGCCCCAACCGATCGAGGATCGCACGGACTCTTCACCCGACACCAGGCCGCCGATGTCACCCCGGCGGAACGACGACCCCCTCTCTGAGGCAGAACAGAACTCGTACCTCAGCTCAGGGATCGTGGAACACTTTACACAGATCACCTATATGCAGAAACACGGCCAAGAGCTGGAAACAGCAAACGGACTGACGGGTGAGACTTTAAACAGTTGTTAAAATGGGTCTGAAAGTCGCATCCATTAACGTGCGTAGCGTTAAAAGCACTACGCGATGTGTGTCGACCTTGGACTACCTGGCCAAGGTCAAGAGCGACCTGCTGTTCTTACAGGAGTGCGGCCTGCCGCATCTCAGCAATTACAGGCAATGGTCGCAGCGCTGGGCCCACGGGCCGTCTATCTGGTCGGGAGGCAACGATAACCGTGCCTCCGGCCTGGGGATTCTGCTGCGGGGGGGCAACTTCACCATCACCGAAGTAAAGGAGGTGGTGGGGGGCCGTCTCCTCGTAGCAGACGTAATGTACAAAAACGCTCCGCTCCGGCTGATCAACGTGTACGCCCCGGCTCTGAAGGACGAGCGGCTGGCCGTCTTCCAGCAGCTCCCACTGCTGCTGGCGACGTCCAAGCCGGTCATTCTCGGCGGTGACTTCAACTGCATCATCGATGCGGCTGGACGATCCGGCAGAGCCGACAGCAAACTGGACACCACGTCCAAACTCCTGATGGAAGCGGTGAAAGACGCCAAGCTGTGCGACGTCTTCAGCAACCCTGCAGACGGAGCGGCGCGTCAATACACCTGGTCCAGACCAGACGGGTCCGTCCGTTCCAGGATAGACTTCCTGTTTGTATCCCCGAAGCTCAAGGTCAGATCCACCAAGGTCACACCGGTGTTCTTCTCTGACCACTGCCTCCTCCTGGCCGACTGTCACCTACAGGACGATCAGAGAGTGGGCAGGGGGACATGGAAGCTGAACGTGAAACTGTTGACCCCGGGAAACATTGAGGAACTGACGAGGGATTACAAAGGTTGGAGAACCGTAAAGCCCCTCTTTGATTCCCCAGTGCACTGGTGGGAAGCCATCAAGGCGAACATCAAGAGGTTCTTCATCCTCAAAGGTGTTCAGAAGGCGAGAGAGAGGCAGAGGGAAACGTCCCGACTCCAGAAAAGCATGCAGAATCTTCTCCTGCTGCAGTCGATGGGGATCGATGTCGGGGAGGAACTCAGAGAGGTGAAGGACCAGCAAGCCTCGCTCTTTGCCTCCGAGGCCTCCAAGATCATCTTCCGGTCCAGAGTCCGCTCCGTGGAGCAGGACGAGACTTGCTCGCGCTTCTTCTTCCAAAAGGTGCACAGAGAGAGCTCTGTGATCAGCAGCCTGAAGGAAGAGAACGGCTCGGTCACGTCCTCGCAGCCCGACATACTGAGGATCTGCAAATCCTTTTATGCCGGACTGTACGACGCGAAGCCCACAGACAGCGCGGCCTCCCACTCCTTCTTGTCGTCTATCACGGAGGTTCTAGACGACAGCAAGCGGGAGAGTCTGGATCACCCGCTAACTCTGGACGAACTGACAAAGGCCGTCCGATCCTTCGAGAAGAGTAAGACTCCCGGAAGCGACGGCTTACCGGTGGAGTTGTACTCGGCTCTGTGGGACTGGATAGGCCCAGACCTGCTGGAAGTGTACGGGGGTATGCTTCTGGCAGGCAGCATGTCAGAGTCCATGAGGAAAGGCATCATCACCCTCATCTACAAACGGAAGGGGGAGAGGGAAGAAATCAAAAATTGGCGACCCATCTCACTACTTAACGTGGACTACAAAATTCTGTCCAAGGTCATCGCCAATCGGGTCAAGTCAGCCCTGGAGGTGGTGATCCACCCCGATCAGACCTGCGCCGTACCCGGCAGGAAGATCTCTGATAGCCTGGCGCTACTCAGGGATACGATTGCCTACGTACAGGACAGGGGGGTGAACACCTGCCTGATCAGCCTGGACCAGGAGAAGGCCTTTGACAGAATATCCCACACGTACATGATGGACGTGCTCTCCAAAATGGGGTTTGCGGAGGGAATCCGCAATTGGATCCAACTGCTCTACACAAACATAAGTAGCGCAGTTTCAATCAATGGGTGGGAATCAGAAAGCTTTCCGATCAAATCTGGAGTCAGGCAGGGCTGTCCTCTCTCCTCCGTCTTGTTCGTGTGTTGCATCGAACCCTTTGCCGAGTCCATCAGGAGGGATGCGGGCATAAGAGGGGTGACGATCCCAGGCAGCGGAGGCACTCAGGTCAAGGCCTCCCTGTACATGGATGACGTCGCCGTCTTTTGCTCGGATCAGCTGTCGGTCCGCAGATTGATGAGCATCTGCGACCAGTTCGAACTGGCCTCGGGGGCCAGGGTAAATCGTAGCAAGAGCGAGGCCATGTTCTTTGGGAACTGGACCGACCGATCCTTTGTCCCCTTCACCGTCAGGTCGGATTACCTGAAGGTGCTGGGGATCTGGTTCGGGGGGGCCGGGGCGTGCACCAAAAACTGGGAGGAGCGTATCTCCAAGGTTAAGCAGAAACTGGGACTGTGGCATCAACGATCCCTCTCGATCGTGGGCAAGAACCTGGTCATCAGGTGCGAGGTGCTCTCGGTGTTGCTGTACGTGGCGCAGGTCTGGCCCATACCTCGCTCCTGCGCCGCGACAGTCACCCGAGCCATCTTCCACTTCGTCTGGAGATCAAAAATGGACCGTGTCCGCAGGGTCACGATGTACAAATCTCCAGAGAAAGGGGGGAAAGGCGTGCCCAACGTGGCCCTCATCCTGATGGTCACCTTTGTGTGCGGCTGCATCAAGCTGTGCATAGACCCTCAGTACGCAAACACAAAGTGTCACTCCGTGCTGAGGTTCTACCTGTCCCCGGTGTTGAGAAGGATGGGCCTGGCCACGCTGCCACGGAACGCTCCGTCCAGTTGGACCGTTCCGCCCCACCTGTCCTTCGTGGAAAGGTTTGTGCAGGAAAACACCTTTGACCACAAGGCGATCAGCAAGTGGTCCGCACGTAACGTCCTCGAGACCCTGCGGGAAAAGGAGATGGTGGATCCTGTCGGTTGGTTCCCCGAGCAGACTGTCAATGTCATTTGGCAGAACGCCTCATCGCCAGAACTTTCAAACAAGCACCAAGACCGAGCTTGGCTGGTGGTGAGAAGGGCCCTTCCCGTCAGATCCTTCATGCAATCCCGGACTCTCAGCGCCACCGCGCGCTGTCCCAGAGGAGGCTGCGGTGGAGACGAGACCGTCACCCATCTCCTTATGGAATGTGCCTTTGCAAAGAAGGTCTGGAGAGAGATGCAGTGGTATCTGTCCAGGTTCGTCCCGAGCAGTTCCGTAACACAGGTTTCTGTGCTCTACGGGCTGTTCCCGGGGACGCACACTGAGACGGACATCAGCTGCTGCTGGAAGACCATCAACTCGGTGAAAGACGCCCTTTGGTCTGCCCGAAACTTGCTGGTCTTCCAGCACAAGGAGCTGTCCTCGACCGAGTGTTGCAGACTGGCACATTTCAAGGTCCAGGACTACGTGCTGAGGGATGCACTGAGGATGGGTGCGGCCGCCGCAAAGGCCCTGTGGGGAAAGGCAACCGTTTAGAGCCTTCCCGCCATTGTAAACCGAGGGGCTGCAATCAGGGAAAAACCCCCTCGGGCAGAATGTAAAATTCAAATTCCTGTAATGTACCTGTAATGAATCTGAAATGAATCTGTAAGCAATAATCTGTGTTGAGTATGATGCAATGAGACACCCTAGAGTGTCATGAACTGTAATTATGTCCAATGTGTTCATTGAACTGTACTTGACGTAACCTGCAAATTGTATAATCTGTATTGTGTACGTTTGGAAAGTGATATGACAACTGTATTGTATGTACTGCTGCAAATTTTATGAATAAAGTATATTTTTTGGAAAAAAAAGATTCAAGGCGAGGAGGGCGGTAGTGGGACAAGTGAAGAAACAAGAGATGAGCTGTAAATGGGCAGAGCCATTCAGGAATGCTCCGTTCCATCCGGCGAATGGGGGGCGCTCTTTCCTTTTATGGGTGATATGCAAATGAGGCAGCGAATACTGTTGAATCTGCAAAAACGATCATATTTAACCAAAGAAATGATGGAAAAACAATGATTCTTACATTTCCAGTAAACATTCCTTATAAAAATGGAAAATGAACGTTTAAAATTCTTATTTGCCCTAATGTGAAAGAGTGTTGACTGCCGTTGGATGGAAATTTGCAACACCATTCGAGCATACTTACCTGGCAGGGGAGAGACCTTGATCAGGAAGGAGGTTCTCCCAGGATGAGGCTAACCCATTGCACTCCGGATGTGCTGACGCCTGCGATGTCCCCAAATGCGGGATACTCGACTGCAAAATTTGTGGTAGTGGGGACTGCGTTCGCGCTCTCCCCTCGTTCATGACTAAAAACAGAAATAATGTGTGCTCCCAGAGCGGTGACTTTAATGGCAACTTCGAATCACTGCCTATCTGAGCTGTGATGTGGAGACGCCGGTGATGGACTGGGGTTGACAATTGTAAACAATTTTACAACACCAAGTTATAGTCCAGCAATTTTATTTTAAATCCCACAAGCTTTCGGAGGCTTCCTCCTTCGTCAGGTGAAGCCTCCGAAAGCTTGTGGAATTTAAAATAAATTTGTTGGACTATAACTTGGTGGTGTAAAATTGTTTACAATCTGAGCTATCACCTGGAAGGACTTGCTGGCCGATTAACAATGGTGTTCGTCGTTCTTTTCTGCAAAATACCTAGTAACCCTTAGATATTAAAGCATTTCTAGGACAGGGCGCTGAGATGCAGCCACCGCAAAAGCTCGATGGGGAAAGGCAACATTTTAGGACACTCTTGCCATCGTAGGCTGAGGGACTGGAAACCAAAAAAAACTCCTTGTAATGACTGTAATTGCTGTAATGTAACTGTAATCTATACTGATTGCAAGTGCAATGAGGCACCCTGGAGTGTCATGAACTGTATTTATCATGTATGACATGTAGTTGTATTGTGATAGTTGCATTGTTCTGTTTACCTTTACAATTTTTATGAATAAAGTATATTTTTGAAATATATAAATAAAAACATCGCCAGAAGTTTCAAACAAGCACCAAGACATAGCTTGGCTGGTGGTGAGAAGGGCCCTTCCTTTCAGATCCTTCTTGCACTCCCGGTCTCTCAGCGCCACCGCACATTGTCCCCGAGGAGGCTGCGGTGCAGACCAAACCGTCACCCATCTCATTCTGGAATGCGCCTTTGCAAAGAAGGCCTGGAGAGAGATGCAGTGGTATCTGTCCAAGTTCGTCCCGAGCAGCTCCGTAACACAGGACTGTGTGCTCTACGGGCTGTTCCCGGGGACGCACACCGAGACAGACATCAACTGCTGCTGGAAGTCCATTAACTTGGTGAAAGACGCCCTTTGGTCTGCCCGAAACCTGCTGGTCATCCAGTGCATGGAGCTGTCCTCGACCGAGTGTTGCAGACTGGCACGTTCCAAGGTCCAGGACGACGTGCTCAGGGACGCACTGAGGATGGGTGCGGCCACCGCAAAGGCTCTGTGGGGAAAGGCAACCGTTTATAGCCTTCCCGCCATTGTATACCGAGGGGCTGAAATCAGGGGAAAAAAAACCCTGTGCAGAATGTAAAATTCAAATTGCTGTAATGTACCTGTAATGAATCTGTAATGTACCTGTAATGAATCTGTAATCAACAATCTGTGTTGCGTATAATGCAATGAGACACCCCATAGTGTGATGAACTGTAATAATGTACAATGTGTTCATTGAACCGTACTTGATGTAACCTGCAAATTGTATAATCTGTATTGTGTACGTTTGGAATGTGATATGACAACTGTACTGTATGCATTGCTGCAAATTTTATTAATAAAGTACATTTTTTTGAAAAAGAAAAGCTGGAGTAAACCATTGGGACGGGAGAAATCTATTGGTGTTCCAGATATCTATTGGGGCTTCCGGTAATCTATTGATGGTCCAGAAACCACTGGGACAGGAGAAAGGAGCCACACAAGAGATTGTTACACAAGATTAGGGCTCATAGGATTGGAGGTAATATATTAGCATGGATTGACGATTGGTTAACGGACTGGAAAAAAGGAGTAAGGAATAAATGGGTCATTTTCGGGTTGGCAGGTAGTAACGAGACGGGTGCCGCAATGATCAGTGCTGGAGCCTCAGCTGTTTACAATCCATATCAATGACTTATAGGAGGGGACCGAGAATAATGTATCCAAACTTGTTGACGATACAAAGGTGGGAAAGTAAGTGGTGAGGAGGACGCAAAGAGGCTTCAAAGGGATATAGACAGGTTAAGTGAATGGGCGAGAAGGTGGCAAATAGAGTATAATGTGGGGAAATGTGAGGTTATTCACTTTGGTAGCAAGAATAGAAAAGCAGAATATTTTTTTAAATGGTGAGAGACTCAGAAATGTTGTAATCAGGGGGATTTGGGTTTCCTTGTACACGAATCAAAGAAAGTTAACATGCAGGTACAGCAAGCAATTAGGAAGGGAAATGCTATGTTATCCAATATTTCAAGGGGGTTGGAGTACAAGAATAAGGAGGTCTTGCTGCAAATATATAGGACTTTGGTGAGACCACATCTGGAGTACTGTGCACAGTTTTGGTCTCCTTACCTAAGGAAGGATATACTTGCCTTAGAGGGCGTGCAACGAAGGTTCACTGGATTGATTCCTGGGATGAGAGGGCTGTCCTATGAGGAGATATTGAGTAGAATGGGCTCAAGTTCTCTGGATTTTAGAAGAATGAGTGGTGATCTAATTGAAACGTATAAAATTCTTAGAAGGCTTGACAAGGTAGATGCAGAGAGGCTGCTCTCCCTGGCTGGAGACTCTAGAACTAGGGGTCATAGTCTCAAGATGAGGGGTCGGCCATTTAGGACCGAGAAGAGGAAAAAAAATACTCAGCGGGTTGTGAATCTTTGGAATTTTCTGCCCCCCCCCCCCCCAGAGGGCTGTTGATGCTCAGTTGTTGAATATCTTCAAGACTGACATCGATCGATTTTTGGACACTGAGGGAATCAAGTGATATGTGGATACGGTGGGAAAGTGGAATTGAGGTCGAAGTTCAGCCATGATCTTATTTAATGGAGGAGCAGGGTCCAGGGGCCGTATGGCCTACTTCTGCTGTACTGTACAGGAAAATCTATGCACCAACCAACTCGACATCTTTGCTTCACAATTTGGCAAAGGTTTTGCTATTTAACAATAAAAGAGGAAGAACTTTAATTTATAAAGCGCCCTTCACGATCAAAGCAGGTCCGAAAGCGATTTGTAGCCAATGAAGTGTTTTTTGTAATGTAATCACTGTTGTAATGTAGGAACATAGCAGCCGATTTTCACAGAGCAAGGTCCCATAAACAGCAATGTAATAATAAGCAGATCATCTGTACTGGTGATGTTGGTTGAGGGATAAACATTGACCAGGACACTCGGTTGAACTCGCCTGCTTTTTTTCCAATAGTGCATTAGACTATTTCACGTCCACCTGTGAGAGAATATAGAGCCTCTGTTTAATGTCTTATCTGAAAGACAGATCCTCTCAGAGTACCAAACTCCATTAGTTCTGCACTGGACTAATCCAGTAAGCCTAGATTTTGTGCTGAAGTCTCTGGAGTGGGAGTCGAAACTACAATGTCCAATATCAGAGTTAAGGAGGCTATCAACTGGGCCACTACTGACACCTTACAACAAAGCCCAGCGAGTTCAATTACTAATACATTATAAATCATATGCCTGCACCTAATATTGTTTTTAAAAAGTACTTACACTTCTGCGTCACCTCTTTCCATTAGAAATTCCTATATTGTATTAATTTTTACAATAAAAAACTGCCTCTGTAAATTTGAAATGCTGTAATTACACCTGTCCACCAGAGGTGACGCTGTAGAACCTCGATTCTATAACTCCCACCTTCTCAGCATGTTTGCAAAAACCTCTGATATTTCAACAAACTCTACTTGCTTCAGAAATTGCCAGATATTTTACTACTTTACTGTAAATCTACAACAATTTTAAACAAAGTATGCATACACTTCCTAATATAGACAAACAAATACATAACGTCGGACTTTAAAAGGAGATTTACAGAATACAAACTCATTATTTCGCCAGATGAATGCAGTATGTGAGTGGATGATAGTTGCACAATACAAATTGATTATTGATCCAGTAAAATGCAGTGAGTGGGGGATAGTTACATAATATATATTGATTATTGATCCAGTAAAATGCAATGAGTGGAGGATAGTTACATAATATAAATTGATTATTTCTCCAGCAATATTTCAATCGAGAGCTGGACCTCTTTCAGGCTGGGGAAGATCATCGCATGCAAAAGGTAGGTAATGCATAGAATTATCCAGAGCCAGAATAACCTCCTACTCCAGTTTCGATCTCCTAAGGGTCGAGAGGAAACTCCAAGATTCCCCCTCCCCCCAGATTGGCCTGAGTTTTCATTTGTTTTTTCGCCTCTCGCAGGAGATGGCGTAGTTTTGGGTGGAGTGGGGATTCTATTTAGTGTGAAACACAAGGTATGAGAATTGCATGAGACAGGCTGGATGCACCAGAGTATCTTTTGCTGTTAGTTCTTGTTCGTATGTTTGTATGTTTGTAAAATGCAATGCGGGGAGGATAGTTACATAATCCAAATTATGTGTGTAAAATTAATCCCAGTCAGTTACAGCAGTGAAAGATGGGGGAATTACCCAATCATCTCCATTCTGGCCGAAAACAGTGGCCACACTACTTGCAGCCCTAAATAAATGGTGAATTTCAGCTATAAGCGGGGTTGAGTGGTGCGGGCGAATTAAAGATCTAAAATGAAATTGAGAGTGCATTGGCCGCGAATCGAACACAGGTCACTCATGGGGAAAGCGAAATTTCGACCACTGATCTTCAGCAAAGTGATGGAAGGTTTCATCGATGGTGCTATCTAGCGGCACTTACTCACAAATAACCTGCTCACTGATGCTCAGTTTCGGTTCCGCCAGGATCACTCGGCTCCAGACCTCATTACAGCCTTGGTACAAACATGGACATAAGAGCTGAATTCCAGAGGTGAGGTAAGAGTGACTGCCCTTGACATCAAGGCAGCATTTGACCGAGTGTGCCACCAAGGAGCCCGAGTAAAATTGAAGTCAACGGGAATCAGGGGGAAAACTCGCCATCGGCTGGAGTCACACCTAGCAAGAAGGAAGATGGTAGTGGTTGTTGGAGACCAATCATCTCAGCCCCAGGACATTGCTGCAGGAGTTCCTCAGGGCAGTGTCCTAGGCCCAACGATCTTCAGCTGCTTCATCAATGACCTTCCCTCCATCATAAGTTCTGAAATGGGGATGTTCGCTCATGATTGCACAGTTTTCAGTTTCATTCGCAACCCCTCAGATAATGAAGTCCGTGCCCGCATGCAGCAAGACCTGGACAACATCCAGGCTTGGGCTCATAAGTGGCAAGTAAAATTCGCGCCAGACAAGTGCCAGGCAATGACCATCTCCAACAAGAGAGAGTCTAACTATCTTACCATTGGCATTCAACGGCATTACCATCGCCGAATCCCCCACCATTAACATCCTGGGGGTCGCCATTGACCAGAAACTTAACTGGACCAGCCACATAAATACTGTGGCTACAAGAGCAGGTCAGAGGCTGGGTATTCTGCGGCGAGTGACTCAACTCCTGACTCCCCAAAGCCTTTCCACCATCTCCAAGGCACAAGTCAAGAGTTTGATGGAATACTCTCCACTTGCCTGGATGAGTGCAGCTCCAACAACACTCAAGAAGCTCGACACCATCCAGGACAAAGCAGCCCGCTTGATTGGCACCCCATCCACCACCAGGAAGTAATGCTCAGGGTGGATAAGGGGGAACCAATGGATGCAGTATATTTGGATTTCCAAAAGACGTTCGATAAGGTACCATATAAAAGATGACTGCACACGATAAGAGCTCATGGTGTTGGGGTAATATACTGGCATGGATAGAGGATTTGCTAACTAACAGAAAACAAAGAGTCAGGATAAAAGGGTCATTTTCCAAATAACAATCTGTAACTAGTGGGGTGCCACAGGGCTCCGTGCTGGGGCCTCAACTATTTACAATATATATCAATGACTTAGATGAAGGAACAGAGTATCTTGTGGCCAAGTTTGCTGATGATACAAAGATAGGTGGAAAAGCAAGTTGCGATGAGGGCACAAAGTGTCTGCAAAAGGATATTGTCAGGTTAAGTGAATGGGCAAACATTTGGCAGATGGAATATAACGTGGCAAAATGTGAAGACATCCACTTTGAGAGGAAAAATAAAAAAGCAAATATTAATTGAATGGAGAAATACTACAAAATGCTGCAGTACAGAGGGATCTGGGTGTCCTCGTACATGAAACACAAAAAGACAACATGTAGGTGCAGCAGGTAATCCGGAAGACAAACGGAATATTGGCCTTTATTTATGTGGGAGCGGAGTGTAAAAGCAGGGAAGTCATGCTAAAACTGTACAGGGTGCTGGTGAGACCGCACCTGGAGGACAGCATACAGTACTGGTGCCCTTATTTAAGGAAGGACATACTTGCATTGGAGGCAGTTCAGAGAATCATAGAAGTTTACAACATGGAAACAGGCCCTTCGGCCCAACATGTCCATGTCGCCCAGTTTATACCACTAAGCTAGTCCCAATTGCCTGCACTTGGCCCATATCCCTCTATACCTATCTAACCCATGTAACTGTCCAAATGCTTTTTAAAACACAAAATTGTACCCGCCTCTACTACTGCCTCTGGAAGCTCATTCCAGACACTCACCACCCTTTGAGTGAAAAAATTGCCCCTCTGGATCCTTTTATATCTCTCCCCTCTCAGCTTAAATCTATGTCCCCTCGTTATAGCCTCCCCTACCTTTGGGAAAAGATTTTGACTATCTACCTTATCTATGCCCCTCATTATTTTATAGACTTCTATAAGATCACCCCTTAACCTCCTACTCTCCAGGGGAAAAAGTCCCAGTCTATCTAACCTCTCCCTATAAGTCAAACCATCAAGTTCCGGTAGCATCCTAGTAAATCTGTTCTGCACTCTTTCTAGTTTAATAATATCCTTTCTATAATAGGGTGACCAGAACTGTACACAGTATTCCAAGTGTGGCCTTACTAATGTCTTGTACAACTTCAACCAGACATCCCAACTCCTGTATTCAATGTTCTGACCAATGAAACCAAGCATGCCGAATGCCTTCTTCACCATCCTATACACCTGTGACTCCACTTTCAAGGAGCTATGAACCTGTACTCCTAGATCTCTTTGTTCTATAACTCTCCCCGACGCCCCACCATTAACGGAGTAGGTCCTGGCCTGATTCGATCTCCCAAAATGCATCACCTCACATTTATCTAAATTAAACTCCATCTGCCATTCATCGGCCCACTGGCCCAATTTATCAAGATCCCGTTGCAATCCCAGATAACCTTCTTCACTGTCCACAATGCCACCAATCTTGGTGTCATCTGCAAACTTACTAACCATGCCTCCTAAATTCTCATCCAAATCATTAATATAAATAACAAATAACAGCGGACCCAGCACCGATCCCTGAGGCACACCGCTGGTCACAGTCCTCCAGTTTGAAAAACAACCCTCTACAACCACCCTCTGTCTTCTGTCGTCAAGCCAATTTTGTATCCAATTGGCTACCTCACCTTGGATCCCGTGAGATTTAACCTTATGTAACAACCTACCATGCGGTACCTTGTCAAAGGCTTTGCTAAAGTCCATGTAGACCACATCTACTGCACAGCCCTCATCTATCTTCTTGGTTACTCCTTCAAAAAACTCAATCAAATTCGTGAGATATGATTTTCCTCTCACAAAACCATGCCGACTGTTCCTAATCACTCCCTGCCTCTCCAAATGCCTGTAGAAGGTTCACCTGGTTGATTCCAGGTATGGATGGGTTGTCTCATGAGGAAAGATTGTACAGGTTGGGTCTATACTCGTTGGAGTTTAGAAGAATGAGAGGAGACCTAACCGAAAAATACAAGATTCTGAGGGGACTCGATAGGGTAGATGCTGAGAGGATGGAACCCCTCATGGAGGAATCTAAAACTAGGGGCCATAGTCTCAGAATAAGGGTTCGCACGTTTAAGACGGAAATGAGGAGGAATTTCTTCTCCCAGAGGGTCATGAATCTTTGGAATTCTTTACCCCAAAAAGCTGTGGAGGCTGAGCCATTGAATACATTCAAGGCTGAGTCAGACAAATTTTTGGTCAGCAAGGGAGTCAAAGGATATGGGGAAAAGGCGGGAAAGTGGAGTTGAGGTAAAAATCAGATCAGCCATGATCTCATTAAATGGCGGAACGGGGTCGAGGGGCCGAATGGCCAACTCCTACTCCCATCTATTTTGTTCTTATGATCACAGGGTGAGGCCCTTTAACTGGACAGGTCACACCGTGAGATCTCATGGTGTGGCCCCTTTAACTGGACGGGCCATACCGTGAGACACGGTCTTTATTGTATTGTATTGCTTCGAAATTGTGAAATTTAATTTTAACTCTGTGTATTCTTAAATTTTATGTAGTAATGTATGTTCTGTAATAAAAAAAGTTTACAGAAACCTTCGAGTGAAATGGGAACCGAATCTACAATGGGCTTATCAGTAAACAGGCATGTTGTCCATTGCTCCACTGGCCCAACTGATACAAGGTAAGTAGGAGCTCACACTCCCAAAGCGCTGCGGTATGAGCAGGTACCGAGTCGATCTCGGTCATGCCCACACGATTCCACGAGCCCAGGAGTGTCAAAAGGCGCACAGTGAACAATCACCAAAGGGAAAAACCTTAACTGCTTCCCATGGATAGCTCAGCTGGTCGAATCGAAGTGTTTAATACAAAAGTAGATCAAAATCATCCTTAGTGTCGCTGGTTCGAAGTAGTGAACGTGCTTTTGGAATAAGCAGCAATTAGCTCATGGCCGTTCTCATAACTTTACAGACAGCCGATTGCTTAACATGTTGGCGCTGAGGCACAGGGCACCTCTTTTCCGTTCTCAAACATTCAAGCTTTCTGTGTCTGCCCGAAAACGGCTGTTTTGCTCGAGCATTTGCCTCTGCTCACCGGCAGGGAGTGCCTTTGCGTAACAATACTTCAAACCGCTTTCAGACAAAAGACTTCTGTCAGTCAGTCAGACAGACAGGGCCTTCGCTGATCCCTCAAACTCGGGGCCGCTGTTCCTTTCCGGTGACCTCGTCTGCCTTCCGCAGGCTCGGGCTCTTCTCAGCATCATTCACGATTGCTGTGGCTTCCAGTTCTACTGTTGCTCACTTGCTGATGCTCGATACTACCGATTGGAGTAAAGTATTGATTGTATTCAGGGAGGGGGCCAACCCAAGGCAAGATTTCTCTGCTGGTCGTGGAGCCGCTTGGAGGCGAGTGCGAAGCAGCTACTGTGAAGGGCAATTTACAATAAACAACCACAAATATGGAATAAAGGGGGCAGTAGAAACATGGATACAGAATTAGCTGCGGGACAGGAAACAGAGAGTCGTGGTGAACGGTTGTTTTTTCGGACTGGAGGGAAGTATATAGTGGTGTTCCTCAGCGGTCAGTGCTGGGACCACTGCTTTTCTTGATATATATTAATGACTTGGACTTGGGTGTACAGGGCACAATTTCCAAATTTGCAGAGGACACGAAATTGTTTTTTATTCGTTCATGGGATGTGGGCATCGCTGGCCATCCCTCATCGCCCTTGAGAAGGTGGTGGTGAGCCGCCTTCTTGAACCGCTGCAGTCCGTGTGGTGAAGGTTCTCCCACAGTGGAAGGGTAGTAAACAGTAAGAAGAATAGTGATAGACTTCAAGAGGATATAGACACGCTGTTGTCATGGGCGGACACGTGGCAGATGAACATTAACGTAGAAAAATGCGAATTGATGCATTTCGGTGGGAATAACGAGGAGAGACAATATAAACTAGAGGGCACAATTCTAAAATGGGTACAGGAACAGAGAGATCTGGGGGTGTATGTGCACAAATCATTGAAGGTGACAGTGCAGGTTGAAAAAGCAGTTCAAACCATACGCGATCCATGGCTTTATAAATAGAGGCATAGAGTACAAAAGTATGGAAGTCATGATGAACCTTTATGAAACACTGGTTCGGCCATAACTGGAGTATTGTATCCACTCCTGGGCACCGCACTATAGGAAAGATGTGAAGGCCTTGCAGAGGGTGCAGAAGAGATTTACTCGAATGATTCCAGGGATGAGGGATTTTAGTTTCATGGATAGACTGGAGAAGCTGGGATTGTTCTCCTTGGAACAGAGACTGTTGCGAGCAGATTTGATAGAGGTATTCAAAATCATGAAGGATTTAGACAGAGTAGATAGAGAAAAACTGTTCCCATTGGCGGAAGGGTCAAGGACCAGATGACATATATTAAAGTTGATTGACAAAAGAACCAAATGTGGCAGGAGGAAAAACTTTTTTACGCAGCGAGTGGTTAGGATCTGGAATGCACTGCCCGAGGGGGTGATTCAATCATGGAAAGGAAAACAATTGCAGGGCTCCGGGGATGGGGCGGGGGAGTGGGACAAGCTGGATTGCTCTTGCATAGAGCTGGTGTGGACTCGATGGGCCGAATAGCCTCCTTCCGTGCTGTAACCTTTCTATGATTCTGATAGAGTGCTCGCTGAGCATGTGAGAGATAGTAGGATCGTTTCTTGCATTCTCCACTCACCTTTTGACTTGGGTCAATTGTCCAGAAACAAAAGTGGTGTCAGTTTTCAGCGAGCCCATGGTCCATGTACTTCTTAAGCTTCACTGCGTGCTACGGTACAGAGGGGTCAAGGGGCAGCAAATCTTTTGGTGTGCTGCAGGCAGCAAAAATTCTTGATTTTGGTCTTGAGCAAAGATGGAAAAAAAAAGCTTAAAGATGCCTTCTCTGAGGATTGAACTCAGGACCTTCAGATTATGAGACTGACGCGCTGCCTGCTGCGCTAAGAAGGCACTTGATCCATATATATCCAGGCAGCACTAACAAGTAGGACAGTTTGCAAGTTGTAAAATCATAAACTAATCGGCAGTTTGCAAAAAACTCTCCATCCAGGTGGAAATCGAACCAACAATCTTCTGAATTCTGGCCAGACACGTTCTCCATTGCTCCACTAACCCAGGTTGTGGAGAGTAAGGAGCAGCTCACACTCTCAAAGCGCTGCGGTATGAGCAGGTACCGAGTCAGTCTCGGTCATGCCCACGCAACTCCACGAGTCCGGGAGTGTCAAAAGGCGCACGGTGAACAATCACCTTTGCTGCTTCCCTTCGATAGCTCAGCTGGTAATGCGGAAAACTTGTAGAGATTAAATCTTGAAAGCAAAATTACTCTTCAATCGCTGGTTTAATTCCGGCGCAAAGTAGCAAACTTGCTTTTGGAGCGAATGGTGTTGAGCTCAAGGCCGCTTTCTTAACTTTACAGATTGCTTACTGCTTAAAATATTGGCGCTTTTCCTTTCTCAAACCTGAAAGCTTTCTGTGTCTGTCCGAACACGGCTGTTTTGCTCGAGCATTTTCCTCTGCTCACCAGCAGGGAGAGCCTTTGTGCAACAACACGTCAAACCGGACTCACTTTCAGGCAAAAAAGACTTCTCTCAGACAGTCAGACAGGTCTCTCGCTGCTCAGAGGAGTGCCGTTGAGCAGCAATTTTTTTTTATTTTCAAAATATACTTTATTTCATAAAATTTAAGGATGCATACAGTTCAGGGTAAAAATCGCAATTTCAATTCTAAACAATACAAAACAGATCGCACACACTCTTATCCCATTATTTCGATACAATGCAGAGTGCATTTCTTGTCATACATTCTGTGTAATAAAAGGTGGGATGGCTTTACACGGTGCTCTTTCCCCATAGAGCCCTTGTGTAGGCCGCACCGTGCCTCAGTGCATCCCGCAGCACATTTCCCTGGACCTTGGAGTGTGTCAGTCGGCAACACTCGGTCGTGGACCGCTCCTTCAGCTGGAAAACCTGTAGGTTTCGAGTGGACCAAAGGGCCTCCTTCACCGAGTTGATGGTCTTCCAGCAGCAGTTGATATCTGTCTCAGTTTACGTCCTGGGGAACAACCCATTGAGCACAGCGTCCTGTGTTACCGAGGTGTTGGGGATGAACTGGGACAGAGACAAACGCATCTCTCTCCACACATTCTGCGTGAAGGTCCAGTCCACCAGAAGACGGACAACGGTCTCATCCCCGTTGCAGCTTTGAAGGCAGCTCGAGGTGGTGCTGAGATTCCGTGCGTGTTGGAAGGACCGCACTGGGAGGGTCCTTCTCACCACCATCCAGGCCACATCCTGGTGCCTGTTGGTCAGTTCCAGCGACGAGATGTTCTGCCAAATGGCATCAACCGTCTGGTCGGGGAACTGCCCGAATGGATCCACCCTCTCCTTTTCCTGCAAGACCCCCAGAACGTTCCTCGTCGACCACTGTCCGACGGCCTTGTGATCGAAGTGGTTCCTCCTCAGGAAATTCTCCACCTGGGACAGTGGTGGTGGACTGTCGAGCTGGAAGGTACATCCTGCGTCTGCTCGGCCAGCATGGCCAGACCCAGTTTTCTCAGTGTATTGGACAGGTAGAAACTCAGCACGTAGTGACACTTGGTGTTTGTGTAACAGGGCTCTACACACATCCTGAGGCAGCCACACACAAAAATATCCATCAGGATCAGGGCAGCATTAGGGACGCTTCTGCCCCCTTTGCCTGGGGACTTGTAGATGGTGTCCCTGTGGACACATTCTACCTTGAGCCTCCAGACAAAGTGGACGATAGCTCGGGTGACTGTGGCGACCGAGCGGTGGGGAATGGGCCAGACCTGGGCCACGTAGAGCAACACCGCGAGTATCTCACACTTTATCACCAGGTTCCTGCCCGTTATTGAGCACCCCAACACACCAAGCTTCTGTTTCGCCTTGGCTACCCGCTCCTCCCATTGCTTGCTGGAGACCTGGGGCCCCCCTGAACCAGGTAGTCGGACCTGACGGTGAAAGGGACAAAGGATCGGGTCTCCCACCTGCCATAGAACGTGGCCTCACCCTTACTGTAGTTCACTCTGGACCCCGAGGCCAGTTCGAATCGTTCACAGATGCCCATCAGTCTGTGGACCGACTGCTGATCGGAGCAAAAGACGGTGACGTCATCCACGTACAGGGAGGCCTTAACCTGAGAGCCTCCGCTGCCTGGGATCGTCATCCCCCTGATACCTGTGCCCTTCCTGATGGACGGGGCAAATAGCTCGATTCAACACTTGAACAAGACCGCGGAGAGAGGACAGCCCTGTCTGACTCCAGATATGATTGGAAAACTCTCCGACTCCCGCCCATTGATTAGGAATGTGCTGCGGATGTCCACATAGAGCAGTCGGATCAAATCGCGGATTCCCTCTCCAAACCCCATTTTGGAGAGCACGTCCATCATGTAGGTGTGAGATATTCTGAGCAAGGCCCTGTCCTGGACCAGGCTGATGAGGCAGGTGTTTACCCCCCTGTCCTGCACGTAGGCGATCGTATGCCTGGGCAGCACAAGGCTTTCAGATATCTTCCTGCCGGGTACAGTACAGGTCTGATCCGGGTGGATCAACCGCTCCAGAGCAGACTTGAGCCTGTTGGCGATGGCCGCAGATAGAATTTTGAAGTCGTCATTTAGCAAGGAAATGGGTCACCAATTTCTGATTTCTTCCCTCTCCCCCTTCTGCTTGTAGATGAGGGTGATGATGCCTTTCCTCATGGATTCTGACATGCTGCCTGCCAGAAGTATACCCCCGTACACTTCCAATAGGTCTGGGTCTATCCAGTTCCACAGAGCTGAGTGCAATTCAACCGGTAAACCCTCGCTCCCCGGAGTTCTACTCTTCTCAAGGACTGGACGGCCTTTGTCAACTCGTCCAAGGTCAATGACCAATCCAGGCTCTACCACTCGCTGTCCTCTAAGAGAGAGAGGACAGGAAGGATTGGGAGGCCGTGCTGTCTCTGGGCTTCACGTCATACAGCCCGGCATAAAAGGACTTGCTGATCCTCAGTATGTCGGTCTGTGAAGACGTCACCGATCCCTCTTCCTCCTTCAGGCTGCTGATCACCAGAGGTCTCTCTGTGCAGCTTATGGAAGAAGAAACGCGAGCACTTCTCGCCCTGCCCCGCGGAGCGGACTCTGGACCGAAAGGTGATCTTCGAGGTCTCAGAGGTGACGAGTGAGACTTTCTGGCCCTTCAACTCACTGAGTTCCTCCCCGACATCGATCCCCATCGACTGCAGCTGGAGCAGATCCTGTATGCTTTTCTGGAACTGGGACAATTTCCTCCGTCTCTCACTCGCCCCTTTAACTGGTGCAGAGAAACAGCAGTGGGATCGGAAATCACAAAATCACAAGAGACTTAGAGGTCCATGTATATAGATCAATAAAATATTATGGACAGGTACAGAAAATAAGCTGAAAAGGCGAATGGAATGCTGGCCTTTATATCGAGAGGACTAGAATACGTAGGTAGAAGTTATGCTGCAGCTGTACAAAGCTCTGGTTAGACCACACCTGGAGTACTGTGTTCAGTCCTGGGTGCCACACCTTAGGAAGGACATGTTGGCCTTGGGAGTGCAGCGCAGATTTACTGGAATGATACCTGAACACGAAGGGTTAAATTACGAGGAGAGAGTAAACAAACCAGGCTTGTATTCCCTGGAATTTAGAAGATTAAAGGATAATTTGATCGCAGTTTTCAAGGTGTTCCGGGGAACTGGTCGGATCGAAAGAGAGAAATTATTTCCGCTGTTTGGGGAGTCTCGGACGAGAGGACAGAGCCTGAAAATGAAAGCCAGGACTTTCAGGAGTGAAGTTCGGAAACACTTCTACAGGGAAAGGGTGGGAGAAGTTTGGAACTCTCTTCATCAAATAGCAGTTGATGCTCGCTCAATTGTTAATTTTAAATCTGATATTGAAAGATTTATGTCAACCGAAGGTATTAAGGGATATGGTGCTCAGGCGGATATGTGGAGTTAGGTCACAGGTCAACCATGATCTCATTGAAAGGCGGAACAGGCTCGAGGGGCTAAATGGCCGAATCCTGTACCGATCTTCCAATGTACCTATGTGTCAGCTTTCTGGTTTTATAAACACTTCACTCTATTTCACTCCGTGTCCAAAACTGTAAGGCTTCCCCTGTTGTGTAAGCTTTCAGTGTTTATAAACACTTCACTGTATTTCACTCCGTGTCCAACACTGTGAGGCCTCCCCTGGTGTATCAGCTCCCTGTGTTTATAAACACTTCACTGTATTTCACACCGTGTCCAACACTGTGAGGCCTCTCCTGGTATGTCAGCTCCCTGTATTTATAAACACTTCAATATATTTCACTGCATTTCCAACACTGTGAGGCCTCCGCCGGTGTGTCAGCTTTCAGTGTTTTTAAACATTTCACTGTTTTTCACTCCGTGTCCAACACTGTGAGGCCTCCCCTGGTGTATCAGCTTTCAGTGTTTATAAACACTTCACTGTATTTCACTAACGTTCCCAGCATTGTGAGGCCTCCCCTGGTATGTCAGCTCCCTGTGTTTATAAACACTTCACTGTATTTCACTCCGTGTCCAACACTGTGAGGCCTCCCATGGTGTGTCAGCTCCCTGTGTTTATAAACACTTCACTGTATTTCACTAACGTTCCCAGCATTGTGAGGCCTCCCCTGGTATGTCAGCTCCCTGTCTTTATAAACACTTCACTGTATTTCACTCCGTGTCCAACACTGTGAGGCCTCCCCTGGTGTGTCAGCTCCCTATGTTTATAATCACTTCAATTTATTTCACTGCATTTCGAACACTGTGAGGCCTCCCCTGGTGTATCAGCTTTCAGTGTTTATAAACACTTCACTGTATTTCACTAACGTGCACAACACTGTGAGGCCTCCCCTGGTATGTCAGCTCCCTGTGTTTATAAACACTTCTCTGTATTTCACTCCGTGTCCAACACCGTGAGGCCTCCCCTGGTGTGTCAGCTCCCTGTGTTTATAATCACTTCAATGTAATTCACTGCATTTCTAACACTGTGAAGCCTCCCACGGTGTGTCAGCTCTCTATGAATAAACAATTCAATATATTTCACTGCACTTCCAACACTGTGAGGCCTCCCCCGTGTTTCAGCTTTCAGTGTTTCTAAACACTTCATTGTTTTTCACTCCGTGTCCAACATTGTGAGGCCTCCCCTGGTGTATCAGCTTTCAGTGTTTATGAAAACTTCACTGTATTTTATTCCGTGTCCAACACTGTGAGGCCTACCCTGGTATGTCAGTTCCCTGTGTTTATAAACACTTCAATATATTTCACTGCATTTCCAACACTGTGAAGCCTCCCCCGGTGTGTCAGCTCACTGGGCTATAAATTGGGTCATGCAACACCCGTTGGATCAGCGCAACTCGGCCTCCCAATGTGCCCAGATATCGTCCGGAATGCGCGCGCATAAATCTAGCGTGACGTGCTCCGTTGGCCACCTTGGAGGTGATGCTCCCACTGACACTATGGGATAACATGTTGAAAGTAGTCGCTTATTAATAGCAGGGAGAAACACTCCAGTGACACAAATAGGGTCCATGGAGGCTGACATTAATTACAGTCAGTGAACAAACAGATTCAGTTAACAACTTTAAATCCAACAATGTTTATATCACAACAAATATTGAACCAAATATTACACAGATGGAAGCTCAAAGCCCAGTATATATTTTTAATAAATATTTGAAAGAAGAGAATCTATGAGACCCACAGTCTGACAGCACTGATGTGAAGGGAGAGCAGCTTCACTTACAGATTGCAGGTTATTTCTGAGTGAAATCCTTTAATTTCAGAGAGTTTCTACCCACTTCTCAAGGGATGGGTTTAAACTCAGAGATGGGAACTGAACCATTCTACTGGTCAGTTTAGAGACCATTTTGCGAATATTTGTACAATCTCTGGATACCCCGTCAATATTGGCAAGTCTATGGATCGGCTTGTAAATATTGGGGGCAGTCTCTGGATCCACCTGTAAATAACGGCACAGTCCTTGGAATCTACTGTAAATATTCACACAGTCTATGGATTTCCCTGCAATTATGCATACGGATTATGAGAAAGGCTTTGGATACTTTAAAATATTGTTCCACTTCTGGATTTCCTCACACAATCTGTGGACTGTCTAAATGTGTACACTGCCTAGTAACATTGTAAATATTGAATCAGCCCCACAGACACCTGTAAATATTGGCATAGACTGGGTACAGCTTGAATGTATACAATCCCTGGCAGCACTTTATATATTGACTGACTCCCACAGACCCCTGTAAATACTGACACAATCTGGGGACTCCCTGAATATCTACAATCCTTGGTACGCCTATGTATATTGCTCACCCTCACAGAACCTTTTAAATACTGGAACATTCTGGGGACACCCTGAATATCTACAGTCCTTGGTACCACTTTAGATATTGACTCACTCCCATGGAAACCTGTAAATACTGACACAATCGAGGGATGGTCTGAATATCTGCAGTCCTTGTTACCACTGCAAATATCGACTCACTCTCACAGGCTCCTGTAAATACTGACACATTTTGGGGACTCTCTGAATGTCTACAGTCCTTGGTATCCCTGGAACTATTGACTCAATCCCACAGACCCCTGTCAATACAAATACAATTTAGGATCTGTCATAAGATCTACAGTCCTTGGTACCCTTGCAATTATCGACTCACTCTCACAGACCGCTGTAACTGCTGACACAATCTGGGGACTGTCTCAATATCGACAGTCATTGGTACCCCTTTATATATTGACTCATTCTCACAGACCCATGTAAATTCTGACACAACCTGCAAACTCTCTGGATATCACCAGTCCTTGGTACCCATTTATATATTAACTCACTCTCACAAACCGCTGTAAATACTGTCACATTCTGGGGACTTCCTGAATATCTCCAATCCTTGGTACTTTATTACATATTGACTCACTCTCAGAGATCCCTCTACTTAATGACACAATCTGGGAACTCAATGAATATCTACAGTCCATGGCACCCTTTTACATATTGTCTCACTCTCAGAGATACCTCTGCATACTGACACAATCTGGGAACTGTCTGAATATCTACAGTCCTTGGTAACCCTGTAAATGTCGACTCACTCTCACAGCCCCCTGTAAACAATGAAACAATCTGGGGACTTCCTGAATATCTACAGTCCTTGGTGCCCCTTTATTTATTGGCTCACTCTCACAGAACCTTGTAAAAACTGACACAGTCCGGGGACTCCCTGATTGTCAACAGTACTTGGCACCCTTTTACATATTGCCTCACTCTCAGACATCTCTCTACATATTGACACAATCTGGGAACTGTCTGAATATCTACAGTCCTTAGCAACCTCTTACATATTGTCTCACTCTCAGAGGTCCCTCTACATACTGACACAATCTGGGAACTGTCTAATTATCTACAGCCCTTGGCAACCTTTTACATATTGTCTCACTCTCAGAGATCCCTCTACATACTGACACAATCTGGGAACTGTCTAATTATCTACAGCCCTTGGCATCCTTTTATATATTGACTCACACCCACAGACCTCTGTAAATACTGACACGATCTGGGGACTTCCTGAATATCTCCACTCCTTGGTAACCCTGTAAATATCGACTCACTCCCACAGACCCCTGTAAATAATGACACAATCTTGGAACTATCTGAATATCTACAGTCCTCGGCACACCTTTATACATTGACTCACTGCCACAGAACCCTGTAAATAATGACACATTCCGGGGATTCCTTGAATGTCTACAGTCCTTGGTATCCCTGTAAATGTAGATTCACTCTCATAGACCCCTGTAAATAATGATACAATTGAGTGACTGTCCAAATACATACAGTCCTTGTTACTCCTTTATTTATTGACTCACTCCCACAGACCCCTGTAAATATTATTACAGTCTGGGTACTTCCTGAATAGCTCTTGTCCTTGGTAACCCTGTAAATATCGGCTCGCTCTCACAGACCCCTGTAAGTAGTGACACAATCTCGGCACTCCCTAAATATCTCCAGTCCTTGGTACCTCTTTATTTAATGAATCACTTTCACAGAACCCTGTAAATAATGACACATTCTGGGGACTCCCTGAATGTCCATGGTCCTTGGTATCCCTGTAAATATCGATTCACTCCCACAGACCCGTCAAAATAATGATACAAGCTCGTGACTGTCAGAATATGTACAGTCCTTGGTACCACTTTATTTATTGACTAACTCCCACAGAAACATGATATAGTCTGGGGACTCCTTGAATGTCTACAGTCCTTGGTATGCCTGTAAATATCGACTCTCTCCCACAGAAACCAGTAAATACTGACACAGGCTGGGGATCTCGGGAATGTCTGCAGTCCTTGGCGCCCCTGTAATTATCGACTTACTCTCACAGACCCCTGTAAATACTGACACAATCTGGGAACTCTCTGAATATCTACAGCTCTTGGTACCCCTTTATATATTGACTCACTCTCACAGACCTCTGTAAATATTGACACAGTCTGGGGACTTCCTGAATATCTCCAATCCTTGGTACCACTGTAAATATCGACTCACTCTCACAGACCCCTGTAAATAATGACACAATCTCGGAGCTGTCTGGATATTTGCAGTCCTTAGTACCCCTTTATATATTGATTCACTTTCACAGACCCCTTTGAATGCTGATTCAATCTGGACACTGTCTGAATATCTACAGTCCTTGGTACCGTTTTATCTGTTCACTCACTCTCACAGACCCCTGTAAATAATGACACGGTCTGGGGACTTCCTGAATATCTATAGTCTTTTGTACCCTTTTACAAATTCACTCACGCTTAAAGATCCCTCTACATACTGACACAATCTGGGAACTGCCTGGAGAACTACAGTCCTTGATACCCTTTTATATATTGACTCAACCTCACAGATCGCTGTAAATACTGAGACAATCTGGGGACTCCCTGAATATCTACAGTCCTTGGCAGCCGTTTGTATATTGACTCACTCTGTCAAAACCCTGTAAATAATGACACAACCTGGGAACTCCCTGAATATCTACAGTCCTTGTTACCCCTTTATATATTGACTCACTCTGACAGACCCCTCTAAATGTTGACACAATATGGGTACAGGCTGAACATCTACTGTCCTTGGTACCATTTTTCTATCGATTCACTCTCACAGACCCATTTAATTACTTCCAAAATCTGGGTACTCCCCGAATATCTACCATCCTTGGTACCCCTTTATATATTGTCTCACTCTCACACAACCTTGTAAATACTGACAATTTCTGGGTACTCCCCGAATATCTACCATCCTTGGTACCCCTTCATATATTGTCTCACTCTCACACAACCTTGTAAATACTGACAATTTCTGGGGAATCCCTGAATATCTACAATCATTGGTACCCCTTTAGAGATTGTCTCACTCTCACGAAACCTTGTAAATACTGACACAGTCTGGGGATTCCCTGAATTTCTACAGTCCTTGGTGCCTCTGCAAATATCGACACACTCTCACAGACCCCTGTAAATAATGATAAAGCGGCTGGGGACTTCCTGATGTCTACAATCCTTGGTACCCCTTTAATAATCGTCAGACACTCACAGACCCCTGTAAATGCTGACACAATCTGGGGACTCCCTGAATGTCTGCAGTCCTTGGTACCACTGCAAATATCGACTCGCTCTCACAGACCCCTCTAAATACTGACACAATCTGGGGACTCTGTGAATGTCTACATCGCTTGGTATGCCTTTATTTATTGTCTCATTGTCACAGAACCCCGTTAGTACTGATACAGTATGGGGACTCCCAGAATGTCTATAGTCCTTGGAATCCCTGTAAATATCTACTCTCTCCCACAGAACCCCTTCAATGCTATCACAGGCTGAGGACTTCCTGAATGTCTACAGTCCTTGGTACCCCTGTAATGATCGACTCACTCTCACAGACCCATGTAAGTGCTGAAACAATCTGGGAACGATCTGAATATCTATAGTCCTTGGTACCGCTTTATATATTGACTCACTGTCACAGAATCCTGTAAATACTGACACAGTCTGGGGACTCGGTGAATGTCCACAGTCCTTGGTAGCACTGCAAATATCGACTCACTCTCACAGACCCCTGCTAATAATGATACAATCTTGGGACTGTCAGAATATCCACAGTCCTTGGCAACCCTTTCTTTATTGACTCACTGTCACAGACCCCTATTAGAACTGATAGAGTATGATGACTCCCAGAATGTCTACAGTCATTGATATCCCTGTAAATATTGACTCTCTCCCACAGACGCGTTCAAAAACTATCACAGTCTGGGGACTTGCCGAATGCCCACAGAACCTCGTAAATGCTGATGCAATCTGGGAACTGTCTGAATATCTACAGTCCTTGGTACCATTTATATATTGACTCTCTCCCATAGACCCCTTCAAAAACTATCACAGTCTGGGGACATCTTGAATGTCCACAGAACCCCGTAAATGCTGACACAATCTGCGAACTGTCTGAAGATCTGCAGTCCTTGGTATCCTTTTACACATTGACTCACTCTCAGAGATCCTTCTGCATACTGACACAATCTGGAAACTCTGGATATCTACAGTCGTTGCTACACTTTATATATTGACTCACTCTCACTCCCAGACCCCTGTAAATACTGACACAGTCTGGGGACTTCCTGAATATAAACAGTCCTTGGTACCCTTTTACATATTGACTCACTCTCACAGACACCTGTAAATACTGATACAATCTGGGAACTGTCTGAATATCGAAAGACCTTTGTACCCCTCTATATATTGACTCACTCACACAGACCTCTGTAAATACTGTCGCAGGCTGGGGACTTCCTGAATATCTACGGTCCGGATTTCGCTTTTACATATTGACTCAGTCCCACAGACCCCTGTAAATACTGTCACATGAGTCGGTCGTTCAGCCCATCAAAACTATTGTACAGGAACAGGAGGAGGCCACGGTGACTCAGTGCTCCCAGTGATCAAATGAACCCTCAATGCCCCACATAGATCCCACAGTGACCCAGATATCCCACAATCTCCCAGTGATCCCACAATGGCCAAGTGATCCCACAGTGACCCAGTGATCCCACAATGCCCCACAGAGATCCCACAATGTCCCAGTGATCCCACAATCTCCCAGTGATCCCACAGATTCCCAGTGGTCCCACATTGCCCACTGTGACCTGTGATCCCACAGTGATCCAGTGATCCCACAGTGACCCAGTGATCCCACAGAGACCCAGCGATCACCGTGACCAAGTGATCCCTCAATGCCCCACTGAGATTGCACTGTAATCCAGTGAGCCCACAGTGCTCCCAGTGATCCCACAGTAACCAAGACACAAACCACATGAGCCACATTGGGTGCAGCCTGTGGTGAAGGCCTCGGTCAGTCCCCTCTGGAGAGAAAGCTTCTTTGCCAAGGATTCCTCCTCCTCCTCCCAAAATTTCTCTTTCCACATCTTCATGTTACGGCATTTCGACAAAAGTAATCCACTGGAGAGAGAGAGAAATAAGGAATTGATTAAAAACAAAGCAAGAGATGAAAAAAACATAGCAAGAGCCCAGAGTTCCCTCACACTCACACTCACTCACATTCATTCCGTTACACAGGCAATCTCTCAGCAAACACCATTGATAAAATCCCCAGTTACAAAGCAACGAATCTAAAGAAAAAAGTGGAAAGTTGGGAGAGAGAGAGAGAGAGAGACTCGGGACAGACTGAAGAGCGCATGTTGTTTCACTCTTTCTCTAATACAAGTTTCCAGGGTTTTCTCTCCTGCTTTGCCACTCACTCATTCCCCCTAAAAGGTGCCGGTCTGACTCTCTGTCCTGGTCAATGTTTGCTGTAGGGTCCAAACTGCCCCGAGTTCGTTTTCTCTTCTGTTCCTGGAACAGGGAACAAAAAGGTGAACGAACTTTCCCTTTGCTCTTTTCTCTTGTTTTAATTAGCAGTGGATAAAAAGCCTGTAGTTTGTGGTCAACGTGCAGATTGTGACTTTATCCAATTAGCCAAAGAGTTCAAATAAATTCATGTTATTTAAAAGAGCTAAAGAAAAGAACTTAAAAGAAAACAAATCGACAGTAAGATCCCTCACTCAGTTGCAGGGACAATCTCTCAGCAATATTTGAGAGACAATCTTTATAGACATAACAACTTGTATTTATATATTACAGCAACTACAACAACAACTTGTATATATATTTGTATATTTACACATTACCACTACTATATGGCCCAGATAAAGGTTGTGGGGAAAGAGCTGAGAGGGAAATGGGATCGTCCTTTCTGAGGGCCAGCGCAGGTACGGTGGGCCGAATGGCCTCCTCCTGTGTTGTACCCACTATGATACTATGAACAACAACTTCAAAGTCCGGGACAGGAAACAAAATAGCCGCCTCTACGGCAGCCATCTTAATGAGGGGCAAGCTGGATAGCATACTTTGGGCCAAGTTGGCCATCTTATTGGGGTCAAAGTGACCATGTTAAACAAAATGGCCGCCCTGAAGCTTAAACAAAATGGCTGCCCTGAACCTGAAACAAAATGGCCGCCAGTAAGGCAGCCATCTTGCTGAGGGGTAGGGCGGCCATTCCACTGAGGGGCAAGACGGGCATCTTAAACAAAATGGCGACCATGAAGTTTAATCAAAAAAGCCGCTTTGAACCGGAATTAAAATGGGCACCAGTAAGGGTGAGGTGCAAGGTGGAGCTTGTTATGGTGAGAGGGATGGAGAGGGTTCATTTGCTGTTCCTGTTAAATCACTGTTGCACAATAGTTAAAGTTACAAACTGAGTGAGAATGGCACGAGCTGGAGATGAACATAAAGACAGCCGTGCAGTGAGGGAATGAAGCACCAAAACGTGAACTTCTGCAAAAAAAATGGATGAACGTTTGGTTATTTGGACGTAATGTTTAAGGAGAAGGAGAGACCAAAAATTCGGAGGAAAGGTCCAATTAGCCATTTTGTGCAGGGAATGTAATTATAGCTTCTATTAAATAAATCAGAGTAAAATTGGACTCAATCTAAATGTTGTTCTGATCTGGGATTTGGTTAATTTCTCCATTATTGATATTTCTCTTTAATCTGGAACAATAACAGTATTTGCAACTGATAGAATTGGAGAGTGCTGCGTGACCCTTTCCAGTTTAGTAACACAGCAGAAGGGGTAAGAGTGCATTGTGATTTATTACAGAATCCAGCAGATCACTGGGAAAGTTACACATGGTGCAGATGGAGGAGCAAAAAGGTGCAAAGTGATTTTACACTTTAAATTGGGGCAATGACTTTTTATCTCCACAAGGTTTAATTTTACGTTTAACTTAATGAGCTCTTTTTCCGAAAGAAACTTTAGGCACAAACCATGGCGTTATAAAGAAAACAATCATTTATTATTATTAATACACTAAAAAAAATAATATTACAATTTAAACAACACCTTGGGTTTATTCCCAATTTAGAAATGCTTCAATCACAATAAAACAACACATTCTGAATTCCTAAATTACATAACCGTTTGGAAATCAAATGTCCATCTTAGGCAAAGCCCATAATGAAAGTTATATCCTGATGCTTGGCTCAAGCTTGGGGGAAGATTCCAGGTTTTTTGATGGATACGATTGTAATGTACCGTGACTTTCTCTTGTATCCAGGTCATCGGCTTCAAAGGCAATCTGCAATCCAGCAACGAGTCATCAAGCTGGAAGGTTGCGAGCAGTCAGGAAGATTCCAGGTGAGGTGGTACTGCCAGGAAGTGAAAGGTGAGGTTGGAGCAGTCGTGGTGGATCTGTGTCTCTCCCCACTCAACTTCTGCCCAGCTTTTAAAGAGATTTTTTAACATAGAATCACACATCTGGGGACGGTGGCTGATCAATGATAGATTCCGACAAATACAACCCACGATTGATTGACACTTCACTTGTTTTCTCTCAATCTCCACAACGTAACCAAATTAATTCGGCAGATTTTCAAACCACATCTCGCCCTCCTGGAATCGTTCTTGTTGCTATGGTGACCTATCCTCTGCTCTATGATCTTTTACAATGTGTCATTAACAATCCTTTTAACAGCCCTTCCTCCTTTTAATCGTCCCTTTTCTTCAGACATGCTGAAGCCGATTTAGTCTCAGGCTTTCGTTTATCAGATGAATGTTTACTAAACACAGCATCTGGGAAACTCCTGCAGTAAGTAATGGTCAGGGTCAGGTACACAAGACTGAGTGACTTTATTGTGCAGCCTCCAGGCATCATCTTTAGAAATGTCAAAATTAAATCCACAAGAGCGTTACCCCAGAACAAACATGAACTCTCTGACCTGCTTCATCTGCTGCTGTTCTGCTGGTCAGCGCTCTCACACACTCCAGGCTGATTACACAGTTTGTTTGGCTACATAATGCTTTCTGTGTTCTATTCGCAATACTGTCTCTACCCTCCTGTCACTATATATGTTTGTCCGTCTTTCATTGTGTCTGTTCTCTGTTTATATCGTTTGTCTCTATTTATATTCTGCCTGTTTTTCGATCTTGTTATTTCCACTTCTACTTCCATCACTTTGTAATTCTTTGTCAGTCTCTCCCTTTCGTTCCATCCATGTCTGCTTGCTCTCTCTCTCTCATTACAAATATGCTTTATTTCACTCTTTCTTTCTCAATTTATTTTTCTCTCCTTTCTGACAAACTGTCTTGATATCTCTCCTTCCCCGAGTAGCTATGTCTTTCTCCTTCTTTGTTTCTCTCTCTCTCTCTCCCTGTCTCTCTCTCACACACACACTCCCTTTCTTTGACGTGAATCTGTCTGAAATTTTCTGCGCTTTTTTAATCATTATTTTTCTTTTGTCCATGTGTTCTCTCTAAATCTGTCTATCCCTCTCTCTTTTCCTTTCTCTCTGTTTCTCCCTCCCGCTGTGTCTCTCTATCTCTCTCTCTCCCTCCCCTCTCTCGCTCTCCCTCTCCCTCTCTTCCTTTCCCCTTCTCTCTGTCGCTTTCTCCCTCTTTCTCTAACTCTCTGTCATTCTCTATTTCTCGCTCTCCATCTCCCTCCCGCCCTCACCCTCGCTCTCTCCCTTTTCATTGATGGGGACTGCACCCATTCTGATCAGGACAACAGCAGATACTTTTATGAACAGCTTTTCAAAATTTGCCCGGTGGCCATTTGGTTGAAGTCAAGCCGAGGTCTTTGGAGCCGCCATTTCGAGCAACAATTCATGTGTCGCCTGTGGAGCAAATCCTGTCTCAATGGGTCAGATTATCAATAAAATATTATCTCAGGATCAGATTTAAGATCATTTAATGGCTCTGTGCTGCTAATATAAAATGTACTTTCCATCCCCCGGGAAGTGTAGGGGATGGAGTATGAAATGGGATTTAGTTCTAGTGCTTGAAACCCTTCAGCTCTTTCTATAATTTCACTAATTTAACAATTAGATTGAATGGGTATTTCACCGCGTTCTTCAGCTCCTCTCTGAATTTTGTCTGGGTCAGGACATAAATACACGTGTTTGTGCAGGAACTGAGGAGCTGCAGCATTTTTGCTGTGTGTTCTGTGAGATAAACAGGGTCAGTGAAGGAGTAAATATACCGAATGTCTGCAATTCGCACATAAATGTAAAATACAACCTGTGTCAGCCACAACAGTATAAAACTGCCCGATATACTGAAGAGTAAAATGATGGATTTCTTTCGGTTCTCCATCTCTGGATCACTCTGATTCTCTCCATTACTGCGGCCCCGGAGTCCCCTGCGGACCCGACTGGACACTAAAATACGCCTGACCGTCAGAACATTGAGAAGCAAAATCAGACAGAACGGGACACAAGGGGTTAAAATGAGGTGAAACATCTCAAAAGCTGCCCATGCGGGGGAAGTACGGAAGATCAATTTAGTCTCACAAAACCAGGGAACATTATCAATTATAAATCCAGGTTCATATGTAAAGTACCAGGGGACATTCACCAAACAGCCCAGCACACTCACTGTTCCCAGGACCACCATCGCTGTTTTCTCGGTGCAATATTTAGTTTTCAGCTTCTCACAACGAATGGCCACAAATCGATCAAAGGTGAAAGCGACTGTGAGCCAGACAGAAACATTCGCGGTTGCAAAACTCAAGAAGGCAATAAAACTACACACGGGAGTAATTTCCAGGAATGACATTGCGAGATACATAAAAGGAATCTCTCTCAGTATCGGATCCGCTATAACGACCATGAGATCGGCCACTGCCATTCCCACCAGGTAGACACTGATACATTTGGAGAGACCGCACTTTCCTCGGGACAGGATCACAATCGCCACCAAGTTAACTGGAAGAGAGAGAAAAGGAAGCAGAGAAATTACTGGAGCCAAAGCAGCAGTTTGAGAGGATCTGGGGTGAAATTTCCAGCTTCGTTGTTGCATCAAAGGGTGGAAAGTGATTGATTGACCGGGGCAGCGCTTTCTGGCAGAGAGATGTTTTTAAACAGAATGATCAATAATTAATTGGGAGATGGATACTGAAAGTGAATAAAGTGAGCACCGGATGCACTGGAAGGGCTGAGTGAGGGCGCAGTGCCGGTGGGGAAGGGAGAAGGGGTTTTACACACCGGGAATCCAGCGGATTAAAGCCGGATTTGGGCTCCATTCGGACGGGGAAAGTGAGCGAAGGGTCAGGAAGGTGAGGGGACAGGGGGAGGTGTATCCTCTTTGTTGCTCTGTGTGAAGAGAGCCGACAGTGGCTGGCACTAATCGGGAAAGGCAGTTGGAGACCGAGTCAGTGAGTGAGATTGGGAGGGAGACAAGGAAAAGGACATGTAGGAGCTGGAGGGGAGTCAGGAACAGGAGATTTGGAAAGTGGACAAACTGAAGGAACGGATGAGGAGACAGAGGATTCAATGCAGTGGGAGGAGAGGCTGGGATTCACAGGGAGAGACTGCAGCAGATTGTTAGAGGAAATCTAATCTATAGGTCCCACTAACACAATCCATCTAATACATTCAACAATTCATTTCTGTGGTTATTGGTGTCAGGGAACCTGTGTTGTGTACAAAACATGTTCACTAAATTTACTTTGTGCATTCAATTAAAATTAAATTGATATGTATTAATTATATCAACCTCGTTGTTTATTGAATTCAGCCTAGCTTTAAAAATACAGTATCTGAATAATTCATTACGATCAAGAAATTACTGATTCTATTCTTGAAGTAAATTTTCATTATTTTTAGTGTTACGTTGGAAAACAAGGAACATTCACAATAACAGACTGAGGACCTGACAGGGATATAAACATGAGGAGCGAGTCCCACAATAAAAACTCACCCAATCTGACCGTATCAAAAGTCACATTTTCTATATTTAATTGTACTGGAAGTTTCAGCAGTTCAATCTGATGAATTATTCACACCACAGCCTCTCGCTTTCCCTCTCAGTCGCCCTCTCTATCACTCACTCTACTCTATTTCTCAAATCCATTTTCATATGCAATTAAATCCTATCATCCTGAGCCTGCATTCTGTTCACCGGCCCCGTGTTCCACCGATCCTATTCTCAGTGTCAGTTTGTTAAATAGTGAAGCCTCTGTGGAATAGGTTAATGTTTCTACAGATCATTCAAGTCTCCACCTGTTCACCTACACTGTTCACTCAATCCACAAATCTTGGAATAAACAGAATCAAATCCCTCTCCCAGGCAGATCTCACAATAATTGAGATTCCTTCTCCTGTAATTATAAAGTAACGGGATAGATGGCGGGACTGTTCAATTAACAAAACGCTAACATCAGACTTATAATCTGCAGATACACAGAAGGGCTCCTGATTCCAACAGATAGAGTGCGAACTGATACAAGATAACATCAAAACATTTCATTTTACAGTGAAGTCCAGTGACAGTCAGTGAATTCATCCACAGTGAAGCAGAGAAGGAGATGTGAAAGAGTCACCAGAAAACTCAGTTCAGTAACCAGACATCTGAAGCGTCGTCAGATACACACATAATGAAATAATATTTCATAACAGTGATAACCAATACATACATTGAAGTCCCAGTTAAACTGAAGCATGTTATTGGAGAGGGAAGACACTGCACTGCCTCCTTGTAACACTGAGACCGTGAGCTGTCTCATTATCAATCACTGAAAACACATTGATGAAAACATATTCCAGAACAGGTTAGTTCCACACGATGGAAATATTAACAGCTCCTGATGGTCTGATACCAGCTCTTAGTCCAGACAGCGTCTGATTCCAATACATTCAGTACAGGGAATAATCCAGTAATAAAGCCAGGTTTGTATATACAAAGGTCACTGCAGATATAATATAACTCCTACAAGTTCGAGCGTTCAGAAGTTAAGGAGATAGTATTATTCAACAACATATTAATACAGGGAATAATCCAGTAACAATGCCAGGGTTGGATATACGAAGTTCATTCCGGATATAATGTAGCTTTTACAAGACCGAAAGAGCAGAGACTTAACACATTCCATCATTTAACCAATAGAACAGAACAGGTCACTGTGTAATATATGTAGGGAGAAAAAGTAATTTGCCAAGTGTAACATTAGACTTAACACTGATTTAAACCATTAACAGCTGGGATAATGGCTTACCTGTAACTCCAACGGCTGCAAGAACGGGATAATACATGCGTCGTACACGAATTATTACTGGATATCCCATTTCTGTGAGAATCACTGACTTCTGTTACCCTGGAAACCACAACTCCGGCAGGCACTCTGAGCTGATCCATTCCAACAAGTCCTGATTTATACAGGGGATAAGTCTCCACTGACACGGTTATACTCCTGACCATTGCTATTAGTTACAGTCAGTTTAACAAACATATTACATCAGCAGCTTTGACTCCGATGTAAATAATGTGGTGAATAAAACACGAAGATCTCAAAGTCCAGGATATTATCTTGATCAGACCTCTCTCAGGAATAACGTTTAAATCTGTTCTCATACAGGACTGATCCAACAATAATGAGCGTGTCCAATTACAGTTTTTATATAATTGTATTGACCATGTTCACTCCTGGTGATTCATTTATAAATGTTACAGATTCTCCGCATTGTAGACTGAATCCAGGGACACAAGCAGGGTAGGTTGAGGGTTACAGCCTAGAAATGACTGTGGGTGATATTGGCGGACGGACACTGAACGTGTCCCATTGACATTCCTCTCTCCGCTATTACTGCAGATGTTTACCCGTTTATTCTACATTGGTTAACGGCTCCAGTAAAATTGGTCCCGTGTAACACCGAGCTGAGCTCATGACTCGATTTGGCCTCCATCACAAAGGCCCCGTGATTCCTTCAACCGCCTCCATTCCTTCCTCATCCCATTGCCATTGAAGCCCTCATCAATGTCTCTGTCCCCTCCAAACTCCATTCCTCCAATGCAATCCTGGCCGGACACCCAACCTCCACCTTCCACAAACTTGAGCACGTCCAAAACTCTGTTATTCATGGCCAACCAGCACCAGGTCCTGCTCGGCCTCACTGACCCTCACTGGCTCCCAATTCCTTAAATTTAAAGTTCTCATCCTTGAGTTTAAATCCCTCCATGGCCCACCTCTCCCCGTCTTCACACAGACAGCAAACCCACCAATGACCTCCTCATACATCGGACACTGGCCTCTTTTGCTGGGACTACCCTCTCTTAGTTCCAATCACCTATCTGATCAGAGCCAGGCGAAGCTTCTCTTCCTACCCTATCACCGTTATCTCTGATGTTTCTAAAGGTTCAATCCTTGGCTCCCTCCTCTTCCTCATCTACATGCTGCCATTTGGTGAGACAGTCCGCAGACACAGACTAGCTTTCAGATGGATGCTGACAAAACCACTGCCTCTCTTGACACTTCGTGCGGGACAGAGAGATCTGAGCTTATGTATACACAAATCGTTGAAGGTGGCAGTCCAGGTTGAGAAAGCAGTTAAAAATGCATACTGAATCCTGGGCTTTATAATTTGAGGCATAGAGCACAAAGGCAAGGATATTATGATGAACCTTTATAAAACACTGGTTCGGCCACAATTGGAGTATTATGTCCAGTTCTGGGCCCCGCACTTTAGGAAAAATGTGAAGGCCTCAGAGGAGGTGCAGAAGAGATTTACTGGAATGATTCCAGGGATGAGGGACTTTAATTACGTGGATAGACTGGAGAAGCTGGGGTTATTCTCCTTGGAACAAAGAAGGTTGAGAGGAGATTTGAGAGAGTTGTTCAAAACTATGAGGGGTTAGATGGAGCAGATAGAGAAAAATTGTTCCCATTGGCGGTAGGGTCATGAATCAGAGGACATCAATTTAAGGAGATTGGCAAAAGAACCAAGATGTCATAAGTAAAAACCTTTTTACACAGCGAGTGGTTAGGATCTGGAATGCACTGCCAAGGGGATGGTGGAGGCAGATTTAATCATGTCCTTCAGAAGAGAACTGGATAAGTACTTCAAAGGAAAAAAATTGCAGGACAACGGGGAAAGGGCGGAGGAGTGGGACTAGCTGGATTACTCTTGCATCGAGCCGGCACGGACTCGATGCGAAGAATGGCCTCCTTCTGTGCAATCAACTTTCTACGTTTCTCAGACTCCAGTGTCTTTGTGTTTGTCAGACCCACATTCTGTTTTAGATGAGATACAATTTCCTCCAGTTAAAATTTGGAAAGTCCTAGCTACCGATTCCATCCCACCCCTGGCTTTTTGATTGGTGAGTTGCTCACCACTCCCGTCCTCCACTTCTGGCAACTTGTGCATCCGCAGTTCATTTGTCCTTCTTTTGACAGCCGTGCCTTCAGCCATATCCACGCTCCAATGTGGTCTCCGTAAGCCCCTCTATCGTTCTCTCCTCGTTTCAGGTGCCAGCCGTGGCTCAGTGGTAGCACTCGCACCTCTGAGTCAGAAGGTTGTGAGTTGAAGTCCCATTCCAGAGACCTGAATACTTAATCCAGGCAGACACTTTAGTGCAGTACTGAGGGAGCACCGTGCTATCGGATGGTCAGTCCTGAGGGAGCACAGTTCTGTCGGATGGTCAGTACTGAGGGAGCACTGTGCTGTCGGATGGTCAGTACTGAGCGAGCACTGTGCTCTCGGATCGTCAGTACTGAGGGAGCACTGTGCTGTCTGATGGCAGTGCTGAGGGAGCACTGTGCTGTCGGATAACCAGTACTGAGGGAGCACAGTGCTGTCGGATGGTCAGTACTGAGGGAGCACAGTGATGTCGGCTGGTCTGTACCGAGGGAGCACTGTGCTCTCGGATGGAGTAGGCTGTACGGCACCTCGAGCCTGCTCCGCCATTCATAGTCATAGAGTCATAGAGTCATAGAGTTATACAGCACGGATTGAGGCCCTTCGGCCCATCGTGTCCGCGCCGGCCATCAGCCCTGTCTACTCTAATCTCATATTCCAGCATTTGGTCCGTAGCCTTGTATGCTATGGCATTTCAAGTGCTCATCCAAATGCTTCTTGAATGTTGTGAGGGTTCCTGCCTCCACAACCCTTTCAGGCAGTGAGTTCCAGACTCCAACCACCCTCTGGGTGAAAAAGTTCTTTCTCAAATCCCCTCTAAACCTCCCGCCTTTTACCTTGAATCTATGTCCCCTTGTTATAGAACCCTCAACGAAGGGAAAAAGCTCCTTAGTATCCATCCAATCTGTGCCCCTCATAATTTTCTACACCTCAATCATGTCCCCCCTCAGCCTCCTCTGCTCCAAGGAAAACAAACCCAATCTTCCCAGTCTCTCTTCATAGCTGAAGCGCTCCAGCCCTGGTAACATCCTGGTGAATCTCCTCTGCACCCTCTCCAAAGCGATCACATCCTTCCTGTAGTGTGGCGACCAGAACTGCACACAGTACTCCAGCTGTGGCCTAACCAGTGTTTTATACAGCTCCATCATAACCTCCTTGCTCTTATATTCTATGCCTCGGCTAATAAAGGCAAGTATCCCATATGCCTTCTTTACCACCTTATCTACCTGTTCCGCCGCCTTCTGGGATCTGTGAACTTGCACACCAAGATCCCTCTGACCCTCTGTCTTGCCTAGGGTCCTCCCATTCATTGTGTATTCCCTTGCCTTGTTAGTCCCTCCAAAGTGCATCACCTCGCACTTTTCCGGGTTAAATTCCATTTGCCACTGTTCCGCCTATCTGACCAACCCATCTATATCGTCCTGCAGACTGAGGCTATCCTCCTCGCTATTTACCACCCTACCAATTTTTGTATCATCAGCGAACTTACTGATCATACCTTTTACATTCATATCCAAGTCATTAATGTAGAAAACAAACAGCAAGGGACCCAGCACCGATCCCTGTGGTACCCCACTGGCCACAGGCTTCCAGTCACAAAAACAACCTTCGACCATCACCCTCTGCCTTCTGCCACTAAGCCAGTTTTGTATCCAAAGTGCCAAGGCACCCTGGATTCCATGGGCTCGTACCTTCTTGACCAGTCTCCTGTGGGGGACTTTATCGAAGGCCTTACTGAAATCCATGTATACCACATCCACTGCGTTACCCTCATCCACACGCCGAGTCACCCCCTCAAAAAATTCAATCAAATTAGTCAGACTCAATCAAATTAGTCAGACATTCTATCAGATCATGCCTGATCTTCAACTTCACCTCCACTTTCCGGGCCTATCCACATATCCCTTCATTCCTTTAGAGTGCAAATGTTCATCGATCTCAGCCTTGAATATAATCAACGACTCAGCATCCACACTCGTCTGGGGTTGAGAATTCCAACGAATCACAACACTCAGTGAAGAAATTCCTCCTCCTCTCAGTCCGAAATCGCTCACCCCTTATCCTGAGACTATGATCCCAAGTTCTGGACTCTCCAGCCAGGGGAAACAGCCTATCAGCATCTACCCTGTCAAGTCTTCGAAGAATTTTATAATTTTCAATGAGATCACCTCTCATTCTTCGAATCTAGAGAATATGGGCCTCTTGTTCTCAATCTACCCAACAATGTGGAAAATTGCCCAGGTGTGTCCTGTCCACAAAAAGCAGGACAAATCCAATCCTGCCAATTATCGCCCCATCAGACGACTCTCAATCATCCAAAAAGTGATGGAAGGTGTCGTCGACAGTGCGATCAAGCGGTACTTAGTCTCCAGTATTCTGCTCACCGATGCTCGGTTTCGGTTCCGCCAGGATCACTCGGCTCCAGACCTCATTAAAGCCTTGGTCCAAACATGGATAAAAGAGCTGAATTCCAGAGGTGAGGTGAGAGTAACTGCCCTTGACATCAAGGCAGCATTTGACTGAGTGTGGCACCAAGGAGTCCGAGTACAATAGAAGTCAATGGGAGTCAGGGGGAATATTCTCCAGTGGCTGGAGTCATACCTGTAACAAAGGAAGATGTTAGTGGTTGTTGGAGGTCAATCATCTGAGCACCAGGACATTACTGCAGGAGTTCCTCAGGGGAGTATCCTCGGCCCAACCATCTTCAGCTGCTTCATCAATGACCTTCCCTCCATCATAAGGTCAGAAATGGGGAAGTTAGCTGATGATTACACAGTGTTCAGTTCTATTCGTAAATCCTCGGATAATGAAGCAGTCCGTGACCGCATGCAGCAAGACCTGGGCAACATCAGGCTTGGGCTGATAAGTAGCAAGTAATATTCGCGCCAGACAAGTGCCAGGCAATGACCATCTCCAAAAAGAGAGAGTCTAACCACCTCCCCTTGACATTCAACGGCATTACCATCGCCGAATCCCCAACCATCAATGTCCTGGGGGTCACCATTGACCAGAAACTTCACTGGACCAGCCACATAAATACTGTGGCGACAATAGCAGGTCAGAAGCTGGTTATTCTGCGGCGAGTCACTCATCTCCTGACTCCCCAAAGCCTTTCCACCATCGACAAGGCACAAGTCAGGAGTGTGATGGAATACTCTCAACTTGCCTGGATGAGTGCAGCTCCAACAACACTGGAGAAGCTCGACACCATCCAGGACAAAGCAGCCCGCTTCTTTGGCACCCCATCCAACACCCTAAACATTCACAGGATGCACTGCAGCAACTCGCCAATGATTCTTCGACAGCACCTCCCAAACCCGCGACCTCTACCACCAGAAGGAAAAGAGCAGCAGGTACATGGGAACAACACCACCTGCAAGTTTCCCTCCAAGTCACACACCATCCCGACTTGGAAATGTATCGCCGTTCCTTCATTGTCGCTGGGTCAAAATCCTGGAACTCCCTACCTAACAGCACTGTGGGAGAACCTTCACCACACGGACTGCAGCGGGTCAAGTAAGCGGCTCACCACCACCTTGTCAAGGGCAATTACGGATGGGCAATAAATGCTGGCCTCGCCAGCGACGCCCACATCCCATGAACGAAGAAAAAAAATCTCTCCCCTTATGACAACCCTCTCATCCCAGGAATCAATCTGGATGACATTCGTTGCACCGCCACTAAGGCAAGTTTATCCTTCCTTAGATATGGAGACCAAAACTGTACACAGTACTCCAGGTGTGGTCTCACCAAATCCCTGTACAATTGTAACAAAACTTCCTTACTCTGGTACTCCAACCCTCTTGCAATAAATTCCGACATACCATTGCTTGCTGTACCTGCATGTTAACTCTATTTTTTGTGGACAAGTTCCCCCAAATCTCTCTGAATAACAACTTTTAATAGTTTCTCACCATTTAAAATATATTCAGTTTCTCTATTATTTCTACCAAAGTGAATAACCTCACTTTTCCCCACATTATACTCCATCTGCCACCTTCTTGCCCACACATTTAAACTGTCTATATCCCTTTGCAGAATCTTTGTGTCGTCCTCCCAGCTTACTTACCCACCGAGCTTTGCATCATCAACAAACTTGGTACATTGGTCAGTACTGAGGGAGTGCGGTACCGTCGGAGGGTCATAATTGAGGGAGCACAGTACTGTCGGAGTGGCAGTACTGAGGGAGTGCTGAACGTTCGGAGGGGCAGTAATGATGGAGCGCGACAATTTCGGAGGTGCCAACTTTTGTGGGACACGTTAAAGTGAGGGCGCATCTGCCCTCTCAGGTAGATGTAAAAGATCCACCGGCAATATATAAAATAGTGTAGAGGAGCTCTTCCTGGTGTCTTGGCCAAAATTTATCCACCAACCAACATTACTGAAACTGATTTTCTTCTCATTTATCTCAATGAAATGTGTGGGAGCTTGCAGTGTGCAAATTGGCTGCTGCGTTTCCTACATTACCACAGTGACTGCACTTCACAATGTACTTCATTGACTGTTTTGGGAGTCCTGAGGTCTTGAAAGGCGCGATATAAAGGCAAGTTCTTTCCTTCTTTCAGACCTCCCGTGAAACCCATCTCTTGCTCCAAGCTTTTGTCAACCCTCCCAATTTCTCCTTCTTTTGGGCCTTCTTTTGGGCACTATTGGGTCCTTCTCTCCTCTGCCAAAACTGCTCACTCTTCCAGGATCATCCTGGAATGTAAAGATAAATCCCGGCTTCTCTTCACCACTACAAACCATCTTCTTAAACCCCTCTCCCCTGCCCCCTCCACCCTCACCTCCAACGAAAAGTGCGAGAAGCTCATGGAATTCTTTGTCACTAAGATGGAGACCATCCGTTCAGCTGCCTCGCTTCCCCTAGCCCACCGAGGCAAACTTCCCCTACGGCTCCCCCCTGCCCTCGCCCTGAACTCACATCTTTCTCTTCTTTCTCTCCTGTCTCCCCTCATACCCTCTCCGAGCTCATCTTGACCATGAGAACCACCTCCTGCTCCCTCAACCCTATTCCCACTAAACTGCTGACCACCCAACTTCCCTACTCGGGCCCCATGTTAGCTGATATTGTTAACGGTTCCCTCTCCTCAGGTACTGTCCTCCTCCACTTCAATTCTGACATCGTCACCCCCTCCTCAAAAAAACAACTCTTGACCCCTTCGTCCTTGTAAACTATCGCCTCCATCTCCAATGTCCCTTTCCTCTCCAAAGTTCTTGAACGTGTTGTCATCTCTCAAATCCGTGCCCATGCTTCCCACTACTCCATGTTTGAATCCCTCCAATCAGGTATCCGCTCCTGTCACAGTACTGAAATGGCCCTCATAAAAGTCACAAATGACATCCTATGTGACTGAGACTGTGGTAAACTATCCCTCCTCATCCTTCTCGACCTGTCTGCAGCCTTTGACACGGTGGACCACACCATCCTCCTCCAAGGCCTGACCTCCGTTGTCCAGGTGGATGGGACTGAGCTCGCCTGGTTCCATTCTTAACTATCGAGTGGTAACCAGTGAATAACCTGCAATGGCTTCTTTTCCTTCTCGAGCATCGTTACCTCTGGAGTCTCCCAAGGACCAATCCTTGCTCCCTTTCTATTTCTCATCTACATGCTGCACCTCGGCGACATCATCCGAAAACACATCAAATTCCACATGTAGAATGACGACACCCAGCTCTACCTCACAACCACCTCCCTCAACCCCTCCACTGTCCCTCATTTGTCACATTGCTTGACCGACATTCAGTACTGGATCAGCAAAGATTTCCTGCGACTCAATATTGGGAAGAGCAAAGCCATTGTCTTTGGTCCCTGCCACAAACTCCGTTCCCAAACCAGCGACTCCATCTGTCTCCCTGGCCATTCGCAACTTTGGCGTCCTATTTGACCATGAGATGAGCTTCTGAACATATATCCGTTCCATCACTAAGACCGCCTACTTCACCTCCCTAACATCACCCGTCTCTGCCCCTGCCTCAGTTCATCTGCTGCTGAAACCCTTATCCACGCCTTTGATACCTCCAGACTGGACGATTACAATGATCTCCTGGCTGGCCTCTTATCTTCCATTCTTCATAAACTTGAGCTCATCCACAACTCTGCTGCCCGCATCCTAACTCGCACCAAGTCCCTTTCTCCCATCACCACGGCCCGCATCCTAACTCGGACCAAGTCCCTTTCTCCCATCACCACGGCCCGCATCCTAACTCGGACCCAGTCCCTTTCTCCCATCACCACGGCCCGCATCCTAACTCAGACCAAGTCCCTTTCTCCCATCACCACGGCCCGCATCCTAACTCGCACCCAGTCCCTTTCTCCCATCACCACGGCCCGCATCCTAACTCGGACCAAGTCCCTTTCTCCATCACCACGGCCCGCATCCTAACTCGGACCAAGTCCCTTTCTCCGATCACCACGGCCCGCATCCTAACTCGGACCAAGTCCCTTTCTCCCATCACCACGGCCCGCATCCTAACTCGGACCAAGTCCCTTTCTCCCATCACCACGGCCCGTATCCTAACTCGGACCAAGTCACTTACTCCCATCACCACGGCCCGTATCCTAACTCGGACTAAGCCCCTTTCTCCCATCACCACGGTCCGCATCCTAACTCGGACCAAGTCCCTTTCTCCCATCACCACGGCCCGCATCCTAACTCGGACCAAGTCCCTTTCTCCATCACCACGGCCCGCATCCTAACTCGGACCAAGTCCCTTTCTCCCATCACCACAGCCCGTATCCTAACTCGGACCAAGTCCCTTTCTCCCATCACCACGGCCCGCATCCTAACTCAGACCAAGTCCCTTTCTCCCATCACCACGGCCCGCATTCTAACTCGGACCAAGTCCCTTTCTCCCATCACCACGGCCCGCATCCTAACTCGGACCAAGTCCCTTTCTCCCATCACCACAGCCCGTATCCTAACTCGGACCAAGTCCCTTTCTCCCATCACCACGGCCCGCATCCTAACTCGGACCAAGTCCCTTTCTCCCATCACCACGGCCCGCATCCTAACTCGGACCAAGTCCCTTTCTCCCATCACCACGTCCCGCATCCTAACTCGGACCAAGTCCCTCTCTCCCATCACCACGGCCCGCATCCTAACTCGGACCAAGTCCCTTTCTCCCATCACCACGGCCTGCATCCTAACTCGGACCAAGTCCCTTTCTCCCATCACCACAGCCCGTATCCTAACTCGCACCAAGTCCCTTTCTCCCATCACCACGGCCCGCATCCTAACTCGGACCAAGTCCCTCTCTCCCATCACCACGGCCCGCATCCTAACTCGCACCAAGTCCCTTTTTCCCATCATCCCTGTGCTCGCCGACCTACACTGGCTCCAGATCCGGGAGCGGCTCGATTTTAAAATTCTCATCCTTGTTTTGAAATCCCTCCATAGCCTCGCCCCTCCCTACATCTGTCACCTCCTCCAACCCCACAACCCTCCGCGACCTCTGCGATCTTCCAATTCTGGCCTCTTGCGCATTACCGATTTTAATCGCTGCACCATTGGCGGCCGTGCATTTTGCTGCCTCGGCCCGAAGCTCTGGAATTCCGTCCCTAAACCTCTCCACCTCTCGACCTCTCTCTCCTCCTTGAAGGCACTCCTAAAAAACCTACCTCTTTGACCCCTGTTCTAATGTCTCCTTACGTGGCTCAGTTTTAAATTGTGTTTGCTAATCGCTCCTGTAAAGTGCCTTGAGACGTTTTCCTACGTTAAATGAACTGTATAAAGGCAAGTTGTTGATGTTCATGTTTCAGTTTGTAGAGGGGTCTGGGAGAGTGAGTAAACATGAAAAAGGGGTTCCATGGACTGTAGATATCCAGACAGTCCCCTGATTGTGTCATCATATAGAGGGATGTCTGTGAGTGAGCCAGTTTGTAAAATGGTTCCGACGACTGTGGATATTCAGGAAGTTCCCAGATTCTGTCATTATTTAAGGGGGTCTGTGGGAGTGAGTCGATATTTACAGGGATACCAAGGACAGTAGATAGTCATGGAGTCCCCCGATTGTGTCAGTATTTATAGGGGTTTGTGAGGCAGAGTCGATATTTCCGGGATACCAAGGACTGTAGATATTCAGGGAGTCCCCCGATTGTGTCAGTTTTTACAGGGGGCTGTGAGAGTGAGTCAATATGTAAAATGGTTCCAAGGACTGTAGACATTCAGGGAGGCCCCACAAATTGTCAGTATTTACAGAGGTCTGTGAGTGTGAGTCAAAATATAAAGGGGTACCAAGGACTGTAGATATTCAGGGAGTCCCCAGATTGTGTCATCATTTACAGGGGTCTGTGAGAGTGTGTCGATATTTATAGGGCTACCAGGGATTGTATATATTCAAGCTGTACTCGTCCATGTCAATATTTACAGGGGTCTGTGCGACTGATTTAATATTTACAGTGTTACCAGGCAGTGCACATATTCAGACAGTCCACAGATTGTGTGAGGAAATCCAGAAGTGGATCAATATTTTAAAGTATCCAGAGCCTTTCTCATAGTCTGTATGAATAATTGAAGTGAATTCCAAAGACTGTGCGAATATTTACAGTGGAATCCAAAGTCTGTGTCATTATTTACAGGTAGATCCAGAGACTGCCCCCAATATTTACAAGAGGATCCATAGACTTGCCAATATTGACGGGGTATCTAGAGATTGTACCAATATTCGCAGAATGGTCTCCAAACTGACCAGTAGAATGGTTCAGTTCCCATCTCTGAGTTTAAACCCATCCCTTGTTAAGTGGGTAGAAACTCTCTGAAATTAAAGGGTTTCACTCAGAAATAAGCTGCAATCTGTAAATGAAGCTGCTCTCCCTTCACATCAGTGCTGTCAGACTGTGGGTCTCATAGATTCTCTTCTTCCAAATATTTATTAAAATTATATACTGAGCTTTGGGTTTTCCACCTGTGTAATATTTGGTTAAATATATGTTGTGATATAAACATTGTTGGATTTAAAGTTGTTAACTGAATCTGTTTGTTCAGTGACTGTAATTAATGTCGGCCTCCATGGGCCCTACTTGTGTCAATGGAGTGTTTCTCCCTGCTATTAATAAGCGAATACTTTCAACATGTTATCCCATAGTGTCAGTGGGAGCATCACCTCCAAGGTGGCCGACGGAACACGTCACGCTAGATTTATGTGCGCGCATTCCGGACGCCATCTGGGCACATTGGAAGGCTGCATAGCGCCGATACAACGGGTGTTACACGACCCAGTTTATAGCCCAGTGAGCTGGCACACCGGGGGAGGCCTCACAGTTTTGGAAATGCAGTGAAATACATTGAAGTGTTTATAAATACAGAGAGCTGACAAACCAGGGGAGGCCTCACAGTGTTGCAAATGCAGTGAAATACATTGACGTGTTTATAAATACAGAGAGCTGACATACCAGGGGAGGCCTCACAGTTTTGGAAATGCAGTGAAATGCATTGAAGTGTTTATAAACACAGGGAGCTGACATACCAGGGGAGGCCTCGCAGTGTAGGACACGGAGTGAAATACAGTGAAGTGTTTATAAACACTGAAAGCTGATACACAAGGGGAGACCTCACAGTGTTGGGCACGGAGTGAAATACAGTGAAGTGTTTATAATCACTGAAAGCTGATACACAAGGGGAGACCTCACAGTGTTGGGCACGGAGTGAAATACAGTGAAGTGTTTATAATCACTGAAAGCTGATACACAAGGGGAGACCTCACAGTGTTGGGCACGGAGTGAAATACAGTGAAGTGTTTATAATCACTGAAAGCTGATACACCAGGGGAGGCCTCGCAGTGTTGGGAACGGAGTGAAATACAGTGAAGTGTTTATAATCACTGAAAGTTGATAGACCAGGGGAGGCCTCACATTGTTGTACAAGGAGTGAAACACACCGCAGTGTTTGTAACACAGAAATCTGACACACTAGGGGAGGCCTCACAGTGATGGACACGCAGTGAAATACAATGAAGTCTTTATAAACACAGAAAGCTGACACATCGTTACATTGGAAGATCGGAACAGGATTAGGCCATTTAGTCCCTCGAGCATGTTCCAACTTTCAATGAGATCATGCTTAATCTTTGACCTAACTCCACATATCAGCCTTAGCCCCAAATCCCTTCATACCTTTGGTTACCATAAATCTTTCAATATCAAATTTATAATTAACATTTGAGCTAGCATCAACTGCCGTTTGATGAAGAGATTTCCAAACTTCTCCCACCCTTTCCCTGTAGAAGTGTTTCCGAACTTCACTCCTGAAAGTCCTGGCTTTAATTTTCAGGCTATACCCCTAGTCCGAGACTCCCCAAACAGCGGAAATAATTTCTCTCTATCGAACCGATCAGTTCCTCGTAATACCTTGAAAACTGCGATCAAATTATCCCTTAATCTTCTAAATTCCAGGGAACACAAGTCTAGTTTGTTTACTCTCTCCTCGTAATTGAACCCTTAGTGCCCAGGTATCATTTCAGTAAATCTGCTCTGCACTCCCAAGGCCAATATGTCCTTCCTAAGGTGTGGTACCCAGGACTGAACACAGTAATCCAGCTGTTCTCTAACCAGGGCTTTATACAGCTGCAGCATAACTTCTACCCACGTATTCTGGTCCTCTGGATATAAAGGCCAGCATTCCATTCGCCTTTTATGATTATTTTCTGTGCCTGTCCATGATATTTTAATGATCGATATACATGGACCTCTAAGTCTCTTGTGATTTTGTGATTTCCGTTCCCACTGCTGTTTCCCTGCACCAGTTACAAAGTACAGTCCTGGTCCCACTGCTGCTGAGACCCTGTGATTCTGCCATCTCAAGCCTTCATTTCTCCAACACTCTCGTCACCTCACATATTTAAATTAGCTGAGCGAGGACATACCACCTGGAATCACAAAGCCTTTCCCTGATTTCTCTCGGTGTGACCCGTCCAGTTAAAGAGGCCTCATTCTGTTATCTCACGGTGTGACCCAGCCAGTTAAAACAGTCTCACCCTGAGATCTCACGGTTTGATCCGTCCAGTTAAAGGGGGTCTCACCGTGTGGTCTCACGGTGTGACCCGTCCAACTAAAGAGGCTTCAACCTGTGATCTCATGGTGTGACACCTCCAGTTAAAGGGGCCTCACGCTATGATCTCACGGTGTGACCCGTCCAGTGAAAGAGGTTTCATCCTGTGATCTCACGTTGTGACACCTCCAGTTAAAGGGGCCTCACCATGTGATCTCACGGTTTGACCTGTCCAGTTAAAGGGGCCCCACCCTGTGATCGCACGGATTGACCCGTCCTGTTAAGGGGACGAGAGAGAGACAGAGGAAATTGTCCCAGCTCCAGAAAAGCATGCAGGATCTGCTCCAGCTGCAGTCGATGGGGATCGATGTTGGGGAGGAACTCAGAGAGTTGAAGGGCCAGAAGTCTCAATCTTCACCTCCGAGGCCTCAAAGATCACCTTTTGGTCCAGAGTCCGCTCCGTGGGGCAGGACGAGAAGTGCTCGCGCTTCTTCTTCTGAACGGTGCACGGAGAGACCTCTGGTGATCAGCAGCCTGAAGGAGGGAGAGGGCTCGGTGACGTCTTCACAGACCGACATACTGAGGGTCAGCAAGTCCTTTTATGCCGGGCTGTATGACGCGAAGCCCAGAGACAGCACAGCCTCCCAATCCTTCCTGTCCTCTCTCTCTTAGAGGACAGCGAGTGGGAGAGCCTGGATTGGTCACTGACCTTGGACGAGTTGACAAAAGCCGTCCAGTCCTTCGAGAAGAGTAGAATTCCGGGGAGCGATGGTTTACCGGTTGAGTTGTACTCAGCTCTGAGGGATTGGATAGGCCCAGACCTACTGGAAGTGTATGGGGGTACGCTTCTGGCAGGCAGCATGTCAGAATCCATGAGGAAAGGCATCATCATCATCATCTACAAGCAGAAGGGGGAGAGGGAAGAAATCAGAAATTGGTGACCCATTTCCTTGCTAAATGACGACTTGAAAATTCTGTCTGCGGCCATCGCCAACAGCCTAAAGTCTGCTCTGGAGCGGTTGATCCATCCGGATCAGACCTGTACTGTACCCGGCAGGAAGATCTCTGATAGCCTTGTGCTGCCCAGGCATACGATCGCCTACGTGCAGGACAGGGGGGTAAACACCTGCCTCATCAGCCTTGAACAGGACAAGGCCTTGCTCAGAATATCTCACACCGACATGATGGACGTGCTCTCCAAAATGGGCTTTGAGGAGGGAATCCGCGATTTGATCCGACTGCTCTATGTGGACATCCGCAGCACATTCCTAATCAATGGGCGGGAGTCGGAGAGTTTTCCAATCATATCTGGAGTCAGACAGGGCTGTCCTCTCTCCGCGGTCTTGTTCAAGTGTTGTATCGAGCTATTTGACCCGTCCATCAGGAAGGGCACAGGTATCAGGGGGATGACGATCCCAGGCAGTGGAGCCACTCAGGTTAAGGCCTCCCTGTACATGGATGACGACACCGCCTTTTGCTCCGATCAGCAGTCGGTCCACAGACTGATGGGCATCTGCGAACTATTCGAACTGGCCTCGGGGTCCAGAGTGAACCGCAGTATGAGTGAGGCCACGTTCTATGGCAGGTGGGAGACCCGATCCTTTGTCCCTTTCACCGTCAGGTCCGACTACCTGATTCAGGGGGGCCCTGGCCTCCACCAGGCCATGGGGGGAGCGGGTCGCCAAGGCGAAACAGAAGCTTGTTACATTAGGGGGCTCAATAACGGGCAGGAACCTGGTGATAAAGTGTGAGGCACTCGCGGTGTTGCTCTACGTGGCCCAGGTCTGGCCCATTCCCCACCGCTCGGTCGCCACAGTCACCCGAGCTATCTTCCACTTTGTCTGGAGGTCCAAGGTAGAATGTGTCCACAGGGACACCATGTACAAGTCCCCAGGCAAAGGGGGCAGAAGCGTCCCTAATGCTGCCCTGATCCTGATGGATATTTTTGTGTGTGGCTGCCTCAGGATGTGTGTAGAGCCCTGTTACACAAACACCAAGTGTCACTACGTGCTGAGTTTCTACCTGTCCAATACACTGAGAAAACTGGGTCTGGCCATGCTGGCCGAGCAGACGCAGGATGTACCGTCCAGCTGGACCGTCCCCCACCACTGTCCCAGGTGGAGAATTTCCTGAGGAGGAACCACTTCGATCACAAGGCCGTCAGACAGTGGTCGACGAGGAACGTTCTGGGGGTCCTGCAGGAAAAGGAGAGGGTGGATCCGATCGGGCAGTTCCCCGACCAGACGGTTGATGCCATTTGGCAGAACATCTCCTCGCTGGAACTGACCAACAGGCACCAGGATGTGGTCTGGATGGTGGTGAGAAGGACCCTCCCAGTGCGGTCCTTCCAACACGCACGGAATCTCAGCACCACCTCGAGCTGCCTTCAAAGCTGCAACGGGGATGAGACCGTCGTCCGTCTTCTGGTGGACTGAACCTTCACGCAGAATGTGTGGAGAGAGATGTGTTTGTCTCTGTCCCAGTTCATCCCCAATACCTCGGTAACACAGTACGCTGTGCTCTACGAACTGTTCCCCAGAACACAGAGAGAGATATCAACTGCTACTGGAAGACCATCAACTTGGTGCAGGAGGCCCTTTGGTCTACCCAAAACCTACAGGTTTTCCAGCTGAAGGAACGGTCCACGACTGAGTTTTGCCGATTGGCACACTCCAAGGTCCAGGGGAATGTGCTGCGGGACGCACTGAGACACGGTGCAGCCTATGCAAGGGCTCAATGGGAAAAGGCTACTGTGTGAAGCCATCCCACCTTTTATTATACAGAATGTATTATAAGAGATGGACTGTGTTTTCTATTGAAATAATGGGATCAGACTGTGTGCGATCTGTTTTGTATTGTTTTGAATTGAAATTGCGATTTTTACCCTGAACTGTAGGTATCCTTAAATTTTATGAAATAAAGTATATTTTGAAAATAAAAAGAATTGATGCTAAAAGGGATTCCTTGCAGCAGCGAGAGACCTGTCCGACTGACTGAGAGGTGTTTTTTTCCCTGAAAGTTCGTGCGGTTTGACGTGTTGTTGCTCAAACGCGCACCCTGCTGGTGAGCAGAGGCAAATGCTTGAGAAAAACAGGCGTGTTCGGACAGACAAGGAAAGTTTCAAGGTTTGAGAAAGGAAAAGCCCCAACATTTTAAGCAGTGAGCAGTCTGTAAAGTTAAGAAAGCGGCCTTGAGCTCAATACCGCTAACTCCTAAAGCACGCTCACTATTTTGAGACTGACTCGCTACCTGCTCATACCACAGCGCTGTGGGACTGTAAACTGCTACTTGATCGGCTAGTGGAGCAATGGGTAACGTGTCTGATCAGGGTTCAGAGATTTGTTGGTTCAATTTCGACCTAGATGGATGGTTTTTGCAAACTGCCGATCAGTTTTTGATTTTACACCTTACAAACTGTCCGACTTGGTAGTGTTGCCTGCTTATTTTAGGTCACGTGTCTTCTTAGCGCAGCAGGCAGTGCGTCAGTCTTATAATCTGAAAGTCCTCCGTTCACTCCTCAGAGAAAGCATCATAAAGCTTTTCTTTCCATCTCTCACCTCATCTTTCCATGAGATCAATATCAAGAATTTTTCTTCCTGCAGCATACCAAAAGATTTGCTGCCCCTTGACCTCCCTGTACCGTAGCACGCAGTGAAGCTTAAAAAGTACATGGATCATGGGCTCGCTGAAAACTGACGCCACTTTCGTATCTGGACAATTGACCCAAGTCAAAAGGTGAGTCGAGAATGCAAGGATCGATCCTGCAATCTCTCACATGCTCAGCGAACACTCGACCAGAATCATAGAAAGGTTACAGCACGGAAGGAGGCCATTCGGCCCATCGCGTCCGCTCCGGCTCTATGCAAGAGCAATCCAGCTAGTCCCACTCCCCCACCCCATCCCCGTAGCCCTGCATTTTTTTTTCCTTTCCATGAATGAATCACCCCCTCGAGCAGTGCATTCCAGATCCTAACCACTCCCTGTGTAAAAACGTTTTTCCTCATGTCACCTTTGGTTCTTTTGCCAATCACCTGAAATCTATGTCTTCTGCCCCTTTACCCTTCCGCCAATGGGAACTGTCTCTCTCTATATACTATGTTTAGACCCTTCAAGGTTTGGAAAATCTCTTTCAAATCTGCTCGCAACCCTCTCTGTTCCAAGGCGAACATACCCATCTTCTCCAGTCTATCCACGTAACTAAAGTCCCTCATCCCTGGAATCATTGTAGTAAATCTCTTCTGCACCCTTTCTAAGGCCGTCACATCTTTCCTAAAATGCGGTGCCCAGAAGTAGACACAATACTCCAATTGTGGCCGAACCGGTGTTTTATAAATGTTCATCATGACTTCCATACTTTTGTCGTCCACTTATGAAGCCCAAGATCCCGTGTGCTTTTTAACCACTTTCTCAACCTGTCCTGCCACCTTCAATGATTTGTGCACATACACCCCCAGACCTCTCTGTTCCTGTACCCATTTTAGAGTGTGCCCTTTAGTTTATATTGCCTCTCCTGTTTATTCCGAACAAAATGCATCACTTTGCATTTTTCTGCGTTAATTTTCATCTGCCACATGTCCGTCCATGCAACCAACGTGTCCAGATCCTCTTGAAGTCTATCACTATCACTGCTTACTACCCTTCCAAGTTTTGTGTCATCTGCAACTTTGGAAATTGTGCCCTGTACACCCAAGTCCAAGTCATTAATATATATCAAGAAAAGCAATGGTCCCAGCACCGATTGTATACCTCCCTCCAGTCCGAAAAAAACAACCGTTGACCACTACTCTCTGTTTTGTGCACCTTAGGCAATTCTGTATCCATGTTTCTGCTGCCCCCTTTATTCCATATTTCAGATTGTTCCTTGTAAATTGCCCTTCACAGTAATTTCTTCGCACACGCCTCCAAGCAGCTCCACGACCAGCAGAGAAATCTTGCCTTGGGTTGGCGCCCCCTGAAAACAATCAATACTTTACTCCAATTGGCGGTATAGAGCATCAGCAAGTGAGCAATAGCAGAACGTGACTCACAGTAATCGTGAATGATGCTGAGAAGAGCCAGAGCCTGCAAAAGGCAGACGAGGTCACCGCAAAGGAACAGCGGCACCGAGCTCAAGGGAGCAATTAGAGCCGTGTCTGTCTGATTGACTGATGGAAGGCTTTTTTGCCTGAAAGCGGTTTGAAGTCTTGTTACTGAAAGGCACTCCCTGCCGGTGAGCAGAGGCAAATGCTCGAACAAAAAGCCGTGCTCGGGCAGACACAGAAAGCTTTAAGGTTTGAGAAAGGAAAAGAGGTCTCCTGTGCCTCAGCACCAACATGTTAAGCTCTCGGCTGCCTGTAAAGTTAAGAGAGCGGCCTTGAGCTAGTAGCTACTTACTGCAAAAGCACGCTTGCTTCTTCGAGCCAGAATTAAACCAGCAAACTAAAGATGACTTTGCTTTGTTTTCGACTACAGTCCTCTGCACTCCTCGGTGAGCGATCGAAGGGAAGCCGCAAAGATTGCTCTCTTTGGTGATTGTTCACCGTGCTTTATTTCATAAAATTTAAGAATCCACAGAGTTCAAACTAAACACCACAGTTTCAAAGCAATATAATTCAAAATAATGCATAACAGATCGTACAAAATATGATCCCAATATTACAATTCAATTACATTTCATATTTTATAATACATGGTGAACAATACAAGGTGGGATGGCTTTCCACGGTTCCCTTTCGCCTTAAAGCCTTTGCGTAGGCCGCACGTCGCTTCAGTGCGTCCCGCAGCAGGTACTCCTGGACCTTGGAGTGTGCCAATCAGCAACACTCCGTCGTGGACAGCTCCCTCAGGTTGAAAGCCAGCAGGTTCAGGGCGGATCAAAGGGCCTCCTTCACTTAGTTGATGTTCTTCCAGCAGCAGTTGATATCTGTCTCGGTGTGCGTCCTGGGAAACAGCCCACAGAGCGCAGCGTCCTGTGTTACCGAGGTGTTGGGGATGAGCCGGGACAGATACCAACGCATCTCTCTCCACAACTCTGGCCCGGGAAAATTGGAATCAAAGATTGGCAGGCAAAACTGTAATCGAACAATGGGCGGCCTTTAAAGAGGAGATGGCCCGGGTACAGTCTGGGTACATTCTCACGAGTGGGAAAGGTAGGTCAACTAAAGCCAGATCTCCCTGGATGACGAAAGAGATAGAGTGTAAGATGAAGCAGAGAATGGGGGCGTATGGCAGATGTCAGGGTGATAATACAAGTGAGAACCAGGCTGAATATCGAAATCTCAGAGGAGAAGTGAAAAAGGAAATAAGAGGGGCAAAGAGAGAATATGAGAATAGACGGGATTCTCACACAAAAAGGGAATCCCAAAGTCTTCGACAGGCATATAAATGAAACGGGTAGTAAGAAGTGGGATGGGGCCGGTTTGGGACCAAAAAGGAGATCTACGCATGGTGACAGAGGGTATGGCTAAGGTACTAAATGAGTCTGTCATTACCAAGGAAGAAGATGCTCCCAAAGTCGCAGTAAAAGTGGAGGTAGTTCATCTATTGGATGGGCTAAAAAATGACAAAGAAGAGGTAACAGAAAGGCTGGCTATGCTTAAAGTAGATAAGTCACCCGGTCCAGATGCGATGCATCCGAGGTTGCCGAAGGAAGTAAGGATGGAAATTGCGGAGGTACTGGCCATAATCTTCCAATCATCCTTGGATACGGAGTTGGTGCCATAGGACTGGAGAATTGCAGATGTTCAAAAAAGGGTACCAGGATAAACCCATCAACTACAGGCCAGTCAGTTTCACCTCGGTGGTGGGGAAGCTTTTGGAAAAAATAATCAGGGATAAAATGAATAGCCACTTGGACAAGTGTGGGTTAATAAAGGGACAAATTGGAAAGCCCTTTCAAAGAGCTGGCACAGGCACAGTGGGCTGAATGGCCTTCTCTTGTGCCGTACCTACTATGAAAATATGAAACTATGAACAAAACAATTTCAACAACTTAAACGTCATAAACCTGAAAAAGAATGGCAGCCAGTATGGCAGCAATCTTACTGAGGGACAAACTGGACATCTTACTGAGGTGCAAAGCGGCTATCTTACTGAGGGGCAAGGCAACCAACTTACTGGCGGGCAAGGGGGCAATGTCAAACAAATTGGCCGCCATGAAACTTAAACAAAATGGCCGCCCATATCCTGAAACAAAATGACCACCAGAAAGGCAGCCATCTTAATGAGGGGCAAGGTGGAGCTTGTTCTGGTCAGAGACACGGAGAGGGTTCATTTGCTGTTCCTGTTAAATCACTGTTACACTATAGTTAACGATACAAACTGTGTGAGACTGGCACTAGCTGATGTTTAACACAAAGACAGCGGTGCAGTGAGGGAATTAAACACCAAAACGTGAACTTCTGCTGAAAAAAAAGGATTAACGTTTGTTTTTTTTTTGACGTAATGTTCACGGCGAAGGAGAGACCAGACAATCGTACGAAAGGTCAAATTAGCAATTTTGTGTAGAGAATGCAATTCTAGCTTCTATTAAATCAATCAGATTAAAATTTGACTCAATGTGAATGTGGTTCTGATAAGGGATTGTGTTTATTTCTCCATTATTATTTAATCTGAAACAATAACAGTATTTGTAACTGTAACAGAGCAGAAGAGTACTGCGGGACCCTGTCACAAGTAACACAGCAAAGGGGGTAAGAGTACAGTGTGATTTATCACAGAATCCAGCAGCTCACTAGGAAAGTTACACATGGTACAGATGGAGGAGCGAAAAGGTGCAAAGTGATTTTACACTTCAATTTGGAGCAATGATTTTTATCTCCACAAGGTTTAATTTTATAATTAGTTCAATGCGCTCTTTTTCCTGAAGAAACTTCAGGCACAAACCATGGCGTAATGAAGAAAACAATCATTTATCATTATTAATACACTAGAACATTTGAGATTATAATTTAAACAACACATTGGGTTTATGCCCGAATTAGAATTGCTTTAACACCAATAAAACAACACATTCTGAATTCCCAAAATGCATAACCGTTTGGAAATCCAGTGTCTATCTTAGACTAAGCCCATAACGAAAGTTTTATACTGATGGTTGGCTCAATCTTGCCGGGAAGATTCCGGGTATTTTGATGGAGACCGTTGTCGTGTAGCGTGACTTTCTCTTGTATCCAGGTCATCTGCTTCACAGGCAATCTGTAAACCAGCATCGAGGCATCAAGCTGGGAGGTCGCGAGCAGTCATGAAGATTCCAGGAAGTGAAAGGTGAGATTGGAGCAGTTATGGTGGATCAGTGTCTCTCCCCACTCAACTTCTGCCCAGCTTTTAAAGAAATTTTGAAGCAGTATCACACCTCTGGGACCGTGGCTTATCAACAATAGGTTCCGACAAATACAGCCCACGATTGATTGACACTTCACTTGTTTTCTCTCAGTGTCCACAACGTAGCCTAGTTAAGTCGGCAGGAGTTCAAACCACTTCTAGCCCTCCTGGAATCGTTCTTGTTGCCATGGTGATCTATCCTCCGCTGTCTGATCTTTTGCAATGTGTCACTAACAAACCTTCAATCGTCCTTTTCCTTCAGACATGCTGAAGCCGATTTATTCTCAGGCCTTCGGTTATCAGATGAATGTTTACTACACAGAGCAGCTGGGAAACTCCTGCAGTCAGTAATGGTCAGGGTCAGGTACACAAGACTGAGTGACTTTTTTGTGCAGCCTGCAGGCATCACACATCGAAATGTCAAAATTAAATCCACAAGAGTGTTACCCCAGAACAAACAGGAACTGTCTGGCCTGCTTCATCTGCTGCTGTTCTGCTGGTCAGCACTCTCACACACTCCAGGCTGATTACACAGTTTGTTTAATGCTTTCTGCGTTCTATTCTCATTCCTGTCTCTGCCTTCTTGTCACTATATATGTTTGTCCGTCTTTCATTGTGTCTGTTCTCTGTTTTTATCGTTTATCTCTGTTGACATTCTGTGCGTTTTTCTATCTTGTTATTTCCACTTCTACTTTTATCAATTTGTGATTCTGTGTCAATGTCTTTCTCTCTCGTTGCATCCACGTCTGCTTGCTCTCTCTCATTATGCTTTCTTTCACGCTTTTTATCGCTCTTTATTTTTATCTCCTGCCTTACAAACTCTCTTTATTTCTCTCCTTCTCCTCGTAACTATGTCTCTACCTCTCTTTGTTTCTATCTCTCTCGCTCACACACCCTCTCCCTTTCATGTGAATCTCTCTTAATTTTCTGCGCTTTTGATTCATTCTATTGCATTTGTCCCTCTGTCTCTCTCTCCCGTTGTCGCCCCGTTTCTCTCTTTTCCTGCCTCTCTCTTTCTCTCTTTCTCACTCTCTTTGTCTGTTTCTCTGTCGTTGTTTCTCTCCCGGTCTCTCTCTTCCTCACTCTGTCTCTCTCTTTTTCTTTGTCTCTGCTTCTCGCCCTCTGTCTCATTCTCGCTCTCTGTATCACTATCTGGCTCTCTCTCACTCTCTATCTCTGTGTATGTCTGTGTGTGTGTGTGTGTGCGTGTGTGTTTCTCTCCCTCTCCAAATCACCATCCCTCCCTCTCACTTCCTTTCCCTGTCGCTCCCTCTTTATCTATCTCTATGTCTTTCTCTCTCTCTCTCTTCCTCCCTCTCTCTCCCGTTCTCGCTCCCGATCTCTCTCCCTCTCCATTTATGTGGAGTGTCGCCCATTGTGATCAGGCCCACTGCAGCTACTTTTATTCCAAGCTTTGTAATTTATTTCAAGTCCAGCTGATCTAATTAGTGCCGTCAGTTCGAGCAAAAATGCATGTGTAGTCTGCAGAATAAATCCTGCCTCAAAAGGTCAGATTTTAATAAAATATAATATTAGAAGCATATTTCAGATCATTTAATGGCTCTGTGCTGCTAATATAAAATGTATTTTCCGTCCCCCGGGAAGTGTAGGGGATGGAGTATGAAATGGGATTTTTTCTAGTGCTTGAACCCCTTCAGCTCTTTCTATGATTTCACTAATTTAACAATTAGATTGAGTGGGTATTTCACCGCGTTCTTCAGTTCCTCTCTGAATTTAGTCTGAGTCAGGACATAAATACACGTATTTGTGCAGGAACTGAGGAGCTGCAGCATCTTTGCTGTGTGATCTGTGAGATAAACAGGGTCAGTGTAGGAGTAATAAAACCGAATGTCTGCAATTCGCACATAAATGTTCAATGCAACCTTTGTCAGCCACAACAGTATAAAACTGCCCGATATACTGAAGAGTAAAATGATGGATTTCTTTCGGTTCTCCATCTCTGGATCACTCTGATTCTCTCCATTGCTGCAGCCCCGGAGTCCCCTGCGAACTCGACTGGACACTAAAATACACCTGACCGTCAGAACATTGAACAGCAAAATCAGACAGAACGGTACGCAAGGGGTTAAAATGACGTGAAACATGTCAAATGCGGTCCATGCAGGGGAAGTACTGAAGCTCGGTTTAACCTCACAAAACCAGGGAACATTATCGATTATATCGTAAGGTTCAAATGTAAAGTACACTGGGAAACTCACCAAACAGCCCAGCACACTAACTATTCCCAGAACCACAGCCGCCGTTCTCTCCGTGCAATATTTAGTTTTCAGCCTCTCACAACAAATGGCCACAAATCGATCAAAGGTGAAAGCGACTGTGAACCAGACAGAAACCCCCGTGGCTGCAGTACTCAAGGAGGCAATAAAACTACACACAGGAGTAATGAGCAGGAATGAATCTCTGAAATACATTATACCAATCCAATTCAATATCACACCAATGATAACGACCAGGAGATCGCCCACTGCCATTCCCACCAGGTAGGCACTGATACATTTGGAGAGACCGCACTTTCCTCTGGACACGATCACAATCGCCACCAAGTTAACTGTAAGAGAGAGAAAAGGAATCAGAGAAATTACTGATCAGACCTGGAGCCAAAGCAGCAGTTTGAGAGGATCTGGGGTGAAATTTCCAGTTTTGTTGCTGCATCGAAGGGTGGAAAGTGATTGATTGACCTGGGCAGCGCTTTCGGGCAGAGAGATGTTTTTAAACACAATGATCAATAATGAATTGGGAGATGGATACAGAAAGTGAATAAAGTGAGCACCGGATCCACTGGAAGGGCTGAGTGAGGGCGCAGTGCCGGTGGGGAAGGGAGAAGGGGTTTTACACACCGGGAATCCAGCGGATTAAAGCCGGATTTGGCTTCCAGACTGACGGGAAAGAGGGGGAAGGGTGGGGAATGTGAGGGGACAGGGGGAGGTTCAGCTGGTTTATTTTTCTGGGTTAAGAGAGCCGACAGTGGCTGGCACTAAATGGGAAAGGCAGCTGGAGACCGAGCCAGTGAGTGAGATTGGGAGGGAGACAAGGAAAAGGACATGTAGGAGCTGGAGGGGAGTCAGGAGCAGATGGTTTGGGAAAGCGAACAAATTGAAGCAACGGATGAGGAGACAGAGGATTCAATGCAGTGGGAGGAGAGGCTGGGATTCACAGGGAGAGACTGCAGCAGAGTGTGAGAGGAAATCTAATCTATGGGTCCCACTAACACAATCCAACTAATACATTCAACAGTTCATTTCTGTGGTTATTGATGTCAGGGAAACTGTGCAGTTGTAAAATGTGTACAATAAATGTACTTTGTAATTCACTTGAAATTAAATTTAAATGTTTTAATTAAATCAACCTCGTTGTTTATTGAATTCACCTAACTTTAACGTACTGTATCCGAACAATTCATTACGATCAAGACATTTCTGATTATATTTTTTTCAGCAAATTTTAATTATGTTTAGTGTTAAGTTGGAAAACAAGGAACATTCACAAAAACAGACTGAGGACCTGACAGGGATATAAACATGAGGAGCGAGTCCCACAATAAAAAACTCACCCAATCTGACCATACCATAATAACACAGTCAAGTCATTTTTTCTATGTTTAATTGTACTTGAAGTTTCAGCAGTTCATTCTAATGAATTATTCACACCACAGCCTCTCGCTTTCCCTCTCAGTCACCCTCTCTATCACTCACTCTACTCCCTATCTCAATTCAATTTTCATATCCGATTAAATCCTATCATCCTGTGCCTGTATTCTGTTCACCAGCCCCGTGTTCCACCGATCCTATTCTCAGTGTCAGTTTGTTAAATAGTGAAGCCTCTGTGGAATAGTTTAATATGTCCACAGATCATCCAACTCTCCACCTGTTCACCTACACTGTTCACTTCATCTACAAATCATGGAATAAACAGAATCGAATGCCTCTCCCAGGCAGATCTCACAATAATTGAGATTCCTTCACCTGTAATTATAGGGTACAGGGATAGATGGCGGGATTGTTGAATTTACAAAACGCCAACATCATACTTATAACCTACAGGTACAGAGAAGGGCTGCTGATTCCAACAGGGACAGTGCAAATTGAGACCACAAAACATCAAAACATTTCATTTTACAGTGAAGTCCAGTGACAGTCAGTGAATTCATCCACAGTGAAGCAGAGAAGGAGATGTGAAAGAGTCAGCAGAAAACTCAGTTCATTAACCAGCCATCTGAAGCGGCGTCAGATACACACATAATGAAATAATATTTCATAACAGTGATCACCAATAAATACATTGAAATCCCAGTTAAACTGAAGTATATTATTGGGGAGGGAAGACATTCCGCTGCCTCCTTGTAACACTGAGACCGTGAGCTGTCTCATTATCAATCACTGAAAACACACTGATGAAAGTATATTCCAGGACAGGTTAGTTCCACAACAAGAAACTGTTATCATCTCCTGATGGTCTGATACCAACTCTTAGCCCAATACATTCAGTACAGAGAATAATGCAGCAACAATGCCAGGGTTGGATAGACAAATTCATGACAGATATAATGCAGCGCCTCAATAGCGAAAGAGCAGAGACTTAACACATTCCATCATTCAACCAATAGAACAGAACAAGTGACTGTGTAAAATATGTAGGGACAAAAAAGAATTTGCCAAGTACAGCAGCAGAGTCAACACCGATTTACACCATTAACAGCTGAGATAACGGCTTACCTGGAACTCCAATGGCTGCAAGAACTGGATAATAAATGCATATTATCTGATGGATTACTGGATATCCCATTTCTGTGAGAAGCACTGACTTCTGTTGGCCTGGAAACCACAGCTCCAGCAGGCACTCTGAGCTGATCCATCCCAACAAGCCCTGATTTATACAGGGGATAAGTCTCCACTGACACGGTTATACTCCTGACCATTGCTATTAGTAACAGTCAGTTTAACAAACACATTATATCAGCAGCTTTGACTCCGATGTAAATAATGTGGTGAATAAAACACAAACATCTCAAAGTCCAGGTTATTACTTAATCAGACCTCTCTCAGGAATAAAGTTTAAATCTGTTCTCATACAGGACTGATCCAACAATAATAAACGGCTTCATTTACAGCTTTTATATAACTATATTGACCATGTTCACACCTGGTGTTTCATTTATAATTTAGACCGATTTCTCCGCAGTGTGCACTGAACCCAGGGACAGGAGCAGACCCGTTTCACTCTGTTCCTGCAGTTTCCAGTTAAAATATGAATTGTGAGTCTCTGACACGAGGGCAGGTTGAGGATTGCAGCCTGGAAATGACTTTGGGTGATATTAGGGGATGGACACATTGGACAAAATGGAGCACAGCGCGGCCAACATTTTGGAAAAAGGCGGCTGCGCCGCCGCCATCTTGTTCAGATGGCAGCAAGTTGCCAACAGAGTGTCCCCAGTGATCCCGCAGTGAACCCAGAATGATTCCAGGGTGCAGCCAGTCAGCCCAGAGTGATGACAGAGTGGTGGTCTTTATCATCAGACCACCACCACCAACAACAACAACATGTGTTTATAATATATTTATATTACCTGTATATTTATGATGTGTTTATATATTTTGAAGTGTATTTGCACAGGGGCAGCATGGCTGCAGGTGCGGCAGCCGGGCTTGGACCAAATGGAGGCCGAGGGGAGTCCGTCCCGGACAAAATGGGGGCGAGCGCTTCCACCACTTTGGAAAGAAAGGCCGCTGGCGCGGCTTCCATGCCAAAATAGAATCCAGCTTGGCCTCCAACTTGCACAAAATGGAAGTCAGCTTGGCCACAACCCTGGACAAAATGGAGGACGGTGCGGCCAACCTTTTGGAAAAAAGGCGGCCGCGCCGCCGCCAACTTGGTCAGATGGCGGCAAGTAGCCAACAGATTGTCCCCGGTGATCCCGCAGTCAACCCAGAATGATGCCAACAAGCCCTGATTTATACAGGGGATAAGTCTCCACTGACACGGTTATGCTCCTCACCATTGCTATTCGTAACAGTGCCTTTAACAAATACATTACATCAGCAGCTTTGACTCCGATGTATATAATGTGGTGAATAAACAGATCTCAAAGTCCAGGTTATTATCTTCATCAAACCTCTCTCAGGAATAAAGTTTAAATCTGTTCTCATACAGGACTGATCCAATAATAATGAGCTGGTCCATTCACAGTTTTTGTATAATTTTGTTGACCAAGTTCACTCCTGGTGATTCATTTATCAATGTTACCGATTTCTCCGCAGTGTAAACTGAATCCAGGGACACAAGCAGACCCGTTTCACTCTGTTCCTGCAGTTTCCCAGTTAAAATATGAATTGTGGGTCTCTGACACGAGGACAGTTAAAGGGCAGGTTGAGGATTGCAGCCTAGAAATGACTGTGGTGATATTTGGGGACGGACACTGAACGTGTCCCATTGACATTCCTCTCTCCGCTATTTTACTGCAGAAGTTTATCCGTTTATTTTACATTGGTTAACTGCTCCAGTAACATTGGTCCCGTGTAACACCGAGCTGAGCTCATGACCTGATTTGACCTACATCGCAAAGGCCCCGTGATTCCCTCACCCGCCTGCATTCCTTCCTCAGCCCATTGCCATTCAAACCCTCATCAATGCCTCTGTCCCCTCCAGACTCCATTCCTCCAATGCACTCCTGGCCGGCCACCCAACCTCCACCTTCCATAAACGTGAGCTCGTCCAAAACTCTGTAGTCCGTGTCCAACCAGCACCAGGCACTGCTCGGACTCACTGACCCTCACTGGCTCCCAGTTCCATATACCTTAAATTTGAAATCCTCATCCTTGGATTTAAAACCCTCCATGGACCACCCCTCCCCGTCTCCATACCGACAGACAACTCACCCGTCGCCTTTTCATTCATCAGACACTGGCCTCTTTTGGCGGGACTTCCCTCACTTGGTTCCACTCACCTCTGTCTGTGGAATTTGCTGCCCGAGGAAGATGTGTAAGCTACATCATTAAACAAATTAAAAACAGAAATAGACAGTTTCCTGGAAGTAAAGGGAATTAGGGGTTACGGGGAGTGGGCAGGAAATTGGACATGAATTTAGATTTGAGGTGAGGATCAGATCAGCCATGATCTTATTGAATGGCGGAACAGGCTCGAGGGGCCGATTCGCCTACTCCTGCTCCTATTTCTTATGTTCTGATGTTCTTATTTGATCAGAGCCAGGAGAAGCTTCTCTTCCCACCCTATCACCGTTTTCTCTGATGTTTCTAAAGGTATAATCCTTGGCTCCCTCCTCTTCCTCATCTACATGCTGCCCTTTGGTGACACAGTCCACAGACATGGACCAGCTTTCAGATGGACGCTGACAAAACCACCGCCTCTCTTGACCCTTCCAATATCTTTGTGCTGTCAGACCCACATTCTGTTTTAAATGAGCCCCCAGTTCCTCCAGTTAAAAATTGGGAAGTCATGATATTTGGCCCCAAAATCTCCACATCCTTGCCAGGGATTCCATCCCCATCCCTGGCTTTTTGATTGGTGAGTTGCTCACCAACCACCGAAGCCCTTACTGACCTACTTTTGATTCCAGTCTCCTAAGCCTGTAATGTATTTTTATTCTTTCTTACACTTAATTGAATCAGAGTCTCAACCCTCCCTATCTCTGTAAACTCCCCAGTCCGACAGCCCCTCCCAAACACTCTACTCCTCCACCTCTGGCCACTTGTGCATCCGCAGTCCATTTGTCCTATTTTTGACAGCCGTGCCTTCAGCCATGGCCACGCTCCTAAATGCCCTCCCGAAGCCCCTCCATCTCCCTCTCCTCCTTTCAGGTGTCAGACGTGGATCATTGGTAGCAGTCTCATCTGTGAGTTAGAAAGCTGTGCATTGAAGTCCAATTCCAGAGACTTGAACACATAATCCAGGCTGACACTGCAGTGCAGGTTAGTAGTGAGGTCGTGGTGCACTGTCGGAAAGTCACGACTGAGGGAGTGTAATACTGTCAGAGGCTCAGTACTGAAGGAGTGCTGCATTGTCGGGCAGTCAGTACCGAGGGAATGTTGCAATGTCGGATGGTCAGGACTGAGGGAGTGCTGCATTGTCGGAGGGTCAGTAATGTGGGAGTTTTGAACTGTGGGGAGAGTCAGTACTGAGGGAGTGTTACACTGTCGGAGGGTCAGTACTGAGGGAGTGCTGCACTGTCGGAGAGTCAGTACGAAGGAAGTACTGCACTGTCGGAGGGTCAGTACTGAGGGAGTGCTGCACTGTCGGATAGTAAGTACTAAGGAAGTGCTGCACTGTCGGAGAGTCAGTACTGAGGGACTGGCACTCTGTTGGATGGTCAGAGCTGCGGGAGCTCAGTACTGTTGAGGATCAGTACTGAGGGAGTGCTACACTGTCGGAGGGTTAGTACTGAGGGAGTGCTGCACTGTCGGAGGGTTAGTACTGAAGGAGTGCTGCACTGTCGGAGGGTTAGTACTGAGTTAGTGCTACACTATCGGAGGCTCAGTACTGAGGGAGTTTTGCACTGTCGGAGAGTCAGTACTGAGGAAGTGTTGCACTGTCGGGTGGTCAGTACTGAGGGAGAGGCACTGTGTTGGATGGTCAGTGCTGCGGGAGCTCGGTACTGTTGGTGGGGCAGTACTGTGGGAGCGCTGTACTGTCGGAGGTGCCAACAGCAGGATACGTTAAATCGAGGGCCCATCTACCCTCTCAGGTCGATGTAAAAGTTCCCATAGCATTATTCGAAAATGTGCAGGGGAGTTCTTTCCGGTGTCCTGGCAAATATTTATCCCTCAACCAACATTACTGTAGCTGATTTTCTGGCCATTTATCTCATTGCAGTATGTGGGATGTTGCTGGGTGCCAATTGGCTGTCACGTTTCCTACATTACTACAGTGACTACACTTCACAATGTTCTTCATTGCCTGTTTTGGGATGTCCTGAGGCCTTGAAAGGCGCTATATGAAGGCAAGTTCTTTCCTTCTTTCAGACTTTTCATGAAACCTATTTCTTGCTTCAAGCTTTTGTCATCCCTCCTAATATCTCCTTCTTTCGCTTAGGGTCCATTTTTATCCTTCAGACATCGAAATTCTACACTTGAAAACCAATCTTATCCCCTCCGACACTCCATTTACTTCTCCTCCTTTTACACCCTCCTTAATCCCACTCTTTGACCAAGGTTTTCACCAGTCCTCCTGATATCTTCTTACTCCTTTTACTTCACCGTGAAACCACTTGGGAATGTTTATTAAATAAAAGGCGGACTGTGAATTATTTTTTTTGTATTCGTTCGTGGGATGTGGGCGTCGCTGGAAAGGCCAGCATTTATTGCCCATCACTAATTGCCCTTGAGAAAGTGGTGGTGAGCCGCCTTCTTGAACCGCTGCAGTCCGTGTGGTGAAAGTTCTCACTCCCACAGTGCTATTCGTTTGGGAGTTTCAGGATTTTGACCCAGCGACGATGAAGGAACGGCGATATATTTCCAAGTCGGGATGGTGTGTGACTTGGAGGGGAACGTGCAGGTGGTGTTGTTCCAATGTGCCTGCTGCTCTTGTCCTTCTAGGTGGTAGAGGTCGTGGGTTTGGGAGGTGCTGTTGAAGAAGCCTTGGCGAGTTGCTGCAGTGCATCCTGTGGATAGTACACACTGCAGCCACAGTGCGCCGATGGTGAAGGGAGTGAATGTTTAGGGTGGTGGATGGGGTGCCAATCAAGCGGGCTGCTTTATCTTGGATGGTGTCGAGCTTCTTGAGTGTTTTGGAGATGCACTCATCCAAGCAAGTGGAGAGTATTCCATCACACTCCTGACTTGTGCCTTGTAGATGGTGGAATGGCTTTGGGGAGTCAGGAGGTGAGTCACTCGACGCAGAATACCCAGCCTCTGACCTGCTCTCGTAGCCATAGTATTTATATGGCTGGTCCAGTTAAGTTTCTGGTCAATGGTGACCCCCAGGATGTTGATGGTGGGGGATTCGGCGATGGTAATGCCGTTGAATTTCAAGGAGAGGTGGTTAGACTCTCTCTTGTTGGAGATGGTCATTGCCTGGCACTTATCTGGCGCGAATGTTACTTGCCACTTATGAGCCCAAGCCTGGATGTTGTCCAGGTCTTGCTGCATGCGGGCTCGGACTGCTTCATTATTTGAGGGGTTGCGACGGGAACTGAACACTGTGCAATCTTCAGCGAACATCCCCATTTCTGACCTTATGATGGAGGGAAGGTCATTGATGAAGCAGCTGAAGATGGTTGGGCCGAGGACACTGCCCTGAGGAACTCCTGCAGCAATGTCCTGGGGCTGAGGTGATTGGCCTCCAACAACCACTACCATCTTCCTTTGTGCGAGGTATGACACCAGCCACTGGAGAGTTTTCCCCCTGACTCCCATTGACTTCAATTTTACTCGGGTTCCTTGGTGCCACACTCGGTCAAATGCTGCCTTGATGTCAAGGGCAGTCACTCTCACCTCACCTCTGGATTTCAGCTCTTTTGTCCATGTTTGGACCAAGGCTGTAATGTGGTCTGGGGCCGAGTGGTCCTGGCGGAACCCAAACTGAGCATCGGTGAGCAGGTTATTGGTGAGTAAGTGCCACTTGATAGCACTGTCGACGACACCTTCCATCACTTTGCTGATGATTGAGAGCAGACTGATCGGGCGGTAATTGGCCGGATTGGATTTGTCCTGCTCTTTGTGTATGAGATTTTTGGACTGGTATATAATGTATATCTCAGTCTGCACTAAAAGAATTGATACTCTATCTTTAAATCTCATTCTACGAGTACATTCTGAACAGATATCTAATTTCTTTCTCTGGTTTACTATCTTTCAATATTTCTCACTCTGATACTCTACCTGAGTTTTGGACTTTTGTGCAATTTGTGTCATATGATACACATTTCGAATGGATATTGCATGTATTAAAGTCATGTGTGTGAGAGTTCTGGGCCAGTATTCAGTTTGAATCTCGGGGTACATTATTGGGATTCATTCTGTACCTTTGAATCGAGTACCATGTGTGATTTCTATCTGGTATTTAATTCGTAGCTAATGTTGCTCTATTGTGAGATTGACACAGTGCCTTTCACTCTGAGAGTGTGATTTTGGACTGGGATTTTTGTATCTTCCTGTCAGCGGGACTGAGTTAGGGGGAAATGGAACAGTGTCTGCCTCACCTACTCTGCTTGACTGTTGGATTGAAAATGTGTCTCTGGAAATTGTGATCAGTGTGGGACTGACTACTTCTGATGTCTGAGACTGTGGAACTGATGACCTGTCTGTGTCTCTGTGCTCTGTGAGTGATAATATACTTACTGTGTGTGAGAAGGAGCTGGCTGTACTGTTCCTTCTGCCTCGGGTGGAGGAAGCATCACATTTATTCTGGATCGTTCAAGGGTTTGCCTGGAGAAAGAAAATTATCTCTTGTTACTCAGGAACATGTGAGGTAGAAAATACAGAAGTGATCAGTTTAATATCTCTGTTCATGATCATTTTGAATATCCACAAATGAAATCCAGTGATACAAACAGTGTCAGTGTCTGACTCTACTGCAGTACTGCAGCACTCAGCTTCTGCATACCAGGTGTGTTGGGCTGTTTTACAACAATTTAATGACATCCAGACACGGCCCAACCCCTGCACTGATCCATGAATGGGACTACCCGATGGGGCAGGGACCTTTGTACTGGTCAGGTTTCTAATCTCCTCTCCCATGGGACTAACCGTTCAACCGAAACCAAACAGCCGCTGTTTAAAATGTGACCTTCACATTTCTCACCTGATGCCTGCAATAGATGCTCTTTGTATAACTCCCCACATCCTTACTGTCCGGCTCTGTTTCCACTCTTCACTGTCCAATCACAATAAATAGGGTGAGGCTGGAACTAAACCAGGGCCATTCATTACTGGTTTGGGTAGAGAAAGCAGCAATGATTTTAATAGCAGGTTCTTCCCATTCTCTCTCCCTTCCCTTGGACACACCCTGTCCACACACAGCCCGAGAATGACCTCTCCCTTCCCCCCTCTCACTCCATGTTCCTGGACCAGTTCCTGATCCACTCCGCCTCTTACAAACAGCCCCCGGACTCCGCCTGAACTTCCCCCGGACCCAATGCCAATCTCTGAGCCCATCTGCGGACACGGTCCCGAAGCGATGAGCTGCTGTAACGAGGCTGCTCTTTGCTCCCTTCCCCCGGGGGGCCGTGATCTCTCCATTCCCGGCTGTTTTAAACCATCTTCTTCCGCTCACTGAGGGAATGGCGCCCACAATTCCCAATCCAAAAATCGATGGAAACTTTCCCCAATTGGATTTTTTCCGAGTCTGAGCAAAGGAAGTGGGGCTGGGGGAAAGGTCAGAGGGAATGGGGTCCACAGGCAGTGCAGGAACAGGCACCAGAATGGGAAACAGATGGGATTCCACCAGTGCCTCACGCTGGAATCCAGACTGACTTTACAATCTCCAACTATTAAACTAGATGTTTCCATCCCTGCTGTTTCTCTCGGGGTCTTTTGATGGTAAAGAGCCTTTCAGAGATAAAGTGAGCGGCTGTGAAATCAGCCAATGGATTCTCTTCATTAATGGCCCCTATAATGTGTGACTGAGAGATGATTTCGCAAACCAATCCTGGAGAAACATGGGAGGAAAGTGGGAGTCGGTGTATTTGCTGGGACCGTGTCGGGTTAATATCAGGCAGCAACAGTCGCAGATTAATTTAACCGGAGTGAAACTGTAGGTCACTGAGAGTAATATCGAACAGCCCTGAGCTGTAAAACTGCAGATAGTACAACAGGCATTAGAGGGTTAAATGTGACCCATTATTTCTGTCCCTCTCTGTACTGTCCCTGAGTGTGGGATTAATAGTGTTTCTGACCCTTGTACAATATCAGTGAGAGATGAGATTGCATCTTCTGTCTCTCCAACGCGATCTTTCTGGATAAAACGGCACTTTACCGGTCAGTCTGGAACTAATACTGTTAACGTCTGTCTGTCACTGTGTCTCACCGCTCTCTGTCTCTCTCACCGTGTCTGCCTCCCTCTCTCTCTCTGGTGCTGTATATGAAGGCGGATACTGCTATTGAGCGTGATTTGGACACAGATAGGGAGTGTAAGACTGATACTGTCTCTCTCTCTCTCTGTTGCTGGACATGAAAGTGGGATACTGTCTGATATAAAATAGAGAGAATGAGATGTCCGGGCCGGGCCTCACTGTAACTGGGGATGTGTTCAGCTCCAGTCCCAGTTCATGGTCATAATTTTTTCACAGATTCAGGGCGAGAGTCTCTGTGAGACGGTAACACTGGCGGAGAAACTCCGCGTCATAACTCAAACCACAACACATGAGATTCTCCAAATAAGCTGGAATAAGGTGATTGTAAAACGCTGAACCCGTCTGGGAGGGGATGTGTGGGGAGATAGAACAGGGAAACAGACTGAAATGGATGAGCGGAGTTGACTTGTTATTGAATGGACTGAATTTAGGCAGGAATATTAACGATTTCTCATTGTAACGGGGCTTATTTGAAAGCTTCGGGTTTTGGGAACCCTTGAATATGAAGCCCGGGTCTGTCAGGGTTTGTGCGGAGCGCTGAGGTTCGGTTCTATTATCGATAAACGGTTTGAAACTGTCGGATGGAGAGAACTGGAGGTGGAGCTGGAAGATCAGAGGCCGCTCTCCGCTCTGTCACTCTGACTGTCTCCTCCCCTCCCGATTTCTCTGTTTAATCCCCCATATGGAACCAAAGCGGGTCGGTGGACTCTAAACACGGTTTACTCGTTAACAGGGCGAAAGGCGAGTCATGTTCCTGATCTCCTGGGCACCAGGCAATTCACTCTTAGTTGTTTCTGTACAGTTTTACAGTTCAGTGATTCCCCAGTGAGTTTGATGCGTTATGTAAAAAATCCAACAAAATAGGACAGAAACGGAGCGAAGCGCTGAATTGCACAGATGTAGAAAGGTTAGTCGAGCAGTTCTGGTGATTCTTTACGAGCCCAGCATGGGAAGTAGTTTAAATAAATGCATAAAATCTGGTGATGTGTGGGCTGGGGTCTATAAGTCACCGTTTAAAGTACCGGACTGTGGTCACTGCCCCGACTCCAGTCCCATTAATACCTCATCTCGTCCACAACCAGACAAGAGCAGCTCAAAGCCACACTGGGAGCATGATATCAGGGTCTCCCTTCAGACAGTAACCAGCCCTTTCACAGATACAGAGGGCGGCTCTGAAAAGAGCCTTTACATCGAGTTACATTGAAACTACAGCACAGAAACAGGCCATTCGGCCCAACTAGTCTATGCCGGCGTTTATGCTGCTCATGAGCCTTCTCCTTCCTTACTTCATCTAACCCTATCGGCATATCCTTCTATTCCTTTCTCCCTCATGTGCTGATCTATCTTCCCCTTAAATGCCTCTATGTTATTTGCCTCAGCTGCTCCTCGTAGTTGCAAGTTCCACATTCTAACCACTCTCTGGGTAAAGCAATTTCTCCTGAATTCCCTATTTGATTTATTAGCGACTATTTTATGTTTATTACCTGAAGTTTTGGACTCCCCACAAGTGGAAACATTTTCTCCACATCTATCCTAACAAACCCTATCATTATCTTAAAAACCTCGATCAGATCAACCCTCAGCCTTCTCTTTTCCAGTGAAACGAGACCCAGTCTGTTCAGTCTTTCCTGATCAGAATATCCTCTCATTTCTGGTATCATCCTTGTGAATCTTGTCTGCACCTTCTCCAATGCCCCTATGTCTATAATATGGAGACGAGACCTGTTCACAGTATTCCAAGTCTGGTCTAAACAAGGTTCTATACAAGTTTAACATAACTTCTTTGCTTTTCAACTCTATCCCTCTAGAAATGAATCCTAGTGTTTGATTTGTCTTTTTATGACCTGATTAACCTGGGTCGCTACTTTTAGTAATTTGTGTATCTGTACCACTAGATCCCTTTGCTCCTCTATCCCGTTTAGACTCTTATTATCCAAGCAGTGTGTGACCTCCTGATTCTTCATTCTGCAAGTTTATTAATTCCCTCTTGCATTTTGATGCATTTTTCCTTTGTATTAACTAAATCCCCCAATTTGGTGTCGTCCACAAATTTTGGAATTGTACTTCCGATTCCCGAATCCAAATCGTTAATGTAAATTGTGAAGAACAGTGGTCCCAGCAACTGGAACTCCACTTCCCACCTTTTGACAGTCTGAGTAGCGACCGTTAACCTCTATTCTCGGCTTTCAGTTTTGTAGCCAACTTACTATCCATTCTGCCACCTGACCCTGACTCCACGTGCTCTGAACTTAGCCTTGAATCTACAATGTGGTACATTATAGAAGGCCTTCGGAAAATCCAAATATATCACATCTACTGCATTAAACTTGTCTGCACTTTCTGTTCCTTCTTCAAAGATTTCAATCAGGTTGGTCCTGTCCTTTGGGTTATCAGATTAAGCCTTGGCCGGTTTACTTGCTCTTGGAGCTCACAATGCTGGTTTTCTTCGGCAGCAGCACGGCCTGGATATCAGACAACACCCTGAGCGATGGTCACCCGTCCCAGCAGCTTGTTGAGCTCCTCGTCGTTGCGGATGGCCAGCTGCAGGTGTCTGGGGATGATGCGGATCTTCTTGTTTGTCCCGGGCCGCGTTACCGGCCAGGTCGAGGATTTCAGCCGTCAGATACTCGATGCACAGCAGCCAGATAGACCGGGGCTCCGGCACCCACACGTTCACCATAGTTCCCCTTTCGCAGGAGCCTGTGAACACGGGTAACAGGGAACTGCAGTCCGCCCAGGGATGAGCGAGACTTGGCCTTGGACCGAGCTTTACCGCCGGTTTTTCCTCTTCCAGACATTTCCACAATCTCACAAACACTTTCACAAAGAATGAAGAAATCCTCCCGCACTCGCCCTTCTTCTACCTTCTGGAGGAGTATAGTGGGGGCACTTGTGATGGGTCTCTCTCAGAGTGTTTACACTGCCCCCTCGCCCTCACTGATATTCTATCTTTGAACTGCTGTAATATTGTCCGTTAGTAATATTGCTGCTCCTCCTCCTTTCCCTATTTACCTGTCCTTTCCAAAGATCTTATAGACTTGAATATTAAGCTGCCATTCCTGCCCAGTTGGTGGTCAGGTCTCTGTAATGATTTAATGGAATTATTTAACTTTACCCAATGTCTGATGTGAGCTGTGGTAAAATGTATTTCCAGCTGGTCAAGTATTGCAGGTATCGACTGTCTCTTCAGTCCGATATCAGGTGAAGAATTACTGGCTGGTGTGGAATTTCCATTGATTGGGGGTTGGCGAAATCTACTGGGCGGAAACAGGAACTGCAACAGAGCGAGAAAGGATCCGTCAGAAACCAGTGAAAATGAAGAACAAAATCCAACAGCCTGCAGTGTCTGTTCAGGGTCTGATGTTTGGGAACTATTTTATTATCGATTATTTTCAGCGATGGTGGTATAGTGGTGAGCATAGCTGCCTTCCAAGTAGTTGACCCGGGTTCGATTCCCGGCCATCGCAATTAAGTGTTCTTATTAGTTTATTTCCATCAGGAACTCTGAAGTTCACAATCGAATTTGATGCAGTTCAGTTGGATATTGTTTCCAAAACATAATCGGGTGTAATTATAGTAAAATGTTTTCAACCTTCATTTCTTTTCCCGAAAGAAGGAAAAGAGGAAAAACATGCTGGAAATACTGAGTTACCACGGGTCTAATGAGAGTGAGGAAGGGACATGATATGTTCGCCTTTATTGTAAGGGTGTTGGAATATAAGAGTAAGGAGGTCTTGCGGCAATTGTAGTATGAGGAAATATTGTGTAAAATTGGCCAATATTCGGTGGAGTTTAGAAGAATGAGAGTCGATCGCATTGAAATGTATAAAATTCTTAGACGGCTTGACAGGGTAGATGCTGAGAGTCTGATTCCCCTGGCTGGAGAGTCAAGAACTAGAGCTCATAGTCTCAAGATAAGGGCTCGGCCATTTAGGACCGACATGAGGAAACATTTCTTCACTCAAAGGATTGTGAATCTTTGGAATTCTCTACACCCCAGAGGGCTGTGGATGCTCAGTCGTTGAGTTATATTCAAAGCTGAGATCGATAGATTTTTGAACTCGAGGGGAATCAAGGGATATGGGGATCGGGCGGGAAAGTGGAGTTGAGATCGAAGATCAGCCATGATCTTATTGAATGGCGGAGCAGGCTCGATGGGCCATTTGGCCTATTCTGCTGCTATTTCTTATGTTCTTATGCAGAGAGGTTTATTTCCAAGTGTGCTGATGACAATTTAGGTAGCACAGTAAACATTGTCGATGGGAGCAGAAATTTGCAAAGGGACATTGATAGATTAAGTGAGTGGGTAAAACTGTGGCAGATGGAGTTCAACGTGGGGAAGTGTGAGGTCATCCCTTTGGACCTTAAAACGATCGATCAGTGTATTTTCTAAATGGCAAGAAGCAAGGAAATGTGGGGGAGGAGAGCGATTTTGGGGTCCAAGTGTAGAAATCACTAAAAGTGATTACTAAATCACTATAAAAATATTAAAATTGAGATTAAATTTTGATCTTTATCTCAAGGGAATTCGAATAAAAAGCAGTGGAAGTTATGTCACCGTTATACAGAGCTCTGGTTAGGCATCATTTAGAGTTCAGTGCTCAGTTTTGGGCACCGCACTCTCTATAATGGCTTGGAATGAGAAGGGGTTTTTCAGTAAAGGAAGCTCACTGAACTGCAGGGTTTTTGAAGAGTTATGCTCAGAAATGGGAGCGGAGCTCATTTACTGCTTCACACTGTTACAACACATTGAGGAGAACAGCATCAATGAAGAAAAAGGGAATGAAATGAAATGAGTCACACAGTTGCATCTCGCTGCTCTGTCTGACCATTTTAGTCGCTACTTCCCTGCAGAGGGATTTGAAAATTTGAAGGAAAAGCGTTGGGTGAAAGATCCTTTTGCTTTCGAAAATCCTGAATCAATAATGAAGCTAAACTTGATGCCTGAGCAAGAAAACGAGCCGGTGTGACTCACCTGTGAGCACACTGAAAACACGCCACAAGTCATTCAGTTTGTCATCTTTTTGGATCAGTGCTTTCAAAGTATATCCTCTGTTATGAATACTGCTCTGTTGTTGCTGCCGTTCACAACAACCTACCTGTGCGAACTGGGATTTTCGACTTTGACAAGGTTAAAAACAAGAGAAAGAAACTCAACAGCGCACCTGATATGCGTGAAGCACTTTCATCCTGTGATCCAGATTGGAACGAGATCATGAACAACTGACAGACCCACCCCTCACATTAAGTAAGTGAAACTCAACCTGATCTTCTTTTACTGTATTTATACTGTATTTAAAATGTTTTTCAAGCAACGTCGATGTCTAATTTTAGTTATTACTTGAAGTGAAGTGAAGAGCGAGCATGGACTGACCTTTATTGGGATTTGATGAAAACTCCAGTCTGAAGTTATTATTTGGGATCCTGCGGGAAGTGTTCAACTTCAACTGGGTCACGAGAAAAATAGTTTGAGAAACTATGTTCTACATTGTCCGGTCAGTGTCTGTTCAGCAAACCCGCTCTGAATTTCTCAGTCTGCATTTCCAGAAACGGTTCTGTGCGCCACGCAGGCAATAAAACACTGACCCACAACCTGCGACTAATGGCGGCCGGAGGGCCCACAATCCCCCGCGCCACAGGAACCCCTCTATCTCTCCAAGGTGCTGATTTCTCCGGCCAGCGGCCCTTGCAGCGCCTGCGCATTGCGCCCCTTCGAATGGAGATAGACCGTATTCTACCGCGCGCGGCATTCTGGGTAAGGTCATCCACCATTGTAAACGCCGCTTGCTGATAATTCTGTGATGGGGTTTAGAAGGACGAGGTTTATTCAATCAAAAGCGAAATAAAACGGATGCTGGAAATGTGAAATATAAAGAGAAAATGCTGGTAATCCTCAGCAAGTGAGGCAGCAAGTCATCCTTAGGTTTCTGTTTGGAACTAGCGAACGTGCTTTTGGAGGAAGCAGCAATGAGCTCAAGGCGGTTCTCTTAACTTTACAGGCAGCCTACAGCTTAACATGTTGGTGCTGAGGGACAGGATACCTCTTTTCCTTTCTCAAACCTAAAAGCTTTCTGTGTCTGCCCGAACACGGCTGTTTTGCTCGAGCATTTGCCGCTGCTCACCAGCAGGGAGTGCCTTTGAGTAACAACACGTCAAACCGCTTTCAGGACAAAAAGCCTCCCATCAGTCAGACAGACAGCGCTCTCGCTGTTTCCTCAAGCTCGGGCTGCTGTTCTTGTCCGATAACCTCGTCTGCGTTCCGCAGGATCGGGCTCTTCTCGGCATCATTCACGATTACTGTGCCTTTCCGTTCTGCGATTGCTCACTTCCGAATACTCGATACCGCGGATTGGAGCAAAGTATTGAAAGTATTCAGGGAGGGGCTAACCCAAGGCAAGATTTCTCTGCTGGTGATGGAGCTGCTTGGAGACGAGTGCAAAGCAACTACTGTGAAGGGCAGGTACCGAGTAAATCTCCGTCAGGCCAACGTGACTGCACGAGTCGGGGTGTTAAAAACGGTGAACAATCACCAAACAGAAGGATCTTTGCTGCTTCCCTTCGATCGCTCAGCTGGGAGAACAGAGGATTATTGTGGAAAACAAAGCAGAGTCACCCAGAGGTTGCTGGTTGAATTCCGGCTCCAAGTCGCGAATGTGATTTTGGAAAAAGCAGCAGTTAGATCAAGGCCGCTCACTGTGGCTTCCCGTTCTGCTGTTGCTCACTTGCTGACACTCGATACCGCCGATTGGAGCAAAGTATTGAATATATTCAGGGAGGGGGCAATTCGTGACGCTGCTTGGAGGCGAGTGTGAAGCGACCATTGTGAAGGGCAATCTTCTGACAGTAACTGGGGAATTCGCTCAAATGGTAAAGCGCTCGCTTGGTATGTGAGAAACAGCGGGATCGATGCTCGTATACTCCACTCACTTTTTTTACCTTGGGGAATTGTCCCGAAACAAAAATGGTGTCAGTTTTCAACAAATCCACAACCCACGGAAATCCTCAGCTTCGATCAAGAGAGGTCAAGCGGCAGCAAATCTTTTGGTGTGCTGCAGTAAGCAAAAGTTTTTGATTTTGGTGATTAGCAAAGATGCAAAGATGAAGTGAGACATGGAAAAAAGCTTCACATGTCCTGATGTCTTTTCTGTGGATTGAACTCAGGGTTTACAAAGTTAATAAAACGAATGTATTCCCTGCTGTGTTAAGAGCGCACGAACGGTGGAGACTGCGAGGCAGTACTGCCAATTAGGTCAGTTTGCAAGCTACCTGAAGTCATAAAGTAATGGACAGTTTGCAAAAACAATCCAATCAGGTAGTAGTTGACCAGACAATATTCTGGTTTGCCATAAGACACGATCTCCACTTCTACACTGGCCAAGGGTGTGCAGAGAAAGGAGCAGCTCACACTCCCACAGCGCTGCGGTCTGAAAGGAACCGAGTCAGTCTCGGTCATGCACATGTGACTCCACGAGTCCGGGAGTGTCAAAAGGCGCACAGTGAATATTTACCAAAGAGAGCAATCTTTGCTGCTTCCCTTCGATCGTTCAGCTGGTACAGCGGATGACTGTAATAGTATTAACAGATAAAAATCATCCTTAGCTTTCTGGTTGGAACGAGCGAACGTGCTTTTTGAGTAAGCAGAAATCAGCTTATGGCCGTTTTCTTTACTTTACAGACAGCCGACAGCTTAACATGTTGGCGCTGAGGCACAGGAGACCTCCTTTCCTTTCTGAAACCTGAAAGCTTTTTGTGTCTGCCCGAAACCGGCTGTTTTGCTCGAGCACTTGCCTCTGCTCACCAGCAGGGAGTGCTTTTGAGTAACAACACGTCAAACTGCACTCACTTTCAGGCAAAAAGCCTCCCCTCAGTCAGTCAGACAGACAGAGCTCTCGCTGTTTCCTCAAGCTCGGGCTGCTGTTCTTGTCCGATGACCTCGTCTGCGTTCCGCAGGCTCGGGCTCTTCTCGGCATCATTCACGATTACTGTGCCTTTCCGTTCTGCGATTGCTCACTTCCGAATACTCGATACCGCGGATTGGAGCAAAGTGTTGAGAAAATTCAGGGAGGTGGCAATACGTGGCGCTGTTTGGAGGCGAGTGTGAAGCGACTATTGTGAAGGGCAATTTGTCCCGTTAAGCAGCGGAATTAGCTCAAATGATAGAGCGCTCGCTTAGCATGCGAGAAGTAGCGGGATCGATGCCCGTATTCTCCATTCACTTTTTTACCTTGGAGAATTGTCACGAAACAAAAATGGTGTCAGTTTTCAGCAAATCCAGAACCCACGTCAATCCTCAGCTTCGATAAAGAAAGATCAAAGAGCAGCAAATCTTTTGGTGTGATGCAGTAAGCAAAAGTTTTTGATTTTGGTGTTTAGCAAAGATGGAAAGATGAAGTGAGACATGGAAAAAAGCTTCACAGGTCCTTATATCTTTTCTGTGGATTGAACTCAGGATTTACAAAGTTAATAAAACTAATGCACTCCCCGCTGTGTGAAAAGCGCATGAACGGTGGAGATTGCCAGGCAGCACTGCCAATTAGGTTAGTTTGCAAGCTATCGGAAGTCAAAAAGTAATGGACAGTTGGCAAAAACAATCCAGTCAGGTCGGAGTTGTCCAGACAATCTTCTGATTTGTCATTAGTCACGATACCAACTGCTCCACTGGTCTCGGGTGTGCAGAGAAAGTAGCAGCTCACACTGCCACAGCGCTGCGGTCTGAGCAGGAAATGAGTCAGTCTCGGTCATGCACACGTGACTCCACGAGTCCGGGAGTGTCAAAAGGCGCACAGTGAATATTTACCAAAGAGAGCAATCTTGGCTGCTTCCCTTCGATCGTTCAGCTGGTACAGCGGAGGACTGCAATACAATTAACAGATAAAAGTCATCCTTAGGTTTCTGGTTGGAACGAGCGAATGTGCTTTTGGAGTAAGCAGAAATTAGCTCAAGGCCGTTTTCTTTACTTTAGAGACAGCCAAAAGCTTAACATGTTGGCGTTGAGGCACAGGAGACCTCCTTTCCTTTCTGAAACCTGAAAGCTTTTTGAGTCTGCCCGAAAACGGCTGTTTTGCTCGAGCACTTGCCTCTGCTCACCAGCAGGGCGTACCTTTGAACAACAACACGTCAAACCGCACTCACTTTCAGGCAAATAAGCCTTCCATCAGTCAGTCAGACCGACAGACAGACAGAGCTCTCGCTGTTTCCTCAAGCTCGGGCTGCTGTTCTTTTCCGATGACCTCGTCTGCGTTCCGCAGGCTCGGGCTCTTCTCGGCATCATTCACGATTACTGTGCCTTCCCGTTCTGCGGTTGCTCACTTGCGAATACTCGATACCACGGATTGGAGCAAAGCATTGAAAAAATTCAGGGAGGTGGCAATTCGTGGCGCTGTTTGGAGGCGAGTGTGAAGCGACTATTGTGAAGGGCAAGTGGATTCGCTAAGGAGGGGAATTAGCTCAAATGGTAGAGCGCTCGCTTAGCATGCGAGAAGTAGCGGGATCGATGCCCGCATTCTCCACTCACTTTTTTACCTTGGGGAATTGTCCCGAAACAAAAATGGTGTCAGTTTTCAGCAAATCCAGAACCCACGTCAATCCTCAGCTTCGATAAATAGAGATCAAAGAGCAGCAAATCTTTTGGTGTGCTGCAGTCAGCAAAAGTTTTTGATTTTGGTGTTTAGAAAGATGGAAAGATGAAGCGAGACATGGAAAAAAGCTTCACAGGTCCTGATATCTTTTCTGTGGATTGAACTCAGGATTTACAAAGTTAATAAAACTAATGCACTCCCTGCTGTGTTAAGAACAGACCTACTGTTAAGACTGCCAGGCAGCATTGCCAATTAGGTTAGTTTGCAAGCTATTGAAAGTCATAAATAATGGGCAGTTTGCAAAAACAATCCAGTCAGTTTGGAGTTGACCAGACAATCATCTGATTTGTCATTCGACACGATATCCACTGCTCCACTGGCCTAGTGTATGCAGAGAAAGTAACAGCTCACACTCCCACAGTGCTGCGGTATGAGCAGGATACGAGTCAGTCTCGGTCATGCACACGTGACTCCACGAGTCCGGGATTTTCATAAGGCGCACAGTGAACATTTACCAAAGAGAGTAATCTTTGCTGCTTCCCTTCGATCGGTCAATTGGTACAGCGGAGGACTGTCATACAATTAACAGATAAAAGTCATCCTCAGCTTTCTGGTTGAAACTAGCGAACGTGCTTTTGGAGTAAGCAGAAATTAGCTCAAGGTCGTTTTCTTTACTTTACAGACAGCCTACAGCTTAACATGTTGGCGCTGAGACACAGGAGACCTCCTTTCCTTTCTTCAACCATGAAGCTTTTTGAGTCTGCCCGAATACGGCTGTTTTGCTCGAGCATTTGCCTCTGCTCACCAGCAGGGAGTGCCTTTGAGTAACAACACGTCAAACCGCACTCACTTTCAAGCAAATGAGCCTTCAATCAGTCAGTCAGACAGACAGAGCTCTCGCTGTTTCCTCAAGCTCGGGCGGCTGTTCTTTTAATAAGGACATATGAACATAAGAAATAGGAGCAGGAGTAGGCCAATCGGCCCCTCGAGCCTGCTCCGCCATTCAATAAGATCATGGCTGATCTGATCCTATCCTCAAATATAAATTCATGTCCAATTTCCTGCCCGCACCCCGTAACCCCTAATTCCCTTTACTTCTCGGAAACTGTCTATTTCTGTTTTAAATTTATTTAATGATGCAGCTTCCACAGCTTCCTGGGGCAGCAAATTTCACAGACGTACTTCACTCTGAGTGAAGAAGTTTCGCCTCATCTCAGTCTTGAAAGAGCAGCCCCTTATTCAAAGATTATGCCCCCTAGTTCTAGATTCACCCATCCTCGGGAACATCCTTACCGCATCCACCCGATCAAGCCCCTTCACAATCTTATATGTTTCAATAAGATCGCCTCTCATTCTTCTGAACTCCAATGAGTAGAGTCCCAATCGACTCAATCTCTCCTCATATGTCCGCCCCCTGATCCCCGGGATTAACCGAGTGAACCTTCTTTGTACTGCCTCAAGAGCAAGTATGTCTTTTCTTAAGTATGTAGACCAAAACTGTATGCAGTATTCCAGGTGTGGTCTCACCAATACCTTATATAATTGCAGCAATACCTCCCTGTTTTTATATTCTATCCCCCCAGCAATAAAAGCCAACATTCCGTTGGCCTTCTTGATCACCTGCTGCACCTGCATGCTAACTTTTTGATTTTCTTGCACTAGGACCCCCAGATCCCTTTGTACTGCAGTACGTTCAGGTTTCTTGACATTAAGATAATAACTTGCTCTCTGATTTTTCCTGCCAAAGTGCATAACCTCACATTTTCCAATATTGTATTGCATCTGCGAAATCTCCGCCCACTCACCCAGCCAGTCTATATCCCCTTGTCGGTTTTTTGTTCTCTCCTTCTCCTTAACCATTACGGACAAATAATCAAATGCTAATCCCGTTTTTTCAGAAGTTCACGTTTTGGTGTTTAATTCCCTCACTGCACCGCTGTCTTTGCGTTAAACACCAGTTAGTCCCAGTCTCACTCAGTTTGTATCTTTAACTATAGTGCAACAGTAATTTAACAGGAACAGTAAATGCACCCGCTCCGTCTCTCGCACCACAACAAGCTCCACCTTGCCCCTCACCCTTCCTGATGCCAATTTTGCTTCAGGTTCAATGCGGCTATTTTGATTAAACTTCATGGCCGCCATTTTTTTCAAGATGACCACCTTGTCCCTCAGTCAGATGGCCACCCTACCCGTCAGCAAGATGGCTGCCTCACTGGTGGCCATTTCGTTTCAGGTTCATGGCAGCCATTTTGTTTAATCTTCAGGCAGCCATTTTATTTAATCTTCAGTGCGGCCTTTGGTTTAACATGATCACCTTGACCCCAATAAGATGGCCATCTTGCCCCCAAGTATGATATCCAGCTTGCACCTCAGTAAGATGGCTGCCGTCGAGGCGGCTATTTTGATCCCTGTCCCAGACTTTGAAGTTGTTGTTCCTAGTATCATAGTGGGTACAGCACAAGAGGAGGCCATTCGGCCCACCGTGCCTGCTCTGGCTCTTTGAAAGGTCGATCCCATTTCCCTCTCAGATCTTCCCCCTCCCCCAATCCTTATCTGGGCCATGTAGTAGTCGTAATGTGTAAATATATAAATATATAGATATATATATATATACACAAGTTGTTGTTGTAGTAGTTGCTCTAATGTATAACATTACAAGTTGTTATGTCCATAAAGATTGCATCTCATTCTTTTCATTTATCTCCTTTATAAACTGGGCTTTGTTTCTGTGTAAATGAATGCTGCTGAGAGATTGTCCCTGTAACTGAGTGAGGGATCTTGCTGTCTATTTGTTTTTTTCAAGTTCTTTGCTTTGGCTCTTTTAAATGACATGAATTTATTTGAACTCTTTGGCTAATTGGAAAAAGCCACAAACTGAACGTTGACCACAAACTACAGGCTTTTTATCCACTGCTAATTAAAACAAGAGAAAAGAGCAAAGGGAAAGTTCGTTCACTTTTTTGTTCCCTGTTCCAGGAACAGAAGAGAAAAAGAACTCGGGGCAGTTTGGACCCTGCAGCAAATATTGACCAGGACAGACAGTCAGACCGGCACATTTTAGGGGGAATGAGTGAGTGGCAAAGCAGGAGAGAAAACCCTGAAAACCTGTATTAGAGAAAGAGTGAAACAACATGCGCTCTTCAGTCTGTCCCGAGTCTCTCTCTCTATGTATCTCTCCCAACTTCCCTCTCTTCTCTTTAGATTCTCTGCTTTGTAACTGGGGATTATATCAATGGTGTTTGCTAAGAGATTGCCCGTGGAACGGAATGAATGTGAGTGAGTGTGAGTGTGAGGGAGCTCTGGGCTCTTGCTGTGCCTTTTTAATCCCTTGCTTTGTTTATAACCAATTCCTTATTTCTCTCTCTCTCTCTCTCCAGTGGAGTATTTTTTGTGGAAATGCCGTAACATGAAGATGTGGAAAGAGAAATTTTGGGAGGAGGAGGAACCCTTGGAAAAGAAGCTTTCTCTCCAGAGAGGACTGACCAAGGCCTTCACCACAGATTGCATCCAATGGAGCTCACGTGAGTTGTGTCTGGGTTATTGTGGGATCACTGGGAGCACTGTGGGGTCATTGGCTCACTGTGCGATCTCTTTGGGACATTGAGGGACCAATTGATCACTGTGATCAATGGGCCACTGTCGGATCATTGATTCACTGTGGGATCACGGGGTCATTGTGGGATCACTGTGGGACACTATGGGTTCACAGTTGGATCACTTGGTCACTGTGGGATCACTGTGTCATTGTGGAATCACTGTGGGACACCGTGGGATCACTGGGACACAGTGGGATCACTGATCATTGTGGGATACTGTGGGATCAATGGGACATTGTGGGATCACTGGGATATTTTGGGATCACTGTGAAATTGTTTGATCACTGGGTCACTGCGGGATCTCTGTGGGGCTTTGAGGGATCACCTGGTCACTGGGGTCAATGAGTCAATGTGGACTGCTCCTGTTTCTGTGCAAGAGCCTTGATGTGGTGAATGGTCTCCTCCTGTTCCTATGTAACAGGCTTGAGGTGCTGATTGGCCTCCTGTTGCTGTCTAACAGAATTGGAGGGCGGAATGGCCTCCTTCGTTTTCTGTGTAACAGCCTTGAGGGGCTAAATGGCCTCCTCTTTTTCCTGTGTAACAACCTCGAAGGGCTGAATGGCCTCCTCCTCTTCCTGTATAACAGCCTTGAGGGGCTGAATTGCCTCCTCTTGTTCCTGTGTAACAGTCTTGAGGGGCTGAATGGCCTCCTCCTGTTCCTATGTAATAGGCTTGAGGGCCTGATTGGCCGACAGTTCCTGCGTAACAGCCTTGAGGGTCAGAATATCCTCCTCCTGTTCCTATCCAACAGGCTTGAGGGGCTAATTGGCCTCATCCTGTTCTTGTGTAACAGCCTTGAGGGGCTGAATGGCCTCCTCCTGTTGCAATGCAACAGACTTGAGCGGCTTATTGGCTTTCTGTTATTGCGTAACAAGATCGACAGGCTGAATGGCCTCCTCCTGTTCCTGTTTATCAAGCTCGATGGGCTGAATGGCCTCCTCCTGTTCCTGTGCAATAGACTTTGATGGCTGAATGGCCTCCTCTTGTTGTGTAACAAGCTCGAGGGGGTGAATGGCCTCCTCCTGTTCCTGTGCAATATGCTTTAAGGGCTGAATGGCCCCCTCCTCTTCCTGTGTAACAGGCTCGAGTGGGTGAATGTCCTCCTCTTGTTCCTATGTTTAAGGCTCGAGGGGATGAATGACCTGCTTCTGCTCAAAAGTGTATAAGAAATCACAGCAGGAGTAGGCCATTTGTCCCCTCGAGCCTGCTCCACCATTCAATATGATCATGGCTGATCTGCAATCTCAACTCCACTTTCCCGCCCTATCCACATCTCCCTTGATTCCCCTCGAGTCCAAAAATCTATCGATCTCAGTCTTGAATATATTCAATGACTCAGCATCCACAGCCCTATGGGGTGGAGAATTCAAAATATGCACGACCCTCTGAGTGAAGAAATTCCTCATCATCTCATTCCTAAATTGCTGACCCATTATCATGGGTCTATGCCCCCTAGTTCTAGATTCCACAGCCAGGGGAAGCAACCTCTCAGCATCCACTCTGTCAAGCCTCCTCAGAATCTTTTATGTTTCAATTAGATTACATAGGAACATAGGAACAGGAGTAGGCCATTCAGCCCCTCTTGCCTGCTCCGCCATTTGTTGAGATCATGGCTGATCTGTGATCTAACTCCATATAACTGCCTTTGGCCCATATCCCTTAATACCTTTGATTGCAAAAAGCTATCGATCTCAGATTAAATTTAGCAATTGAGCTAGTATCAATTGCCGTTTGCGGAAGAGAGTTCCAAATTTCTACAACCCTTTGTGTGCAGAAATGTTTTCTAATCTCGCTCCTGAAAGGTCTGGCTCCAATTTTTCGACTGTGCCCCCTACTCCTAGAATCCCCAACCAGTGGAAATAGTTTCTCTCTATCCACCTTTAATATCTTATAATCTTCTATCAGTTCACCCCTTAACCTTCGAAACTCTAGAGACTACAACCACAATTTGTGTAATCTCTCCTCGCAACTTAACCCTTGAAGTCCGGGTATCATTCAAGTAAACCTATGCTGCACTCCCTCCAAGGCCAATATGTCTTTCTGAATGTGCGGTGCCCAGAATTGCTCACAGTACTCTAGGTGCGGTTTAACCATGGTTTTTTATAGCTGCAGCATAACTTCTGCTCCCTTGTACTCCAGTCCTCCAGATATAAAGGCCAGCATTCCATTAGCCTTCTTGATTATTTTCTGCACCTGTTCATGATACTTCAATGATCTATGTACCTGACCCCCTACGTCCCTTTGGACATCCACTGTTTTCAATTTTTTAACATTTAGAAAGTACTCTGTTCCATCCTTTTTTGATCCAAAGTGGATGACCTCACATTTGTCTACATTGAATTCCATTTGCCACAGTTTTGCCCATTCACCGAATCTATCAATATCGCTTTGTAATTTTATGTTTTCATCTACATTGCCTACAATGCCACCAATCTTTGTGTCATCGGCAAACTTAGATATGAGACTTTATATGCCTTCATCTAAGTCGTTAATAAATATTGTGAATAATTGAGGCCCCACGACAGATCCCTGAGGGACTCCAGTCACATTCTGCCAATGTGAGCACCTTCCCATTTTCCCTACTCTCTGTCGCCTTTCGCTCAGCCAACTTCCTAACCAAGTCCGTACTTCAAAAAATTCAATCAGGTTTGTCAGGCACGACCTACCTTTCACAAATCCATGCTGGCTCTCTCTGATTAACTGAAAATTCTCGAGGTGTACAGTCACCCTATCCTCAATTATAGACTCCAGCATTTTCCCCACTACAGATGTTAGGCTAACTGGTCTATAATTCCCCGGTTTCCCTCTATCTCCTTTCTTAAAAAGCGGACTGTAAGAGAAGATTAAATGGGTGGGTAGGATCCATGGTGGGGTAGAGTGTACATCGGCTGTGGGAGGAGATTAATTGGATTGGTAGAATCCATGATAGGGGAGAGTGTACATGGGATGTTGGAGATGAGTAAATGGGTAGTGGAATCCATGATATGGTAGAGTGTACATGGGCTGTGGGACAAGTTAAATGTGGGTAGAGTTCATGATTGGGTGTAGTGTACATGGGGTGAGGGAGGAAATTAAATGGGTGGATAGAATCCATGATAGGGGAAAGAATGCCTCGGCTTTGGGAGGTGATTAAATGGGTGGCAGAATCCAAGTTAGGGGAAGAGTGTAGATGGGCTGTGGGAGGAGATTAAATGGCTGGGTAGCATGCATGATTGGGTGGAGTGCACACGGAGTGTGGGAGTAGGTTAAATGGATGGGGAGATAACACGATAGGGGAGAGCGTACAGGGGCTGTGGGAGGAGATTAAATGGGTGGAGCAGATTCCATGATAAGATAGAATGTACGTGGTATGCGGGAGTTGAGGAAATGGGTGGGTAGAATCCATGATAATTAGAGTGTATATGGGCTGTGGAGGACATTAAATAGGTGGGTAGAATCCATGATAGGTAGAGTGTAGATGGGCTGTTGCGACAATTTTAAGTATTCATGATTAGGTGTAGTGTACATCGGGTGAGAGAGGGGACTAAATGGGTGGGTTGTGTCAATGATAGTGTAGAGTGCACAGGGGCTGTGGGAGGCAATTAAATGGGTGGTTAGAGTCCATGATAGGGGAGAGTGTACATGGGCTGTTAGAGGAAATTAAATGGGTGGGTAGAGTCCATGATAGGGTATTGCCTAGAATGTAAAGTACAGAAACAAGCCATTCGGCCTAACAGGTCCATGCCGGTGTTTATGCGCTATACAAGCCTCCTCCCGCTTTATTTCATCTAACCTTATCAGCAAATCCTCCTATTTCTTGCTCCCTCATTTGTTTATCTAAATTCCCATTAAATCCATCTATGCTAGTCACCTCAACAACTCCTCATGGTAGCGAGTTCCACATTCCAATTACTCTCAGGGTAAAGAAGTTTCTCCTGAATTCCCGATTGGATTTATGAGTGACTATCTTCTACTTGTGGCCCCTAGCACTAGTCTCCCTGCAAGTGGGAACGTGTTCTCTAATTCTACCCGAATAAACGCTTTCCTAATCTTAAAGACCTGTCTCAAGTTTCCCCTCAGTCTTCTCTTTTCTAGAAAAAAGTGCCCTAGCTTGCATAATCTTTCCTGATACATATCACCTCTCAGTTGTGGTATCATCCTAGTCAATCTTATTTGCACCTTGACCAGTGCCTCTCTATATTTTTTATAATATGGAGATCAGAATTGTAGAGTGCACATGGGCTGTGGAAGGAGATTAAATGGGTGGCTAGAGTCCATGATAGGGGAGAGTGTACATGGGCTGTGGGAGGAGATTGAATGGGTGAGTAGAGTCCATGATAGGGGAGACTGTACATGGGCTGTGGGAGGCGATTATATGGGCGGGTAGAGTCCATGATAGGTGAGAGTATATATGGGGTGTGGGAGGAGATTAAATGGGTTGGTAAAGAGCATGAAGGCGGAGAGTGTTCATGGGCTGTGGGAGGAGATTAAATGGATGGGTAGAAATCATGATGGGGGAGAGTGTACATGGGCTACGTGAGGAGATTAAAATGGGTGGGTAGAGTTCATGAAAGGGGAGAGTGTTCATAGCCTTCCAGAACCCACTTGGCCTGAGAGAACTCCCCTGCACTTCGTCCAATTCGATTCCATCCTGTAACTCACTCACGGGTATCTGTTATGCTATATATAACAACACCCCCCCTCCCCCAGCCCACGCTGAACACCTCGATTAGATTCCAGCCTGTAACTCTCTCCCGGGTATCCGTTATTCCATTTATAAACCACCCGAGCCCCTCGATTAGATTCCAGTCTGTAACTCACTCCCAGGTCTCAGTTATTCTGTTCATAAACTTTCCAGGGCTCAGTTCCGCACCAGGTGAGATCAGTTAACTGAGAAAAGAGGGCTGTTGTCAGGAGCATCTTAAAGGAGGAAAGGGAGAGGTTGTATAGATTTAGGGATGGAATTCCAGCGCTTAGGGCCAAGACAACTGAAGGCACGGTCGCCAAAGGTGCAGCAATCAAAACTAGGGATGTGCAAGAGACCAGAATTGGAGGAGCGCAGGGATCTCGGAGGGTCGTTGGGTTGGAGAAGGTTACAGAATTAGGGAGGGGGCGAGGCCAGGAAGGGATTTGAACACGAGGATGAGGTTTTTAAAATCGAGGCATTGCAGGACCGGGAGCCAATGTAGTAACACACGAACAGAAACTTACGGTTCACTGCCCGGCAGACAGGTGGAGAAGACATTGATGTCCGCGGGGGAACAGTCAGAGTCACAGCGACAGGCGAGTTCACAGACTCCCCCAGTCAGGTCACAGGTACAAATGGCAACTGCTGGAACAAGACACACACAGAGTGATCTTACAACAGAGCACGGACGATCTCAAAGACCACCTCCCTCCCTTGTCTGAATCAACGATCGCCGTCATCTCCATCGCCCAAAATTAATCTGCAGACTTATCCTCCCACTGCTTCCTACTCACCGAATTACAGCCTCCAGATACCCAGCGCAACCCACTTAATAAAAAGTAACAATTACGGTTTTTTTTGTTGTACAATTTTCAATGGGGTGCAGGAATAGAGAGACTTTATGATGGCAGGGCGGTGTTAAGGCTGTTAAATAAGCACACGTGATCCTTGGCTTTATAAATAGAGGCACAGAGTACAAAAGCAAGGAAGTTATGCTAAATCTTTATAAATCACTGGTTAAGCCCCAGCTGGAGTAATTCTGTCCAATTCTGGGCACTGTACTTTGTGACGGATGTCAAGGCATTTGGAGAGGGTGCAGAGCAGATTTACCAGAATGGTACCAGGGATGAGGGACGTCAGTTTGCGGAGAGACTGGAGAAGCTGGGGTTGCTCCCAGTGGCAGAAGGGTCGGTAATCAGAGGAAACAGATTTAAAATAATCGGCAAAAGCGTCAGGTGGGGAGATGAGGAGACGAGGGTGGTGGAAGCAGATTCAATAATAACTTTCAAAAGGGAATTGGATCAATCCTTGAAGGGGGGATATTTGCGAGACTGTGGGGAAAGAGCAGTGGAGTTGGACTAATCTGCTCGCCCTTTCACAGAGCCGGCACAGGCGCGATGGGCTGAGTGGCCTCTTCCTGTGCTGTTTTATTTTCGGTCACCTTTGGGCTCCGACTCACTGCCCATTTGACTGGGAGACGGTAGAGTGACCGCTCCATCCTCCCCTTCCCCCGAGCCCAGCTGTTAATTGTATCCATGTGATTTATATCAATTAGTGTTCATTGTATTCAGCTGGTTCGTATCAATTCGGGACTCTCTTGCATCAATATATACGAGAGCTTATCCAGGGGGTGGGTTGTGTCGATCTCTGTGAATAAAAGTTTTGGAAGCAACTGAAGACCAGGCTTTAGTATTCTCTCCTTCAGCACATGGATCTCCAGTTATAACACCAGCTGGAAACCGGGCGCTGTGAAAGTCGATATTCACAGACTACGCAGGAGGCCCCAAGTAACTCCATCCAACTCCACACTTCAACTCCTTCAAAACGTCCCCCTCCCCGTCAGTCCCTCCCCCAGTTACCCTCCTCAGTCTCTCCCATTCCCATCTCCCTACCTCTCCCGCTCTGACCTTCACTATCCCGTCCCTCCCCGTCTCACCCAGAGGTCCTCCCCGCCCCTCAGTCCCTCCACCCGTCTCCGCACTCAGTCCCTCCACTCCCCGTCTGCCCACCTCTCCGCCCTCAGACCCTACCTCTGCCCCATCAGTCCCTTCTCCCGTCTCCCACTTCAGTCCATCCCCTCCCCGTCTCCCAAACTCTCCGCCCTCAGACCCTCCCCTTCCCCCAGCAGGCCGTTCTCCCGTCTCCCTTCTCTCGTTTTAGTCCCTCCCCTCCCCGTCTCTCCACATCTCCGCCCTCAGACCATCTCACTAACCCATCAGTCCCTTCTCCCGTGTCCACCATCAGTCCCTTCTCCCGTTTCATTCCCCCCCTCCTCATCTCCCCATCTCTACGCACTCAGTCCCTCCCCCTCCCCATCAGTCCCTTCTCCCCACTCTCACTTCAGTCCCTCCCCTCTCTGTCTCCCTACCTCCCGCCATCAGACCCTCCCGCTCTCCTTTATTCCGTCCCATGTTTACCCCCCTCAGTCCCTCCCATTACCGTCTCGCCATCTCTCCCCCTCAGACCTTCACCCTCCCGTCCTTCCCCGTCTCCCACTTCAGTCACTCCCCTCCCCGTCTACCCATCTCCCCTCCCTCAGATCCTCCCCCTCCCATTTCCTGCCTTGCTGTTCCAAGTCGCGCTTTTTGCTCTTACATCGGCTGGAGATTGGGTCCCTCCGTCCCATAGGTCGCGGTCCCTCCGTCCCGGGGGTCTCTGGCCCTCCGTTCCGGGCGTCTCGGTCCCTCCGTCCCGGGGTCGCGGTCCCATTAACGTCGCTTAGGCCTGGAATCGGATGAGCTTCAGCTCGGGCCGCCCTCACTGCACCATTCCCGGGTGCGGGCCCTCCCTCTGTCGGTCTCGCCCCCGCCCGCCAAGCCCAGCCCGAGGCCGCCATCATCATCCTTCCGGCGCCGGCCTGTTGCTTTGGGAATGTGGCACAGGGACCGCGCGGCGCATGCGCGGCGTCCCTCGGGTGGGGGCGCTCGGGACGTTTCATGTCGCTTTCGCGTGTCACGTGATGGGAGGATTCAGCCCAGGCGGAGGCGGGGGTCTGGGTTGGAGGTGAGAGCTGTCAATCAAAGGGCCTGGAGTCAGCATTCACAGCGCACAGGGTTTGGATATTTTGTTTAAAATGCAACATCTGCAAGAATGAAATTAGGACAGAAATGTACAATAAAGGGAATAAACCGCAAATGCAATAATCTGCATTTAAAACAGAAATGTCCAAACTCACATAAGGCTGTGACAGTCTTGAAATTGGGATCTTTATTTTATACATGCGCACTAACCTTTATTATAGAAACATGGAAACATAGAAAATAGGAGCAGGAGTCGGCCATTCGGCCCTTCGAGCCTGCTCCGCCATTCAATATGATCATGGCTGATCCTTTATTTCAATACCATATTCCCGCTCTCTCCCCATACCCCTTGATATTGATTGGTGTACCTGGACATCCAAACCCCTACAGTCCCTAGTTTCTCACCATTAAGAAATTACTCCTATTTCTCACCTAATGCCTGCAACAAATGCACTTTGCATAACTCCCCACATCTTTACTGTCCAGCTCTGTTTCCACTGTTTAGTGTCCAATAATAACAGACACGGTGAGATTTTAACATTTTTTTGATTTCTAAATATTCTTTATTTCATTACATTTATGGACACACACAGTTCAATGTAAATACAACAGTACCAATTCAAAACAATACAATGCAGATCGTACACACTACGATTCCATTATTACAATTCAAAACTGGGTACATATCTTCTAATACATGGTGTACAATGCAAAGTGAAATGGCCTTACACAGTGGCCATTCCCCATAGAGCCTTTGCATAGGTCGCACTTTGCTTCAGTGCGTCCCACAGCATGTATTCCTGGACCTTGGAGTGTGCCAGTCCGCAACACTCAGTCTTGGACAGATCCTTCAGATGGAAGACCAGCTGGTTTCGGGCGGACCAAAGGGCCCCCTTCACCGAGTTGATGGTCTTCCATCAGCAGTTGATATCTGTCTCAGTGTGTGTCCCGGGGAACAGTCCATCGAGCACAGCGTAATGTGTTATTGAACTGTTGGGGGTGAAACCCTCTTCGACTCCATTGTATAGGGGTCCTGTCTCTGTGGAGGGAGGTTATCACCTTTTACCTGAATACACGGATCCATTCGACCGCATTCATGTCAGTGATTGGCAAACACTGTCTGAATGTCTTTCATGACCTGTCGAACCTTGGGGTCAGAGACGTGGGGGTAATTTCACCTTCACTGCTTGGACGGAGAAGAAATTAAAATTTGGGCGGTTATATGAGGGGCGGGTGATCCGCTCTCCCAGATCAGCCCCCAGCGATGGTGAAAATTTCCGTCCACGTGTTGTGAACCGGTGGCGTTTGAGACAATGGACCAGCTAGTGGGCTTCGAATATTGATACTAGAGCGTAGGTCAGGAAAGGTGTGGCCGATTTTAAGTATCCCCGCCTGGCGGAAATGGGGTGGTAGAGGCTAGTAAATGGTATCAGTTCACTAACAGTCCATTTATTGGTGACGTTCCTGCCTCCACCATCGTGGGTAGGGTCCTGAGAGGAACGGCCGGACCTGCGCCCTAGTATCAATCTTCGAAGCCCACAAGCTGGTCCATTGATTCAAACTGCATCGGTTCAAAACATGTGGAGGGAAATATTCTGGTCAGGCCACGTGTAATATGTAAATCAGGGTATTATGACGTACGTGGGACACCATTTAATGTTGGGCACAAATGGGTGGAGGAGCCGCCCTTTCGATGGGCATTGAATGGTCCAGAACACGGAGGAGTTTCTTTTTAACTTATAATTTGTTGAGCAAGGAGAAGCAGGAGAGCTTTCCCATGGCCTGCTGCGGCCGTGCGAAATCTCCCGGCTCCTGATCGTCTCGGAAATGTATGAGGAGGTTTCCCTTAAAATCTGTGTAACCAGGTCCAGCCTCATGTCCCATTAATCTCGCTTCAGTTATTAAATATTGCTGTACAACAGCTCAGAGAGGAAACAATCTCCGGAACTCCCCACTGGAGTTTGAAAATACATTAATATTTTACCGGTTAGTAACGGTCCGGGTGTTGGTCCATTATTATTCTGTTCTGGTCAAAACAAATGTCCCAATGAACAGGACGCTGTCTGACCCTCACAGCTCACCCTCAGTCCATCCCACCGGGCAGTGTGTGTGATGGGAAATAATCATCAACCGAAAAGGAGGATTTGATTTTATACATTTCAGGATTAAACATTTAATATTGAAATCATATTATTTCCAAACTAATAACAGCAAACCATTTCATGTTAGAATCACATCTTGTATCATTTCACAACACCGCATTTATCGGGTAAAATATAATTCCTGTCTGGTATTTCCAAATGTATTTCAAGTATTGGATTGATATCAGTTACTTTAGTGAACTCATTGATGTCAATGGATAGAAAATCAGGTGCGTTGAAAAATGGGCTCCTGATCCACTACCGCCTGACTTACGCCACCGACAAACATGAAAATCTACACTAATTGACTTTTTATTTAATTTCGGATGAAAGGTCTTCAGATGGTTCTATGATTTAACTAATGTAACAATTAGATTGAGTGGGTATTTCACCGCGTTCTTCAGCTCCTCTCTGAATTTAGTCTGGGTCACAGCATAAATACACGTGTTGGTGCAGGAACTGAGAAGTTGAAGCATGAATCCGGCTGACTCAATGTCACTCTCCGTATCGTATTGGGCGTTTGTTACACGCAGAGAAGTAAAATAAAAAACGAATGTGCTCCATAACAATATAAAACTGCCTGATATACTGAAGAGTAAAATGATGGATTTCCTTCGGTTTTCCATCTCTGAATCCTTGTGATTCTCTCCATTGCTGCGGCCCCGGAGTTCCCGGCGGACTCTATTGGCCGCTACAATGTGCCTGGCGGTGAGAACATTGAACAGCAAAATCAGAATGAATGGGAGACAAGGCATTAACACAAGACTAAACAAGTCAAACGCTGCCCATTCGGGTGAAGTGAAAAAGGTCAGTTTCAAGACACAACCCCGGGGTACATTGTCCATTATATATTCCGGGTCAAATACAAAGTACCAGGGAATGTTTAGTAAACAGCTCAGCGCACTCACCACCCCGATAACAGCAGCCGCCGTTTTCTCGGTGCAATATTTTGTTTTCAGCTTCTGACAACAAATGGCCACAAATCGATCAAAGGTGAAAACCACTGTGAACCAGACAGAGGCCGCTGTGGCTGCTAAGCTCAGGATGAGAATGAGACGGCACACGGGGGTAATGGAAACTGAAAAATAAGTATTAACAATGCGCATCATTATGACATCAGCGATAACGACCAGGAGATCGGCCACTGCCATTCCCACCAGGTAGCGAGTGATACATTTGGAGAGTCCGCACTTTCCACGGGCCAGGATCACAATCGACACCAAGTTAACTGTAAGAGAAAGAAACAGGTGCAGAGAAATTACTGATCAGACCTGGAGTCAAAGCAGCAGTTTGAGAGGATCTGGGGTGAAATTTCTATCTTTGTTGTCGCATCAAACGGTGGAAACTGATTCACTGACCTGGGCAGCGCGTTCGGGCAGAGAAATGTTTTTAAACACAAATATTATTAATGAATTGGGAAATTCATATAAAAGTGAATAAAGAGAGCACCAGATCCACTGGAAGGGCTGAGTGAGGGGACAGTGCCGGTGGGGAAGGGAGAAGGGATTTTAAAGACAGGGAATCCAACAGGTTAAATCCGGATTTGGGCTCCAGATGGACGAGGAATTGAGCGAAGAGCCGGGAAGGTGAGAGGACAGGGGGAGGTGCTGCTGGTTTGTTGCTCTGGGTGAAGAGAGCCGACACGGACCGGCAAAAAACGGGAAAGACCAAGATCCGTGGCGGTGAGTTTGAGCTTCGGATTGAATTGGAAGAGGCAGCTGCAGGCCGAACGAGTGAGTGAGATTGGGAGGAAGACAAGGAAAAGGACATGTAGGAGCTGGAGGGGAGTCAGTAGCAGATGGTTTGGGAAAACGAATATACTGAGGCAACGGATGAGGAGCCAGAGGATTTAATGCAGTGGGAGGAGAGGCTGGGATTCACAGGGAGAGACTGCAGCAGAGTGTTAGAGGAAATCTAATCTATAGGTCCCAGTAACATAATCCATTCAATAAATTCAACCTTTAATTACTTTGGTTATCAGTTTCAATGAACTGCTCGTTGGTTACATAACGTGTTCAATAAATTTAATTTGCATAATCAATTACAATTACATTAAAATACAAGAATTGAATTAGCCTCGTCCTTTATTCAATGAAGCTGACACACAGCCTTTAGAATACAACATCCCAATAATTCAATGCGATAAAGAAATCACTGATTTTGTTCTTTAATTACATTTCAATTATGTTTATGTATTCAATCAGTAAACAAGTAAATGGAACATTCACATTAACAGACTGAGGACCTGATAAGAACACAAGAACATAAGAAGTAGGAGCAGGAGTAGGCCAATCGGCCCCTCGAGCCTGATCTGAATAGTGATAAATACACTTGGCGAGAGTACAATAAAACTCTCACAATCTGACAACATTCTAATGACATCTCCAAGTCACATTTCCTCTTCATAATTGAACTGGAAGTTTCACTAGTTCATTCCGATGAATTATTCACACCGCTGCTGCTCTCTCTCTCCCCCTCTCTCGGTCTCTGTGTGTGTTTCTTTCTCTCTGTCTCTCTCTTTCTCTCGTTTCTTCTCCCCCTCCCTCTCGTTTTCCTTCTCAGTTACTTTCTCTATCGCTCCTCTCTATGTCTCCGCACTGTCTCTACTCTCTTTCTCAATGCCCCTTTTCACATCCGAGTAAATCCTAACATCCTGGGCCTGCTTTCTCTTCACCAGCCCTGTGTTCCAACGATCCTATTCTTAATGTCAGTTTGTTAAATGGTGAAGCATCTGTGAACAGTTTAATATGTCCACAGATCACCCAAGTCTCCACCTGTTCATCTACACTGTTCACTTCATCTATAATGCATGGAATAAACAGAATTGAATCCCTCTCCAGACACACCTCACAATAATTGAAATTCCTTCTCCTGTAATTACAAAGTACAGCGTTAGATGGCGGCATTGTTCAATTAACAAAACACCAACATCACCGCTGCTGCTAAAAATCTACAGATGAAGCGAAGGGCTCGTGATTCCAACAGATGAAGTGCAAACTGATACAACATAACCTCAAAATATTGCATTTTACAGTGAATTCATCCACAGTTAATCAGAGAATGAGATTGAAAGAATCAGCATCAAACTCAGTTCAGTCACCAGACATCTGAAGCGGCGTCAGATACACACACAATGAAATAATCTTTCATAACAGTGACAACCAAAAAATACATTGAAATCCCTGTTAAACTGAACCATGTTATCTGGGAGGGAGGACACTGCGCTGCCTCCTTGTAACACCGAGACCGTGAGCTGTCTCATGACCAATCACTGAAAACACATTTATGAAAAAAATATTCCAGGACAGGTTAGTTCCACAACATGAAACTGTTAACAGCTCCTGGTGGTCTGATACCAGCTATTAGCCCAGACACCTGATTCCAAAACATTCAGTACAGAGAATATTTCAGTAACAATGACAAGGTTAGAGATACAAGATCATAACGCATACAATGCAACTGCTGCAAGACAAAAAGACAAGAGACTTAGGACAGTCGATCAACTGATAGAACAGAACAGTCCACTGCTTAATACACGATGGGAGAAAAATAGTGCCAAGTACAGCAGCAGAGTAAATATGGATTTACATCATGAACAGCTGAGATAATGGCTTACCTGGAACCCCAACGGCTGCAAGAATTGGATAATAAATACATTCTATCTGATACATGACTGAATATCCCATTTCTGTGAGAAGCAATGACTTCTGTTGGCCTGGAAACCGCAGCTCCGGCAGGCAGTCTGTGTGGATTCATTACAGCGATCCCTGATTTATACAGGGGGTAAATCTCCACTGACACGGTTATACCCCTGATCATTGCTGTTAGTTACTGTCATTTGAACAAACACATTACATCAGCAGCTTTGCCTCCGATGATAATGATGACGTGGATATATCACAAACTTCTCAAAGTTCAGAACCTTGTCTTAATGAGACCTCTCTCAGGAATAAAGTGAAAAGATGTGCTCAGAAAGGACTGGTCCAACAATGAGCGGCTTCATTTACAGTTTTCATATAATTGTATTGACCATGTTCACTCCTGCCGATTCATTTATAAATTTTACAGATTTCTCTACATTGTACATTGAATCCAGGGACACAAGCAGAACCGTTTCACTCTGCTTCTGCAGTTTCCCACTTAGAATATGAATTTTGAGTCTCTGACACGAAGACAACCTCTATAAGGGACACCATCCTTTCAGGCAAAGCTTAACAACCCTCTGTGTGAAAAATATTCTCCTAATTTCCCCTCTAGTTGCTTTGCCAATTATTTTAAACCTCTGACCTCTGGTTACCAATCCAGTTGCCAGAGTGAACAGTTTCCCCTGTTTGCTCTATAAAAACCCTCATTATTTTGAACACCTCTATTTGGTCTCCCCTTAACCTTCTCTGATCTAAGGAGAACAATCCCAGCTTCTCCAATCTCGGCACATAACTGAAGTCCTTCATCCCTGGTATCACTCTGGTAAATCTCCACTGAACCCTCTCCAAGGCCTTGCCATCCTCCTTAAAGTGTGGTACCCAGTGCTGTACACAATCGACCGGCTGAGGCCTATCCAGTCTTTTGTAAAGGTTTAACATGACTTCCCTATTTGTGCATTCAATGCCCCTATTTACAAACCCATATATCCCATACGCTTGCTGAACCACCTTATCAACTTGCCCTGCCACCTTCAAAGTTTTGTGACTATGCGCCCCCAGGTCCGTCTGCTCTTCCACCACCCTCAAAATAGTACATTGACTTACATCGAAACTCCAGCACAGAAACAGGCCATTCGGCCCAACTGGTTTATGCCAGCTTTCATGCTCCACACGAGCCTCCTCCCTCCCTTCTTCATCTAACCCTATCAGGATACCCTATTGCTTTCTCTATCTTGTGCTTATCCAGCTTCCCCTTAAATGCATCGACGTTATTTCCCTCAACTACTCCTTGTGTTAGTGCGTTCCACATTCTTACCACTCTTTGGTAAAGAAGTTTCTCCTGAATTCCCAATTTGATTTATTAGTGACTATTTTATATTTATGAACTCTAATTTTGGACTCCCTCACAATTCGAAACATTTTCTCTACGTCTACCCTCCCAAACCCTATCATTATCTTAAAGACCTCGAGCAGGTCACCCCTCAGCATTCTCTTTTCTAGAGAAAAGAGCCCCAGCCTGTTCAGCCTTTCCTGATAAGGATATCCTCTCGGTTCTGCTATCATCCTTGTGAATCTTTTTTGCACACTCTTCAATGCCTTTATATCTTTCTATAATATGGAGACCAGACTGTGCACTCCAAGTGTGGTCTAACCAAGGCTCCGGACAAGTTTAACATAACTTCTTTGCTAATCAATTCTATCCCTCTAGATTTGAACCCCAGTGTTTGATTTGCCTTTTTTAAACTGCATCGCTACTTTTAGTGATTTGTGCATCTGTGCCAGAAGATTTTAGGAAAATTTCAAAATATACTTTATTTCATAAAATTTAAGGATATACAGATTTCAATGTAAATGACACAATTCCCGTTCAAAACAATACAATACAGATCGTAAACACTTTGACCTCATTAATACAATTCAAAACAGAGTACATATCTTCTAATGCATGCTGTACAATACAAGGTGAAATGGCCTTCCACGGTTGCCTTGCCCCATAGCTCCTTATGCTGGGCAGCACCTCGCTTCATTCCATCCCTCAGCACGGACTCCTGGACCTTGGAGTGTGCCAGTCGGCAACACTCGGTCGTGGACAGCTCCTTCAGCTGGAAGACCAGCAGGTTTCAGCGGACCAAAGAACCTCCTTCACCGAGTTGATGGTCTTCCATTAGCAGTTGATATATCTCTCGGTGTGCGTCCTTGGGAACTGCCCGTAGTGCACAATGTCCTTTGATACTGAAGTGTTGGGGATGAAACAGGACAGATACAAACGTATCTGTCTCCACACCTTCTGCACCAGGGGCAGCCCAGCAGGAGATGGACGACGGTCTCCTTCTCGCCGCAGCCTCGAGGGCAGCTCGCAGTGGTGCTGGGGTTGTGTATGTGTTGGTAGGACCGCACTGGGAAGGCCCATCTCACTACCATCCAGGCTACATCCTGGTGCCTGTTGTTCAGTTCTGGCAATGAGACGTTCTGCCAAATAGCATCGACCGTCTGGTCGGGGAACTGCCCGATCTGATCCATCCTCTCCTTTACCGGCAGGACTCTCAGAACATTTCGTGCTGATCACAGTCTGACGACTTTGTGGTCGTCAGGAACCTCTCCACCTGAGACAGGTGGGGGGAGTTTACAGACCAGCTGGACTGGAAGTGCTGCATCTGCTCGGCCAGCGTGGCCAGACCCAATTTGTTCAGTGTGGTGGACAGTTGGAATCTCAGCACCTAGTGACACTTGGTTTTTGCGTACTGGGGGTCTATACAAATCCCGAGACGGCCACACACAAAGGTGCCCATCAGGATCAGAGCGGCGTGGGGGACACACTACCCCCTTAATCTGGGGTCTTGTACATGGTGTCCCTGTGGACACGTTCTGCCTTGGAACTCCAGGTAAAGTGGAAGATAGTTCGGGTGACTGTGACGGCGGATCGGCGCGGAACGGGCCACACCCTGGCCATGTGGAGCAACACTGCGAGTACCTCACACCTTATCACCAGGTTCCTGCCGGTTATGGAGAGGAAGCGCCTCACCCAACTACAAGCTTCTGTTTGTCCTTGGCGACCCACTCCTCCCAGTTCTTGGTGCAGGTCAGTGGCCCCCGAACCAGATCCCCAGCACCTTCAGGTAGTCGGACCTGACGGTGAAGGGGACAAGGGACCGGGCATCCAACCTGTCAAATAACATGGCTTCGCTTTTATTTCGGTTCACTCTAGCCCCCGAGGCCAGCTGTAAAAGGTCTCAGACGCCCATCAGTCGGTGAAACGACCTCTGATCGGAGCAAATGTTGTTGACGTCGTCCATGTACAGGGAAGCCTTAACCTGAGAGTCTCCGCTGCCTGGGATCGTCACCCGCCCCCTCTCCACCCCGATACCTGCGTCCTTCCTGATGGACACAGTAAACGGATCGATACAAGACATGAACAAGACCACAGAGAGAGATCAGTTTGCCTGACTCCAGATCTGATTGGAACGCTCTCCGATTTCCATCCATTGATCAGGACTGCGCTACAGATGTCTGTGTAGAGCGCACGGATCCAATCGTGGATTCCCTCCTCAAACTACATTTTGCAGAGCACGTCCATTATGTACAGGTGGAATATTCTGTGAAAGGCCTTCTCCTGGTCGAGGCTGATGAACCAGGATTTCACCCTCCTGTTCTGCACATAGGCTATCGGATCACTGTGTATCAATTCTATCCCTCTAGAATTTAAGCCCTTTGTTTGATTTACCTTTTTAACCCGTGTCGCTGCCTTTAGTGATTTGTGCAATTGTGCCCCAAGATTTTATTCTTCTAGTACATTCTGTACAATACAGGGTGAAATGGCCTTACAAGGTGGCCTTTCCCCATAGAGCCTTTACGTAGGTCGAACCTCGCTTCATTACATCCCTCAGGACGTACTCCTGGACCTTGGAGTGTGTCAGTCGGCAACACTCGATCACGGACAGCTCCATCAGCTGGAAGACCAACAGGTTTCGGGCGGACCAAAGGGACTCCTTCATGGAGTTGATGGTCTTCCAGCAGCAGTTGATATCTGTCCCTGTGTGCGTCCCGGGGAACTGCCCGTAGAGCACAGCATCCTGTGTTCCTGAAGTGTTGGGGATGAACCGGGACAGATACAAATGCATCTGTCGCCACAGTTTCTGCAACAAGGGGCAGCTCACCAGGAGTTTACGGTGGTGCTGAGGACAGTGAACTTACTGCTGATTGGAGCAAACGTCGGTGACGTCGTCCATGTATTGGGAGGCCTGAACCTGAGACCATCCGCTGCCGAGGACAGTCACCCCCCTGATATCTGCATCCTACCTGATGAACGCATTAAACTGCTGGATGCAACATACGATCAAGGCCATGGAGAGAGGACAGACCTGCCTGACTCCAGATCTGATCAGAGAGCTTTCCAGCTCCTGCCCGTTGATTAGGACTGTGCTACATATGTCTGTGTAGAGCAGTCAGATCCAATCGCGGATTCCCTCCTGAAAACATATTTTGGAGAGCACGTCCATCATGTACGTGTAGGATATTCCGTCAAAGGTCTCCTCCTGGTCCAGGCTGATCCCTGAGCTGCACAAGGTTATCAGAGACATTCCTGCCGGGTACAGTACAGGTCTGATCCGGGTGGATCACTCGCTCCAGAGCAGACTTGAGCCTATTGGCGATGACCTTGGACAGAATCTTGTTGTCAACACTTACACGGAAATGGGTGCCCAATTTCTGATTTCTTCCCTCTCCTCCTTCTGCTTGTCGATGAGGGTGATGATGCCTTTCCTCATGGACTCTGACATGCTGCCTGCCAGAAGCATACCCCCGTACACATCCAGTATGTCTGGCGCTATCCAGTCCCACAGAGCCGAGTACAACTCAACAGGTAAACCATCACTCCCCGGAGTTCTACTCTTCTCGAAGGACTGGACGGCCTTTGTCAGCTCTTCCAAGGTCAGTGGCCGATTCATGCTCTCCCGCATAAAAGGATTTGCTGATCCTCAGTATGTCGGCCTGTGAAGTCGTCACTGAGCCGTCTTCCTCCTTCAGGCTGCTGACCACAGAGGTCTCTCTGTGAGGTTTCTGGAAGAAGAAGCGAGAGCATTCCTCACCCTGCTCCACGGAAGATGTTCTTTGAGGCCTCGGAGAAGAAGAGCGAGGATTACTGACCCTTCACCTCCTGGATTTCCTCCCAGACATCGACCCCGATCGACTGCAGCTGCGGCAGATCCTGAATCCTCTTCTGGAGCTGTGCCACTTCCCTCTGCCTCTCTCTCGTCTTCTGAACGCCTTTGAGGATGAAGAACCGCTTGATATTGGCCTTGATCGCTTCCCACTAGTGCAACGTGGAGTCGAAGGCGGGGGGTGGGGGGGGTGGTTGTAAGGTCCTCCAACCTGTGTAATCCCTTTTTAGTTCCTTGATGTTCTCCGGGGTCAACAGTCTCACATTCAGCTTCCAGATCCCGCTCCCCGCCCTCTTGTCCTCCAGCGATTGACAGTCGGCCAGTAGGAGGCATTGGTCAGGAAGAAACACCGGCTGGATGTCGGTGGATCTGATCTTGAACGTTGGGGAGACAAATAGGAAGTCTATCCTGGAACGGATGGACCCGTCTGTTCTAGACCAAGTGTATCTCTGCGGCGCTCGGTCTGCCGAGCTGCTGAAGACGAGATGAAGCTTTGCTTCTTTCACTGCTTCCATCAGGTGTTTGGAAGTGGTGTCCAGTATTCCGCCGCTCCTGCTGGATCGTTCAGCCGCATTGATGATGCAGTTGAAGCCTCCGGTGAGAACGATCGGCCTGGACGTCGCCAGCAGCATCGGGAGATGCTGGAAGACCTCCAGAATCTCGCTCTTGAGGATCGTACACATTAGAATCATAGAATCATAGAAAGTTTACAGCACGGAAGGAGGCCATTCAGCCCATCGAGTCAGCGCCGGCTCAATGCAACAGCAATCCACCGGTCCCAGTCCCCCGCCCGATCACCGTAGCCCTGCAATTTTTTTTTTACTTTCAAGTGCTGATCCAGTTCCCTTTTGAAGGTCATGATTGAATCTGCCTGCACCATCCCCTCGAGCAGTGCATTCCAGATCCTAACCAGTCGCTGAGTAAAAAAGTTTTTCCTTTTCTTTTGTCAGTCACCTTAAATCTATGCCTTTTGATTCTTGACCCTTCTGCCAATGGGAACAGTTTCTCGCTATCTACTCTGTCTAGACACTTCATTATTTTGAATACCTTTATCAAATCTCCTTGCAACCTGTCTGTTCCAAGGAGAAAAACACCAGCTTCTCCAGTCTATCGACGTAACTAAAGTCCCTCATCCCTGGAAACATTCTAGTAAATCTCTTCTGCACCCTCTCTAAGGCCTTCACATCTTTCCTGAAGTGCGGTGCCCAGAACTGGACACAATACTCCAGTTGTGGCCGAACCAGTGTTTAATAAAGGTTCATCATGACTTCCATACTTTTGTACTCTGTGCCTCTATTGATAAAGCCCAGGATCCGGTATGCTTTTTAACTGCTTTCTCAAACTGTTCTGCCACCTTCAACGATGTGTGTCCATATACCCCCAGATCTCTCTGTTCCTGTGCCCCTTTTAGAATTTTGTCCTCTAGTTTATATTTCCTCTCCTGGTTCTTCCTACTGAAATGTACCACTTTGCAATTTTCTGCGTTAAATTTCATCTGCTACGTGTCCGCCCATTTCACCAGCCTGTCCATATCCTCTTGATGTCTATCACAATCCTCCTCACCGTTCACGACCCTTCCAAGTTTCGTGCCATCTGCAAATTTTGAAATTGTACCCTGTAAACCCAAGTCCAAGTCATTAATATCTATCAAAAAAAGCAGTGGTCCCAGCCCCAACCCCTGTGGAACACCACTGTACACCCCCTCCAGTCCGAAAAACAATCGTTCACCGTTGCTTTCTGCTTCCTATCCCTTAGCTAATTCTGTATCCATATCGCTACAGCCCTCTTTATTCCATGGGCTGCAATCTTGATTACAAGCCTACCATGCTGTACTTCATCAAACGCTTTTTGAAAGTCCATATACACCACATCAACTGTATTGTCCTCATGTTCCCTCTCTGTGACCTCATCAAAAAACTCTATCGGGTTAGTTGAACACGATTTGCCTTTAACAAATCCGTGCTGGCTTTCCCTAATCAATTCACCCTCGTCCAAGTGACTGTTAATTCTGTCCCGGATTATCGTTTCTTACTTCCCTCAGCAACCTGGAATGCATCCCATCTGGACCGGGTTACTTATCTACTTTAAGTACAGCTTGCCTTTCAAGTACCTCTTCTTTATCAATTTTTAGCCCATCCAGTACCTCAACTATATCTTCCTTTATTGAGATTCTGGCAGCATTTTCTTCCTTGGTAAAGACAGATGTAATGTATTCATTTAGTACCTCGACCATCCCCTCTGCCTCCAAGTGTAGATCTCCTTTATGGTCCCTAATCGGGCCCACCCCTCCTCTTATTACACGTTTACTGTTTACATGCCTGTACAAGACTTTTGGATTCCCTTTTATGTTGGCCACAGTCAGAGCGGGATGTTCTTGTACAGAATGTCTGCTATGAGCAGGCGGCCCCCCACCACCTCCTTAACCTCGGTGATGGTGAATTGACGTCCTCGCAGCAGAATCCCCAGGCCCGAGGATTGACTATCGTTGATTCCCGACCAGTTCGACTGCCCGTGGGTCCAAATGCGTGACCACTGTCGGTAGTTGCTAAGGTGCGGGATCCCACACTCCTGCAAGAACAGCATGTCCCTCTTCACCCTCGACAGGTCGTTCAGAGTTTCAGCACACCGTGTAGTAGCTTTAATACTACACACGTTTAAGGATGCAATTTTGAAAGCCATTTTAAAAATACAAAGGACAACCATTCACGTCTTCCAATTGCATCAGCCCAGGTTCTACGTTACCGTCCTTTTCCAATCCTCAGCCCAGATATGCCATTGGTGTCATGTGCTGGAACTTCTGGACAGTCCTTGGGCTGACGACAGAGGCTTGACCTCCGTTGGGAGAGGGTCTGCGTTCGGGGGTCAACGGCGGGATTTCTTGTGGCGGTGTGTCCGTCACTTCTGCGGCCAAGTCCAGCTCCTCGGCCTTTGCTGTTTGTTCATTCTCCGTGACTGTCGTGCTGCTCCTAGTTTCCAGGATTTGGGGTGCGTTGGATGCGTCCCTGCTCCGGGTGTCCCAGAGCGGGGTGTTACTGCTCCCGAGTCCCTGAAGCTGGAGCGTGCTGTCTGTGGCACTTCTCCTGTGCCCCAGAGCTGGGTGTTACTGCTCCGGAGTCCCTGGAAACGGGAGCGTGCTGTCAGTGACACTTCTCCCAGTGCCCCAGAGAGCGGTGTATTACGACTCCCGAATCCCTGGAGTGGGAGCGTGATGTCTGTCTCACTTCTCCCGGTGCCCCAGAGCGGGATATACCTGCTCCCGAATCCCTGGAACCGGGTGCGTGCTGTCTGTGTCTCTTCTCACTGTTGCGTTTTGCAACTTCCTTTGATGAAGGCGGGGTCTTCCCCCTTTTTTCCTGTTCATCAGTCGAGGAGCAGCCGCTGTTGTCCATTGAGGGCTCTAAGCGCCTTTTGCTGCCGGTCCAACCTTTGATGTCAGTTCCCCTGATTCGACAGGACTTCCTTTTTTTCTTTTTCTGTGTGGTCCATCCTTCTTCCGCCCCTGGTTCACCTTACATCGGCTCAGGGAGAGTCTCGGGGTCGAGTGTCGGGGCTTGGTTGGTTTTCTTGACGCTCCCTCCCTTTTCCTTTTCCTCCTCTTGGTCTTTGGCTTTTTCACGGGAGTCGGGGAAGTGGGGGAAGGGGTCTGACCTCCATTGGTGCAGCCACGACTGCGGCTTTCCTCACCTGCGTGGCCTGCCCTCCTGTCAGTCCAGTGCCTGTTGTCCATCTTGCTGCAGTTTCTACAGATCACCACCTTGCAGGAGGCCGCCTCGTGCCCGGGTTTGCCGCAGGAGCGACGCACTCTGGGCTGCCCCTGGTACACCGCACACCCACGACTCGTCCCATGTTTCCCGGGCAATTCACACTCAGCGTCGCCGTGATGCTCCTCTCGTTCGTCCAGATCACGAACATTACCTCGATGTTGATGCTCCAGTCCGCGCCATCCACGTTTCTCCTGAGGAATGTCAGCACATCCATGACGGGCACATGTGTGTTGAACATGTGGACCGTCAGGGGCCCTTCCTTCCCCAGTGAGAGTGTGAAGAGCGGCTCCTCAGTGTGAAGTGACAGCGGCCCTTCCTTCCCCAGTGGGAGTGTGAAGAGCGGCTCCTCAGTGTGAAGTGACAGCGGCCCTTCCTTCCCCAGTGGGAGTGTGAAGAGCGGCTCCTCAGTGTGAAGTGACAGCGGCCCTTCCTTCCACCGTGGGAGTGTGAAGAGCGGCTCCTCAGTGTGAAGTGACAGCGGCCCTTCCTTCCCCAGTGAGAGTGTGAAGAGCGGCTCCTCAGTGTGAAGTGACAGCGGCCCTTCCTTCCCCAGTGGGAGTGTGAAGAGCGGCTCCTCAGTGTGAAGTGACAGCGGCCCTTCCTTCCCCAGTGGGAGTGTGAAGAGCGGCTCCTCAGTGTGAAGTGACAGCGGCCCTTCCATCCCCAGTGAGAGTGTGAAGAGCGGCTCCTCAGTGTGAAGTGACAGCGGCCCTTCCTTCCCCAGTGAGAGTGTGAAGAGCGGCTCCTCAGTGTGAAGTGACAGCGGCCCTTCCTTCCCCAGTGGGAGTGTGAAGACCGGCTCCTCAGTGTGAAGTGACAGCGGCCCTTCCTTCCCCAGTGGGAGTGTGAAGAGCGGCTCCTCAGTGTGAGGTGACAGCGGCCCTTCCTTCCCCAGTGGGAGTGTGAAGAGCGGCTCCTCAGTGTGAAGTGACAGCGGCCCTTCCTTCCCCAGTGGGAGTGTGAAGAGCGGCTCCTCAGTGTGAAGTGACAGCGGCCCTTCCTTCCCCAGTGGGAGTGTGAAGAGCGGCTCCTCAGTGTGAAGTGACAGCGGCCCTTCCTTCCCCAGTGGGAGTGAGAAGAGCGGCTCCTCAGTGTGAAGTGACAGCGGCCCTTCCTTCCCCAGTGGGAGTGTGAAGAGCGGCTCCTCAGTGTGAAGTGACAGCGGCCCTTCCTTCCCCAGTGGGAGTGTGAAGAGCGGCTCCTCAGTGTGAAGTGACAGCGGCCCTTCCTTCCCCAGTGGGAGTGTGAAGAGCGGCTCCTCAGTGTGAAGTGACAGCGGCCCTTCCTTCCCCAGTGAGAGTGTGAAGAGCGGCTCCTCAGTGTGAAGTGACAGCGGCCCTTCCTTCCCCAGTGGGGGTGTGAAGAGCGGCTCCTCAGTGTGAAGTGACAGCGGCCCTTCCTTCCCCAGTGAGAGTGTGAAGAGCGGCTCCTCAGTGTGAGGTGACAGCGGCCCTTCCTTCCCCAGTGAGAGTGTGAAGAGCGGCTCCTCAGTGTGAAGTGACAGCGGCCCTTCCTTCCCCAGTGGGAGTGTGAAGAGCGGCTCCTCAGTGTGAAGTGACAGCGGCCCTTCCTTCCCCAGTGGGAACTTGAAGAGCGGCTCCTCAGTGTGAGTTGACAGCGGCCCACCCTTCCCCAGTGGGAGTGTGAAGAGCGGCTCCTCAGTGTGAAGTGACAGCGGCCCTTCCTTCCCCAGTGGGAGTGTGAAGAGCGGCTCCTCAGTGTGAGGTGACAGCGGCCCTTCCTTCCCCAGTGGGAGTGTGAAGAGCGGCTCCCCAGTGTGAAGTGTCAGCGGCCCTTCCTTCCCCAGTGGGGGTGTGAAGAGCGGCTCCTCAGTGTGAAGTGACAGCGGCCCTTCCTTCCCCAGTGGGAGTGTGAAGAGCGGCTCCTCAGTGTGAAGTGACAGCGGCTCTTCCTTCCCCAGTGAGAGTGTGAAGAGCGGCTCCTCAGTGTGAAGTGACAGCGGCCCTACCTTCCCCAGTGGGAGTGTGAAGAGCGGCTCCTCAGTGTGAAGTGACAGCGGCCCTTCCTTCCCCAGTGAGAGTGTGAAGAGCGGCTCCTCAGTGTGAAGTGACAGCGGCCCTTCCTTCCCCAGTGAGAGTGTGAAGAGCGGCTCCTCAGTGTGAAGTGACAGCGGCCCTTCCTTCCCCAGTGGGAGTGTGAAGAGCGGCTCCTCAGTGTGAAGTGACAGCGGCCCTTCCTTCCCCAGTGGGAGTTGGAAGAGCGGCTCCTCAGTGTGAAGTGACAGCGGCTCTTCCTTCCCCAGTGAGAGTGTGAAGAGCGGCTCCTCAGTGTGAGGTGACAGCGGCCCTTCCTTCCCCAGTGGGAGTGTGAAGAGCGGCTCCTCAGTGTGAAGTGACAGCGGCCCTTCCTTCCCCAGTGGGAGTGTGAAGAGCGGCTCCTCAGTGTGAAGTGACAGCGGCCCTTCCTTCCCCAGTGAGAGTGTGAAGAGCGGCTCCTCAGTGTGAAGTGACAGCGGCCCTTCCTTCCCCAGTTGGAGTGTGAAGAGCGGCTCCTCAGTGTGAAGTGACAGCGGCCCTTCCTTCCCCAGTGAGAGTGTGAAGAGCGGCTCCTCAGTGTGAAGTGACAGCGGCCCTTCCTTCCCCAGTGGGAGTGTGAAGAGCGGCTCCTCAGTGTGAAGTGACAGCGGCCCTTCCTTCCCCAGTGGGAGTGTGAAGAGCGGCTCCTCAGTGTGAAGTGACAGCGGCCCTTCCTTCCACAGTGGGAGTGTGAAGAGCGGCTCCTCAGTGTGAAGTGACAGCGGCCCTTCCTTCCCCAGTGGGAGTGTGAAGAGCGGCTCCTCAGTGTGAAGTGACAGCGGCCCTTCCTTCCCCAGTGGGAGTGTGAAGAGCGGCTCCTCAGTGTGAAGTGACAGCGGCCCTTCCTTCCCCAGTGGGAGTGTGAAGAGCGGCTCCTCAGTGTGAAGTGACAGCGGCCCTTCCTTCCCCAGTGGGAGTGTGAAGAGCGGCTCCTCAGTGTGAGGTGACAGCGGCCCTTCCTTCCCCAGTGGGAGTGTGAAGAGAGGCTCCTCAGTGTGAAGTGACAGCGGCCCTTCCTTCCCCAGTGAGAGTGTGAAGAGCGGCTCCTCAGTGTGAAGTGACAGCGGCCCTTCCTTCCCCAGTGAGAGTGTGAAGAGCGGCTCCTCAGTGTGAAGTGACAGCGGCCCTTCCTTCCCCAGTGGGAGTGTGAAGAGCGGCTCCTCAGTGTGAAGTGACAGCGGCCCTTCCTTCCCCAGTGGGAGTGTGAAGAGCGGCTCCTCAGTGTGAAGTGACAGCGGCCCTTCCTTCCCCAGTGAGAGTGTGAAGAGCGGCTCCTCAGTGTGAAGTGACAGCGGCCCTTCCTTCCCCAGTGAGAGTGTGAAGAGCGGCTCCTCAGTGTGAAGTGACAGCGGCCCTTCCTTCCCCAGTGGGAGTGTGAAGAGAGGCTCCTCAGTGTGAGGTGACAGCGGCCCCTCCTTCCCCAGTGGGAGTGTGAAGAGCGGCTCCTCAGTGTGAAGTGACAGCGGCCCTTCCTTCCCCAGTGGGAGTGTGAAGAGAGGCTCCTCAGTGTGAAGTGACAGCGGCCCTTCCTTCCCCAGTGGGAGTGTGAAGAGCGGCTCCTCAGTGTGAAGTGACAGCGGCCATTCCTTCCCCAGTGGGAGTGTGAAGAGCGGCTCCTCAGTGTGAAGTGACAGCGGCCCTTCCTTCCCCAGTGGGAGTGTGAAGAGCGGCTCCTCAGTGTGAGGTGACAGCGGCCCTTCCTTCCCCAGTGGGAGTGTGAAGAGCGGTGTGTGTGATAGATGGATAGATAGATAGATAGATAGAGAGACAGATAGATAGATAGTTAAATAGATGGATGGAGAGATAGATGGATAGAGAGATATATAGGTAGATAGATGGATAGAGAGAAATATGGATAGAGAGATAGATGGATAGATAGATGGCGAGATAGATAGATAGATAGATACATTTAAAGCAGTGGAGAGACAACAATACATACGAATCAGTCGAAGTAGATTTATATTGATTTTTAATAAGGTGAAAATAACAATGGATATAGTTGAAAGAGATAAAGAAACATAAAATTAGTAGAAAGAGAGCACGATAGACAGATTTATAATTAGAGACAGAGTTAGAGATTGGCAGAAGGAGCGATGGAGAAGTGGAGTAAGTTGGAACATTGGGGGCGGGGAGTGGGTGCAGGAATAGTCTGTCTTTTTGTGATAGTTTAATTGAAATATATTGATTCAATTGAAGATCAATTAGCAATGGGCAGCTACAAATTGCCCGGTACAAACTCAAATACCCCTCGCCCCAATAAAGCTATGCTGGTAAAGAAACAACTCTATTTGCACCCAAACTGAACGGCAACAAATCAGCAAAGGTTACCTGAAAGGCATCTGGTGATGAGCTTCAGACTGAATGGACTGGGGATGTTGTACTGAATTAGGCCGACCATGGAAGGCCCTGCAGTGATACTACATATCACGTGTTTCTCTGTTCTAATGTTGAGAAAAGACTCGAAATTAATTGAATCCAACTGCAGTTCCTGAACGGGACTTTCTCCTTCACCTTAATATCCTCCAAACAGATCCGCCGCCTATCAAAGTCAACCTGCTTGACCTGTTCGGACTTTGACATTTGAGTTAATAATTAGTTTTGGGGTACATCGGAACATAGGAAGAGGAGTAGGCCAATCAACCCCTCGTGCCTGCTCCACCATTTGATAAGGTCATGGCTGATCTGTGATCTAACTCCATATACCTGCCTTTAGCCCATATCCCTTCATACCTTTGGTGGCCAAAAAGCTATCTATCTCAGATTTAAATTTAGCAATTGAGCTAGTATCAATTTTCCGTTTGCAGAAGAGAGTTCCAAACTTCTACCACCCTTTGTGTGTAGTACTGTGTTAGTTTGAGGTGCTGGATTCTTTTGAGGAACACTCTTGGTTTGAGGTGCTGTAATTGTTTGAGGAACACTCTTGGTTTGAGGTGCTGTAATTGTTTGAGGAACACTATTCGTTTGAGGTGCTGTGATTGTTTAAGGAACACTATTACTTTGAGGTGCTGTATTTGTTTGAGGAACACTATTAGTTTGAGGTGCTGTATTTGTTTAGGTCCAGTATTAGTTTGACGTGCTGTATTTGTTTGAGGACCACTAATAGTTTGAAGTGCTGTATTTATTTAGGTCCAGTATTAGTTTGGGGTACTGTATTTGTTTGAGGAACACTATTAGTTTGAGGTGCGGTATTTGTTTGAGGACCACTAATAGTTTGAAGTGCTGTATTTGTTTAGGTCCAGTATTAGTTTGGGGTACTGTATTAGTTTGAGGAACACTATTAGTTTGAGGTGCGGTATTTGTTTGAGGAACACTATTAGTTTGAAGTGCTGTATTGTTTGAGGAACACTATTAGTTTGAGGTGCGGTATTTGTTTGAGTTCCTGTATTAATTCGAAGTACAGTATTAGTTTAAGGTGCTGTATTAGTTTGAGGTGCTGTATTAATTCGAGATACGGTATCAGTTTGAGGTACTGTATTTGTTTGAAGTACTGTATTAATTCGAGGTACAGTATTAGTTTGAGGTGCTGCGTTAGTTTGAGGTGCTGTATTAGTTTGAGATGCTGTACTAATTTGAGGTAATATATTAGTTTGAGGTACTGTATTAGCCTGAGGTGCTGTATCAGTTTGAGGTGTTCTTTAGTTTGAGGTGTTGTATTAGCTTGAGGTGCTCTATTAGTTTGAGGTGCTGTATTAGTTTGAGGTGTTGTAGTAGTTTGTGGTATTATATTAGTTTCAGAATCTGTATCAGTTTGAGGTGCTGTATTAGATTAAGGTGTTGTATTCGTTTGAGGTACTGTATTAGTTTGAGGTACTTTATTAGTTTGAGATGCTGTATTAGATTGAGATGCTGTATGAGTTTGAGGTATTATATTAGTTTCAGGTTCTGTATCGGTTTGAGGTACTGTATTAGTTTAAGGTGTTGTATTTGTTGGAGGTCGTGTATAGTTTGAGGTACTTTATTAGTTTGAGACGATGTATTAGCTTGAGGTATTATATTAGTTTCAGATTCTCTATCCGTTTGAGGTACTGTATTAGTTTGAGGTACTGTTTAATTTGAGAAGCTCTATCAATTTGAGGTGTTATATTAGTTGGGGTATCTGTATTGTGAGGAAAGAGTTAGTCTTTATATTGAAGTAATATTAACCTTTTGCTTTTGACTCTTAAGTAAGGAAGTATAAATCTCTGTTGGGAGAATTAAACTACAATCATAAGACAGATTTGCTTCATTTGATATGCATGCATATGATTAATACAGAGACTAGTAGATTCTGAAGTCCAGAAATTCTTTGATTTTAGCTGATATCATTATACTCGTAAGTTTAATTATTCTTTCGATATAAACAATTCTCTGACCATCATAACAAGGCCTTTAAATCATTCAGAGCTGGTGTGTATGTGTGTCAGGCATCATTGTGTGCTATTCGTCTTACCAGCTTCACAGGGAAGCAGGAGAGGTGTGAGATCTGTCTGATTGCAACGTATCATTCCAAGCTGACGGAGCGGGAAAGGGCTGTACTGGTGAGAGATAAACACCATTCTGCTTTCTGGTCAATGGGCAAGGCCATATGTTTTAACGAACAAGTTCAAAAGTTATAGTTATAATTAATGCCTAAAGCAGAACACCGGGCTGTGTGGAAGGAGCCTGTTTGCACCTCAAGGCGACATCTAGTGGAGGAGTGTAGTTAGGTGATGAGGGAAGTGATACTCTGATAACATGGACAATGCTGGAAACCCTCAGCAGGTCAGGCAGCATCTGTGGAGAGAGTAACAGAGTTAATGTTTCAGGTCAATGACCTTTGATCAGAACCAAGTTGGGCAGTTGTGTTAGGTAATAGTATGAAACATGGGAATTGTTTCACTCATGTGGGGTGATTTGGAGACTTTTCAGTCTTTGGAAGTTCAAGATCAAAAGTAAAATAAGGGCTTCTCCGGGATTTGAACCAGGACCTCTTATATATTTGGATTAATAACCACAAAGCGAGAATCAACCCCTGGATGAACCAGCCCACGGATACAAAACAATGCACTCAAGAGTCAGCTATCGTAAAACACTTTTTGGTGGCTATCCTTGATAAGCAATTATGAGTACAGGTTGCAAAGACTAGACTTGCATTCCCTTGAGTATAGAATATTAAGAGGTGATCTAATTGAGGTGTTTAAGATGATTAAAGGATTTGACAGGGCAGATAGAGACTATTTCCACTGGTGGGGAGACTCCAGAACAAGGGTGTGTAACGTTAAAATTAGAGCTTGGCCGTCCAGGGGTGATGTCAGGAAGCACTTCTTCACACAAAGGGGAGTGGAAATCTGGAACTCTCTCCCCTAAAAAGCTGTTGAGGCTGGGGGTCAATTGAAAATTTCAAAACTGAAATTGATAGATTTTGGGGCTAATTCGGGAGTTTAATGACTTTGACATTTTTTTCCCTGTGACTTGTATAGTTTCGATCGATGAAATGTTCGTGAAAAGTGTCAGTGTAAAGAGAGTCAGCAGGTCATGTTTTCCATTGACACTTCCTTCAGACCTGAGACCGAAAAGTTTGTCGTTTTCATAGTGTAGCGGTTATCGTGTTCACCAGTAACATGCAGAAAGTGCCCGATTTGATCTCGGAGGGAAGCATTTTGTTGGGATTTGCTCCCCATAAACCTCCAGGGTCGAGTTTCTTCAAGTGTGAAAGGGGATACAAACCTTTTTAAATTTAACAGCGGCTGCACCGGATTCCTGGTATAATAAGCACTGAACATTTTTAAGCAGACTCCTAAAATACAGTATGTAAAATGGGAAGGGATAAAAGTTCATGAAATGCAAAGCACAAAGATTCATTAACGTTTCAATTGTCAGTTGGCAAACAAGTTAGCATTTCCTTCAGTGTGTAACAGAACGTATGAATGGTGATTGAAAAGAACAATAAGTGTCTCACAGACTTGAATTATTTTTGTGCAATGAACTATTCCCAACCACAAGGGAACACTGCATCAATCACATATATTTAAGTAAGTAATAAGTATATTTACATATATAATCTATGCCATCAGTTAACCTCGTGGCGCAACGGAAGCGCATCTGACGCCAAATCAGAAAGCTGCGTGTCCAAATCACTTCGAAGTTACTATTTATCTTACCATTCATAGGAGCCTGGATAATTTCGGAATTAATGCTTTTTAACAATAAACGGAACTTTGGTCACTAGTTTTGCGGTGCCAGGGAGGGAAGCGTCATTTCAAAATAAACTACTGGTAGCGGTGAGCAAGTTAAGGCACAGCAGGTGTTGGGGCAAGTGAGTGAACCGTCTTAGTTCAGTTGGTTGTTGCTTAAACGCCCGGGTGCTTGATTCTGACACATTGATGGGCCCGACAGACAAGGAAGTAGCAGTTTCCTCAGGCTTGGCGAGCTCAGTCGGTAGAGGCATTAACCTCAGGATTGTGGGTGCGAGTTTCAACTTTTATGCTGCACTCATGAGCGGACCCCAGCGCTCCATTTTCGCTGAAATGGAGAATTTCTCCGCCACCTTTTTCTTGATATCACAATTGCTGGCGTGCGAGTGAAAAGGGCCCTCCTCTTCACTGTGAGTGCAAGAGACAAGTCTGTAGGTACCGCGTGTCGTCCAATGAATGTCAAAACTTTGAAAGAAGAGTTAGCGATTCAGGTACACAAACCTCGCTGGTGGATAATCATTTTTTTTGTCAGAGTTTCCAGCCTTGCCTTCATCTCTTGCCCTTTGCAAGGCACTTTTTCCGGTTTAAATGTACACACTGGGTGAGTTGGTGATCGGGGGGACTGCAGGAGACTCAGCGGCCCCAGGTGAGACACAGAAAAATCCGCCCTAGCCCTGTCCCAATGTAAGTTTGTGGAAGTAAACACGGGATGGGACGGTGTGACGTTCCAGTCAAACCTCCTGTCCGGGAACGCCTCGATTTTAAAATTCTCATTCTTGCTTTCAAATCCCACCATGGCCCTCGCCCCACCCTACCTCTGTAAACTACAACCCTCCCAGATCATGTGGCTACAAGGGCAGGTCAGAGGTTGGGTATTCTGCGGCGAGTGACTCACCTCCTGACTCCCCAAAGCCTTTCCACCATTTACAAGGCACAAGTCAGGAGTGGATTACTGCAGCTCCAACAACACTCAAGAAGCTCGACACGATCCAAGACAAAGCAGCCCGCTTGATTGGCACCCCATCCACCACCCGAAACATTCATTCCCTTCACCACTGGCGCACTGTGGCTGCAGTGTGTACCATCCACAGGATGCAATGCAGCTGCAGCAACTCGCCAAGGCTTCTTCGACAGCACCTCCCAAACACGCGACCTCTACCACCTAGAAGGACAAGGGCAGCAGGCACATGGGTACACCACCAACTGCGCGTTCCCCTCCAAGTCACACACCATCCAGACTTGGAAATATATCGGCCGTTCCTTCATCGTCGCTGGAACTCACTACATAACAGCACACGGACTGCATCGGTTCAAGAAGACGGCTCAACACCACCTTCTCAAGGGCAATTAGGGATAGGCACTAAATTCTGGCCTCGCCAACGACGTCCACATCCCATGAACGAATAAAAAAATCTCTGTGCTCCTCCAATTCTGGCCTCTTGCGCATCCCCGATTTTAATCACTCCACCATTGGCGGCTGTGCCTTCAGCTGCCGAGGCCCAAAGCTCTCGAATTCCCTCCCTAAACCTCTCCGCCTCTCTCTCCTTCAACACATACCTTAAAACCTACCTCTTCGACTCAGCTTTTGGTCACCTGTCCCAATATCTCCTTATGTGGCTTCGTGTCATGTTTTGTTTAATAACGCTCCAGTGAAGCACCTTGTGACGTTTTACTACGTTAAAGGCGCTATATAAATGCAGGTTGTATCCTCTGCTTATCGACTCTCCTGCCAATGGAAACAGCTTCTCCCCATCCATTCTATCAAAATCCCCTCATAATTTGAACACGTCTATTAAATCTCCCCTTCACCTCTTTTTGCTCGAAGGTGAACAATCCCAGCTTGTCCAGTCTCTCCACATAACCCATCCCCGGACACGCTTAGGGAAACGGAATTGGAGACGAATAAAGGACTGACCAGACAGGCGGCCAAGACGCAGCTGAGTCGGCATGTCCCCCTGGAACAGTTACTCTGATGTTGTATTTGAAATTAAGAGGTCGGAGCCATTTAAAGCGCTCCCAGTTACTGCAGATCAGGGATCAAAACCTGACATCAGCGCAAGAACGCTCACAACACTTTTTCTTTATTTCATCATGGGATGTGGGCGTCGCGTCGCTGGCGAGGCCGACATTTATTGCCCATCCCCAATTGCCCTTGAGAAGGTGGTGGTGAGCCGCCTCCTTGAACCGCTGCAGTCAGTGTGGTGAAGGTTCTCCCACAGTCCAAAGAACTGACAGAAAAAGCACCGGTTGGCGCGCCGGTTGCAGGAGAGCTGGTTGGCGGTGATATCGATGCTGTGAGCGAGACCAGACCGTTTCCATGTTTCCACAAACAATGTCCCATCCTTTATTTCTGGAAAAGTAACACTGATAGTGGTCAATTGCATTTCTCTGGCTGCAACATGTAACTTTGGCTAGGTGACACGCTGCTTTAGTGCATCTTGCGGATTGTCTCTGTGACGTAATTAGTTAGCGCGTTCGGCTGTTGAGCGAAATGTTGGTGGTTCGAGCCCACCCAGGGACGAAAATTGCACTTTTTTTCTTCCCACTTTTGGATTCATTGCCTCATTCTGATCGACCTGAAGCCGGTGCCAGGTTTTAATTCCTGATCTGCAGTAAATGGGAGCACTTTAAATGACTCCGATCTCTTAATCTCATTTCAAGTTTTCTAATGTGTGAATTGTCTGCAAGAAAGCCCTCTGTGAACAACGTCATCTGAGCATGCCTGATTCGCCATAATTTACACTGCGGTCGGATATCAGGCACACGAAAAACAGTGAAATGTTTGTGTGGGCGCGATGCTCTGGGATTCCCTGCCTGACCATCGCCACCGATCCTTCTCTGCAGCCTTCCTAAATACAGCGCAGTAAATGTATCTCTGTGAAATGAGCTCCTGGACAGTAATACGGAAATTAGTTTGGCTGAGGGTTTATGTCCCTAACACGGAGCTTGAGCCGTCAGGTTTCCGTAGTGTTGTGGTTATCACGTTCGCCTCACACGTAAAAGGTCCTTGGTTCGAAACCAGGCGGCAGCATTTTAAAACATTGTTCCCATTAAAAATGAGTGAATATTTAACGATTCACACTGCTGATTCAATGTGAACAAAGTCCATATCTCCCAGCCCTGTTATTGCAGTTCGCTGCAAGCAGGCAACGAAAGCCAGTGCATTTGGGGGTGAAGGCTGCTTCCAATCCTGTCTCACACCCCGTGGGACCTGGCGGAGATTTGACAAACCCTATCTGTTCAACCAAGGTGGGATAAATGAATCGGTGTTTGAGAAACATTCATATGTGTAATAAAAATCCAGGACTCCAGATCAAAAGGCTGCGTGTTCACATCACATCGGGGTCAGTGTTTCTTTCACCGCTCAGATGACACTGGATAATCCCAGAATGAAGGTTTTAATTGCTTTTTCAACAAAAAGAAACAGAAGTTTGGTCAAAACCCTGACTCAGTGCCTACCCAGTGGCAGGGAGGGAAGCGACTAATACTCTCGTTTATTTCATGCAACAAACTGACACGAATACTGGTATTGATTCAAAATCGACCTGCAGATGGACACACAGAAAAAAGACAGCCACAGAAACAGACAGCAACTACTTGCATATATCTATAGCGCCTTTAACGAGGTTAGACGATTTTAGCTCGGTAAACTTGCTTCAGCACTCTGAAATGTACTTGTCCATCCTTCAGAGGTGACGGGAAATATATTTTTTGCCTTTCGAAAAAAGACGCGAAAAGCAGAGACATGTTTTGTTTTCAACACGGCTGGTGAAATGGCCGGACTATCATAAATTAGGAGTCGCCTTTGAAACATTTAAAGGCGACGACCTAAAAATCACATGGTGCAAATTAAAAATCACGGTTACTATTTATTTAGGTCTGAAAGAAATAACAACAAACATATCAGTCAGCGTCCGTAGTGAGACGGTGTCGAACTTGTTTGCTGCGAAATTCACCGCTGGGCTAAAGCTGACGCCGTTTAAGGGACGCGAACCCACTCAATGTCAAGGATGGGTTCATAACCATCAGGACCCGTCAATGTCAAACACCTCCTTTCTTGTTCAATAGAGGGAGCAGAGGCGTGTACATCATCAGACGCCAGCAACTTTAAGAAATGGAACAGATAAAGGCACAGATGCAAGTTCCAAATCTTTTCAATGCAAAGTTATTTCACTTTATTTAAAGTGCCGTGAGGCTGAAAACGGGTCCCAGGTGATTGGCGTTCACTCGTGACTTGTTTTTCAGTGTTTGTCCATCAGGTTTGCAATTCAATTTGTATTGGATATTGAATATATTTCAGGATGATTGCACAACATCCCATGTGTAAAGCAACCATCTTGATAACTTCAATCATCACACACTCTACATCGACGCTGCAGAGGCCCCAGCACCCCTTTCAATATTGTTTTTCTTAACTCACAGTTTTCAAAAGGGAATTGGATAAACGCTTGAATGGAAACTTTTTCAGTGCTATGGGGAAACAGCAGGCGAGTGGGACGACCTGGACAGCTCTTTCAGAGAGCTGGCACACGCACGATGGGCAGAGAGAAACTATTTCCGCTGGTCGAGGATTCTAGGACTTGGGGGCACAGTCTAAAAAATAGAGGCAGACCTTTCAGGAGTGAGATTAGAAAACACTTCTACATACAAAGGCTATGTTCCGATGCTCCTATGTTCCTATGATATTATTAATATAGAATTCCGACAGGCATTTGATAAGGTGCCACACAAGAGACTGTTGGCAAAAATGAAAGCGCATGGAACTTGAGGCAACGTATTGACATGGGTAGAGAATTGGTTAGGAGATAGGAGACAGAGAGTAGTGATAATGGGTACATACTCCAATTGGCAGGATGGGACTAGTGGTGTCCCCCAGGGATCTGTAACTGGGGTCTCAGCTTGTCACCATATTTATCAATGACTTTGATGAAGGAATAGAGAGTCGTATATCCAAGTTTGCTGATGACACTAAGTTAGGTGGGACAGTGAGTCGTGTGGATGCGATTGGAAAGTTGCAAAGGGACATTGATAGATTAAGTGAGTGGGCAAAACTATGGCAGATGGAGTTCAATGTGGGGTAATCCACTTTGGACCGATGGTCAGGGTATTTTCCAAATGGTAAGAAGCTCGGAACTGTGGAGAAGCAGAGAGAATTAACGGTTCTTTTGCATAAATCAGTAAAAGCTAACGGACGGGTCCAAAAATAATTTAAAAGGCGAACGGAATGTTAGCCTTTATCTCAGGGGGCTGGAATATGAAGAAGTGGAAGTTATGTTCCAGTTATATAAAGCTCTGGTTAGACTGCGTCTGGAGTAACTGCGTTCAGTTTTGGACACTGCACCTCAGGAAGGATAGATTGGCCTTGGAGCGGGTGCAGAGCAGATTCACCAGAATGTTACCGGGGCTAAAAAGGTTAATTTATGAGGACAGGCTGCATCGACTGGGCTCATATTCCCTCGAGTATAGAAGATTGAGGGGCGGTCTGAGCGAGGTGTTTAACATGTTTAAATGATTCGATAGAATTGAGAGAGAGAATCAATTTCCTCTGGAGAATCAAGAACGAGGGGGACATAACCTTAAAATTAGAACCATGCCATTCAGGTTCGAAATCAGGAAGCACTTTTTTACACAAAGGGCAGTAGAAGTCTGGAACTCTGTCCTCCAAAAGACTGTGGATGCTGGGGGTCAATTAAAGCTTTCAAGACTGAGATCGATCGATTTTGTTGGGTAAGGGTATCGAGGGATAGGGAGAAAGGCGGGGAAATGAAGTTGAGGAACAGATCATCTATGATCCAATTGAAGGGCGGAACAGGTTCAAGGGGCTGAATGGCCTCCTCCTATTCCCAATGGAAATGTTGAGAATATGGTTTGTTGAGGCTGTGACGTCAGGGTCAACCCTGTCCAAACAAGGCAGGTCACATTTGGGAGTTTAATAACTTTGAAATGAACATAACTGGAACATAACTTCCACTTCTTTATATTCCCGCCCCCTGAGATAAAGCCGAACATTCCGTTAGCCTTTTAAATTATTCTTTTGTGACTTGTGCAACTTCGATCAATTGAATAGTTGTGAAAGAGAATCAATGCAGTCATTCGAACTTCTGGCTGACAACCAAAACCGAAGTTTCTGTAGTGTAGCGGTTGTCAGGTTCGCTTTACACGTGAAAAGTCCACGGTTCAATCTCGGACAGCCGCATTATGTTGGGGCAAATTTATTTTTTCTCTGTGAAATAGCCGGTCCTGTTAAATTTAACACAAATTCGTGGTCTCACGAGCACTGAACATTATAAACCGAGCCCTTAAAAATACAGTGTGTAAAATGAGAAGGGATAAAAAGTTCATCGCACAAAAGAAATTATTAAAGTTTTCCAACTTCCCTCAGTAGCCTTTCATTCTGGAAAATAACGTTATCGGTTAATTAATGGTGATGAAAACAATGGTTGTTTTTTTTCTTCCCACAGACTTTGAGTTAGTTCATGCGACAAGTGTTCAAAAGTAACTTCCCTGACCGGGAATCGAACCCGGGCCGCGGCGGTGAGAGCGCCGAATCCTAACCACTAGACCACCAGGGAACTGTGTTAGTTGGTTTATCAGGTGTAATATGGATTTCGCTTTCTCTGTGATTCAGCTTTTAATTCTTTTTAGCTCCCGATTGCGGATATTCCCGTGATTAAATAGGAATAAAGTACAATAGGCTCAGGAAAACCCGGGGAGGTGGCATCCCGCTCACCGAGCCTTTCCAGCAGCATTTATCTTACCAAGGACTGGAGTGAGTGAAACTTTCTCTGGGGGGTCTCAATGTGCAAAGGGTGGCGAGTGAAGAAATAATTTATCAGTCAGGATGGCAGAGCGGTCTAAGGCGCTGCCTTCAGGTCGCAGTCTCTTTCGGAGGCGTGGGTTCGAATCCCACTTCTCACATCAGTTATTTTGACTCCTATTTTATTTGTTGCTTGAGCTGCGGTTGATTTTTCGGCCCAGTTGATTTGCTTTTCCTGCAATAAGCAATCCGGTCTCGATCCACTGCAAGTTTTGACGCCAAGCGGCTCAACTCTAAACCGAGCTTTAAACGAAAATATGCTTTAAACACAAGGCAACAACTATAGAGAGAACTATAGAACAGCCCACATCCCTTCATACCTTCGGTTGGCAAAAGGCTATCGATCTCAGATTTAAAATTAGAAATTAAGCAAATATCAATTGCAGTTCGGGGAAGAGAGTCCCAAACTTCTTCCATCCTTTGTGTGTACAAGTGTTTTCTAATCTCACTCCTGAAAGATCTGGCTCCAATTTTTGGACTGTGCCCCCTCGTCCAAGAATCCCCAAACAGCGGAAATAGTTTCTCTCTATCCACAAAATGTCAATGACACGGTCAATGAAAGGTGCAGTTCACGAAGGTGGCTCACCAGCACCTTCTCAAGATCAATTAGGGATGGGCAATAAATGCTGACCTTGCCATTGACACCCACATCCCATGAATGAAGACAAAAGTCGCCTGCATGGTCGAGTAATTTCCTGCTGCTAAACGACGGGAAGAATGAAACCATCGGCTTCAGCCCTTTGAACGAACTGTATACACTTGCCGTCGAGCTCAATCCCCACTTGGTCCTCTGCCCCGAATATCCACTGCATCAGAAAATCCTCCATAACATAGAATCACAGCATGGAAACATCACAGAAGGAGGCCATTCGGCACATCGTGCCTGTGCCAACTCTTTGAAAGAGCTATCCAATTAGACCCACTCCCCTTCCCTTTCTCCATAGCCCTGCAAAATTTTCCCCTTCAAGTATTTATCCTATTCCCCTTTGAATATTATTATTGAATCTGTTTCCACCACCCTTTCAGGCAGTGCATTCCAGATCATGGCAACTCGCTGCGTGAAAACATTCTCCTCATCTCACCTCTGTTGCCAATTACCTTAAATCTGTGTCCTCTGGTCACCTCCTTTCTGGCACTGGAAATAGTTTCTCCTTTTTTATTCTTTCAAAACCTTTCATGATTTTGAACACCTCTGTTAAATCTCCCATTAGCCGACTTTGCTCGAAGGAGAACAACACCAGATTCTCCCGTCTCTCCACCTCACTGAATTCCCTCATCCCTGGCACCATTCCAGTAAATCACCTCTGCACCCTCTCCAAGGCCTTGACATCCTTCCTAAAGTGTGGTGGGCAGAATTGTGTGGTGGCCAGCTGGGCCTAACAAGTGATTTATAAAGGTTTAGCATAAGTTCCTTGCTTTTGTACTCTAGGCTTCCATGAATAAAGTCAACGATTCCGAATACTTTTTTTTATAATCTATTCAAGTTGTCCTGCCACCTTCAAAGATTTATGTACGTATACCCCCAGGTCTCTCTATTCCTGCAGCCCCTTTAAAATTGCACCATTTAGTTCAAAGAACTGGCACAGGCACGATGGGCCGAATGGCCGCCTGTGTTTCTATGATTCTATGTTTTTGATTACCCCTCTATGGAGCTCTTTGTGATATCCCCCAGAAGTGGGAGTCAGCAGTTCACTTTCTCCCTTTACACTTCCATCTGACCTGGGCTAGACTAAATAAATTTTTCGTGGTGTAATGGCGTCACACACGAAAAACTCCCGGTTTAATCCCGGGTCAGAAACAATTTGCTGGAACTTGCTCCTCACAAACTTCCAGGCGCGAGCTTTCTCTCGTGTGAATTGGGCTGCAATCCTTTCACATTCAACAACGGCTGCACCAGATTCCTGGTCTCATCACCACTGAACACTTTTAAGCAGACTCCTAAAATAAAGTGCGTAAAATGAGAAGGGATGAAAGTCAGAAAAGTGAGCCTCGTTTCGACAGTCACTCGGCAAACTTGTTAGCATTTCGTTCAGTGCGAAACAGAAAGTTGTGGGTTTATTAATGGTAATTAAAAGAATCATCTCAGAGACTTGAAACAGTTTCTCCTTGTTTGCTCTCTCAAAACTTTTCATAATTTTGAATACCTCGATCAAATCTCCCCTTAACCATCTCTGCTCTAAGGGGATCATCCCAGCTTCTCCAATCTCGCCACATAACTGAAGTCCCTCATCCCTGTTGCCATTCTAGTAAATCTCCTCTGCACCCTCTCCAAGGCCTTGACATTTTTCCTAAAGTGCGGTGCCCAGAAGTGAACACAATACTCCAGCTGCAGCCCAACCAAAGTTTGATAAACGTTCAGCATAACTTTGTTTCTTTTGTATCCATGCCTCTATTAATAAAGTCCATTTCACCAGGCAGTCGATGTCCTCCTGAAATCTGATACTATCCACCACATTGTTTGCTACATTCCCGAGTTTCGTGTCATCTGCAAACTTTGAAATTATACCCTGTATATCCAAGTGCAGGATATTAATGTATGTATCAAAAATGAAAACTTTTTGCAGTGTGACTTGTGTGACGTTAAGCCGAGTTTATACAACATCTTCTCATAATTTAACTCCTTAACCCTGGTAACAATCTGGTGAATCTGTGCTGCACTCCTTCCAAGGACAATATATCCTTTCAGATTAAATGGGTATAAACTTGAAATAAGCGTCACTGTGGATCAGTTTTCGCTCACTCAGAGTTATCTGTTGAGTGAAATAAAAGAAAGCGCTTTTAAAGAATAAAGAAGCAGCCACTATCGCCCCTTTTGACAAGCCTATTTTGTGGCACTTTATCAAACGCCTTTTGAAAGGCCATATACACAACATCAACCACATTGTCCTCATCAGCCCTCTCTGTTAACTCATCACAAAACTCAATCATGATTTGCCTTTAACAAATCCACAGTGGCTTTCTATTATCAATCCACACTTGTCCAAATGACGATTAATTTTGTCCCAGATTATCATTTCTAAAAGCTTCCCACCAACGTGGTTAAACTGACTGACCAGTAGTTGCTGCGTTTATCCTTACACTCTTTTTTGAACAAGGGTGGAACATCTGCAATTCTCCAGTTCTCTGGCACCAAAACTTGTGTCAAAGGAGGATTGAAAGATTATGGCCAGGACCTCTGCAATTTAAACCCTTACTTCCCTCAGCAACCGAGGATGCATCCCATTCGGACCAGGTGACTTTAAGTACAGCCAGCCTTTCTAGTATCTCCTCTTGATCAATTTTCACCCCATCCAGAATCCCAACTACCTCCCCTTTTACAGTGATTTAGGCAGCACTTTCTTCCTCTGTAAAGACAGGTGCAAAATACTCATTTCGTACCTCAGCCATGCCCTATGCCTTCACGCGAAGATCTCCCTTTTGGTCCCTCATCGGGCTTATCCCTCCGCTTACGACCCGTTTACTATTTATAAGCCTATGGAAGACTTTTAATGACTTGATGAAGGGATCGAGTGTGATATATCCAAGTTTGCTGATGATTCAAAGCTAGTTGGGAAAGTAAGCTGTGAGGCGGACACAAAGAGTCTGCAAAGGGATATAGACAGGTTCAGTGTGTGGGCAAGACGGTGGCAGATGTAGTATAATGTGGGGAAATGTGAGGTTATTCACTTTGGTAGGAAGAACAGAAAAACAGAACATTTTTGAAATGGTGAGAAACTATTAAATGTTGATGTCCAGAGAAACTTGGGTGTCCTGGACACCTGAACTCCAGGTTGTGCTAACCTAGTATCAGCATCTAAAACCTGATGACAGAGAAAGGCTAAATAAACACTAAGACATTAAATAATCTTTGGTGGTTTCTGAGAGTCAGCAAAGTGGGATGGTTTACGACCATGAGTTAAGATCAGTGGTGCTTACGTACAGAACAATGCAGCCGAATCGTATAAAGATAGGGCATGCTCCCTTCTCAAATGTTAGAACTCTCAATAGGGGACAGTCAGAAGTCCATTGCCACAGGCTGTCCCCAAAGGTCAGGTCTGATATATCTGCATTCGCAGACAGGTCAGGTTGTGTTGATTGCTTGTCATTAATGTAATCTGTAGACAGTTGTATTACAATAATAATACTGTTGAATGTAATGTTGAAGACAGCTGTGGTGCAACTCTGTTGTAAGTCAATCTCTTAAACTTGCTATTTTGTAACCACTCGGGCTAAAATCAAGTGGAAGTTATTGTTGATGGATTAACAACCCATAGTTACCACAGTAACGGGACAAATCCGTGAACAAACATTCACTTTATATATAAACATCACACCCGTAGTTTATATTTTCACACGTTCTTTTTTGCAGTTCCAGCCAAAGTCCAAACATCGAAAGTCCACGTGTTTTTCAGACGTTTCCCGTCCTGTTATGTATTTTGAGCAGTTTCCTACATATATCAACATCACACCCACAGTTTATATTTTCACACGTTCTTTTTTGCAGTTCTAATCGAAGTCTAAACACCGAAAGTCTAAGTGTTTTTCAGGAGTTTCCCCTCCTGTTATGTATCTTGAGCAGTTTCCCACATCTGTTTCCTGTGATGTGATAATTCTGGGTGCAGGATGAATGTAATTGGATTTGCTGCAGTCCGCTGACAGCAGGCGATGGAAGCGAGCGCCATGCTGCCGCTGACAGGTGAAGGACACTTCTGATGCTGCCTGACATCCGGTGGGAGTGAGCGGGCATTTGAAAGCTAACCCAATCTGTTAGCTATAAAGCGGTGCTTGACAAATGTTGATAGAAACAAACACCTATTGCAGCACTCAGGCCTCGTTGACAACGGTAGCCTGTCTGACTCCAGGTTAGAAGGTTGCGTGTTCAAATCACGGTGAGGTCACAGTTTTTTCCCTTGGAGCTGGTTTGTATAATTCTGCAATTCATATTTTCTTTGCGTCTTCACAATGAACAGAACCCTGCTCTGAAGTCTGCCTCTGGTTCCCCAGTGTCAGAGAGGGAAGCACCTGATGACCTCATTTATTTTATGCATCAAACGGAAGACACAAACACACGTTTTAGTTCAAAAACCACCCTGCAGGTGGACACATAGTGAGATAAACATAGGACAGAGATGCAGACAGCATCCGGAAACATCGGGAAACAGACAAGAGAAATAGATTGAGCGCTTTGTTATCAGAAAATTGTCTGAACCTCCACGGTCAATGAAAGGGCTTTTGTTGGTCGGTTTCCCGTTGCAACTTATAATTTAGGAGAACTTGGTATGTGATTGATTCGGTTCCCTCGTCTCCCACCAGCGGAAAAAGTTGGTCGATCCCACCATACCAACTCCTTTCAAAAGCCACTCTGTTCAAAGCCTTCCAGATTTAAAGGGAATAAAACTTGAAATGAGCGTCATTGAGAATCAGTTTTCTCTCACTCAAATTTATCTGTTTAATGAAGTGAAAAATGCAGCTTCGAAAGAAGAAGGGAGCGGCCACTGTCTCCCTTTTTGGCACGAGAAGAAATTCGATTTGGATGTTCATGGAGACCAAGTTCCAAAATAATGTTTCTGCCCGGGATCGAACCAGGGACCTTATGCGTATAAAGCAAACGTGATAACCGCTACACTACGGAAACTGATAGCAATTTGTTCAACACATTGAGCAACTGAATGGTGTCCTCTCTCTGCTCGTACTTGGAATGTGTTGTTTCAAGCACAGCAAGAGATACAGACAGTGGCTGTTCCCCCATTTCTTTAAAATCTCTCAGGGTGGTGGGTTTGAGCACCACGTTGGGCGAGTACCGTTTGAAACTTTTATGCTGCTTCCACTGGTGAGCCCCAGCTCTGACACTTCCCCAACCCCCAACTCCGTCTCACCGCGCACGATGGGGCCGCACCCAGGCTGAATCTCCCGATGTGACTACCACCATGATAAACTATCCCTCCTCATCCTTCTCAAATACAATATCTCACCGTGCTGTTATCCTGTTAGACTAGTTTCCTCTCTCTGCTCTTATTTGGAATGTGTTGCTTTTCCGTCTGACAACATTTAGTATCATCGCATTATGTTAGTCCACAAGAGGAGACCATTCAGCCCATCGTGCCTGTGCCGGGTCAAACACACGATTTCGTTCAAAATTCGTTCAGAGATAGATTGAGTGCTTTGTTATCAGAAAATTGCCTGAACCCCCACAGTCTACAGCTTTCCTCCTCGCTATCAACAACACGGCCTATTTTTGTGTCACCCGCAAATTTCTTAATCATGCCCCCTACTTTTGAGTCCAAATCGTTAATGTATACCACAAAAACCAAAGGACCAACTACAAAGACCTGCGGCACCCCACTGGAAACAGCCTTCCAGCCGTAAAAACACACGAAGATCATTACCCTTTGCTTCCTGCCACTGAGCCAATTTTGGATCCAATAAGCCACATTCCCTTGGATCCCATGGGCCTTTACTTTTTTGACCAATCTGTCATGTGGGAATTTTTCAAAAGCCTTGCTAAATCCATGTGGACAACATCAATTACGCTACCCTCATCGATCCTCCTTGTCACCTCCTCAAAAAATTCGATCAGGTTAGTCAGACACAACTTCCCCTTAACAAATCCATGCTGACTGTCCTTGATTCGTCCGTGCCTTCCCAAGTGACAGTTCATCCTGTCCCTCAGAATTGATTCCAATAATTTGGAAATGGAGTATTTCTACCTGCTTGCTGCAATAACAGATAAGGAGGGTACCAGCAGTCAGGTCCGGTGAGCTTAGTCGCTAAAGCATGAGATTCTTAATCTCAGGGTCGTGGGTTCGAGCCCCACGTTGGGCGAGTGCCATTTTTAACTTTTATGCTGCTTTCACTGACCAACAGTGCAGAAATGATGCAGAATGAAATATGCTGTCCGTCGTCAGGATGGCCGAGCGGTTGAAGGCGCTGCGTTCAGGTCGCAGTCTCTTCTGGAGGCGTGGGTTCGAATCCCACTTCTGACATTACTTATTTTTACGAAAACGTGGAAGTATTTTATTTGTGGATTGGGCTGCAGCTGATTTTTCTGCCCAGTTGATTTGCTCCTCCCACAAATGCAACTGGCTTTGTCATGCAGATGTGACTTGAGAAGTTTCAAACGGTGAAATGGTTGACAGATTAATGACCTGGACAAAGAAATAGAACAGCAGTGGGAAACATTTAAAACGGTGATCAATAAAGTCCAGGAGAAATATATCCCACGAAAAAGCAAGAACAAACTAGCCAGAAATGAAACACCAGGAATGAATAAAGAAATAAGGGCAAGATTGAAACTGAAGAAAAAGGCCCACGCTGGACAATAAAGGAGAGAGGGGAATGTGAAAAGACTGGGAAAGAAGTCTAAAGAACTATTAGAAAGGCAAAAAGGAATATCAAAGAAAGCAAAGTATTCTAGACACTTCAACAGCCAAAGAAAATTTAGGATAAGAATAGGGCCACTGAGGGATACACACGACAAACTCACAGGCAATGACAGAGAAATGGAAGAAATATTAAATAATCACTTTGCTTCAGTATTTACCGGGGAGACCCGTATTGTGGGCATGACAGTAGAAGAAGACATCAAAAAATATGTAAAGACATTTAAGATCGAAAGGGGGGAGAAAATTGATAAAGTAATCAAACTTAGAGAGGAAATTTCCTGTTTGGAGCCGAACCAGAGTTTCAAACCGCTCAGCCACGCTAATTTCCGTATTACTGTTCAGGAGCTCATTTCACAGGGACACGATTACTGCGCTCCATTTAGGGAGGCTCAGTGAAAGGCGGAAATTGATCGATTAATAGAATCATAGAACAAGACAGCGCCATTCGGATGCCATTTGGCCCATCGTGCCTGTGCCAGCTCTCTGAAAAAGCTGTCCAGTTCGTCCCACTCGCCTGCTGTTTCCCCATAGCCCTGAAAATGTTTCCATCCAAGCGTTTGTCCAATTCCCTTTTGAAAACTGTGAGTTAAGAAAAACAATATTGAAAGGGGTGATGGGGTCTCTGCAGCGTCGATGTAGAGTGTGTGATGATTGAAGTTATCAAGATGGTTGCTTTACACATGGTATGTTGTGCAATCATCCTGAAATATCTTCAATATCCAATACAAATTGAATTGCAAACCTGACGGACAAACACTGGAAAACAAGTCACGAGTGAACACAAATCATCTGGGACCCGTTTTCAGCCTCACGGCACTTTAAGTAAAGTGAAATAACTTTGCATTGAAAAGATTTGGAAATCGCAATTGTGCATTTATCTGTTCCATTTCTTAAAGTTGCTGGCATCTGATGATGAACACGCCTCTGCTCCCTCCATTGAACAAGAAAGGAGGTGTTTGACGTTGACGGGATCTGTTGGTTTTGAGCTTATCCTTTACATTGAGTGGGTTCACATTTTATAAATGGTGTCAGCTTTAGCCCAGCGGTGAACTTCACAGCAAACAAGTTCGACACCGTCTCACCGCGGGCGCAGACTGATATGTTTATTGTTATTTCATTCAGACCTAAATAAATAGTAACCGTGATTTTAAATTTGCACGAAGTGATTTTTAGATAGACGCCTTTAAATGTTTCAAAGGCGACTCCTAATTTATGATATTCCGGCCATTTCACCAGCCGTGTTGAAAACAAAACATGTCTCTGCTCATCGCGTCTTTTTTCGAAAGGCAAAAAATATATTTCCCGTGACCTCTGAAGGATGGACAAGTACATTGCAGAAATCTGAAGCAAGTTCACCGAGCTTAAATCTTCTGACCACGTTAAAGGCGCTATACACACACATATATATATATACATATATATATATATATGCAAGTAGTTGCTGTCGTCTCTGTCGATTTTGAATCAATACCAGTGTTCGTGTCAGTTTGTTGCATGAAATAAATGAGGGTATCAGGCGCTCCCCTCCCTGCCACTGGGTCGGTACTGAGTCAGGGTTTAGACCAAACATCTGTTTTTTAGTGTGTGAAAAAGCAATTAAAACCTTCATTCGGGAATTATCCAGTCCAATATGTGAGCGGTGAAAGAAACTGTGACCCCGATGTGATGTGAACACGCAGCCTTTTGATCTGGAGTCAGACCTTTGCGCCACGCACTCTGAAGACAGAATCCTGGATGTTATTATATATATGAATGTTTCTCAAACACCGTTCCTTTTATCCCACCTTGGTTGAATAGATGGGGCTTATCAAATCTCCGCCAGATCCCACCGGGTGTGAGACAGTATTGGAAGCAGCCTTCACCCCCAATATCACGCTGGCTTTCATCGCCTGCTCTCAGCGGACTGCTATAACAGGGATGGGAGATATGGATTTTGTTCGCATTGTTCAGCAATGTGAATCGTTAAATATTTAATCATTTTTAATGGGGACAAGGTTTCAAAATGTTTCCGCCCGGTTTTGAACCGGGGACCTTTTGCGTGTGTGGTCAACGTGATAACCACTACACTACGGAAACCTGACGGCTCAACTCCGTGTTAGGGATATAACCCCTCAGCCAAACTAATTTCCGTATTACTGTCCAGGAGCTCATTTCACAGGGATACATTTCCTGCGCTGTATTTCGGAAGGCTGCAGAGAAGGATCGGTGGCGATGGTCAGGCAGGGAATCCCAGAGCATCGCGCCCACACAAACATTTCACTGTTTTTTTTTCATGTGCCTGATATCCGACCGCAGTGTAAATTATGGCGAATCAGGCATGCTCAGATCACATTGTTCACAGAGTGTTTTCTTGCAGACAAATCACACATTAGAAAACTTGAAATGAGATTGAGAGATCGGAGCCATTTAAAGTGCTCCCAGTTACTGCAGATCAGGAATTAAAACCTGACACCGGCTTCAGGGCGATCAGAATGAGGCAATGAATCCGAAAGTGGGAAGAAAAAAGCGCAATTTTGGTTTTGGGGTGGGCTCGAACCACCAACCTTTGCAATAAACAACCAAATGGGCTAACCGATTGCGCCACAGAGACCGTCCCATGGCTTTGATTGCAAGATACACTCAAGAAACGTGTCACCGAGCCAAAGTTTCCTGTTGCAGCCACAGAAATGCAGTTGTCCACTATCAGTGTTACTTTTCCAGAAATAAAGGAAGGGACATTTTTTGTGGAAACATGGAAAGGTCTGGTCTCGCTCACAGCATCGATATCACCGCCAACCAGCTCTCCTGCAACCGGCGTGCGAATCGGTGCTTTGTCTATTCCGAAATAACAATGTGGGAGAGCCTTCGCCACACTGACTGCAGCGGTTCAAGAAGGCGGCTCACGACCACCTTCTCAAGGGCATTGGGGATGGGCAATAAATGCCGGCCTCGCCAGCGACACCCACATCCCATTAACGAATAAAAAAAATATTAATTTCACATTCTGCATCAGTTTGAGGTGCTGTATTGGATTAAGATGTTGTATTCGTCTGAGGTACTTTATTAGTTTGAGATACTGTATTAGATTGAGATGCTGTATTTGGTTGAGGTATTAAATTATGTTTCAGGTTCTGTATCGGTTTGAGGTACTGTATTAGTTTAAGGTGTTGAATTCGTTTGAGGTACTGTATTAGTTTGAGATGATGCATTAGCTTGAGGTATTATATTAGTTTCAGATTCTCTATCCGTTTGAGGTACTGTATTAGTTTGAGGTACTGTTTTAAATTGAGAAGCTCTATCAGTTTGAGGTGTTATATTAGTTTGGGGTATCTGTAGTGTAAGGAAATAATTAGTCTTTATTGAAGTAATATTAACTTTCGCTTTTGCCTCTTAAGTAAGGAAGTATAAATCTCTGTTGGGAGAATGAAACGACAATCATAAGACAGAGTTGCTTCATTTTATATGCATGCATATGTTTAATGTAGAGACGAGTAGATTCTGAAGTCCAGAAACTCTTGGATCGGAGCTGATATCATAATACTCGTAAGTTTAATCATCCTTTTGATATAAACAATTCTCTGGCAATCATAACAAGGCCTTTAAATCATTCAGAGCTGGTGTGTTTGTGTGTCAGACAGCATTGTGTGCTATTCATCTTACCAGTTTCACAGGGAAGCAGGAGAGGTGTGACATCTGTATGAATGCTACGTATCATTCCAAGCTGACGGAGCGGGAAAGGGCTGTACTGGTGAGAGATAAACACCATTCTGCTTTTTGGTCAATGGGCAAGGCCATATGTTTTAACTAACAAGTTCAAAAGTTATAGTTATAATTAATGCCTAAAGCAGAACACCTGGCTGTGTGGAAGGAGCCTGTTTGCACCACAAGGCGACATCTAGTGGAGGAGTGTAGTTAGGTGATGAGGGAAGTGATACTCTGATAACAGAGAAAATGCTGGAAACCCTCAGCAGGTCAGGCAGAATCTGTGGAGAGAGAAACAGAGTTAATGTTTCAGGTCAATGACCTTTCATCAGAACCAAGTTGGGCAGTTGTGCTAGGTAATAGTATGAAACATAGGAATTGTTTCACTCATGTGAGGTGATTTGGGTACTTTTCTGTCTTTGGACGTTCAAGATCAAAAGTAAAATAAGGGCTCGTCCGGGATCTCTCACATATTTGGACAAACAACCCCGAAGCGAGAATCATAACCATGGACCAACATGCCCATTGGCAAAAGCCAATGCACTCAAAGCCAGCCATCGTAAAACCCCTTTTGGTGGCTATCCTTGATAAGCAATTATGAGGACAGGTTGCATAGACCAGACTTGCATTCCCTTGAGTATAGAATATTAAGGGGTGATCTAATTGAGGTGTTTAAGATGATTAAAGGATTTGACAGGGCAGATAGAGACTATTTTCTCTGGTGGGGAAAGTCCAGAACAAGGGGGCGTAACCTTAAAATTAGAGCTCGGCTGTTCAGGGGTGATGTCAGGAAGCACTTCTTCACACAAAGGGGAGTGGAAATCTGGAACACTCACCCCCAAAAAGCTGTTGAGGCCGGGGGTCAATTGAACATTTCAAAACTGAGATTGATTGATTTTGGGGCTAATTTGGGAGTTTAATGGATTTGACATTTTTCCCTGTGAGTTGTATTGTTTCGATCGATGAAATGTTCGTGAAGAGAGTCAGTGTAAAGAGACTCAGCAGTTCATGTTTTCCCGAGACACTTCCTTCAGACCTGAGACCGAAAAGTTTGTCCTTTCCGTAGTGTAGCGGTTATCATGTTTACCAGTTACATGCAGAAAGTCACCGATTTGACCTCGGAGGGAAACATTTTGTTGGGACTTGCTCCCCATGAACCTGCAGGGTCGAGTTTGTTCATGCGTGAACGGGGCGACAAACCTTTTTAAATTTAACAGCGGCTGCACCGGATTCCTTGTATAATAAGCACTAAACATTTTTAAGCAGACTCCTAAAATAAAGTATATAAAACGGGAAGGGATAAAAGTTCATGACATGCAAAACTCAAAGATTTATTGACGTTTTAATTGTCACTTGGCAAACAAGTTAACATTTCCTTCAGTGTGCAACAGAACGTATTAATGGCGATTAAAGAAAACATTAAATGTCTCACAGACTTGAATTATTTTTGTGCAATGAACTATTCCCAACCACAAGGGAACACTGCATCATATATATATATTTAAGGATATAATAAGTTTTTATACATATATAATCTATGCCATCAGTAGACCTCGTGGAGAAACGGTAACTCGTCTGACTCCAGTTTCTGAAGGCTGCGTATTTAAATCATGTCGAAATCACTATTTATCTTACCATTCATATCAGCCTGGATAATTTCGGAATCACTGCTTTTTAATAATAAACGGAACTTTGGTCACTAGTTCATTGTTCATTGCTCCCTGTCATTGATAATTGAAATGAAATGTTAATCTGGCAAAACCGGAGAACAAAATATTAAACAAGCAAAACAAATACCGAGCAAAATTATTTGCAATGTTTGGGGGAAGTGCAGCTGAAAAGCAGAAGATCTGCATGGAATTATCAATGATTGAGCGAAATACATTGCTCGACTTGTTACTCGATTGCCTTCGACACCACGGAATTCAGGAGAACCTGTTTCATGGTTTGCACTGAACCCTTGGAGCGGAGCCAACAGCCGGCTCGCTGCAACAACAGACAAGGAAGTAACAGTTTCCTCAGGCTTGGCTCGCTCAGTCGGGGGAGGCATTCCCCTCGGGATCGTGGGTGCGAGTTGCAACTTTTACGCTGCCCTCATGAGCGGACCCCAGCGCTCCATTTTCGCTGAAATGGAGAATTTCTCCGCCACCTTTTTCTTGATATCACAATTGCTGGCGTGCGAGGGAAAACGGCCCTCCGCTTCACTGTGAGTGCAAAAGACAAGTCTGGAGGTGCCGCGTGGCGTCCAATGAATGTCAAAACTTTAAAAGAAGAGTTAGCGATTCAGGTACGCAAACCTCGCTGGTGGACAAGAGATTTTTTTGTCAGAGGTTCCAGCCTTGCCTTCATCTCTTGCCTTTTGCGAGGCACTTGTTCCGGTTTAAATTTACAAACAGGATGAGTTGGTGATCGGGGGGACTGCAGGAGACTCAGCGGCCCCGGGTGAGACACAGAAAAATCCGCCCAAGCCCTGTCCCAATGTAAGTATGTGGAAGTAAAGACGGGAGGGGACGGTGTGACGCTCCAGTCATACCCCCTGTCCGGGAACGACTCGATTTTAAAATTCTCATCCTTGCTTTCAAATCCCACCAGACCCTCGCTACCCCACCCTATCATGTGGCTGCAAGAGCAGGTCAGAGGCTGGGCATTCTGCGGCGAGTGACTCACCTCCTGACACCCCAAAGCCTTTCCACCATCTACAAGGCACAAGTCAGGAGTGTGATGGAATACTCTCCACTTGCCTGGATGAGTGCAGCTCCAAAAACACTCAAGAAGCTCGACACAATCCAGGACAAAGCAGCCCGCTTGATTGGCACCCCATCCACCACCCGAAACATTCACTCCCTTCACCACCGGCGCACTGTGGCTGCAGTGTGTACCATCAGGATGCACTGCAGCAACTCGCCAAGGCTTCTTCGACAGCACCTCCCAAACCCGCGACCTCTACCACCTGGAAGGACAAGGGCAGCAGGCACATGGGAACAACACCACCTGCACGTTCCCCTTCAAGTCACACACCATTCCGACTTGGAAATATATCGCCGTTCCTTCATTGTCGCTGGGTCAAAATCCTTGGAGCTCCCGACCTAACAGCACTGTGGGAGAACCTTCACCACACGGACTGCATCGGTTTAAGAAGGCGGCTCACCACCACCTTCTCAAGGGCAATAAATGCTGGCCTTGCAAGCGACGCCCACATCCTATGAACGAATAAAAAAAAATCTCTGTGCTCCTCCAATTCTGGCCTCTTGCGCATTCCCGATTTTAATCGCTCCACCATTTGCGGCTGTGCCTTCAGCTTCCCGGGCCCAAAGCTCTGGAATTCGATCCCGAAATCTCTCCGCCTCTCTCTCTCCTTTAACACATACCTTAAAATCTACCTCTTCGACGCAGCTTTTGGTCACCTGTCCCAATATCTCCTTATGTGGCTTAGTGTCAAGTTTTGTTTAATAACGCTCCTGTGAAGCACCTTGTGAACTTTTACTGCGTTAAAAGCGCTATATAAATGCAGGTTGTGTCCTCTGGTTATCGACCCTCCTGCCAATGGAAAAAGCTTCTACCCATCCATTCCATCAAAATTCCCTCATAATTTTGAACACCTCTATTAAATCTACCCTTAACCTTTTTTTCCTGTAAGGAGAACAATCCCAGCTTCTCCAGTCTCTCCACATAACCCATCCCTGGACACGATGCAAGGTGGAGGGTTGCAACCAGGTTTGCAAATTATTGCATTCGGGAGCTGGACAAATCGAAAGGAACCGACATGACAAACAGTTTTGTGAATCTGCAGATACGCTTTGAGAAACGGAATTGGAGACGAATAAAGGACTGACCAGACAGGCGGCCAAGACGCAGCTGAGTCGGCATGTCCCCCTGGAACAGTTGCTCTGATGTTATAAGTGAAATTAAGAGGTCGGAGCCATTTAAACCGCTCCCAGTTACTGCAGATCAGGCATCAAATCCTGACATCAGCATCAGGACGTTCAGAATATTTTTTTTTATTCGTTCATGGGATGTGGGCGTCGCTGGCGAGGCCGGCATTTATTGCCCATCCCAAAAAGCCCTTGAGAAGGTGGTGGTGAGCCGGCTTTTTAAACCGCTGCAGTCAGTGTGGCGAAGGATCTCCCACAGTGCAACTAACTAACAGACAAAGCACCGGTGGGCGCGCCGGTTGCAGGAGAGCTGGTTGTCGGTGATATCGATGCTTTGAGCGAGACCAGACCGTTTCCATGTTTCCACAAGCAATGTCCCATCTTTTATTTCTGGAAAAGTAACACTGATGGTGGACAATTGCATTTCTGTGGCTGCAACAGGAAACTTTGGCTCGGTGACACGCTGCTTTAGTGCATCTTGCAAGAAAAAGGACCAGACGGTCTCTGTGGCGCAATCGGTTAGCGCGTTCGGCTGTTAACCGAAAGGTTGGTGGTTCGAGCCCACCCAGGGACGAAAATTGCACCTTTTTCGTCCCACTTTTGGATTCATTGCCTCATTCTGATCGCACTGAAGCCGATGCCATGTTTCAATTCCTGATCAGCAGCAACTGGGAGCACTTTAAATGGCTCCGATCTCTTCATCTCATTTCAAGTTTTCTAATGTGTGATTTGGCTGCAAGAAAACACTCTGTGAACAATGTCATCTGAGCATGCCTGATTCGCCATAATTTACACTGCGGTCGGATATCAGGCACATGCAAAAACAACAGTGAAATGTTTGTGTGGGCGCGATGCTCTGGGATTCCCTGCCTGACCAGCGCCACCGATCCTTCTCTGCAGCCTTCCGAAATACAGCGCAGTAAATGTATCCCTGTGAAACGAGCTCCTGGACAGTAATACGGAAATTAGTTTGGCTGAGGGGTTATATCCCTAACACGAGGATGGAGGTGTCAGGTTTCCGTAGTGTAGTGGTTATCACGTTCGCCTAACACGCGAAAAGTCCCCGGTTCGAAACCGGGCGGAAATATTTTGAAACCTTGTCCCCATTAAAAATGATTAAATATTTAACGATTCACATTGCTGATTAAATGTGAACAAAGTCCATATCTCCAAGCCCTGTTAATGCAGTCCGCTGGGAGCAGGCGATGAATGCCAGCGTGATATTGGGGGTGAAGGCTGCTTCCAATGCTGTCTCATTACCGGTGGGATCTGGCGGAGATTTGATAAGCCTCATCCATTCAACCAATATATGAAACGGTGTTTGAGAAACATTCAAAAAATATAATAACATCCAGGATCCTGTCTTCAGAGTGCGTGGCGCAAAGGTCTGACTCCGGATTAAAAGGCTGGTGAACTTGCTTCAGCTTTCTGAAATGTACTTGTCCATCCTTCAGAGGTCATGGGAAATATGTTTTTTGCCTTTCGAAAAAAGACGCGAAAGTTCGAGACATGTTTTGTTTTCAACACGGCTGGTGAAATGGCCGGACTATCATAAATTCGGAGTCGCCTTTGAAACATTTAAAGGCGACTACCTAAAAATCACTTCGTGCAAATTTAAAATCACGGTTCCTATTTATTTCGGTCTGAAAGAAATAACGATAAACGTGTCAGTCAGTGCCCGCGGTGAGACGGTGATGAACTTGTTTGTTGCGAAGTTCACCGCTGGGCTAAAGTTGACGCCGTTTAAAGGACGCGAACCCACTCAATGCAAAGGATGAACTCATAACCAACAGGTCCCGTCAACGTCAAACATCTCCTTTCTTGTCTAATAGAGGGAGCAGAGGCGTGTCCATCATCAGACGCCAGCAACTTTAAGAAATGGAACAGATAAAGGCATAGATGCAAGTTCCAAATCTTTTCAATGCAAAGTTATTTCATTTTATTTGAAGTGCCGTGAGGCTAAAAACGGGTCCGAGATGATTTGCGTTCACTCGTGACTTGTTTTCCAGTGTTTGTCCGTCAGGTTTGCAATTCAATTTGTATTGGATATTGAAGATATTTCAGGATGATTGCACATCATAACATGTGTAAAGCAACCATCTTGATAACTTCAATCATCACACACTCTACATCGACGCTGCAGAGGCCCCAGCACCCCTTTCAATATTGTTTTTCTTAACTCACAGTTTTCAAAAGGGAATTGGATAAACGCTTGGATCAAACTTTTTCAGGGTTACGGGGAAACAGCAGGCGAGTGGGACGAACTGGACAGCTCTTTCAGAGAGCTGGCACTGGCACGATGGGCTGAATGGCGCTATCTTATTCTATGATTCTATTAATAGATCAATTTCCGCCTTTCACTGAGCCTCCCTAAATGGAGCGCAGTAATCGTGTCCCTGTGAAATAAGCTCCTGAACAGTAATACGGAAATTAGCGTGGCTGAGCGGTTTGAAACTCTGGTTAGGCACCTAACAGGAAATTTCCTCTCTAAGATTGATTAGTTTATCAATTATCTCCCCCCTTTCGATCTTAAATGTCTTTACATATCTTTTTGATCTCTTCTTCTACTGTCATGCCCACAATACGAGTCTCCCTGGTAAATACTGAAGCAAAGTGATTATTTAATATTTCTGCCATTTCGCTGTCATTGCCTGTGAGTTTGTCGTGTGTCTCCCTTAGTGGCCCTATTATCATAGAATCATAGAATCATAGAAGTTACAACATGGAAACAGGCCCTTCGGCCCAACATGTCCATGTCGCCCAGTTTATACCACTAAGCTAGTCCCAATTGCCTGCACTTGGCCCATATCCCTCTATACCCATCTTACCCATGTAACTGTCCAAATGCTTTTTAAAAGACAAAATTGTACCCGCCTCTACTACTGCCTCTGGCAGCTCGTTCCAGACACTCACCACCCTTTGAGTGAAAAAATTGCCCCTCTGGACCCTTTTGTATCTCTCCCCTCTCACCTTAAATCTATGCCCCCTCGTTATAGACTCCCCTTAAGAGACATGTTTTGTTTTCAACACGGCTGGTGAAATGGCCAGACGATCATAAATTCGCAGTCGCCTTTGAAACATTTAAAGGCGACTACCTAAAAATCACTTCGTGCAAATATTCCTATCCTAAATTTTCTTTGGCTGTTGATGTGTCTCGAATACTTTGCTTTTTTTGATATTCCTTTTTTGCCTTTCCAATAGATCTTCAGACTTCTTTCCCAGTCTTATCACATTCCCCTCTCTCCTTTATTGGCTAGTGTGTGCCCTTTTCTTCAGTTTAAATTTTGCCCTTGTTTCTTTATTCATCCTTGGTGTGTCATTTCTGGCTAGTTTGTTCTTGCTTTTTAGTGGGATATATTTCTCCTGGACTCTATTTATCACCGTTTTAAATGTTTCCCACTGCTGTTCTATTTCTTTGTCCAGGTCATTAATATGTCAAACATATCACCGTTTGAAACTTCTCAAGTCACATTTCCATCACAAAGCCAGTTGCTTTTGTGGGAGGAGCAAATCAACTTGGTCTAAAAATCAGCTGCAGCCCAATCCACAAATAAAATATTTTCACGTCTTCGTAAAAATAAACAATGTCAGAAGAGGGATTCGAACCCACGCCTACCGGAAGAGATTGCGACCTGAACGCAGCGCCTTAGACCGCTCGGCCATCCTGACTACAAATTTAACGTTTCATTATGCATCAATTCTGCACCGTTGGCCAGTGAACGCAACATAAAAGTTTGAAATAATACTCGCCCAACGTGGGGCTCGAACCCACGACCCTGAGATTAAGAGTCTCATGCTCTACCGACTGAGCTAGCCGGGCCTGATGGTACATCACCGCCTTATCTATTATTGCAGCAAGCAGGAGAAAGACTCCATTTCAAATTATTGGAATCAATTCTGAGTGACAGGATCAACTGTCACTCCGAAAGGCACGGACGAATCAAGGACAGTCAGCATGGATTTTTTAAGTGGAGGTCGTGTCTGACTAACCTGATTGAATTATTCGAGGAGGTGACAAGGAGGATCGATGAGGGTGGCGCAATTGATGCAGTCGACATGGATTTTCGCAAGGCTTTTGAAAAATTCCCACATGGCAGATTGGTCAAAAAAGTAAAGGCCCATAGGATCCAAGGGAATGTGGCTTATTGGAGCCAAAATTGGCTCAGTGGCAGGAAGCAAAGGGTAATGGTCGACGGGTGTTTTTTGTGGCTGGAAGACTGTTTCCAGTTGGGTGCTGCAGGGCTCCATACTTGGTCCTATGCTTTTTGTGGTATACATTAACAATTTAGACTTAAACGTCGGGGGCATGATTAAGAAATTTGCCGGTGACACAAAAATTGACCGTGTCGTTGATAGCGAGGAGGAAAACTGTAGACTGTGGGGGTTCAGGCAATTTTCTGATAACAAAGCACTCAATCTATCTCTGAATGAATTTTGAACGAATACGTGTGTTTGACCCAGCACAGGCACGATGGGCCGAATGATCTCCTCTTGTGGACTAACATAATACGATGATACTAAGTGTTGTCAGACAGAAAAGCAACACATTCCAAATAAGAGCAGAGAGAGGAAACTAGACTAACAGCATAACAGCACGGTGAGATATTGTATTTGAGAAGGATGAGGAGGGATAGTTTATCATGGTGGTGGTCACATCGGGTATCAATTGTGACTTTGATAAGGACCATTTCATGCTGCGACAGTCTCTGGCACTGTGTGTGAGTGTGGGATTCATTCTGTATCTGTCAGTCTCTGGTACTGTGTGTGAGTGTGGGATTTATTCTGTATCTGTCAGTCTCTGGTACTGTGTGTGAGTGTGGGATTCATTCTGTATCTGTCAGTCTCTGGTACTGTGTGTGAGTGTGGGATTCATTCTGTATCTGTCAGTCTCTGGTACTGTGTGTGAGTGTGGGATTCATTCTGTATCTGTCAGTCTCTGGTGCTGTGTGTGAGTGTGGGATTCATTCTGTATCTGTCTGTCTCTGGTACTGTGTGTGAGTGTGGGATTCATTCTGTATCTGTCAGTCTCTGGTACTGTGTGTGAGTGTGGGATTCATTCTGTATCTGTCAGTCTCTGGTGCTGTGTGTGAGTGTGGGATTCATTCTGTATCTGTCAGTCTCTGGTACTGTGTGTGAGTGTGGGATTCATTCTGTATCTGTCAGTCTCTGGTACTGTGTGTGAGTGTGGGATTCATTCTGTATCTGTCAGTCTCTGGTACTGTGTGTGAGTGTGGGATTCATTCTGTATCTGTCAGACTCTGGTACTGTGTGTGAGTGTGGGATTCATTCTGTATCTGTCAGTCTCTGGTACTGTGTGTGAGTGTGGGATTCATTCTGTATCTGTCAGTCTCTGGTACTGTGTGTGAGTGTGGGATTCATTCTGTATCTGTCAGTCTCTGGTACTGTGTGTGAGTGTGGGATTCATTCTGTATCTGTCAGTCTCTGGTACTGTGTGTGAGTGTGGGATTCATTCTGTATCTGTCAGTCTCTGGTACTGTGTGTGAGTGTGGGATTCATTCTGTATCTGTCAGTCTCTGGTACTGTGTGAGTGTGGGATTTATTCTGTATCTTTCAGTCTCTGGTACTGTGTGTGAATGTGGGATTCATTCTGTATCTGTCAGACTCTGGTGCTGTGTGTGAGTGTGGGATTCATTCTGTATTTGTCAGTCTCTGGTACTGTGTGTGAGTGTGGGATTCATTCTGTATCTGTCAGTCTCTGGTACTGTGTGTGAGTGTGGGATTCATTCTGTATTTGTCAGTCTCTGGTACTGTGTGAGTGTGGGATTTATTCTGTATCTGTCAGTCTCTGGTACTGTGTGTGAGTGTGGGATTCATTCTGTATTTGTCAGTCTCTGGTACTGTGTGTGAGTGTGGGATTCATTCTGTATCTGTCAGTCTCTGGTACTGTGTGTGAGTGTGGGATTCATTCTGTATCTGTCAGTCTCTGGTACTGTGTGTGAGTGTGGGATTCATTCTGTATCTGTCAGTCTCTGGTACTGTGTGTGAGTGTGGGATTTATTCTGTATCTGTCAGTCTCTGGTACTGTGTGTGAATGTGGGATTCATTCTGTATCTTGTCACTCTCTGGTACTGTGTGTGAGTGTGGGATTTATTCTGTATCTTGTCACTCTCTGATACTGTGTGTGAGTTTGGAATTGATTCTGTATCTTGTCAGCAGTGTGTGTGAGAGTTTGTGATTAATTCTTTATATAAAACTGTGTGTTAGTGTGGGATTCTTTCGGTATCTGTCAGTCTCTGGTACTCCATGTGACTGTGGGACTCATTCTGTATATACAGTCTCAAGTACTGTATGTGGGAGTTGAATTCATCCTATATATGCAGTTACTCATACTGCATGTGATTGTGGGATTCATTCTGTATATACAGTCTCCAGTACTGTATGTGGGAGTTGAATTCATCCTATATATGCAGTTACTCATACTGCATGTTAGTGTGGGATTCATACTGTACCTGTCAGTCTCTGGCACTGTGTGTGAGTGTGGGATTAACTGTGTGTCTGTCAGTCTCTTGTACTGTATGTGAGTTTGGGATTCGTTCTGCATCTGTGAGAGTTGGAGTCATTCTGTGTCTGTGTGTCTCTGGTACTGTCTCTGAATGTGAGATTCATTCTGTATCTGTACGTAATTATTCTCTCAGATTAAATTATGGTGTTCAATATTGCAGCTTTTATATCTCAATGTTTAAATAGTTTTACTCCTTGTTTAATTGGTAAATATGGACATACTTTCGGATTTGATGCTGGAGGTTTTAACCAGATTATTTGTGTGCTTTTTGGAGTACTATTAAATCTGTATCTCTGTGAGTACTGTTGTGGATGATAATGTATCTTTAAAACTGATAAGGTGACATTTTTGAATTGGTATGTAATGTGTAGATCAGTCTGTAGAAATGGAATTGATACCGTATCTTTCAGTCTAATATTGTATGAGATTTTTGGACTGGTATGTAATGTGTATCTCAGTCTGCACGAATAGAATTGATACTCTATCTTTAAATCTCATTCTACGAGTTCATTCTGAACAGGTATCTAATTTGTTTCTCAGGTTTACTATCTTTCAATATTTCTCACTCTGATACTCGACCTGAGTTTTGGACTTGTATGCAATTTGTATCATATGATACACTTTTCGAATGGATATTCCATGTATTAAAGTCATGTGTGTGAGAGTTCTGGGCTAGTATTCAATTTGAATCTCGGGGTACATTATTGGGATTCATTCTGTACCTTTGAATCGGGTACCATGTGTGATTTCTATCTGGTATTTAATTCGTAGCTAATGTTGCTCTATTGTGAGATTGACACAGTGCCTTTCACTCTGAGAGTGTGATTTTGGACTGGGATTTTTGTATCTACCTGTCAGCGGGACTGAGTTAGGGGGAAATGGAACAGTGTCTGCCTCACCTACTCTGCTTGACTGTTGGGTTGAAAATGTGTCTCTGGAAATTGTGATCATTGTGGGACTGACTACTCCTGCTGTCTGAGACTGTGGAACTGATGACCTGTCTGTGTCTCTGTGCTCTGTGAGTGATAATATACTTACTGTGTGTGAGAAGGAGCTGGCTGTACTGTTCCTTCTGCCTCGGGTGGAGGAAGCATCACATTTATTCTGGATCGTTCAAGGGTTTGCCTGGAGAAAGAAAATGATCTCTTGTTACTCAGGAACAGGTGAGGTAGAAAAGACAGAAGTGATCAGTTTAATATCTCTGTTAATGATCATTTTGAATATCCACAAATGAAATCCAGTGATACAAACAGTGTCAGTGTCTGACTCCACTGCAGTACTGCAGCACTCAGCTTCTGCATACCAGGTGTGTTGGGCTGTTTTACAACAATTTAATGACATCCAGACACGGCCCAACCCCTGCACTGATCCATGAATGGGACTACCCGATGGGGCAGGGACCTTTGTACAGGTCAGGTTTCTAATCCCCTCTCCCATGGGACTAACCGTTCAACGGAAACCAAACAGCCGCTGTTTAAAATGTGTCCTTCACACTTCTCACCTGATGCCTGCAATAGATGCTCTTTGTATAACTCCCCACATCCTTACTGTCCGGCTCTGTTTCCACTCTTCACTGTCCAATAACAATAAACAGGGGGAGATTGGAACTAAACCAGGACCATTCACGACTGGTTTGGGGAGAGAAAGCAGCAATGATTTTAATAGCAGGTTCTTCCCATTCACTCTCCCTTCCCCTGGACACACCCTGTCCACACACAGCCCGAGAATGACCTCTCCCTTCCCCCCTCTCACTCCATGTTCCGGGACCAGTTCCTGATCCACTCCGCCTCTTACAAACAGCCCCCGGACTCCCCCTGAACTTCCCCCGGACTCAATGCCGATCTCTGAGCCCATCTGCGGACACGGTCCCGAAGCGATGAGCTGCTGTAACGAGGCTGCTCTTTGCTCCCTTCCCCCGGGGGCCGTGATCTCTCCATTCCCGGCTGTTTTAAACCATCTTCTTCCACTCACTGAGGGAATGGCGCCCACAATTCCCAATCCAAAAATCGATGGCAACTTTCCCCAATTGGAATTTTTCCGAGTCTGAGCAAAGGAAGTGGGTCTGGGGGAAAGGTCAGAGGGAATGGGGTCCACAGGCAGTGCAGGAACAGGCACCAGAATGGGAAACAGATGGGATTCCACCAGTGCCAAACGCTGGAATCCAGACTGACTTTACAATCTCCAACTATTAAACTAGATGTTTCCATCCCTGCTGTTTCTCTCGGGGTCTTTTGATGGTAAACAGCCTTTCAGAGATAAAGTGAGCGGCTGTGAAATCAGCCAATGGATTCCCTTCATTCATGGCCCCTATAATGTGTGACTGAGAGAGGATTTCTCAAACTAATCCTGGAGAAACATGGGAGGAAAGTGGGAGTCGGTGTATTTGCTGGGACCGTGTAGGGTTAATATCAGGCAGCAACAGTCGCAGATTAATTTAACCGGAGTGAAACTGTAGGTCACTGAGAGTAATATCGAACAGCCCTGAGCTGTAAAACTGCAGATAGTACAACAGGCATTAGAGGGTTAAATGTGACCCATTGTTTCTGTCCCTCTCTGTACTGTCCCTGAGTGTGGGATTAATAGTGTTTCTGACCCTTGTACAATATCAGTGAGAGATGTGAGTGCATCTTCTGTCTCTCCAACGCGATCTTTCTGGATAAAACGGCACTTTCCCGGTCAGTCTGGAACTAATACTGTTAACGTCTGTCTGTCACTGTGTCTCACCGCTCTCTCTGTCTCTATCACCGTGTCTGCCTCCCTCTCTCTCTCTGGTGCTGTACATGAAGGCGGATACTGTTATTGAGCGTGATTTGGACACAGATCGGAAGTGTAAGACTGATACTGTCTCTCTCTCTCTCTCTCTATTGCTGGACATGACAGTGGGATACTGTCTGATATAAAATAGAGAGAATGAGATGTCCGGGCCGGGCCTCACTGTAACTGGGGATGTTTCGGCTCCAGTCCCAGTTCATGGTCATAATCTTTTCACAGATTCAGGGCGAGAGTCTCTGTGAGACGGTAACACTGGCGGAGAAACTCCGCGTCATAACTCAAACCCCAACACATGAGATTCTCCAAATAAGCTGGAATAAGGTGTTTGTAAAACGCTGAACCCGTCTGGGAGGGGATGTGTGGGGAGATAGAACAGGGAAACAGACTGAAATGGAGGAGCCGAGTTGACTTGTTATTGAATGGACTGAATTTAGGCAGGAATATTAACGATTTCTCATTGTAACGGGGCTTATTTGAAAGCTTCGGGTTTTGGGAATCCTTGAATATGAAGCCCGGGTCTGTCAGGGTTTGTGCGGAGCGCTGAGGTTCGGTTCTATTATCGATAAACGGTTTGAAACTGTCGGATGGAGAGAACTGGAGGTGGAGCTGGAAGATCAGAGGCCACTCTCCGCTCTGTCACTCTGACTGTCTCCTCCCCTCCCGATTTCTCTGTTTCATCCCCCATATGGAACCAAAGCGGGTCGGTGGACTCTAAACACGGTTTACTCGTTAACAGGACGAAAGGCGAGTAATGTTCCTGATCTCCTGGGCACCAGGCAATTCACTGTTATTTGTTTCTGTACAGAGTTACATTTCAGTGATTCCCCAGTGAGTTTGATGCGTTATGTGAATAATCCAACAAAATAGAACAGAAACGGAGCGAAGCGCTGAATTCCACAGATGTGGAAAGGTTAGTCGAGCAGTTCTGGTGATTCTTTACGAGCCCAATATGGCAAGTAGTTTAAATAAATACAAGAAATCTGGTGATGTGTGGGCTGGGGTCTATAAGTCACCGTTTAAAGTACCGGACTGTGGTCACTGCCCCGACTCCAGTCCCATTAATTCCTCATCTCGTCCACAACGAGACAAAAGCAGCTCAAAGCCACACTGGTAGCATGATATCAGGGTCTCCCTTCAGACAGTAACCAGCCCTTTCACAGATACAGAGGGTGGCTCTGAAAAGAGCCTTTACATCGAGTTACATTGAAACGACAGCACAGAAACAGGCCATTCGGCCCAACTAGTCTATGCCGGCGTTTATGCTGCTCATGAGCCTCCTCCTTCCTTACTTCATCTAACCCTATCGGCATATCCTTCTATTCCTTTCTCCCTCATGTGCTGATCTATCTTCCCCTTAAATGTCCCTCTGTTATTTGCCTCAGTCACTCCTCGTATTTGCAAGTTCCACATTCTAACCACTCTCTGGGTAAAGCAATTTCTCCTGAATTCCCTATTTGGTTTATGAGCGACTATTTTATATTTATTACCTGAAGTTTTGGACTCCCCACAAGTGGAAAAATTTTCTCTACATCTGTCCAAACAAACCCTATCATTATCTTAAAAATCTCGATCAGATCAACCCTCAGCCTTCTCTTTTCCAGTGAAACGAGACCCAGTCTGTTCAGTCTTTCCTGATAAGAATATCCTCTCATTTCTGGTATCATCCTTGTGAATCTTGTCTGCACCTTCTCCAGTGTCCCTATGTCTATAATATGGAGACGAGACCAGTTCGCAGTATTCCAAGTCTGGTCTAAACAAGGTTCTATACAAGTTTAACATAACTTCTTTGCTTTTCAACTGTATCGCTCCAGAAATTAATCCCAGTGTTTGATTTGTCTTTTTGTGACCTGATTAACCTGGGTCGCTGCTTTTAGTAATTTGTGTATCTGTACCACTAGATCCCTTTGCTCCTCTATCCCGTTTAGACTCTTATTATCCAAGCAGTGTGTGACCTCCTGATTCTTCATTCTGCAAGTTTATTAATGCCCTCTTGCATTTTGATGCATTCTTCCTTTGTATTAATTAAATCCCCCAATTTGGTGTCGTCCACAAATTTTGGAATTGTCCTTCCGATTCCCGAATCCAAATCGTTAATGTAAATTGTGAAGAACAGTGGTCCCAGCAACTGGAACTCCACTTCCCACCTTTTGCCAGTCTGAGTAGCGACCCTTAACCTCTATTCTCGGCTTTCAGTTTTGAAGCCAACTTACTATCCATTCTGCCACCTGACCTGACTCCACGTGCTCTGAACTTAGCCATGAGTCTACAATGTGGTACATTATAGAAGGCCTTCGGAAAATCCAAATATATCACATCTACTGCATTAAACTTGTCTACACTTTCTGTTCCTTCTTCAAAGATTTCAATAAGGTTGGTCCTGTCCTTTGGGTTATCAGATTAAGCCTTGGCCGGTTTATTTGCTCTTGGAGCTCACAATGCTGGATTTCTTCGGCAGCAGCACGGCCTGGATATCAGACAACACCCTGAGTGATGGTCACCCGTCCCAGCAGCTTGTTGAGCTCCTCGTCGTTGCGGATGGCCAGCTGCAGGTGTCTGGGGATGATGCGGGTCTTCTTGTTTGTCCAGGGCCGTGTTGCCGGGCAGCTCGAGGATTTCAGCCGTCAGATACTCGATGCACAGCAGCCAGATAGACGGGGGCTCCGGCACCCACACGTTCAGCATGGTTCCCCTTTCGCAGGAGCCTGTGAACACGGCTCATGGGCAACTGCAGTCCGCCCCGGGATGAGCGAGACTTGGCCTTGGACCGAGCTTTACCGCCGGTTTTTCCTCTTCCAGACATTTCCACAATCTCACAAACACTTTCACAAAGAATGAAGAAATCCTCCCGCACTCGCCCTTCTTATACCTTCTGGAGGAGTACAGTGGGGGCACTTGTGATGGGTCTCTCTCAGAGTGTTTACACTGCCCGCTCACCCTCACTGATATTCTATCTTTGAACTGCTGTAATATTGTCCTTTAGGAATATTGCTGCTCCTCCTCCTTTCCCTATTTCCCTGTCCTTTTTAAAGTTCTTATGGACTTGAATATTAAGCTGCCATTCCTGCCCAGTTGGTAGTCAGGTCTCTGTAATGATTTAATGGAATTATTTAACTTTACTCAATGGCTGATGTGAGCTGTGGTAAAATGTATTTCCAGCTGGTCAAGTATTGCAGGTATCGACTGTCTCTTCAGTCCGATATCAGGTGAAGAATTACTGGCTGGTGTGGAATTTCCATTGATTGGGGGTTGGTGAAATCTACTGGGCGGAAACAGGAACTGCAACAGAGCGAGAAAGGATCCGTCAGAAACCAGTGAAAATGAAGAACAAAATCAAACAGTCTGCAGTGTCTGTTCAGGATCTGATGTTTGGGAACTATTTTAATGTTGATCATTTTCAGCGATGGTGGTATAGTGGTGAGCATAGCTGCCTTCCAAGCAGTTGACCCGGGTTCGATTCCCGGCCATCGCAATTCAGTGTTCTTATTAGTTTATTTCCATCAGAAACTCTTAAGTTTACAATCGAATTTGATGCAGTTCAGTTGGAAATTGTTTCCAAGACAGAATCGAGTGTAATTGCAGTAAAATGTTATCAACCTTCATTTATTTTCCCTATCGAAGGAAAAGAGGAAAAACATGCTGGAAATACTGATTTGCCAAGGGTCGAATGAGAGTGAGGAAGGGAAATGATATGTTAGCCTTTTTTGGAAGGGTGTTGGAATATAAGAGTGAGGAGGTCTTGCTGCAATTGTAGTATGAGGAAATATTGTGCAAAATTGGACAATATTGGTTGGAGTTTAGAAGAATGAGAGTTGATCGCATTGAAATGTATAAAATTCTTAGACGGCTTGGCAGTGTGGATGCTGAGAGTCTGATTCCCCTGGCGGGAGAGTCAAGAACGAGAGCTCATACTCTCAAGATGAGGGGTCGGCCATTTAGGACCAACATGAGGAAACATTTCTTCACTCGAAGGATTGTGAATCTTTGGAATTCTCTACAACCCAGAGGGCTGTGGATGCTCAGTCGTTGAGTTATATTCAAAGCTGAGATCGATAGATTTTAAGAGAGCAACATGCATGATAAAAGTGAGAGCACCATGCATTATAAAAGTGAGAGCACCATGCATTGTTATCAGTGAGAGCACCATGCATTTAAAAAAGTGAGAGCACCATGCATGACAAACAGTGAGAGCAGCATTGATTATGAACAGTGAGACCAATATGCATTTTAAACAGTTAGAGCACCGTGCATTATAAACAGTGAGAGCACCGTACATTATAAACAGTGAGAGCAACATGCATTATAAACAGTGAGAGCACCATGCATTATAATCAGTGAGAGCAGCATTGATTATGAACAGTGAGACCAATATGCATTATAAACAGTGAGAGCACCATGCATTATAAACAGTAAGAGCACCGTGCATTATAAACAGTGAGAGCACCATGCACTATAAACAGTGAGAGAACCATGCATTGCAAACAGTGAGAGCAGCATTGATTATGAACAGTGAGACCACGATGCATTTAAAACAGTGAGAGCACCGTGCATTATAAACAGAGAGAGCACCATGCATTATAAGCAGAGAGAGCACCATGCATTGTAAACAGTGAGAGCACCATGCATTATAAACAGTGAGAGCACCATGCATTTTAAACAGTGAGAGCACCATGCATTTTAAACAGTGAGAGCACCACGCATGATAAACAGTGAGAGCACCGTGCACGATAAACAGTGAGAGCACCGTGCACGATAAACAGTGAGAGCACCATGCATTATATACAGTGAGTGCACCATGCATTACAAGCAGTGAGAGCACTATGCACATTAAACAGTGAGAGCACCATGCATTATAAACTGTCAGAACACCATGCATTATAAACAGTCGGAGCACAATGCATTATAAACAGTGAGGGCACCATGCATTATAAACAGTGAGAGCACCGTGCATTATAAGCAGTGAGAGCACAAAGCATTATAAACAGTGAGAGCACAATGCATTGAATGCAGTGAGAGCAACATGCATTTTAAACAGTGAGAGCAACGTGCATTATAAACAGTGAGAGCACCATGCATTATAAACAATGAGAGCAACGTGCATTATAAACAGTGAGAGCACCATGCACATTAAACAGTGAGAGCACCATGCATTATAAACTGTCAGAACACCATGCATTATAAACAGTAGGAGCACAATGCATTATAAACAGTGAGAGCACCATGCATTATAAACAGTGAGAGCACTGTGCATTATAAGCAGTGAGAACACAAAGCATTATAAACAGTGAGAGCACAATGCATTGAATGCAGTGAGAGCAACATGCATGATAAACAGTGAGAGCAACGTGTATTATAAACAGTGAGAGCACCATGCATTATAAACAATGAGAGCAACGTGCATTATAAACAGTGAGAGCACCATGCATTATAAACAGTGAGAGCACCATGCATTATAAACAGTGAGAGCAACATACATTATAAACAGTGAGAGCACCATGCATTATAACCAGTGAGAGCACCATGCATTATAATCAGTGAGAGCAGCATTGATTATGAACAGTGAGACCAATATGCATTATAAACAGTGAGAGCACCATGCATTATAAACAGTAAGAGCACCATGCATTATAAACAGTGAGAGAACCATGCATTATACACAGAGAGATACCAAGCATTATATACAGTGAGAGCACGATGCATTATAAACAGTGAAAGCACCATGCATGATAAACAGTGAGCGCACCATGCATTATAAACAGTGAGAGCACGATGCATTATATACAGTGAGTGCACCGTGCATTACAAGCAGTGAGAGCACTATGCACATTAAACAGTGAGAGCACCATGCATTATAAACTGTCAGAACACCATGCATTATAAACAGTAGGAGCACAATGCATTATAAACAGTGAGAGCACCATGCATTATAAACAGTGAGAGCACTGTGCATTATAAGCAGTGAGAGCAACATGCATGATAAACAGTGAGAGCACAATGCATTGAATGCAGTGAGAGCAACATGCATGATAAACAGTGAGAGCAACGTGTATTATAAACAGTGAGAGCACCATGCATTATAAACAGTGAGAGCAACGTGCATTATAAACAGTGAGAGCACCATGCATTATAAACAGTGAGAGCACCATGCATTATATACAGTGAGTGCACCATGCCTTATAAGCAGTGAGAGCACTATGCACATTAAACAGTGAGAGCACCATGCATTATAAACAGTGAGATACCAAGCATTATAGACAGTGAGAGCACGATGCATTTTAAACAGTGAGAGGACCATGCATTTCAACCAGTGAGAGCACCATGCATTATAAACAGTGAGAGCGCCATGCATTATAAACAGTGAGAGCGCCATGCATTATAAACAGTGAGAGCGCCATGCATTATAAACAGTGAGAGCGCCATGCATTATAAGCAGTGAGAGCACCATGCATTTTAAACAGTGAGAGGACCATGCATTATCAACAGTGAGAGACCAATGCATTTTAAACAGTGAGAGCACCATGCATTACAAACAGTGAGAGGAGCATTGATTATGAACAGTGAGACCAATATGCATTATAAACAGTGAGAGCACCTTGCATTAGAAACAGTGGGAGCACCATGCTTTATAAAGAGTGAGAGCAACATGCATTATAAACATTGAGAGCACCATGCATTGTAAGCAGTGAGAACACCATGCATTTAAAACAGTGTGAGCACCATGCATTATAAAGAGTGAGAGCCCCATGCATTTTAAACAGTGAGAGCACCGTGCATTTTAAACAGTGAGAGCACCGTGCATTATAAACAGTGAGAGCACCGTGCATTTTAAACAGTGAGAGCACCTTGTATTTTAAACTGTGAGTGCACCTTGTATTTTAAACTGTGAGTGCACCTTGTATTTTGAACTGTGAGAGCACCGTGCATTTAAAACAGTGCACCTTGTATTTTAAACTGTGAGAGCACCATGCATTATAAATTGTGAAAGCACCATGCATTAAAAACAGTGAGAGCACCATGCATTGTAAACAGTGAGATACCAAGCATTATATACAGTGAGAGCACCATGCATTTTAAACAATGAGAGCACACTGCATGACAAACTGTGGGAGCACCATGCTTTATAAGCAGTGAGAGCACCATGCATTATAAACCGTGAGAGCACCATGCATTTAAAACAGTGAGAGCACCATGCATTTTAAACAGTGAGAGCACCATGCATTATGGGCAGAGAGAGCACCATGCATTATGGGCAGAGAGAGCACCATGCATTTTAAACAGTGAGAGCACCGTGCATTATAAACAGTGAGAGCACCGTGCATTTAAAACAGTGAGAGCACCGTGCATTTTAAACAGTGAGAGCACCTTGTATTTTAAACAGTGAGAGCAACGTGCATGTTTATCAGTAAGTGCACCGTGCATTTTAAACAGTGAGAGCACCGTGCATTTTAAACAGTGAGAGCACCATGCATTATGAACAGTGAGAGCACCGTGCATTTAAAACAGTGAGAGCACCGAGCATTTTAAACAGCAATTGCACCTTGTATTTTGAACAGTGAGAGCACCGTGCATTTTAAACAGTGAGAGCACCGTGCATTTTAAACAGTGAGAGCACCGTGCATTTTAAACAGTGAGAGCACCTTGTATTTTAAACCGTGAGTGCACCTTGTATTTTAAACTGTGAGAGCACCGTGCATTTTAAACAGTGAGAGCACAGTGCATTTTAAACAGTGAGTGCACCTTGTATTTTAAACTGGAGAGCACCGTGCATTTTAAACTGTGAGAGCACCGTGCATTTTTAACAGTGAGAGCACCGTGCATTTTAAACAATGAAAGCACCGTGCATTTTAAACAATGAGAGCACCGTTCATTATAAACATTGAGTGCACCGTGCATTTTAAACAGTGAGAGCACCTTGTATTTTAAACTGTGAGAGCACCTTCTATTTTAAACAAGGAGTGCACCGTGCATTTTAAACAATGAGAGCACCGTGCATTTTAAACAGTGAGAGCACCGTGCATTTTAAACAGTGAGAGCACCGTTCATTATAAACAATGAGTGCACCGGGAATTTTAAACAGTGAGAGCACCGTTCATTATAAACATTGAGTGCACCGTGCATTTTAAACAGTGAGAGCACCTTGTATTTTAAACTGTGAGTGCACCTTGTATTTTAAACAGTGAGAGCACCGTGCATTTTAAACAGTGAGAGCAACGTGCATTTTTATCAGTAAGTGCACCGTGCATTTTAAACAGTGAGAGCACCTTGTATTTTAAAAAGTGAGAGCACCTTGTATTTCAAACTGTGAGTGCACCGTGCATTTTAAACAGTGAGAGCAACGTGCATTTTTATCAGTAAGTGCACCGTGCATTTTAAACAGTGAGAGCACCTTGTATTTTAAACAGTGAGAGCAACGTGCATTTTAAACTGTGAGAGCACCATGCATTTTAAACAGTGAGAGCACCGTGCATTTCAAACAGTGAGAGCACCGTGCATTTTAAACAGTGAGAGCACCGTGCATTTTAAACAATGAGAGCACCATACATTTTAAACAGTGAGAGCACCGTGCATTTTAAACAGTGAGAGCACCGTGCATTTTAAACAGTGAGAGCAACGTGCATTTTTATCAGTAAGTGAACCGTGCATTTTAAACAGTGAGAGCACCTTGTATTTTAAACTGTGAGTGCACCGTTCATTTTAAACAGTGAGAGCACCTTGTATTTTAAACTGTGAGAGCACCTTGTATTTTAAACAGTGAGAGCACCGTTCATTATAAACATTAATGCACCGTGCATTTTAAACAGTGAGAGCACCTTGTATTTTAAACTGTGAGAGCACCGTGCATTTTGAACAATGAGAGCACCGTGCATTTTAAACAGTGAGAGCACCTTGTATTTTAAACTGTGAGTGCACCGTGCATTTTAAACAGTGAGAGCACCTTGTATTTTAAACTGTGAGTGCACCGTTCATTTTAAACAGTGAGAGCACCTTGTATTTTAAACTGTGAGTGCACCGTTCATTTTAAACAGTGAGAGCACCGTGCATTTTAAACAGTGAGAGCACCGTGCATTTTAAACAGTGAGAGCACCGTGCATTTTAAACAGTGAGAGCAACGTGCATTTTTATCAGTAAGTGCACCGTGCATTTTAAACAGTGAGAGCACCTTGTATTTTAAACTGTGAGTGCACCGTTCATTTTAAACAGTGAGAGCACCTTGTATTTCAAACTGTGAGAGCACCTTGTATTTCAAACAGTGAGAGCACCTTGTATTTTAAACAGTGAGAGCACCGTTCATTATAAACATTAATGCACCGTGCATTTTAAACAATGAGAGCACCGTGCATTTTAAACAGTGAGAGCACCGTGCATTTTAAACAATGAGAGCACCGTGCATTTTAAACAGTGAGAGCAACGTGCATTTTTATCAGTAAGTGCACCGTTCATTTTAAACAGTGAGAGCACCTTGTATTTTAAACTGTGAGAGCACCTTGTATTTTAAACTGTGAGAGCACCTTGTATTTTAAACAGTGAGAGCACCGTTCATTATAAACATTAATGCACCGTGCATTTTAAACAGTGAGAGCACCTTGTATTTTAAACTGTGAGAGCACCGTGCATTTTAAACTGTGAGAGCACCTTGTATTTTAAACTGTGAGTGCACCGTGCATTTTAAACAGTGAGAGCACCTTGTATTTTAAACTGTGAGTGCACCGTTCATTTTAAACAGTGAGAGCACCTTGTATTTTAAACTGTGAGTGCACCGTTCATTTTAAACAGTGAGAGCACCTTGTATTTTAAACAGTGAGAGCACCTTGTATTTTAAACTGTGAGTGCACCGTGCATTTTAAACAGTGAGAGCACCTTGTATTTTAAACTGTGAGTGCACCGTGCATTTTAAACTGTGAGAGCACCTTGTATTTTAAACTGTGAGTGCACCGTGCATTTTAAACAGTGAGAGCACCTTGTATTTTAAACTGTGAGTGCACCGTTCATTTTAAACAGTGAGAGCACCTTGTATTTTAAACTGTGAGTGCACCGTTCATTTTAAACAGTGAGAGCACCTTGTATTTTAAACAGTGAGAGCACCTTGTATTTTAAACTGTGAGAGCACCTTGTATTTTAAACAGTGAGAGCACCGTTCATTGTAAACATTGAGTGCACCGTGCATTTTAAACAGTGAGAGCACCTTGTATTTTAAACAGTGAGAGCACCGTGCATTTTAAACAGTGAGAGCACCGTGCATTTTAAACAGTGAGAGCACCGTGCATTTTAAACAATGAGAGCACCGTGCATTTTAAACAGTGAGAGCAACGTGCATTTTTATCAGTAAGTGCACCGTGCATTTTAAACAGTGAGAGCACCTTGTATTTTAAACTGTGAGTGCACCGTTCATTTTAAACAGTGAGAGCACCTTGTATTTTAAACTGTGAGAGCACCTTGTATTTTAAACAGTGAGAGCACCGTTCATTATAAACATTAATGCACCGTGCATTTTAAACAGTGAGAGCACCTTGTATTTAAACTGTGAGAGCACCGTGCATTTTAAACAGTGAGAGCACCGTGCATTTTAAACAGTGAGAGCACCTTGTATTTTAAACAGTGAGAGCACCGTGCATTTTAAACAGTGAGAGCACCTTGTATTTTAAACAGTGAGAGCACCGTGCATTTTAAACAATGAGAGCACCGTTCATTTTAAACAGTGAGAGCACCGTTCATTTTAAACAGTGAGAGCACCGTGCATTTTAAACAGTGAGAGCACCGTGCATTTTAAACAATGAGAGCACCGTTCATTTTAAACAGTGAGAGCACCGTGCATTTTAAACAGTGAGAGCACCGTGCATTTTAAACAGTGAGAGCACCTTGTATTTTAAACAGTGAGAGCAACGTGCATTTTAAACAGTGAGAGCACCGTGCATTTTAAACAATGAGAGCACCTTGTATTTTAAACTGTGAGTGCACCGTTCATTTTAAACAGAGAGCACCTTGTATTTTAAACAGTGAGAGCACCGTGCATTTTAAACAGTGAGAGCACCTTGTATTTTAAACAGTGAGAGCACCTTGTATTTTAAACAGTGAGAGCACCGTGCATTTTAAACAGTGAGAGCACCTTGTATTTTAAACAGTGAGAGCACCTTGTATTTTAAACAGTGAGAGCACCTTGTATTTTAAACAGTGAGAGCACCTTGTATTTTAAACAGTGAGAGCACCGTGCATTTTAAACAGTGAGAGCACCTTGTATTTTAAACAGTGAGAGCACCGTGCATTTTAAACAATGAGAGCACCGTTCATTTTAAACAGTGAGAGCACCGTTCATTTTAAACAGTGAGAGCACCGTGCATTTTAAACAGTGAGAGCACCTTGTATTTTAAACAGTGAGAGCACCTTGTATTTTAAACAGTGAGAGCACCGTGCATTTTAAACAGTGAGAGCACCGTGCATTTTAAACAGTGAGAGCACCTTGTATTTTAAACAGTGAGAGCAACGTGCATTTTAAACAGTGAGAGCACCGTGCATTTTAAACAATGAGAGCACCTTGTATTTTAAACTGTGAGTGCACCGTTCATTTTAAACAGAGAGCACCTTGTATTTTAAACAGTGAGAGCACCGTGCATTTTAAACAGTGAGAGCACCTTGTATTTTAAACAGTGAGAGCACCTTGTATTTTAAACAGTGAGAGCACCGTGCATTTTAAACAGTGAGAGCACCTTGTATTTTAAACAGTGAGAGCACCTTGTATTTTAAACAGTGAGAGCACCTTGTATTTTAAACAGTGAGAGCACCTTGTATTTTAAACAGTGAGAGCACCGTGCATTTTAAACAGTGAGAGCACCTTGTATTTTAAACAGTGAGAGCACCGTGCATTTTAAACAATGAGAGCACCGTTCATTTTAAACAGTGAGAGCACCGTTCATTTTAAACAGTGAGAGCACCGTGCATTTTAAACAGTGAGAGCACCGTGCATTTTAAACAATGAGAGCACCGTGCATTTTAAACAGTGAGAGCACCGTGCATTTTAAACAATGAGAGCACCGTTCATTTTAAACAGTGAGAGCACCGTGCATTTTAAACAGTGAGAGCACCGTGCATTTTAAACAGTGAGAGCACCTTGTATTTTAAACAGTGAGAGCAACGTGCATTTTAAACAATGAGAGCACCTTGTATTTTAAACAGTGAGAGCACCGTGCATTATAAACAGTGAGAGCACCGTGCATTTTAAACAGTGAGAGCACCGTGCATTTTAAACAATGAGAGCACCGTGTATTTTAAACTGTGAGTGCACCGTTCATTTTAAACAGAGAGCACCTTGTATTTTAAACAGTGAGAGCACCGTGCATTATAAACAGTGAGAGCACCGTGCATTTTAAACAGTGAGAGCACCGTGCATTTTAAACAGTGAGAGCACCTTGTATTTTAAACAGTGAGAGCAACGTGCATTTTAAACAATGAGAGCACCTTGTATTTTAAACAGTGAGAGCACCGTGCATTATAAACAGTGAGAGCACCGTGCATTTTAAACAGTGAGAGCACCGTGCATTTTAAACAATGAGAGCACCGTGTATTTTAAACTGTGAGTGCACCGTTCATTTTAAACAGAGAGCACCTTGTATTTTAAACAGTGAGAGCACCGTACATTTTAAACATTAATGCACCGTGCATTTTAAACAATGAGAGCACCGTTCATTTTAAACACTGAGAGCACCGTGCATTTTAAACAGTGAGAGCAACGTGCATTTTTATCAGTAAGTGCACCTTGTATTTTAAACTGTGAGAGCACCTTGTATTTTAAACAGTGAGAGCACCGTTCATTATAAACATTAATGCACCGTGCATTTTAAACAGTGAGAGCACCTTGTATTTTAAACTGTGAGAGCACCGTGCATTTTAAACTGTGAGAGCACCTTGTATTTTAAACTGTGAGTGCACCGTGCATTTTAAACAGTGAGAGCACCTTGTATTTTAAACAGTGAGTGCACCTTGTATTTTAAACTGTGTGAGCACCTTGTATTTTAAACAGTGAGAGCACCGTGCATTTTAAACAGTGAGAGCACCGTGCATTTTAAACAGTGAGAGCACCGTGCATTTTAAACAGTGAGAGCACCGTGCATTTTAAACAGTGAGAGCACCGTGCATTTTAAACAATGAGAGCACCGTGCATTTTAAACAATGAGAGCAACGTGCATTTTTATCAGTAAGTGCACCGTGCATTTTAAACAGTGAGAGCACCTTGTATTTTAAACTGTGAGTGCACCGTTCATTTTAAACAGTGAGAGCACCTTGTATTTTAAACAGTGAGTGCACCGTTCATTTTAAACAGTGAGAGCACCTTGTATTTTAAACTGTGAGAGCACCTTGTATTTTAAACAGTGAGAGCACCTTGTATTTTAAACAGTGAGAGCACCGTGCATTTGAAACAGTGAGAGCACCGTGCATTTTAAACAATGAGAGCACCGTTCATTTTAAACAGTGAGAGCACCGTGCATTTTAAACAGTGAGAGCACCGTGCATTTTAAACAGTGAGAGCACCGTTCATTTTAAACAATGAGAGCACCATACATTTTAAACAGTGAGAGCACCGTGCATTTTAAACAGTGAGAGCACCGTGCATTTTAAACAATGAGAGCACCGTTCATTTTAAACAGTGAGAGCACCGTGCATTTTAAACAGTGAGAGCACCGTGCATTTTAAACAGTGAGAGCAACGTGCATTTTTATCAGTAAGTGCACCGTGCATTTTAAACAGTGAGAGCACCTTGTATTTTAAACTGTGAGTGCACCGTTCATTTTAAACAGAGAGCACCTTGTATTTTAAACAGTGAGAGCACCGTGCATTTTAAACAGTGAGAGCACCGTGCATTTTAAACAGTGAGAGCAACGTGCATTTTTATCAGTAAGTGCACCTTGTATTTTAAACTGTGAGAGCACCTTGTATTTTAAACAGTGAGAGCACCGTTCATTATAAACATTAATGCACCGTGCATTTTAAACAGTGAGAGCACCTTGTATTTTAAACTGTGAGAGCACCGTGCATTTTAAACTGTGAGAGCACCTTGTATTTTAAACAGTGAGAGCACCTTGTATTTTAAACTGTGAGAGCACCTTGTATTTTAAACAGTGAGAGCACCTTGTATTTTAAACTGTGAGAGCACCTTGTATTTTAAACTGAGAGCACGGTGCATTTTAAACTGTGAGAGCACCGTGCATTTTAAACTGTGAGTGCACCTTGTATTTTAAACTGTGAGTGCACCGTGCATTTTAAACTGTCAGAGCACCGTACATTATAAACAGTGAGAGCGCCGTGCATTATAAACAGTGAGAGCGCCGTGCATTATAAACAGTGAGAGCACCTTGTATTTTAAACTGAGAGCACCTTGTATTTTAAACTGAGAGCACCGTGCATTATAAACAGTGAGAGCACCGTGCATTATAAACAGTGAGAGCAACGTGCATTTTTATCAGTAAGTGCACCGTGCATTTTAAACAGTGAGAGCACCGTTCATAATAAACATTGAGTGCACCTTGTATTTTAAACAGTGAGAGCACCTTGTATTTTAAACAGTGAGAGCACCTTGTATTTTAAACAGTGAGAGCACCTTGTATTTTAAACAGTGAGAGCACCTTGTATTTTAAACAGTGAGAGCACCTTGTATTTTAAACAGTGAGAGCACCTTGTATTTTAAACAGTGAGAGCACCTTGTATTTTAAACAGTGAGAGCACCTTGTATTTTAAACAGTGAGAGCACCTTGTATTTTAAACAGTGAGAGCACCTTGTATTTTAAACAGTGAGAGCACCTTGTATTTTTAACAGTGAGAGCACCTTGTATTTTAAACAGTGAGTGCACCGTGCATTATAAAGTTGCAACAATGTCCAGAGCAGGTGTGTGTGAAGCCCAGGGAGAGAAGAGAAAACACACCCAGGGGGAGGGTTGGACCCTGCAGCAAACACTGAGCAGCTCAGACAGGCAGTGCGGAACCGGTTGGAGGCATTCAGAGGAAAGGCAGGGGAGAAAGAAGCTGCAGACTTGGATTCGGGAGAGATTCTGTGCAACTGGGGGAGTGTGAGAGAGGGAGAGGGAGAGAGAGAGGAGGGATAGGGGGAGAGAGCACCTTGTATTTTAAACTGTGAGTGCACCTTGTATTTTAAACTGTGTGAGCACCTTGTATTTTAAACAGTGAGAGCACCTTGTATTTTAAACTGTGAGTGCACCTTGTATTTTAAACTGTGTGAGCACCTTGTATTTTAAACAGTGAGAGCACCGTGCATTTTAAACAGTGAGAGCACCGTGCATTTTAAACAGTGAGAGCAACGTGCATGTTTATCAGTAAGTGCACCGTGCATTTTAAACAGTGAGAGCACCGTGCATTTTAAACTGTGAGAGCACCGTGCATTTTAAACAGTGAGAGCAACGTGCATTTTAAACAGTGAGAGCAACGTGCATTTTTATCAGTAAGTGCACCGTGCATTTTAAACAGTGAGAGCACCGTGCATTTTAAACAGTGAGAGCACCGTGCATTTTAAACAGTGAGAGCACCTTGTATTTTAAACAGTGAGAGCACCGTGTATTTTAAACAGTGAGAGCACCTTGTATTTTAAACAGTGAGAGCACCTTGTATTTTAAACTGTGAGTGCACCTTGTATTTTAAACAGTGAGAGCACCTTGTATTTTAAACAGTGAGAGCACCGTGTATTTTAAACAGTGAGAGCACCTTGTATTTTAAACTGTGAGAGCACCTTGTATTTTAAACTGTGAGTGCACCTTGTATTTTAAACAGTGAGAGCACCTTGTATTTTAAACTGTGAGTGCACCGTTGATTTCAAACAGTGAGAGCACCTTGTATTTTAAACAGTGAGAGCACCTTGTATTTTAAACTGTGAGAGCACCTTGTATTTTAAACAGTGAGTGCACCGTGCATTTTAAACAGTGAGAGCACCTTGTATTTTAAACTGTGAGAGCACCTTGTATTTTAAACTGTGAGTGCACCTTGTATTTTAAACAGTGAGAGCACCTTGTATTTTAAACTGTGAGAGCACCTTGTATTTTAAACAGTGAGAGCACCGTTCATTATAAACATTAATGCACCGTGCTTTTTAAACTGTGAGAGCACCGTGCATTTGAAACTGTGAGTGTACCTTGTATTTTAAACTGTGAGTGCACCTTATATTTTAAACTGTGAGTGTGCCTTGTATTTTAAACAGTGAGAGCACCTTGTATTTTAAACAGTGAGAGCACCTTGTATTTTAAACTGTGAGTGCACCTTATATTTTAAACTGTGAGTGTGCCTTGTATTTTAAACAGTGAGAGCACCTTGTATTTTAAACAGTGAGAGCACCTTGTATTTTAAACTGTGAGTGCACCTTATATTTTAAACTGTGAGTGTGCCTTGTATTTTAAACAGTGAGAGCACCTTGTATTTTAAACAGTGAGAGCACCTTGTATTTTAAACTGTGAGTGCACCTTGTATTTTAAACAGTGAGAGCACCTTGTATTTTAAACTGTGAGAGCACCTTGTATTTTAAACAGTGAGAGCACCGTTCATTATAAACATTAATGCACCATGCATTTTAAACAGTGAGAGCACCTTGTATTTTAAACTGGGAGAGCACCGTGCATTATAAACATTAATGCACCGTGCTTTTTAAACTGTGAGAGCACCGTGCATTTGAAACTGTGAGTGTACCTTGTATTTTAAACTGTGAGTGCACCTTATATTTTAAACTGTGAGTGCGCCTTGTATTTTAAACTGTGAGAGCACCGTGCATTTCAAACTGTCAGAGCACCGTGCATTATAAACAGTGAGAGCGCCGTGCATTTTAAACAATGAGAGCACCTTGTATTTTAAACAGCAATTGCACCTTGTATTTTGATCAGTGAGAGCACCGTGCATTTTAAACAGTGAGAGCACCATGCATTGTAAACAATGAGAGCACCATGCATTGTAAACAATGAGAGCACCATGCATTGTAAACAATGAGAGCACCTTGTATTTTAAACTGAGAGCACCGTGCATTATAAACAGTGAGAGCACCGTGCATTATAAACAGTGAGAGCGCCGTGCATTTTAAACAATGAGAGCACCTTGTATTTTAAACAGCAATTGCACCTTGTATTTTGATCAGTGAGAGCACCGTGCATTTTAAACAGTGAGAGCACCATGCATTGTAAACAATGAGAGCACATTGTATTTTAAACTGAGAGCACCGTGCATTATAAACAGTGAGAGCAACGTGCATTTTTTTCAGTAAGTGCACCGTGCATTTTAAACAGTGAGAGCACCTTGTATTTTAAACAGTGAGAGCACCTTGTATTTTAAACAGTGAGAGCACCTTGTATTTTAAACTGTGAGTGCACCGTGCATTTTAAACAGTGAGAGCACCTTGTATTTTAAACTGTGAGAGCAACGTGCATTTTTATCAGGAAGTGCACCGTGCATTTTAAACAGTGAGAGCACCTTGTATTTTAAACTGTGAGTGCACCGTTCATTTCAAACTGTGAGAGCACCTTGTATTTCAAACTGTGAGAGCACCTTGTATTTTAAACAGTGAGAGCACCGTTCATTATAAACATTAATGCACCGTGCATTTTAAACAGTGAGAGCACCGTGCATTTTAAACAGTGAGAGCACCGTGCATTTTAAACAATGAGAGCACCGTGCATTTTAAACAATGAGAGCACCGTGCATTTTAAACAATGAGAGCACCTTGTATTTTAAACTGAGAGCACCGTGCATTATAAACAGTGAGAGCAACGTGCATTTTTTTCAGTAAGTGCACCGTGCATTTTAAACAGTGAGAGCACCTTGTATTTTAAACAGTGAGAGCACCTTGTATTTTAAACTGTGAGTGCACCGTGCATTTTAAACAGTGAGAGCACCTTGTATTTTAAACTGTGAGAGCAACGTGCATTTTTATCAGTAAGTGCACCGTGCATTTTAAACAGTGAGAGCACCTTGTATTTTAAACTGTGAGTGCACCGTTCATTTTAAACAGTGAGAGCACCTTGTATTTTAAACTGTGAGAGCACCTTGTATTTTAAGCTGTGAGAGCATCTTGTATTTTAAACAGTGAGAGCAACGTTCATTATAAACATTAATGCACCGTGCATTTTAAACAGTGAGTGCACCTTGTATTTTAAACTGTGAGAGCACCGTGCATTATAAAGTTGCAACAATGTCCAGAGCAGGTGTGTGTGAAGCCCAGGGAGAGAAGAGAAAACACACCCAGGGGGAGGGTTGGACCCTGCAGCAAACACTGAGCAGCTCAGACAGGCAGTGCGGAACCGGTTGGAGGCATTCAGAGGAAAGGCAGGGGAGAAACAAGCTGCAGACTTGGATTAGGGAGAGATTCTGTGCAACTGGGGGAGTGCGAGAGAGGGAGAGGGAGAGAGAGAGAGAATGAGAGGGAGAGGGAGGGAGAGAGAGAGGGAGAGTGGGAGGGAGGGAGAGTGAGAGAGAGTGAGAGAGGGAGTGGGAGAAAGAGAGAGGGAGTAGGAGGGAGGGAGTTCTGGCCTCTTGCTGTGCCTTTTTAATCCCTTGCTTTTGTATTTTAATCAATTCCCTCTCTCTCCCCTCAGGAATCTTTTTGATGACATGCTGCAAGGAGATGATCCAGAAAGAGACATTTTGTGAGGAGGAGGAGGAGTGGGAGAAATCCTGGGCCAAGCATCGTTCTCTCCGCTGGGGACGGACTGACTGAGACCTTCACCACAGCCTGGACCCGATGGGGAGCACGTGAGTAATGTCTGGGTTACTCTGGGGTCACTGGGTGCACACTGGAATCACTGGGATATTCAGGGGACACTGGGGGGGTCACTGGGACATTCAGGGGACACTTGGGGTGGTCACTGGGACATTCAGGGGACACTGGGGGGGGGGTCACTGGGACATTGTTGTGGTCGTTTTTATTGTTGTGGTGGTGGTCTGAACATCAAGACCGCCACTCTGGCATCACTATGGCATGACTGGGTGCAAGCTGGGAACCCTGGCTGCACCCTGGCATCATTGTGGGTTGACTGCGGGATCACTGGGGACACTCTGTTGGCTACTCATTAAATATCTGGTGTTCTCATTACATATATTATATTACATTCTGGATAATACACAGTGGGGTGGACTCAGCACATATCTTAAATTACATTCTGCACATTACAACGTGGGTTGGACTGAGTCCATATCTCATATTACATTCTGCACATTGCAAGGTGGGTTGGACTCAGTCCATATGTTATATTACATTCTGTGCAATACACAGTGGGTTGGACTCAGCCCATATGTTATATTACATTCTGTGCAATACACAGTGGGTTGGACTCAGTCCATATCTTATATTACATTCTGCACATCACACAGTGGGGTGGACTCAGCCCATATGTTATATTACATTCTGTACAATACACAGTGGGTTGGACTCAGTCCATATCTTATATTACATTCTGCACATCACACAGTGGGGTGGACTCAGCCCATATCTTATATTACATTCTGTACAATACACAATGGGTTGGACTCAGTCCATATCTTATATTACATTCTGTACAATACACAGTGGGGTGGACTCAGTCCATATCTTATATTACATTCTGTACAATACACAGTGGGGTGGACTCAGTCCATATCTTATATTACATTCTGCACATCACACAGTGGGGTGGACTCAGTCCATATCTTATATTACATTCTGTACAATATACAGTGGGTTGGACTCAGTCCATATCTTATATTACATTCTGCACATTACACAGTGGGTTGGACTCAGCCCATATCTTATATTACATTCTGTACAATACACAGTGGGTTGGACTCAGTCCATATCTTATATTACATTCTGTACAATACACAATGGGTTGGACTCAGTCCATATCTTATATTACATTCTGTACAATACACAGTGGGTTGGACTCAGCCCATATCTTATATTACATTCTGTACAATACACAGTGGGTTGGACTCAGTACATATCTTATATTTCATTCTGTACAATACACAGTGGGTTGGACTCAGTCCATATCTTATATTACATTCTGTACAATACACAATGGGTTGGACTCAGTCCATATCTTATATTACATTCTGTACAATACACAGTGGGTTGGACTCAGCCCATATCTTATATTACATTCTGTACAATACACAATGGGTTGGACTCAGTCCATATCTTATATTACATTCTGTACAATACACAGTGGGGTGGACTCAGTCCATATCTCATATTACATTCTGTACAATACACAGTGGGGTGGACTCAGTCCATATCTTATATTACATTCTGCACATCACACAGTGGGGTGGACTCAGTCCATATCTTATATTACATTCTGTACAATATACAGTGGGTTGGACTCAGTCCATATCTTATATTACATTCTGCACATTACACAGTGGGTTGGACTCAGCCCATATCTTATATTACATTCTGTACAATACACAGTGGGTTGGACTCAGTCCATATCTTATATTACATTCTGTACAATACACAATGGGTTGGACTCAGTCCATATCTTATATTACATTCTGTACAATACACAGTGGGTTGGACTCAGCCCATATCTTATATTACATTCTGTACAATACACAGTGGGTTGGACTCAGTCCATATCTTATATTACATTCTGTACAATACACAGTGGGTTGGACTCAGCCCATATCTTATATTACATTCTGTACAATACACAGTGGGTTGGACTCAGTACATATCTTATATTTCATTCTGTACAATACACAGTGGGTTGGACTCAGTCCATATCTTATATTACATTCTGTACAATACACAATGGGTTGGACTCAGTCCATATCTTATATTACATTCTGTACAATACACAGTGGGTTGGACTCAGCCCATATCTTATATTACATTCTGTACAATACACAGTGGGTTGGACTCAGTCCATATCTTATATTACATTCTGTACAATACACAGTGGGTTGGACTCAGTCCATATCTTATATTACATTCTGTACAATACACAATGGGTTGGACTCAGTCCATATCTTATATTACATTCTGTACATTACGCAGTGGGTTGGACTCAGTCCATATCTTATATTACATTCTGTACAATACACAGTGGGTTGGACTCAGTCCATATCTTATATTACATTCTGTACAATACACAGTGGGGTGGACTCAGTACATATCTTATATTACATTCTGCACATTACAAGGTGGGGTGGACTCAGTCCATATCTTATATTACATTCTGTACAATACACATTGGGTTGGACTCACTCCATATCTTATATTACATTCTGCACATTACAAGGTTGGGTGGACCCAGGGATCAGGGCCTTTACCCAGTAAACTCTCAGTGAATCAGCACAGACCAAGGATCAGGGCCTTTTCCAAGTAAACTATCAGTGAATGAGCACAGACCAGGGATCAGGGCCTTTACCAAGTAAACTATCAGTGAATCAGCACAGACCAGGGATCAGGGCCTTTACCCAGTAAACTATCAGAGAATCAGCACTGACCAGGGATCAGGGTCTTTACCCAGTAAACTATCAGTGAATCAGCACAGACCAGGGATCAGGGCCTTTACCCAGTAAACTATCAGTGAATCAGCACAGACCAGGGATCAGGGCCTTTACCCAGTGAACTATCAGAGAATCAGCACAGACCAGGGATCAGGGCCTTTACCCATTAAACTATCAGTGAATCAGCACAGAACAGGGATCAGGGCCTTTACCCAGTAAACTATCAGTGAATCAGCACAGACCAGGGATCAGGGCCTTTATCCAGTAAACTATCAGTGAATCAGCACAGACCAGGGATCAGGGCCTTTACCCAGTAAACTATCAGAGAATCAGCACAGACCGGGGATCAGGGCCTTTACCCAGTAAACTATCAGTGAATCAGCACAGACCGGGGATCAGGGCCTTTACCCAGTAAAGTATCAGTGAATCAGCACAGACCAGGGATCAGGGCCTTTACCCACTAAACTATCAGAGAATCAGCACAGACCAGGGATCAGGGCCTTTACCCAGTAAACTATCAGAGAATCAGCACAGACCAGGGATCAGGGCCTTTACCCAGTAAACTATCAGTGAATCAGCACAGACTGGGGATCAGGGCCTTTACCCAGTAAACTATCAGAGAATCAGCACAGACCAGGGATCAGGGCCTTCACCCAGTAAACTATCAGAGAATCAGCACAGACCAGGGATCAGGGCCTTTACCCAGGAAACAATCAGTGAATCAGCACAGACCAGGGATCAGGGCCTTTACCCAGTAAACTATCAGTGAATCAGCACAGACCAGAGATCAGGGCCTTTACCCAGTAAACTATCAGAGAATCAGCACAGACCAGGGATCAGGGCCTTTACCCAGTAAACTATCAGTGAATCAGCACAGACCAGGGATCAGGGCCTTGACCCAGTAAACTATCAGTGAATCAGCACAGACCAGGGATCAGGGCCTTTACACAGTAAACTATCAGTGAATCAGCACAGACCAGGGATCAGGGCCTTTACCCAGTAAACTATCAGAGAATCAGCACAGACCGGGGATCAGGGCCTTTACCCAGTAAACTATCAGAGAATCAGCACAGACCAGGGATCAGGGCCTTTACCCAGTAAACTATCAGAGAATCAGCACAGACCAGGGATCAGGGCCTTTACCCAGTAAACTATCAGAGAATCAGCACAGACCAGGGATCAGGGCCTTTACCCAGTAAACTATCAGAGAATCAGCACAGACCAGGGATCAGGGCCTTTACCCAGTAAACTATCAGAGAATCAGCACAGACCGGGGATCAGGGCCTTTACCCACTAAACTATCAGTGAATCAGCACAGACCGGGGATCAGGGCCTTTACCCAGTAAAGTATCAGTGAATCAGCACAGACCAGGGATCAGGGCCTTTACCCAGTAAACTATCAGTGAATCAGCACAGACCAGGGATCAGGGCCTTTACCCAGTAAACTATCAGAGAATCAGCACAGACCAGGGATCAGGGCCTTTACCCACTAAACTATCAGAGAATCAGCACAGACCAGGGATCAGGGCCTTTACCCAGTAAACTATCAGAGAATCAGCACAGACCAGGGATCAGGGCCTTTACCCAGTAAACTATCAGTGAATCAGCACAGACTGGGGATCAGGGCCTTTACCCAGTAAACTATCAGAGAATCAGCACAGACCAGGGATCAGGGCCTTCACCCAGTAAACTATCAGAGAATCAGCACAGACCAGGGATCAGGGCCTTTACCCAGGAAACAATCAGTGAATCAGCACAGACCAGGGATCAGGGCCTTTACCCAGTAAACTATCAGTGAATCAGCACAGACCAGAGATCAGGGCCTTTACCCAGTAAACTATCAGAGAATCAGCACAGACCAGGGATCAGGGCCTTTACCCAGTAAACTATCAGTGAATCAGCACAGACCAGGGATCAGGGCCTTGACCCAGTAAACTATCAGTGAATCAGCACAGACCAGGGATCAGGGCCTTTACACAGTAAACTATCAGTGAATCAGCACAGACCAGGGATCAGGGCCTTTACCCAGTAAACTATCAGAGAATCAGCACAGACCGGGGATCAGGGCCTTTACCCAGTAAACTATCAGAGAATCAGCACAGACCAGGGATCAGGGCCTTTACCCAGTAAACTATCAGAGAATCAGCACAGACCAGGGATCAGGGCCTTTACCCAGTAAACTATCAGAGAATCAGCACAGACCAGGGATCAGGGCCTTTACCCAGTAAACTATCAGAGAATCAGCACAGACCAGGGATCAGGGCCTTTACCCAGTAAACTATCAGAGAATCAGCACAGACCGGGGATCAGGGCCTTTACCCAGTAAACTATCAGTGAATCAGCACAGACCGGGGATCAGGGCCTTTACCCAGTAAACTATCAGAGAATCAGCACAGACCAGGGATCAGGGCCTTTACCCAGTAAACTATCAGTGAATCAGCACAGACCGGGGATCAGGGCCTTCACCCAGTAAACTATCAGTGAATCAGCACAGACCAGGGATCAGGGCCTTTACCCAGTAAACTATCAGTGAATCAGCACAGACCGGGGATCAGGGCCTTTACCCAGCAAACTATCAGTGAATCAGCACAGACCAGGGATCAGGGCCTTTACCCAGTAAACTATCAGTGAATCAGCACAGACCAGGGATCAGGGCCTTTACCCAGTAAACTATCAGTGAATCAGCACAGACCGGGGTTCAGGGCCTTTACCCAGTAAACTATCAGAGAATCAGCACAGACCAGGGATCAGGGCCTTTACCCAGTAAACTATCAGAGAATCAGCACAGACCAGGGATCAGGGCCTTAACCCAGTAAACTATCAGAGAATCAGCACAGACCGGGGATCAGGGCCTTTACCCAGTAAACTATCAGAGAATCAGCACAGACCAGGGATCAGGGCATTTACTCAGTAAACTATCAGAGAATCAGCACTGACCAGGGATCAGGGCATTTACTCAGTAAACTATCAGAGAATCAGCACTGACCAGGGATCAGGGCATTTACTCAGTAAACTATCAGAGAATCAGCACAGACCGGGGATCAGAGCCTTTACCCAGTAAACTATCAGTGAATCAGCACAGACCAGGGATCAGGGCCTTTACCCAGTAAACTATCAGTGAATCAGCACAGACCAGGGATCAGGGCCTTTACCCAGTAAACTATCAGTGAATCAGCACAGACCGGGGATCAGGGCCTTTACCCAGTAAACTATCAGTGAATCAGCACAGACCAGGGATCAGGGCCTTTACCCAGAAACTATCAGAGAATCAGCACAGACCGGGGATCAGGGCCTTCACCCAGTAAACTATCAGTGAATCAGCACAGACGAGGGATCAGGGCCTTTACCCAGAAACTATCAGAGAATCAGCACAGACCGGGGATCAGGGCCTTTACCCAGTAAACTATCAGAGAATCAGCACAGACGAGGGATCAGGGTCTTTACCCAGTAAACTATCAGTGAATCAGCACTGACCAGGGATCAGAGCCTTTACCCAGTAAACTATCAGAGAATCAGCACAGACCAGGGATCAGGGCCTTTACCCAGTAAACTATCAGTGAATCAGCACAGACCGGGTATCAGGGCCTTTACCCAGTAAACTATCAGAGAATCAGCACAGACCAGGGATCAGGGCCTTTACCCAGTAAACTATCAGTGAATCAGCACAGACCAGGGATCAGGGCCTTTACCCAGTAAACTATCAGTGAATCAGCACAGACCAGTGATCAGGGCCTTTACCCAGTGAACTATCAGTGAATCAGCACAGACCAGGGATCAGGGCCTTTACCCAGTAAACTATCAGTGAATCAGCACAGACCAGGGATCAGGGCCTTTACCCAGTAAATTATCAGTGAATCAGCACAGACCAGGGATCAGGGCCTTTACCCAGTAAACTATCAGTGAATCAGCACAGACCGGGGATCAGGGCCTTTACCCAGTAAACTATCAGTGAATCAGCACAGACCAGGGATCAGGGCCTTTACCCAGTAAACTATCAGAGAATCAGCACAGACCAGGGATCAGGGCCTTTACCCAGTAAACTATCAGAGAATCAGCACAGACCAGGGATCAGGGCCTTTACCCATTAAACTATCAGTGAATCAGCACAGAACAGGGATCAGGGCCTTTACCCAGTAAACTATCAGTGAATCAGCACAGACCAGGGATCAGGGCCTTTATCCAGTAAACTATCAGTGAATCAGCACAGACCAGGGATCAGGACCTTTACCCAGTAAACTATCAGAGAATCAGCACAGACCGGGGATCAGGGCCTTTACCCAGTAAACTATCAGAGAATCAGCACAGACCAGGGATCAGGGCCTTTACCCAGTAAACTATCAGTGAATCAGCACAGACCAGGGATCAGGGCCTTTACCCAGTAAACTATCAGTGAATCAGCACAGACCAGTGATCAGAGCCTTTACCCAGTAAACTATCAGAGAATCAGCACAGATCAGGGATCAGGGCCTTTACCCAGTAAACTATCAGAGAATCAGCACAGACCAGGGATCAGGGCCTTTACCCAGTAAACTATCAGAGAATCAGCACAGACCAGGGATCAGGGCCTTTACCCAGTAAACTATCAGTGAATCAGCACAGACCGGGGATCAGGGCCTTTACCCAGTAAACTATCAGTGAATCAGCACAGACCGGGGATCAGGGCCTTTACCCAGTAAACTATCAGTGAATCATCACAGACCAGTGATCAGAGCCTTTACCCAGTAAACTATCAGAGAATCAGCACAGACCAGGGATCAGGGCCTTTACCCAGTAAACTATCAGTGAATCAGCACAGACCAGGGATCAGGGCCTTTACCCAGTAAACTATCAGAGAATCAGCACAGACCAGTGATCAGAGCCTTTACCCAGTAAACTATCAGTGAATCAGCACAGACCAGGGATCAGAGCCTTTACCCAGTAAACTATCAGTGAATCAGCACAGACCAGGGATCAGGGCCTTTACCCAGTAAACTATCAGTGAATCAGCACAGACCAGGGATCAGGGCCTTTACCCAGTAAACTATCAGTGAATCAGCACAGACCAGGGATCAGGGCCTTTACCCAGTAAACTATCAGAGAATCAGCACAGACCGGGGATCAGGGCCTTTACCCAGTAAACTATCAGTGAATCAGCACAGACCAGGGATCAGGGCCTTTACCCAGTAAACTATCAGTGAATCATCACAGACCAGGGATCAGGGCCTTTACCCAGTAAACTATCAGAGAATCAGCACAGACCAGGGATCAGGGCCTTTACCCAGTAAACTATCAGTGAATCAGCACAGACCAGGGATCAGGGCCTTTACCCAGTAAACTATCAGAGAATCAGCACAGACCGGGGATCAGGGCCTTTACCCAGTAAACTATCAGTGAATCAGCACAGACCAGGGATCAGGGCCTTTACCCAGTAAACTATCAGTGAATCAGCACAGACCAGGGATCAGGGCCTTTACCCAGTAAACTATCAGAGAATCAGCACAGACCAGGGATCAGGGTCTTTACCCAGTAAACTATCAGTGAATCAGCACGGACCAGGGGTCAGGGCCTTTACCCAGTAAACTATCAGTGAATCAGCACAGACCAGAGATCAGGGCCTTTACCCAGTAAACTATCAGTGAATCAGCACAGACCAGGGATCAGGGCGTTTACCCAGTAAACTATCAGAGAATCAGCACAGACCAGGGATCAGGGCCTTTACCCAGTAAACTATCAGAGAAACAGCACAGACCAGGGATCAGGGCCTTTACCCAGGAAACTATCAGTGAATCAGCACAGACCAGGGATCAGGGCCTTTACCCAGTAAACTATCAGTGAATCATCACAGACCAGGGATCAGGGCCTTTACCCAGTAAACTATCAGTGAATCAGCACAGACCAGGGATCAGGGCGTTTACCCAGTAAACTATCAGTGAATCAGCACAGACCAGGGATCAGGGCCTTTACCCAGTAAACTATCAGTGAATCAGCACAGACCAGGGATCAGGGCCTTTACCCTGTAAACTATCAGTGAATCAGCACAGACCGGGGATCAGGGCCTTTACCCAGTAAACTATCAGAGAATCAGCACAGACCAGGGATCAGGGCCTTTACCCAGTAAACTATCAGTGAATCAGCAAAGACCAGGGATCAGGGCCTTTACCCAGTAAACTATCAGTGAATCAGAACAGACCAGGGATCAGGGCCTTTACCCAGTAAACTATCAGAGAATCAGCACTGACCAGGGATCAGGGCCTTTACCCAGTAAACTATCAGTGAATCAGCACAGACCAGGGATCAGGGCCTTTACACTGTAAACTATCAGAGAATCAGCACAGACCAGGGATCAGGGCCTTTACCCAGTAAACTATCAGAGAATCAGCACAGACCAGGGATCAGGGCCTTTACCCAGTAAACTATCAGAGAATCAGCACAGACCAGGGATCAGGGCCTTTAACCAGTAAACTATCAGAGAATCAGCACAGACCAGGGATCAGGGCCTTTACCCAGTAAACTATCAGTGAATCAACACAGACCAGGGATCAGGGCCTTTACCCAGTAAACTATCAGTGAATCAGCACTGACCAGGGATCAGGGCCTTTACCCAGTAAACTATCAGAGAATCAGCACTGACCAGGGATCAGGGCCTTTACCCAGTAAACTATCAGAGAATCAGCACAGACCAGGGATCAGGGCCTTTACCCAGTAAACTATCAATGAATCAGCACAGGCCAGGGATCAGGGCCTTTACCCAGTAAACTCTCAGTGAATCAGCACAGACCAGGGATCAGGGCCTTTACCCAGTAAACTATCAGTGAATCAGCACAGACCAGGGATCAGGGCCTTTACCCAGTAAACTATCAGTGAATCAGCACAGACCGGGGATCAGGGCCTTTACCCAGTAAACTATCAGAGAATCAGCACAGACCAGGGATCAGGGCCTTTACCCAGTAAACTATCAGTGAATCAGCACAGACCAGGGATCAGGGCCTTTACCCAGTAAACTATCAGTGAATCAGCACAGACCAGGGATCAGGGCCTTTACACTGTAAACTATCAGAGAATCAGCACAGACCAGGGATCAGGGCCTTTACCCAGTAAACTATCAGAGAATCAGCACAGACCAGGGATCAGGGCCTTTACCCAGTAAACTATTAGAGAATCAGCACAGACCAGGGATCAGGGCCTTTAACCAGTAAACTATCAGAGAATCAGCACAGACCAGGGATCAGGGCCTTTACCCAGTAAACTATCAGTGAATCAGCACTGACCAGGGATCAGGGCCTTTACCCAGTAAACTCTCAGTGAATCAGCACAGACCAGGGATCAGGGCCTTTACCCAGTAAACTATCAGTGAATCAGCACAGACCGGGGATCAGGGCCTTTACCCAGTAAACTATCAGTGAATCAGCACAGACCAGGGATCAGGGCCTTTACCCAGTGAACTATCAGTGAATCAGCACAGACCAGGGATCAGGGCCTTTACCCAGTAAACTATCAGTGAATCAGCACAGACCAGGGATCAGGGCCTTTACCCAGTAAACTATCAGAGAATCAGCACAGACCAGGGATCAGGGCCTTTACCCAGTAAACTATCAGAGAATCAGCACAGACCAGGGATCAGGGCCTTTACCCAGTAAACTATCAGTGAATCAGCACAGACCAGGGATCAGGGCCTTTACCCAGTAAACTATCAGTGAATCAGCACAGACCGGGGATCAGGGCCTTTACCAGTAAACTATCAGAGAATCAGCACAGACCAGGGATCAGGGCCTTTACCCAGTAAAGTATCAGAGATTCAGCACAGACTGGGGATCAGGGCCTTTACCCAGTAAACTATCAGTGAATCAGCACAGACCAGGGATCAGGGTCTTTACCCAGTAAACTATTAATGAATCAGCACAGACCAGGGATCAGGGCCTTTACCCAGTAAACTATCAGTGAATCAGCACAGACCAGGGATCAGGGCCTTTACCCAGTAAACTATCAGAGAATCAGCACAGACCGGGGATCAGGGCCTTTACCCAGTAAACTATCAGAGAATCAGCACAGACCGGGGATCAGGGCCTTTACCCAGTAAACTATCTGTGAATCAGCACAGACTGGGGATCAGGGCCTTTACCCAGTAAACTATCAGTGAATCAGCACAGACCAGGGATCAGGGCCTTTACCCAGTAAACTATCAGTGAATCAGCACAGACCAGGGATCAGGGCCTTTACCCAGTAAACTATCAGAGAATCAGCACAGACCATGGATCAGGGCCTTTACCCAGTAAACTATCAGAGAATCAGCACAGACCAGGGATCAGGGCCTTTACCCAGTAAACTATCAGTGAATCAGCACAGACTGGGGATCAGGGCCTTTACCCAGTAAACTATCAGAGAATCAGCACAGACCAGGGATCAGGGCCTTTACCCAGTAAACTCTCAGAGAATCAGCACAGACCAGGGATCAGGGCCTTTACCCAGTAAACTATCAGAGAATCAGCACAGACCGGGGATCAGGGCCTTTACACTGTAAACTATCAGAGAATCAGCACAGACCAGGGATCAGGGCCTTTACCCAGTAAACTATCAGAGAATCAGCACAGACCAGGGATCAGGGCCTTTACCCAGTAAACTATCAGAGAATCAGCACAGACCGGGGATCAGGGCGTTTACCCAGTAAACTATCAGTGAATCAGCACAGACCGGGGATCAGGGCCTTTACCCAGTAAACTATCAATGAATCAGCACAGACCGGGGATCAGGGCCTTTACCCAGTAAACTATCAGAGAATCAGCACAGACCAGGGATCAGGGCCTTTACCCAGTAAACTATCAGTGAATCAGCACAGAACAGGGATCAGGGCCTTTACCCAGTAAACTATCAGTGAATCAACACAGACCATGGATCAGGGCCTTTACCCAGTAAACTATCAGAGAATCAGCACAGACCGGGGATCAGGGCCTTTACCCAGTAAACTATCAGAGAATCAGCACAGACCGGGGATCAGGGCCTTTACCCAGTAAACTATCAGAGAATCAGCACAGACCAGTGATCAGGGCGTTTAGCCAGTAAACTATCAGTGAATCAGCACAGACCGGGGATCAGGGCCTTTACCCAGTAAACTATCAGAGAATCAGCACAGACCAGGGATCAGGGCGTTTAGCCAGTAAACTATCAGTGAATCAGCACAGACCGGGGATCAGGGCCTTTACCCAGTAAACTATCAGAGAATCAGCACAGACCGGGGATCAGGGCCTTTACCCAGTAAACTATCAGTGAATCAGCACAGACCAGGGATCAGGGCCTTTACCCAGTAAACTATCAGTGAATCAGCACAGACCGGGGATCAGGGCCTTTACCCATTAAACTATCAGAGAATCAGCACAGACCAGGGATCAGGGCCTTTACCCAGTAAGCTATCAGTGAATCAGCACAGACCGGGGATCAGGGCCTTTACCCAGTAAACTATCAGTGAATCAGCACAGACCAGGGATCAGGGCCTTTACCCAGTAAACTATCAGAGAATCAGCACAGACCAGGGATCAGGGCCTTTCCCCAGTAAACTATCAGTGAATCAGCACAGACCAGGGATCAGGGCCTTTACCCAGTAAACTATCAGTGAATCAGCACAGACCGGGGATCAGGGCCTTTACCCAGTAAACTATCAGAGAATCAGCACAGACCAGGGATCAGGGCCTTTCCCCAGTAAACTATCAGTGAATCAGCACAGACCAGGGATCAGGGCCGTGACCCAGCAAACTATCAGAGAATCAGCACAGACCGGGGATCAGGGCCTTTACCCAGTAAACTATCAGAGAATCAGCACAGACCAGGGATCAGGGCCTTTACCCAGTAAACTATCAGTGAATCAGCACAGACCAGGGATCAGGGCCTTTACCCAGTAAACTATCAGTGAATCAGCACAGACCAGGGATCAGGGCCTTTACCCAGTAAACTATCAGTGAATCAGCACAGACCGGGGATCAGGGCCTTTACCCAGTAAACTATCAGAGAATCAGCACAGACCAGGGATCAGGGCCTTTACCCAGTAAACTATCAGTGAATCAGCACAGACCGGGGATCAGGGCCTTTACCCAGTAAACTATCAGTGAATCAGCACAGATCGGGGATCAGGGCCTTTACCCAGTAAACTATCAGAGAATCAGCACAGACCGGGGATCAGGGCCTTTACCCAGTAAACTATCAGTGAATCAGCACAGACCAGGGATCAGGGCCTTTACCCAGTAAACTATCAGTGAATCAGCACAGACCAGGGATCAGGGCCTTTACCCAGTAAACTATCAGAGAATCAGCACAGACCAGGGATCAGGGCCTTTACCCAATAAACTATCAGTGAATCAGCACAGACCGGGGATCAGGGCCTTTACCCAGTAAACTATCAGTGAATCAGCACAGACCAGGGATCAGGGCCTTTACCCAGTAAACTATCAGTGAATCAGCACAGACCAGGGATCAGGGTCTTTACCCAGTAAACTATCAGAGAATCAGAACAGACCAGGGATCAGGGCCTTTACCCAGTAAACTATCAGAGAATCAGCACTGACCAGGGATCAGGGCCTTTACCCAGTAAACTGTCAGAGAATCAGCACTGACCAGGGATCAGGGCCTTTACCCAGTAAACTATCAGAGAATCAGCACAGACCAGGGATCAGGGCCTTTACCCAGTAAACTATCAGAGAATCAGCACAGACCAGGGATCAGGGTCTTTACCCAGTAAACTATCAGTGAATCAGCACAGACCAGGGATCAGGGCCTTTACCCAGTAAACTATCAGAGAATCAGCACAGACCAGGGATCAGGGCCTTTACCCAGTAAACTATCAGTGAATCAGCACAGACCAGGGATCAGGGCCTTGACCCAGTAAACTATCAGAGAATCAGCACAGACCAGGGATCAGGGCCTTCACCCAGTAAACTATCAGAGAATCAGCACAGACCGGGGATCAGGGCCTTTACCCAGTAAACTATCAGTGAATCAGCACAGACCAGGGATCAGGGCCTTTACCCAGTAAACTATCAGAGAATCAGCACAGACCGGGGATCAGGGCCTTTACCCAGTAAACTATCAGTGAATCAGCACAGACCAGGGATCAGGGCCTTTACCCAGTAAACTATCAGTGAATCAGCACAGACCAGGGATCAGGGCCTTTACCCAGTAAACTATCAGTGAATCAGCACAGACCAGGGATCAGGGCCTTTACCCAGTAAACTATCAGTGAATCAGCACAGACCAGGGATCAGGGCCTTTACCCAGTAAACTATCAGTGAATCAGCACAGACCAGGGATCAGGGCCTTCACCCAGTAAACTATCAGAGAATCAGCACAGACCAGGGATCAGGGCCTTTACCCAGTAAACTATCAGTGAATCAGCACAGACCAGGGATCAGGGCCTTTACCCAGTAAACTATCAGTGAATCAGCACAGACCAGGGATCAGGGCCTTTACCCAGTAAACTATCAGTGATTCAGCACAGACCAGGGATCAGGGCCTTTACCCAGTAAACTATCAGTGAATCAGCACAGACCAGGGATCAGGGCCTTTACCCAGTAAACTATCAGTGAATCACCACAGACCAGGGATCAGGGCCTTTACCCAGAAACTATCAGAGAATCAGCACAGACCGGGGATCAGGGCCTTTACCCAGGAAACTATCAGTGAATCAGCACAGACCAGGGATCAGGGCCTTTACCCAGTAAACTATCAGTGAATCAGCACAGACCAGGGATCAGGGCCTTTACCCAGTAAACTATCAGTGAATCAGCACAGACCAGGGATCAGGGCCTTTTCCCAGTAAACTATCAGTGAATCAGCACAGACCAGGGATCAGGGCCTTTACCCAGTAAACTATCAGAGAATCAGCACAGACCAGGGATCAGGGCCTTTACCCAGTAAACTGTCAGTGAATCAGCACAGACCAGGGATCAGGGCCTTTACCCAGTAAACTATCAGTGAATCAGCACAGACCAGGGATCAGGGCCTTTACCCAGTAAACTATCAGAGAATCAGCACAGACCAGGGATCAGGGCCTTTACCCAGTAAACTATCAGTGAATCAGCACAGACCAGGGATCAGGGCCTTTACCCAGTAAACTATCAGAGAATCAGCACAGACCGGGGATCAGGGCCTTTACCCAGTAAACTATCAGTGAATCAGCACAGACCGGGGATCAGGGCCTTTACCCAGGAAACTATCAGTGAATCAGCACAGACCGGGGATCAGGGCCTTTACCCAGTAAACTATCAGTGAATCAGCACAGACCAGGGATCAGGGCCTTTACCCAGTAAACTATCAGTGAATCAGCACAGACCGGGGATCAGGGCCTTTACCCAGTAAACTATCAGAGAATCAGCACTGACCAGGAATCAGGGCCTTTTCCCAGTAAACTATCAGTGAATCAGCACAGACCAGGGATCAGGGCCTTTACCCAGTAAACTATCAGTGAATCAGCACAGACCAGGGATCAGGGCCTTTACCCAGTAAACTATCAGAGAATCAGCACAGACCAGGGATCAGGGCCTTTACCCAGTAAACTATCAGTGAATCAGCACAGACCAGGGATGAGGGTCTTTACCCAGTAAACTATCAGTGAATCAGCACAGACCAGGGATCAGGGCCTTGACCCAGTAAACTATCAGTGAATCAGCACAGACCAGGGATCAGGGCCTTTACCCAGTGAACTATCAGAGAATCAGCACAGACCAGGGATCAGGGCCTTTACCCAGTAAACTATCAGAGAATCAGCACAGACCAGGGATCAGGGCCTTTACCCAGTAAACTATCAGTGAATCAGCACAGACCAGGGATCAGGGCCTTTACCCAGTAAACTATCAGAGAATCAGCACAGACCAGGGATCAGGGCCTTTACCCAGTAAACTATCAGAGAATCAGCACAGACCAGGGATCAGGGCCTTTACCCGGTGAACTATCAGTGTATCAGCACAGACCAGGGATCAGGGCCTTTACCCAGTAAACTATTAGTGACTCAGCACAGACCGGGGATCAGGGCCTTTACCCAGTAAACTATCTGAGAATCAGCACAGACCAGGGATCAGGGCCTTTACCCAGTAAACTATCAGTGAATCAGCACAGACCAGGGATCAGGGCCTTTACCCAGTAAACTATCAGTGAATCAGCACAGACCAGGGATCAGGGTCTTTACCCAGTAAACTATCAGTGAATCAGCACAGACCAGGGATCAGGGCCTTTACCCAGTAAACTATCAGTGAATCAACACAGACCAGGGATCAGGGCCTTTACCCAGTAAACTATCAGAGAATCAGCACAGACCGGGGATCAGGGCCTTTACCCAGTGAACTATCAGTGTATCAGCACAGACCAGGGATCAGGGCCTTTACCCAGTAAACTATCAGTGAATCAGCACAGACCAGGGATCAGGGCCTTTACCCAGTAAACTATCAGAGAATCAGCACAGACCAGGGATCAGGGCCTTTACCCAGTAAACTATCAGTGAATCAGCACAGACCAGGGATCAGGGCCTTTACCCAGTAAACTATCAGTGAATCAGCACAGACCAGGGATCAGGGCCTTTACCCAGTAAACTATCAGAGAATCAGCACAGACCGGGGATCAGGGCCTTTACCCAGTGAACTATCAGTGTATCAGCACAGACCAGGGATCAGGGCCTTTACCCAGTAAACTATTAGTGAATCAGCACAGACCGGGGATCAGGGCCTTTACCCAGTAAACTATCTGAGAATCAGCACAGACCAGGGATCAGGGCCTTTACCCAGTAAACTATCAGTGAATCAGCACAGACCAGGGATCAGGGCCTTTACCCAGTAAACTATTAGTGAATCAGCACAGACCGGGGATCAGGGCCTTTACCCAGTATACTATCTGAGAATCAGCACAGACCAGGGATCAGGGCCTTTACCCAGTAAACTATCAGTGAATCAGCACAGACCGGGGATCAGGGCCTTTACCCAGTAAACTATCAGTGAATCAGCACAGACCAGGGATCAGGGCCTTTACCCAGTAAACTATCAGTGAATCAGCACAGACCATGGATCAGGGCCTTTACCCAGTAAACTATCAGTGAATCAGCACAGACCAGGGATCAGGGCCTTTACCCAGTAAACTATCAGAGAATCAGCACAGACCAGGGATCAGGGCCTTTACCCAATAAACTATCAGTGAATCAGCACAGACCAGGGATCAGGGCCTTTACCCAGTAAACTATCAGAGAATCAGCACAGACCAGGGATCAGGGCCTTTACCCAGTAAACTATCAGTGAATCAGCACAGACCAGGGATCAGGGCCTTTACCCAGTAAACTATCAGTGAATCAGCACAGACCAGGGATCAGGGCCTTTACCCAGTAAACTATCAGTGAATCAGCACAGACCAGGGATCAGGGCCTTTACCCTGTAAACTATCAGAGAATCAGTACAGACCGGGGATCAGGGCCTTTACCCAGTAAACTATCAGAGAATCAGCACAGACCAGGGATCAGGGCCTTTACCCAGTAAACTATCAGAGAATCAGCACAGTCCAGGGATCAGGGCCTTTACCCAGTAAACTATCAGTGAATCAGCACAGACCAGGGATCAGGACCTTTACCCAGTAAACTATCAGAGAATCAGCACAGACCGGGGATCAGGGCCTTTACCCAGTAAACTATCAGTGAATCAGCACAGACCAGGGATCAGGGCCTTTACCCAGTAAACTATCAGAGAATCAGCACAGACCGGGGATCAGGGCCTTTACCCAGTGAACTATCAGTGAATCAGCACAGACCAGGGATCAGGGCCTTTACCCAGTAAACTATCAGAGAATCAGCACAGACCAGGGATCAGGGCCTTTACCCAGTAAACTATCAGAGAATCAGCACAGACCAGGGATCAGGGCCTTTACCCAGTGAACTATCAGAGAATCAGCACAGACCGGGGATCAGGGCCTTTACCCAGTAAACTATCAGTGAATCAGCACAGACCAGGGATCAGGGCCTTTACCCAGTAAACTATCAGTGAATCAGCACAGACCAGGGATCAGGGCCTTTACCCAGTAAACTATCAGTGAATCAGCACAGACCAGGGATCAGGGCCTTTACCCAGTAAACTATCAGAGAATCAGCACAGACCAGGGATCAGGGCCTTTACCCAGTAAACTATCAGAGAATCAGCACAGACCGGGGATCAGGGCCTTTACCCAGTAAACTATCAGTGAATCAGCACAGACCAGGGATCAGGGCCTTTACCCAGTAAACTATCAGTGAATCAGCACAGACCAGGGATCAGGGCCTTTACTCAGTAAACTATCAGAGAATCAGCACAGACCGGGGATCAGGTCCTTTACCCAGTAAACTATCAGAGAATCAGCACAGACCGGGGATCAGGGCCTTTACCCAGTAAACTATCAGTGAATCAGCACAGACCAGGGATCAGGGCCTTTACCCAGTAAACTATCAGTGAATCAGCACAGACCAGGGATCAGGGCCTTTACCCAGTAAACTATCAGTGAATCAGCACAGAACAGGGATCAGGGCCTTTACCCAGTAAACTATCAGAGAATCAGCACAGTCCAGGGATCAGGGCCTTTACCCAGTAAACTATCAGTGAATCAGCACAGACCAGGGATCAGGACCTTTACCCAGTAAACTATCAGAGAATCAGCACAGACCGGGGATCAGGGCCTTTACCCAGTAAACTATCAGTGAATCAGCACAGACCAGGGATCAGGGCCTTTACCCAGTAAACTATCAGAGAATCAGCACAGACCGGGGATCAGGGCCTTTACCCAGTGAACTATCAGTGAATCAGCACAGACCAGGGATCAGGGCCTTTACCCAGTAAACTATCAGAGAATCAGCACAGACCAGGGATCAGGGCCTTAACCCAGTAAACTATCAGAGAATCAGCACAGACCAGGGATCAGGGCCTTTACCCAGTGAACTATCAGAGAATCAGCACAGACCGGGGATCAGGGCCTTTACCCAGTAAACTATCAGTGAATCAGCACAGACCAGGGATCAGGGCCTTTACCCAGTAAACTATCAGTGAATCAGCACAGACCAGGGATCAGGGCCTTTACCCAGTAAACTATCAGTGAATCAGCACAGACCAGGGATCAGGGCCTTTACCCAGTAAACTATCAGAGAATCAGCACAGACCAGGGATCAGGGCCTTTACCCAGTAAACTATCAGAGAATCAGCACAGACCGGGGATCAGGGCCTTTACCCAGTAAACTATCAGTGAATCAGCACAGACCAGGGATCAGGGCCTTTACCCAGTAAACTATCAGTGAATCAGCACAGACCAGGGATCAGGGCCTTTACTCAGTAAACTATCAGAGAATCAGCACAGACCGGGGATCAGGTCCTTTACCCAGTAAACTATCAGAGAATCAGCACAGACCGGGGATCAGGGCCTTTACCCAGTAAACTATCAGTGAATCAGCACAGACCGGGGATCAGGGCCTTTACCCAGTAAACTATCAGAGAATCAGCACAGACCGGGGATCAGGGCCTTTACCCAGTAAACTATCAGTGAATCAGCACAGACCAGGGATCAGGGCCTTTACCCAGTAAACTATCAGTGAATCAGCACAGACCAGGGATCAGGGCCTTTACCCAGTAAACTATCAGAGAATCAGCACTGACCAGGGATCAGGGCCTTTACCCAGTAAACTATCAGTGAATCAGCACAGACCGGGGATCAGGGCCTTTACCCAGTAAACTATCAGTGAATCAGCACAGACCAGGGATCAGGGCCTTTACCCAGTAAACTATCAGTGAATCAGCACAGACCAGTGATCAGGGCCTTTACCCAGTAAACTATCAGAGAATCAGCACAGACCGGGGATCAGGGTCTTTACCCAGTAAACTATCAGAGAATCAGCACAGACCGGGGATCAGGGCCTTTACCCAGTAAACTATCAGTGAATCAGCACAGACCAGGGATCAGGGCCTTTACCCAGTAAACTATCAGTGAATCAGCACAGACCGGGGATCAGGGCCTTTACCCAGTAAACTATCAGTGAATCAGCACAGACCAGGGATCAGGGCCTTTACCCAGTAAACTATCAGTGAATCAGCACAGACCAGGGATCAGGGCCTTTACCCAGTAAACTATCAGTGAATCAGCACAGACCGGGGATCAGGGCCTTTACCCAGTAAACTATCAGTGAATCAGCACAGACCGGGGATCAGGGTCTTTACCCAGTAAACTATCAGTGAATCAGCACAGACCGGGGATCAGGGCCTTGACCCAGTAAACTATCAGTGAATCAGCACAGACCAGGGATCAGGGCCTTGACCCAGTAAACTATCAGAGAATCAGCACAGACCGGGGATCAGGGCCTTTACCCAGTAAACTATCAGAGAATCAGCACAGACCGGGGATCAGGGCCTTTACCCAGTAAACTATCAGAGAATCAGCACAGACCAGGGATCAGGGCCTTTACCCAGTAAACTATCAGTGAATCAGCACAGACCAGGGATCAGGGCCTTGACCCAGTAAACTATCAGTGAATCAGCACAGACCAGGGATCAGGGCCTTTACCCAGTAAACTATCAGAGAATCAGCAGAGACCGGGGATCAGGGCCTTTACCCAGTAAACTATCAGAGAATCAGCACAGACCAGGGATCAGGGCCTTTACCCAGTAAACTATCAGAGAATCAGCACAGACCAGGGATCAGGGCCTTTACCCAGTAAACTATCAGTGAATCAGCACAGACCGGGGATCAGGGCCTTTACCCAGTAAAGTATCAGAGAATCAGCACAGACCAGGGATCAGGGTCTTTACCCAGTGAACTATCAGAGAATCAGCACAGACCAGGGATCAGGGCCTTTGCTCAGTAAACTATCAGTGAATCAGCACAGACCGGGGATCAGGGCCTTTACCCAGTAAACTATCAGTGAATCAGCACAGACCGGGGATCAGGGCCTTTACCCAGTAAACTATCAGTGAATCAGCACAGACCAGGGATCAGGGCCTTTACCCAGTAAACCATCAGTGTATCAGCACAGACCAGGGATCAGGGCCTTTACCCAGTAAAGTATCAGAGAATCAGCACAGACCGGGGATCAGGGCCTTTACCCAGTAAACTATCAGAGAATCAGCACAGACCAGGGATCAGGGCCTTTACCCAGTGAACTATCAGAGAATCAGCACAGACCGGGGATCAGGGCCTTTACCCAGTAAACTATCAGTGAATCAGCACAGACCGGGGATCAGGGCCTTTACCCAGTAAACTATCAGTGTATCAGCACAGACCAGGGATCAGGGCCTTTACCCAGTAAACTATCAGAGAATCAGCACAGACCGGGGATCAGGGCGTTTACCCAGTAAACTATCAGAGAATCAGCACAGACCGGGGATCAGGGCCTTTACCCAGTAAACTATCAGAGAATCAGCACAGACCGGGGATCAGGGCCTTTACCCAGTAAACTATCAGAGAATCAGCACAGACCGGGGATCAGGGTCTTTACCCAGTAAACTATCAGTGAATCAGCACAGACCAGGGATCAGGGCCTTTACCCAGTAAACTATCAGTGAATCAGCACAGACCGGGGATCAGGGCCTTTACCCAGTAAACTATCAGTGAATCAGCACAGACCAGGGATCAGGGCCTTTACCCAGTAAACTATCAGTGAATCAGCACAGACCAGGGATCAGGGCCTTTACCCAGTAAACTATCAGTGAATCAGCAAAGACCAGGGATCAGGGCCTTTACCCAGTAAACTATCAGTGAATCAGCACAGACCAGGGATCAGGGCCTTTACACTGTAAACTATCAGAGAATCAGCACAGACCAGGGATCAGGGCCTTTACCCAGTAAACTATCAGAGAATCAGCACAGACCAGGGATCAGGGCCTTTACCCAGTAAACTATCAGAGAATCAGCACAGACCAGGGATCAGGGCCTTTAACCAGTAAACTATCAGAGAATCAGCACAGACCAGGGATCAGGGCCTTTCCCCAGTAAACTATCAGAGAATCAGCACAGACCGGGGATCAGGGCCTTTACCCAGTAAACTATCAGAGAATCAGCACAGACCAGGGATCAGGGCCTTCACCCAGTAAACTATCAGTGAATCAGCACAGACCAGGGATCAGGGCCTTTACCCAGTAAACTATCAGAGAATCAGCACAGACCAGGGATCAGGGTCTTTACCCAGAAAACTATCAGAGAATCAGCACAGACCAGGGATCAGGGTCTTTACCCAGTAAACTATCAGAGAATCAGCACAGACCAGGGATCAGGGCCTTTACCCAGTAAACTATCAGAGAATCAGCACAGACCAGGGATCAGGGCCTTTACCCAGTGAACTATCAGAGAATCAACACAGACCAGGGATCAGGGCCTTTCCCCAGTAAACTATCAGTGAATCAGCACAGACCATGGTTCAGGGCCTTTTCCCAGTAAACTATCAGAGAATCAGCACAGACCAGGGATCAGGGCCTTTACCCAGTAAACTATCAGTGAATCAGCACAGACCAGGGATCAGGGTCTTTACCCAGTAAACTATCAGAGAATCAGCACAGACCAGGGATCAGGGCCTTTCCCCAGTAAACTATCAGTGAATCAGCACTGACCAGGGATCAGGGCCTTTACCCAGTAAACTATCAGTGAATCAGCACAGACCAGGGATCAGGGCCTTTACCCAGTAAACTATCAGTGAATCAGCACAGACCGGGGATCAGGGCCTTTACCCAGTAAACTATCAGAGAATCAGCACAGAGCGGGGATCAGGGCCTTTACCCAGTAAACTATCAGTGAATCAGCACAGAGCGGGGATCAGGGCCTTTACCCAGTAAACTATCAGTGAATCAGCACTGACCAGGGATCAGGGCCTTTACCCAGTAAACTATCAGTGAATCAGCACAGACCAGGGATCAGAGCCTTTACCCAGTAAACTATCAGTGAATCAGCACAGACCGGGGATCAGGGCCTTTACCCAGTAAACTATCAGAGAATCAGCACAGAGCGGGGATCAGGGCCTTTACCCAGTAAACTATCAATGAATCAGCACAGGCCAGGGATCAGGGCCTTTACCCAGTAAACTATCAGGGAATCAGCACAGACCAGGGATCAGGGCCTTTACCCAGTAAACTATCAGAGAATCAGCACAGACTAGGGATCAGGGCCTTTACCCAGTAAACTCTCAGTGAATCAGCACAGACCAGGGATCAGGGCCTTTACCCAGTAAACTATCAGAGAATCAGCACAGACCATGGATCAGGGCCTTTACCCAGTAAACTATCAGTGAATCAGCACAGACCAGGGATCAGGGCCTTTACCCTGTAAACTGTCAGAGAATCAGCACAGACCAGGGATCAGGGCCTTTACCCAGTAAACTATCAGTGAATCAGCACAGACCAGGGATCAGGGCCTTTACCCAGTAAACTATCAGTGAATCAGCACAGACCGGGGATCAGGGCCTTTACCCAGTAAACTATCAGTGAATCAGCACAGACCAGGGATCAGGGCCTTTACCCAGTAAACTATCAGTGAATCAGCACAGACCAGGGATCAGGGCCTTTACCCAGTAAACTATCAGTGAATCAGCACAGACCAGGGATCAGGGCCTTTACCCAGTAAACTATCAGAGAATCAGCACAGACCAGGGATCAGGGCCTTTACCCAGTAAACTATCAGTGAATCAGCACAGACCGGGGATCAGGGCCTTTACCCAGTAAACTATCAGTGAATCAGCACAGACCAGGGATCAGGGCCTTTACCCAGTAAACTATCAGAGAATTAGCACAGACCAGGGATCAGGGCCTTTACCCAGTAAACTATCAGAGAATCAGCACAGACCAGGGATCAGGGTCTTTACCCAGTAAACTATCAGAGATTCAGCACAGACCAGGGATCAGGGTCTTTACCCAGTAAACTATTAATGAATCAGCACAGACCAGGGATCAGGGCCTTTACCCAGTAAACTATCAGTGAATCAGCACAGACCGGGGATCAGGGCCTTTACCCAGTAAACTATCAGTGAATCAGCACAGACCAGGGATCAGGGCCTTTACCCAGTAAACTATCAGTGAATCAGCACAGACCAGGGATCAGGGCCTTTACCCAGTAAACTATCAGTGAATCAGCACAGACCAGGGATCAGGGCCTTTACCCAGTAAACTATCAGTGAATCAGCACAGACCAGGGATCAGGGCCTTTACCCAGTAAACTATCAGAGAATCAGCACAGACCAGGGATCAGGGTCTTTACCCAGTAAACTATCAGAGAATCAGCACAGACCAGGGATCAGGGCCTTTACCCAGTAAACTATCAGTGAATCAGCACAGACCGGGGATCAGGGCCTTTACCCAGTAAACTATCAGTGAATCAGCACAGACCAGGGATCAGGGCCTTTACCCAGTAAACTATCAGTGAATCAGCACAGACCAGGGATCAGGGCCTTTACCCAGTAAACTATCAGTGAATCAGCACAGACCAGGGATCAGGGCCTTTACCCAGTAAACTATCAGAGATTCAGCACAGACCAGGGATCAGGGTCTTTACCCAGTAAACTATTAATGAATCAGCACAGACCAGGGATCAGGGCCTTTACCCAGTAAACTATCAGTGAATCAGCACAGACCGGGGATCAGGGCCTTTACCCAGTAAACTATCAGTGAATCAGCACAGACCAGGGATCAGGGCCTTTACCCAGTAAACTATCAGTGAATCAGCACAGACCAGGGATCAGGGCCTTTACCCAGTAAACTATCAGTGAATCAGCACAGACCAGGGATCAGGGCCTTTACCCAGTAAACTATCAGTGAATCAGCACAGACCAGGGATCAGGGCCTTTACCCAGTAAACTATCAGAGATTCAGCACAGACCAGGGATCAGGGTCTTTACCCAGTAAACTATTAATGAATCAGCACAGACCAGGGATCAGGGCCTTTACCCAGTAAACTATCAGTGAATCAGCACAGACCGGGGATCAGGGCCTTTACCCAGTAAACTATCAGTGAATCAGCACAGACCAGGGATCAGGGCCTTTACCCAGTAAACTATCAGTGAATCAGCACAGACCAGGGATCAGGGCCTTTACCCAGTAAACTATCAGTGAATCAGCACAGACCAGGGATCAGGGCCTTTACCCAGTAAACTATCAGAGAATCAGCACAGACCAGGGATCAGGGCCTTTACCCAGTAAACTATCAGTGAATCAGCACAGACCGGGGATCAGGGCCTTTACCCAGTAAACTATCAGTGAATCAGCACTGACCAGGGATCAGGGCCTTTACCCAGTAAACTATCAGTGAATCAGCACAGACCAGGGATCAGGGCCTTTACCCAGTAAACTATCAGTGAATCAGCACAGACCGGGGATCAGGGCCTTTACCCAGTAAACTATCAGAGAATCAGCACAGAGCGGGGATCAGGGCCTTTACCCAGTAAACTATCAGTGAATCAGCACAGAGCGGGGATCAGGGCCTTTACCCAGTAAACTATCAGTGAATCAGCACTGACCAGGGATCAGGGCCTTTACCCAGTAAACTATCAGTGAATCAGCACAGACCAGGGATCAGAGCCTTTACCCAGTAAACTATCAGTGAATCAGCACAGACCGGGGATCAGGGCCTTTACCCAGTAAACTATCAGAGAATCAGCACAGAGCGGGGATCAGGGCCTTTACCCAGTAAACTATCAATGAATCAGCACAGGCCAGGGATCAGGGCCTTTACCCAGTAAACTATCAGGGAATCAGCACAGACCAGGGATCAGGGCCTTTACCCAGTAAACTATCAGAGAATCAGCACAGACTAGGGATCAGGGCCTTTACCCAGTAAACTCTCAGTGAATCAGCACAGACCAGGGATCAGGGCCTTTACCCAGTAAACTATCAGAGAATCAGCACAGACCATGGATCAGGGCCTTTACCCAGTAAACTATCAGTGAATCAGCACAGACCAGGGATCAGGGCCTTTACCCTGTAAACTGTCAGAGAATCAGCACAGACCAGGGATCAGGGCCTTTACCCAGTAAACTATCAGTGAATCAGCACAGACCAGGGATCAGGGCCTTTACCCAGTAAACTATCAGTGAATCAGCACAGACCGGGGATCAGGGCCTTTACCCAGTAAACTATCAGTGAATCAGCACAGACCAGGGATCAGGGCCTTTACCCAGTAAACTATCAGTGAATCAGCACAGACCAGGGATCAGGGCCTTTACCCAGTAAACTATCAGTGAATCAGCACAGACCAGGGATCAGGGCCTTTACCCAGTAAACTATCAGAGAATCAGCACAGACCAGGGATCAGGGCCTTTACCCAGTAAACTATCAGTGAATCAGCACAGACCGGGGATCAGGGCCTTTACCCAGTAAACTATCAGTGAATCAGCACAGACCAGGGATCAGGGCCTTTACCCAGTAAACTATCAGAGAATTAGCACAGACCAGGGATCAGGGCCTTTACCCAGTAAACTATCAGAGAATCAGCACAGACCAGGGATCAGGGTCTTTACCCAGTAAACTATCAGAGATTCAGCACAGACCAGGGATCAGGGTCTTTACCCAGTAAACTATTAATGAATCAGCACAGACCAGGGATCAGGGCCTTTACCCAGTAAACTATCAGTGAATCAGCACAGACCGGGGATCAGGGCCTTTACCCAGTAAACTATCAGTGAATCAGCACAGACCAGGGATCAGGGCCTTTACCCAGTAAACTATCAGTGAATCAGCACAGACCAGGGATCAGGGCCTTTACCCAGTAAACTATCAGTGAATCAGCACAGACCAGGGATCAGGGCCTTTACCCAGTAAACTATCAGAGAATCAGCACAGACCAGGGATCAGGGCCTTTACCCAGTAAACTATCAGTGAATCAGCACAGACCGGGGATCAGGGCCTTTACCCAGTAAACTATCAGTGAATCAGCACAGACCAGGGATCAGGGCCTTTACCCAGTAAACTATCAGAGAATTAGCACAGACCAGGGATCAGGGCCTTTACCCAGTAAACTATCAGAGAATCAGCACAGACCAGGGATCAGGGTCTTTACCCAGTAAACTATCAGAGATTCAGCACAGACCAGGGATCAGGGTCTTTACCCAGTAAACTATTAATGAATCAGCACAGACCAGGGATCAGGGCCTTTACCCAGTAAACTATCAGTGAATCAGCACAGACCAGGGATCAGGGCCTTTACCCAGTGAACTATCAGAGAATCAGCACAGACCGGGGATCAGGGTCTTTACCCAGTAAACTATCAGTGAATCAGCACAGACCAGGGATCAGGGCCTTTACCCAGTAAACTATCAGTGAATCAGCACAGACCAGGGATCAGGGCCTTTACCCAGTAAACTATCAGTGAATCAGAACAGACCAGGGATCAGGGCCTTTACCCAGTAAACTATCAGAGAATCAGCACAGACCAGGGATCAGGGCCTTCACCCAGTAAACTATCAGAGAATCAGCACAGACCAGGGATTAGGGCCTTTACCCAGTAAACTATCAGTGAATCAGCACAGACCAGGGATCAGGGCCTTTACCCAGTAAACTATCAGAGAATCAGCACAGACCAGGGATCAGGGCCTTTACCCAGTAAACTATCAGTGAATCAGCACAGACCGGGGATCAGGGCCTTCACCCAGTAAACTATCAGTGAATCAGCACAGACCAGGGATCAGGGCCTTTACCCAGTAAACTATCAGAGAATCAGCACAGACCGGGGATCAGGGCCTTTACCCAGTGAACTATCAGTGAATCAGCACAGACCAGGGATCAGGGCCTTTACCCAGTAAACTATCAGAGAATCAGCACAGACCGGGGATCAGGGCCTTTACCCAGTAAACTATCAGTGAATCAGCACAGACCAGAGATCAGGGCCTTTACCCAGTAAACTATCAGAGAATCAGCACAGACCAGGGATCAGGGCCTTTACCCAGTAAACTATCAGTGAATCAGCACAGACCAGGGATCAGGGCCTTTACCCAGTAAACTATCAGTGAATCAGCACAGACCGGGGATCAGGGCCTTTACCCAGTAAACTATCAGAGAATCAGCACAGACCAGGGATCAGGGCCTTTACCCAGTAAACTATCAGTGAATCAGCACAGAACAGGGATCAGGGCCTTTACCCAGTAAACTATCAGAGAATCAGCACAGACCAGGGATCAGGGTCTTTACCCAGTAAACTATCAGTGAATCAGCACAGACCGGGGATCAGGGCCTTTACCCAGTAAACTATCAGTGAATCAGCACAGACCAGGGATCAGGGCCTTTACCCAGTAAACTATCAGTGAATCAGCACAGACCGGGGATCAGGGCCTTTACCCAGTAAACTATCAGAGAATCAGCACAGACCGGGGATCAGGGCCTTTACCCAGTAAACTATCAGTGAATCAGCACAGACCATGGATCAGGGCCTTTACCCAGTAAACTATCAGAGAATCAGCACAGACCAGGGATCAGGGCCTTTACCCAGTAAACTATCAGTGAATCAGCACAGAACAGGGATCAGGGCCTTTACCCAGTAAACTATCAGAGAATCAGCACAGACTGGGGAATCAGGGCCTTTACCCAGTAAACTATCAGTGAATCAGCACAGACTGGGGATCAGGGTCTTTACCCAGTAAACTATCAGTGAATCAGCACAGACCAGGGATCAGGGCCTTGACCCAGTAAACTATCAGTGAATCAGCACAGACTGGGGATCAGGGCCTTTCCCCAGTAAACTATCAGTGAATCAGCACAGACTGGGGATCAGGGCCTTTACCCAGTAAACTATCAGTGAATCAGCACAGACCAGGGATCAGGGCCTTTACCCAGTAAACTATCAGAGAATCAGCACAGACCAGGGATCAGGGCCTTTACCCAGTAAACTATCAGTGAATCAGCACAGAACAGGGATCAGGGCCTTTACCCAGTAAACTATCAGAGAATCAGCACAGTCCAGGGATCAGGGCCTTTACCCTGTAAACTATCAGAGAATCAGCACAGACCAGGGATCAGGGTCTTTACCCAGTAAACTATCAGTGAATCAGCACAGACTGGGGATCAGGGCCTTTACCCAGTAAACTATCAGTGAATCAGCACAGACTGGGGATCAGGGCCTTTACCCAGTAAACTGTCAGAGAATCAGCACAGACCGGGGATCAGGGCCTTTACCCAGTAAACTATCAGAGAATCAGCACAGACCGGGGATCAGGGCCTTTACCCAGTAAACTATCAGAGAATCAGCACAGACCGGGGATCAGGGCCTTTACCCAGTAAACTATCAGAGAATCAGCACAGACCAGGGATCAGGGCCTTTACCCAGTAAACTATCAGTGAATCAGCACAGACTGGGGATCAGGGCCTTTACCCAGTAAACTGTCAGAGAATCAGCACAGACCGGGGATCAGGGCCTTTACCCAGTAAACTATCAGAGAATCATCACAGACCGGGGATCAGGGTCTTTACCCAGTAAACTATCAGTGAATCAGCACAGACTGGGGATCAGGGCCTTTACCCAGTAAACTATCAGTGAATCATCACAGACCAGGGATCAGGGCCTTTACCCAGTAAACTATCAGTGAATCAGCACAGAACAGGGATCAGGGCCTTTACCCAGTAAACTATCAGAGAATCAGCACAGACCAGGGATCAGGGTCTTTACCCAGTAAACTATCAGTGAATCAGCACAGACCGGGGATCAGGGCCTTTACCCAGTAAACTATCAGTGAATCAGCACAGACCAGGGATCAGGGCCTTTACCCAGTAAACTATCAGTGAATCAGCACAGACCGGGGATCAGGGCCTTTACCCAGTAAACTATCAGAGAATCAGCACAGACCGGGGATCAGGGCCTTTACCCAGTAAACTATCAGTGAATCAGCACAGACCATGGATCAGGGCCTTTACCCAGTAAACTATCAGAGAATCAGCACAGACCAGGGATCAGGGCCTTTACCCAGTAAACTATCAGTGAATCAGCACAGAACAGGGATCAGGGCCTTTACCCAGTAAACTATCAGAGAATCAGCACAGACCAGGGATCAGGGTCTTTACCCAGTAAACTATCAGTGAATCAGCACAGACTGGGGATCAGGGCCTTTACCCAGTAAACTATCAGTGAATCAGCACAGACTGGGGATCAGGGCCTTTACCCAGTAAACTATCAGTGAATCAGCACAGACCAGGGATCAGGGCCTTTACCCAGTAAACTATCAGAGAATCAGCACAGACCGGGGATCAGGGCCTTTACCCAGTAAACTATCAGAGAATCAGCACAGACCGGGGATCAGGGCCTTTACCCAGTAAACTATCAGAGAATCAGCACAGACCGGGGATCAGGGCCTTTACCCAGTAAACTATCAGAGAATCAGCACAGACCAGGGATCAGGGCCTTTACCCAGTAAACTATCAGTGAATCAGCACAGACCAGGGATCAGGGCCTTTACCCAGTAAACTATCAGTGAATCAGCACAGACCGGGGATCAGGGCCTTTACCCAGTAAACTATCAGTGAATCAGCACAGACCAGGGATCAGGGCCTTTACCCAGTAAACTATCAGTGAATCAGCACAGACCAGGGATCAGTGCCTTTACCCAGTAAACTATCAATGAATCAGCACAGACCGGGGATCAGGGCCTTTACCCAGTAAACTATCAGAGAATCAGCACAGACCAGGGATCAGGGCCTTTACCCAGTAAACTATCAGTGAATCAGCACAGACCAGGGATCAGGGCCTTTACCCAGTAAACTATCAGAGAATCATCACAGACCGGGGATCAGGGTCTTTACCCAGTAAACTATCAGTGAATCAGCACAGACTGGGGATCAGGGCCTTTACCCAGTAAACTATCAGTGAATCATCACAGACCAGGGATCAGGGCCTTTACCCAGTAAACTATCAGTGAATCAGCACAGAACAGGGATCAGGGCCTTTACCCAGTAAACTATCAGAGAATCAGCACAGACCAGGGATCAGGGTCTTTACCCAGTAAACTATCAGTGAATCAGCACAGACCGGGGATCAGGGCCTTTACCCAGTAAACTATCAGTGAATCAGCACAGACCAGGGATCAGGGCCTTTACCCAGTAAACTATCAGTGAATCAGCACAGACCGGGGATCAGGGCCTTTACCCAGTAAACTATCAGAGAATCAGCACAGACCGGGGATCAGGGCCTTTACCCAGTAAACTATCAGTGAATCAGCACAGACCATGGATCAGGGCCTTTACCCAGTAAACTATCAGAGAATCAGCACAGACCAGGGATCAGGGCCTTTACCCAGTAAACTATCAGTGAATCAGCACAGAACAGGGATCAGGGCCTTTACCCAGTAAACTATCAGAGAATCAGCACAGACCAGGGATCAGGGTCTTTACCCAGTAAACTATCAGTGAATCAGCACAGACTGGGGATCAGGGCCTTTACCCAGTAAACTATCAGTGAATCAGCACAGACTGGGGATCAGGGCCTTTACCCAGTAAACTATCAGTGAATCAGCACAGACCAGGGATCAGGGCCTTTACCCAGTAAACTATCAGAGAATCAGCACAGACCGGGGATCAGGGCCTTTACCCAGTAAACTATCAGAGAATCAGCACAGACCGGGGATCAGGGCCTTTACCCAGTAAACTATCAGAGAATCAGCACAGACCGGGGATCAGGGCCTTTACCCAGTAAACTATCAGAGAATCAGCACAGACCAGGGATCAGGGCCTTTACCCAGTAAACTATCAGTGAATCAGCACAGACCAGGGATCAGGGCCTTTACCCAGTAAACTATCAGTGAATCAGCACAGACCGGGGATCAGGGCCTTTACCCAGTAAACTATCAGTGAATCAGCACAGACCAGGGATCAGGGCCTTCACACTGTAAACTATCAGAGAATCAGCACAGACCAGGGATCATGGTCTTTACCCAGTAAACTATCAGTGAATCAGCACAGACTGGGGATCAGGGCCTTTACCCAGTAAACTATCAATGAATCAGCACAGACCGGGGATCAGGGCCTTTACCCAGTAAACTATCAGAGAATCAGCACAGACCAGGGATCAGGGCCTTTACCCAGTAAACTATCAGTGAATCAGCACAGACCAGGGATCAGGGCCTTTACCCAGTAAACTATCAGAGAATCAGCACAGACTGGGGATCAGGGCCTTTACCCAGTAAACTATCAGAGAATCAGCACAGACTGGGGATCAGGGCCTTTACCCAGTAAACTGTCAGAGAATCAGCACAGACCGGGGATCAGGGCCTTTACCCAGTAAACTGTCAGTGAATCAGCACAGACCAGGGATCATGGTCTTTACCCAGTAAACTATCAGTGAATCAGCACAGACCAGGGATCATGGTCTTTACCCAGTAAACTATCAGTGAATCAGCACAGACTGGGGATCAGGGCCTTTACCCAGTAAACTATCAGTGAATCAGCACAGACCGGGGATCAGGGCCTTTACCCAGTAAACTATCAGAGAATCAGCACAGACCGGGGATCAGGGCCTTTACCCAGTAAACTATCAGAGAATCAGCACAGACCAGGGATCATGGTCTTTACCCAGTAAACTATCAGTGAATCAGCACAGACTGGGGATCAGGGCCTTTACCCAGTAAACTATCAGTGAATCAGCACAGACTGGGGATCAGGGCCTTTACCCAGTAAACTATCAATGAATCAGCACAGACCGGGGATCAGGGCCTTTACCCAGTAAACTGTCAGAGAATCAGCACAGACCGGGGATCAGGGCCTTTACCCAGTAAACTGTCAGTGAATCAGCACAGACCAGGGATCAGGGCCTTTACCCAGTAAACTATCAGAGAATCATCACAGACCGGGGATCAGGGTCTTTACCCAGTAAACTATCAGTGAATCAGCACAGACTGGGGATCAGGGCCTTTACCCAGTAAACTATCAGTGAATCAGCACAGACCGGGGATCAGGGCCTTTACCCAGTAAACTATCAGTGAATCAGCACAGAACAGGGATCAGGGCCTTTACCCAGTAAACTATCAGTGAATCAGCACAGACTGGGGATCAGGGCCTTTACCCAGTAAACTATCAGTGAATCAGCACAGACCAGGGATCAGGGCCTTTACCCAGTAAACTATCAGTGAATCAGCACAGAACAGGGATCAGGGCCTTTACCCAGTAAACTATCAGTGAATCAGCACAGACTGGGGATCAGGGCCTTTACCCAGTAAACTATCAGAGAATCAGCACAGACCAGGGATCAGGGCCTTTACCCAGTAAACTATCAGAGAATCAGCACAGACCGGGGATCAGGGCCCTGACCCAGTAAACTATCAGTGAATCAGCACAGACCGGGGATCAGGGCCTTTACCCAGTAAACTATCAGTGAATCAGCACAGACCAGGGATCAGGGCCCTGACCCAGTAAACTATCAGAGAATCAACACAGACCAGGGATCAGCTTTCAGTGTTTAAACCCACTTCACTGTATTTCACTCCTTCTCCAACATTGTGAGGCCTCCCCTGGTGTATCAGCTTTCAGTGTTTATAAACACTTCACTGTATTTCACTCCGTCTCCAACATTGTGAGGCCTCCCCTGGTCTATCAGCTTTCAGTGTTTATAAACACTTCACTGTATTTCACTCCGTCTCCAACAATGTTTACAAACAAACCCAGGGGAGGTTTGGACCCTGCAGCAAACACTGAGCAGCACAGACAGGCAGCCAGACAGTGCGGCACCGGTCAGGGGAGAACCAAGCTGCTGACCTGTATTAGGAAAAGAGAGGGGGAGAGGGAGAGAGAGCGGGAGAGGGAGATCGAGAGGGGGAGAGGGAGAGAGAGAGGGGGGAGATGGAGAGAGAGAGGGTGAGAAAGATAGAGGGTGAGAGAGAAATAGAGAGGGAGAGAGAGAGAGAGGGTGAGAGAGCGAGAGAGAGGGTGAGAGAGCGAGAGAGAGGGGGGAGAGAGGGAGAGAGAGGGGGGAGAGGGAGAGAGAGGGGGGGAGAGAGGGGGAGAGAGGGAGAGAGAGGGGGGGAGAGAGGGGGAGAGGGAGAGAGAGCGGGAGAGGGAGATCGAGAGGGGGAGAGGGAGAGAGAGAGGGGGGAGATGGAGAGAGAGAGGGTGAGAAAGATAGAGGGTGAGAGAGAAATAGAGAGGGAGAGAGAGAGAGAGAGTGGGAGAGCGAGAGAGAGGGGGGAGAGAGGGAGAGAGAGGGGGGAGAGGGAGAGAGAGGGGGGGAGAGAGGGGGGGAGAGAGGGGGGGAGAGAGGGGGAGAGAGAGGGGGAGAGGGAGAGAGAGCGTGAGAGGGAGATCGAGAGGGGGAGAGGGAGAGAGAGAGGGGGGAGATGGAGAGAGAGAGGGTGAGAAAGATAGAGGGTGAGAGAGAAATAAAGAGGGAGAGAGAGAGAGAGAGTGGGAGAGCGAGAGAGAGGGTGAGAGAGCGAGAGAGAGGGGGGAGAGAGGGAGAGAGAGGGGGGGAGAGAGGGGGGGAGAGAGGGGGAGAGGGAGCGTGAGAGGGAGATCGAGAGGGGGAGAGGGAGAGAGAGAGGGGGGAGATGGAGAGAGAGAGGGTGAGAGAGCGAGAGAGAGGGGGGAGAGAGGGAGAGAGAGGGGGAGAGGGAGAGAGAGAGAGGGAGAGAGAGAGAGGGGGAGTGGGAGAGAGAGAGAGAGCGGGGGAGAGAGGGAGAGGGAGAGGAATAGAAAGAGAGAGGGGAGAGGGAGGGAGAGGGAGTGAGGAGAGGGAACGAGAGAGGGGGCAGAGAGAGAGAGAGCGGGGGAGAGAGGGAGAGGGATAGAAAGAGAGAGGGGAGAGGGAGGGAGAGGGAGTGAGGGAGAGGGAACGAGAGAGGGGGGAGAGGGAGAGAGAGAGAGAGGGGGGAGAGGGAGTGAGAGAGAGAGGGGTGAGGGAGAGAGAGGCAGGGGAGAGGGAAAGAGAGAGGGAGAGGAGGGAGAGATGGAGACGGAGGGAGAGGCAGAGGGAGAAAGAGAGAGGGGAGAGGGAGGGAGAGGGAGCGAGAGAGGGGGGGGGAGGGAGAGAGAGACGGGAGGAGAGGGAGAGAGAGAGTGTGAGAGAGATAGAGGGTGAGAGAGAGTGAGAGGTGGAGAGGGGTAGAAAGGGAAAGGGAGAGAAAGAGAGAGGGTGAGAGAGAGAGGGGGAGAGGGAGAGAGAGGGGGGTGAGGGAGAAAGAGGGAGGGGCGGAGAGGGAGAGGGGGGGAAAGGGAGAGGGAGAGCGAGGGAGAGGGAGCGAGAAGGGGGGAGAGGGAGAGAGAGAGGGTGAGAAAGATAGAGGGTGAGAGACAGAGAGCGGGAGAGGGGGAGAGAGGGAGAGGGAGAGAGATGGAGAGGAAGAGAGAGGGGAGAGGGAGGGAGAGAGTGGGAGGGTGGGAGAGGGAGGGAGGGAGAGAGAGAGGGAGGGAGAGGGAGTGAGAGAAGTGGAGAGGGAGAGGGGGTGAGAGGTAGAGGGAGAGACAGGGATACGGGTGAGAGGCAGAGAGTGAGAGAGATAGGGAGAGGGTGGAGAGAGAGAGAGGGGGGAGAGGGTGAGAGAGAGAGGGGGGAGAGGGAGAGAGAGAGGGTGAGAAAGATAGAGGGTGAGAGAGAGAGAGGGAGCGAGAGGGAGAGGGAGAGAAAGAGAGTGGGTGAGAGATAGAGAGGGTGAGAGAGAGGGGGAGAGGGAGGGAGAGAGGTGGGAGAGGGAGGGAGGGGGGAGAGGGAGAGAGAGATAGAGGGGGAGAGGGAGAGAGAGAGGGTGAGAAAGATAGAGGGTGAGAGACAGAGAGCGGGAGAGGGGGAGTGAGGGAGAGGGAGAGGGAGAGAGATGGAGAGGGAGAGGAAGAGAGAGGGGAGAGGGAGGGAGAGAGTGGGAGGGTGGGAGAGTGAGGGAGGGAGAGGGAGAGAGAGAGAGGGAGGGAGAGGGAGAGAGAGAGGGAGGGAGAGAGAAGTGGAGAGGGAGAGGGGGTGAGAGGGAGAGGGAGAGACAGGAATACGGGTGAGAGGCAGAGAGTGAGAGAGATAGGGAGAGGGTGGAGAGAGAGAGAGGGGGGAGAGGGTGAGAGAGAGAGAGGGGGGGAGAGGGAGAGAGAGAGGGTGAGAAAGATCGAGGGTGAGAGAGAGAGAGGGAGCGAGAGGGAGAGGGAGAGAAAGAGAGTGGGTGAGAGATAGAGAGAGTGAGAGAGAGGGGGAGAGGGAGGGAGAGAGGTGGGAGAGGGAGGGAGGGGGGAGAGGGAGAGAGAGAGAGAGGGGAGAGGGAGAGAGAGAGGGTGAGAAAGATAGAGGGTGAGAGAGAGATGGGGGAGAGCGGGAGAGAGGGAGATGGAGAGAGAGGGAGAGGAAGAGAGAGGGTGAGAGAGAGAGATGGGGGAGAGGGAGCGAGAGAGGGGGAGAGGGAGAAAGAGACGGGAGGAGAGGGAGAGAGAGATAGATGGTGAGAGAGAGTGAGAGGGGGAGATGGGTAGAAAGGGAAAGGGAGAGAAAGAGAGAGGGGGTGAGAGAGAGGGGGAGAGGGAGAGAGAGGGGGAGACGGAGAAAGAGGGAGGGAGAGAGCGAGATAGAGAGAGAGGGAGAGAGAGAGGAGCGGAGAGGGAGAGGGGGGGAAAAGGGAGAGGGAGAGCGAGGGAGAGGGAGCGAGAAGGGAGGAGAGGGAGAGAGAGAGGGTGAGAAAGATAGAGGGTGAGAGAGGGGAGAGGGGGAGAGAGGGAGAGGGAGAGAGATGGAGAGGGAGAGGAAGAGAGAGGGGAGAGGGAGGGAGAGAGTGGGAGGGAGGGAGAGGGAGAGAGAGAGGGAGGGAGAGGGAGAGATGGAGACGGAGGGAGAGGCAGAGGGAGAAAGACAGAGGGGAGAGGGAGCCAGAGTGAGGGAGAGGGAGCGAGAGAGGGGGGGAGGGAGAGAGAGACGGGAGGAGAGGGAGAGAGGGAGAGAGAGAGTGTGAGAGAGATAGAGGGTGAGAGAGAGTGAGAGGTGGAGAGGGGTAGAAAGGGAAAGGGAGAGAAAGAGAGAGGGTGAGAGAGAGAGGGGCAGAGGGAGAGAGAGGGGGTGAGGGAGAAAGAGGGAGGGGCGGAGAGGGAGAGGGGGGGAAAGGGAGAGGGAGAGCGAGGGAGAGGGAGCGAGAAGGGGGGAGAGGGAGAGAGAGAGGGTGAGAAAGATAGAGGGTGAGAGACAGAGAGCGGGAGAGGGGGAGAGAGGGAGAGGGAGAGAGATGGAGAGGAAGAGAGAGGGGAGTGGGAGGGAGAGAGTGGGAGGGTGGGAGTGGGAGGGTGGGAGAGGGAGGGAGGGAGAGAGAGAGGGAGGGAGAGGGAGAGAGAGAGGGAGGGAGAGAGAGAAGTGGAGAGGGAGAGGGGGTGAGAGGTAGAGGGAGAGACAGGGATACGGGTGAGAGGCAGAGAGTGAGAGAGATAGGGAGAGGGTGGAGAGAGAGAGGGGGGAGAGGGTGAGAGAGAGAGAGGGGGGAGAGGGAGAGAGAGAGGGTGAGAAAGATAGAGGGTGAGAGAGAGGGAGCGAGAGGGAGAGGGAGAGAAAGAGAGTGGGTGAGAGATAGAGAGGGTGAGAGAGAGGGGAGAGGGTGGGAGAGAGGTGGGAGAGGGAGGGAGGGGGGAGAGGGAGAGAGAGGGAGAGAGAGAGGGTGAGAAAGATAGAGGGTGAGAGACAGAGAGCGGGAGAGGGGGAGAGAGGGAGAGAGATGGAGAGGGAGAGGAAGAGAGAGGGGAGAGGGAGGGAGAGAGTGGGAGGGTGGGAGAGGGAGGGAGGGAGAGGGAGAGAGAGAGGGAGGGAGAGGGAGAGAGAGGGAGGGAGAGAGAGAAGTGGAGAGGGAGAGGGGGTGAGAGGGAGAGGGAGAGACAGGAATACGGGTGAGAGGCAGAGAGTGAGAGAGATAGGGAGAGGGTGGAGAGAGAGAGAGGGGGGAGAGGGTGAGAGAGAGAGAGGGAGCGAGAGGGAGAGGGAGAGAAAGAGAGTGGGTGAGAGATAGAGAGGGTGAGAGAGAGGGGGAGAGAGGTGGGAGAGGGAGGGAGGAGGGAGAGGGAGAGAGAGAGAGGGGGAGAGGGAGAGAGAGAGGGTGAGAATGATAGAGGGTGAGAGAGAGAGGGGGGAGAGCGGGAGAGAGGGAGAGGGAGAGAGAGGAAGAGGGAGAGGAAGAGAGAGGGTGAGAGAGAGAGATGGGGGAGAGGGAGCGAGAGAGGGGGAGAGGGAGAAAGAGACGGGAGGAGAGGGAGAGAGAGAGTGTGAGAGAGATAGATGGTGAGAGAGAGTGAGAGGGGGAGAGGGGTAGAAAGGGAAAGGGAGAGAAAGAGAGAGGGTGAGAGAGAGAGGGGGAGAGGGAGAGAGAGGGGGAGAGGGAGAAAAAGGGAGGGAGAGAGATATAGAGAGAGAGTGGGAGAGGGAGAGAGAGAGGGGCGGAGAGGGAGAGGGGGGAAAAGGGAGAGGGAGAGCGAGGGAGAGGGAGCGAGAAGGGAGGAGAGGGAGAGAGAGAGGGTGAGAAAGATAGAGGGTGAGAGAGAGAGAGAGGGGAGAGGGGGAGAGAGGGAGAGGGAGAGAGATGGAGAGGAAGAGAGAGGGGAGTGGGAGGGAGAGAGTGGGAGGGTGGGAGTGGGAGGGTGGGAGAGGGAGGGAGGGAGAGAGAGAGGGAGGGAGAGGGAGAGAGAGAGGGAGGGAGAGAGAGAAGTGGAGAGGGAGAGGGGGTGAGAGGTAGAGGGAGAGACAGGGATACGGGTGAGAGGCAGAGAGTGAGAGAGATAGGGAGAGGGTGGAGAGAGAGAGGGGGGAGAGGGTGAGAGAGAGAGGGGGGAGAGGGAGAGAGAGAGGGTGAGAAAGATAGAGGGTGAGAGAGAGGGAGCGAGAGGGAGAGGGAGAGAAAGAGAGTGGGTGAGAGATAGAGAGGGTGATAGAGAGGGGAGAGGGTGGGAGAGAGGTGGGAGAGGGAGGGAGGGGGGAGAGGGAGAGAGAGGGGGAGAGGGAGAGAGAGAGGGTGAGAAAGATAGAGGGTGAGAGACAGAGAGCGGGAGAGGGGGAGAGAGGGAGAGAGATGGAGAGGGGAGAGGGAGGGAGAGAGTGGGAGGGTGGGAGAGGGAGGGAGGGAGAGGGAGAGAGAGAGGGAGGGAGAGGGAGAGAGAGAGGGAGGGAGAGAGAGAAGTGGAGAGGGAGAGGGGGTGAGAGGGAGAGGGAGAGACAGGAATACGGGTGAGAGGCAGAGAGTGAGAGAGATAGGGAGAGGGTGGAGAGAGAGAGAGGGGGGAGAGGGTGAGAGAGAGAGAGGGAGCGAGAGGGAGAGGGAGAGAAAGAGAGTGGGTGAGAGATAGAGAGGGTGAGAGAGAGGGGGAGAGGGAGGGAGAGAGGTGGGAGAGGGAGGGAGGGGGGAGAGGGAGAGAGAGAGAGGGGGAGAGGGAGAGAGAGAGGGTGAGAATGATAGAGGGTGAGAGAGAGAGGGGGGAGAGCGGGAGAGAGGGAGAGGGAGAGAGAGGAAGAGGGAGAGGAAGAGAGAGGGTGAGAGAGAGAGATGGGGGAGAGGGAGCGAGAGAGGGGGAGAGGGAGAAAGAGACGGGAGGAGAGGGAGAGAGAGAGTGTGAGAGAGATAGATGGTGAGAGAGAGTGAGAGGGGGAGAGGGGTAGAAAGGGAAAGGGAGAGAAAGAGAGAGGGTGAGAGAGAGAGGGGGAGAGGGAGAGAGAGGGGGAGAGGGAGAGAGAGGGGGAGAGGGAGAAAAAGGGAGGGAGAGAGATATAGAGAGAGAGTGGGAGAGGGAGAGAGAGAGGGGCGGAGAGGGAGAGGGGGGAAAAGGGAGAGGGAGAGCGAGGGAGAGGGAGCGAGAAGGGAGGAGAGGGAGAGAGAGAGGGTGAGAAAGATAGAGGGTGAGAGAGAGAGAGAGGGGAGAGGGGGAGAGAGGGAGAGAGATGGAGAGGGAGAGGAAGAGAGAGGGGAGAGGGAGGGAGAGAGTGGGAGGGAGGGAGAGGGAGAGGGAGAGAGAGAGGGAGAGAGAGAGGGAGAGAGAGAGGGTGAGAAAGATAGAGGGTGAGAGACAGAGAGCGGGAGAGGGGGAGAGAGGGAGAGAGATGGAGAGGGAGAGGAAGAGAGAGGGGAGAGGGAGGGAGAGAGTGGGAGGGTGGGAGAGGGAGGGAGGGAGAGGGAGAGAGAGAGGGAGGGAGAGGGAGAGAGAGAGGGAGGGAGAGAGAGAAGTGGAGAGGGAGAGGGGGTGAGAGGGAGAGGGAGAGACAGGAATACGGGTGAGAGGCAGAGAGTGAGAGAGATAGGGAGAGGGTGGAGAGAGAGAGAGGGGGGAGAGGGTGAGAGAGAGGGAGGGAGCGAGAGGGAGAGGGAGAGAAAGAGAGTGGGTGAGAGATAGAGAGGGTGAGAGAGAGGGGGAGAGGGAGGGAGAGAGGTGGGAGAGGGAGGGAGGGGGGAGAGGGAGAGAGAGAGAGGGGGAGAGGGAGAGAGAGAGGGTGAGAATGATAGAGGGTGAGAGAGAGAGGGGGGAGAGCGGGAGAGAGGGAGAGGGAGAGAGAGGAAGAGGGAGAGGAAGAGAGAGGGTGAGAGAGAGAGATGGGGGAGAGGGAGCGAGAGAGGGGGAGAGGGAGAAAGAGACGGGAGGAGAGGGAGAGAGAGAGTGTGAGAGAGATAGATGGTGAGAGAGAGTGAGAGGGGGAGAGGGGTAGAAAGGGAAAGGGAGAGAAAGAGAGAGGGTGAGAGAGAGAGGGGGAGAGGGAGAGAGAGGGGGAGAGGGAGAAAAAGGGAGGGAGAGAGATATAGAGAGAGAGTGGGAGAGGGAGAGAGAGAGGGGCGGAGAGGGAGAGGGGGGAAAAGGGAGAGGGAGAGCGAGGGAGAGGGAGCGAGAAGGGAGGAGAGGGAGAGAGAGAGGGTGAGAAAGATAGAGGGTGAGAGAGAGAGAGAGGGGAGAGGGGGAGAGAGGGAGAGAGATGGAGAGGGAGAGGAAGAGAGAGGGGAGAGGGAGGGAGAGAGTGGGAGGGAGAGAGTGGGAGGGAGGGAGAGGGAGAGAGAGAGGGAGAGAGAGAGGGAGGGAGAGAGAGAAGGGGAGAGGGTGAGGGGGTGAGAGGGAGAGACAGGGATACGGGTGAGAGGCAGAGAGTGAGAAGATAGGGAGAGGGTGGAGAGAGAGAGAGGGAGAGGGTGGAGAGAGAGATGGAGAGAGTGAGAGAGGGAGTGGGAGGGATGGAGTTCTGGCCTCTTGCTGTGCCTTTTTAATCCCTTGCTTTTGTATTTTAATCAATTCCCTCTCTCTCCCCTCAGGAATCTTTTTGATGAAATGCTGCAAGGAGATGATCCAGAAAGAGACATTTTGTGAGGAGGAGGAGGAGTGGGAGAAATCCTGGGCCAAGCATCGTTCTCTCCGCTGGGGACGGACTGACTGAGACCTTCACCACAGCCTGGACCCGATGGGGAGCACGTGAGTAATGTCTGGGTTACTCTGGGGTCACTGGGTGCACACTGGAATCACTGGGACATTCAGTGGACACTGGGGGGGGTCACTGGGATATTCAGGGGACACTGGGGGGGGTCACTGGGACATTCAGAGGACACTGGGGGGGGGTCACTGGGACATTGTTGTGGTAGTTCTTGTTGTTGTGGTGGTGGTCTGAACATCAAGACCGCCACTCTGGCATCACTCTGGGCTGACTGGCTGCACCCTGTCATCATTGTCGGTTCACTGCGGGATCACTGGGGACACTCTGTTGGCTCCTTGCTGCCATCTGACCAAGATGGCGGCGGCGCAGCTGCCTTTTTTCCAAAAGGTTGGCCGCGCTGTGCTCCATTTTGTCCAAGGTGTCCGTCCCCTCATATCACCCACAGTCATTTCTAGGCTGCAATTCTCAACCTGCCCTTTAACTGTCCTCGTGTCAGAGACTCACAATTCATATTTTAACTGGAAACTGCAGGAACAGAGTGAAACGGGTCTGCTCGTGTCCCTGGATTCAGTCCACACAGCGGAGACATCTGTCTAAATTATAAATGAAACACCAGGAGTGAACATGGTCAATATAGTTATATAAAAGCTGTAAATGAAGCCGTTTATTATTATTGGATCAGTCCTGTATGAGATCAGGTTTAAACTTTATTCCTGAGAGAGGTCTGATTAAGTAATAACCTGGACTTTGAGATGTTTGTGTTTTATTCACCACATTATTTACAGCGGAGTCAAAGCTGCTGATATAATGTGTTTGTTAAACTGACTGTAACTAATAGCAATGATCAGGGGTATAACCGTGTCAGTGGAGACTTCTCCCCTGTATAAATCAGGGCTTGTTGGAATGGATCAGCTCAGAGTGCCTGCCGGAGTTGTGGTTTCCAGGGTAACAGAAGTCAGTGCTTCTCACAGAAATGGAATATCTATTAATCGATCAGATAGATCGTATTTATTATCCTGTTCTTGTGGCCATTGGAGTTCCAGGTAAGCCGTTATTTCATCTGTTAATGGTGTAAATCGGTGTTAACTCTGCTGCTGTACTTGGCAAATTGTGTTTTGTCCCTACATATTTTACACAGTGACTTGTTCTGTTCTATTGGTTGAATGATGGAATGTGTTAAGTCTCTGCTCTTTCGGTATTGAAGCGCTGCATTATATCTGTCATGAATTTGTCTATCCAACCCTGGCATTGTTACTGGATTATTCTCTGTACTGAATGTATTGGGCTAAGAGTTGGTATCAGACCATCAGGAGCTGATAACAGTTTCTTGTTGTGGAACTAACCTGTCCTGGAATATGTTTTCATCAATGTGTTTTCAATGATTGATAATGAGACAGCTCACGGTCTCAGTGTTACAAGGAGGCAGCGGAATGTCCTCCCTCCCCAATAACATGCTTCAGTTTAACTGGGATTTCAATGTATTTATTGGTGATCACTGTTATGAAATATTATTTCATTATGTGTGTATCTGACGCCGCTTCAGATGTCTGGTTACTGAACTGAGTTTGCTGCTGACTCTTTCACATCTCCTTCTCTGCTTCACTGTGGATGAATTCACTGACTGTCACTGGACTTCACTGTAAAATGAAATGTTTTGATGTTTTGTGGTCTCAATTTGCACTGTCCCTGTTGGAATCAGCAGCCCTTCTCTGTACCTGTAGTTTATAAGTATGATGTTGGTGTTTTGTAAATTGAACAATCCCGCCATCTATCCCTGTACCCTATAATTACTGGAGAAGGAATCTCAATTATTGTGAGATCTGCCTGGGAGAGGGATTCGATTCTGTTTATTCCATGATTTGTAGATGAAGTGAACAGTGTAGGTGAACAGGTGGAGAATTGGATGATCTGTAGAAACATTAAACTATTCCACAGAGGCTTCACTATTTAACAAACTAACACTGAGAATAGGATCGGTGGAACACGGGGCTGGTGAACAGAATGCAGGCTCAGGATGATAGGATTTAATCGGATATGAAAATGGACTTGAGAAAGAGAGTAGAGTGAGTGATAGAGAGGGCGACTGAGAGGGAAGCAAGAGGCTGTGGTGTGAATAATTCATCAGAATGAACTGCTGAAACTTCCAGTACAATTAAACATAGAAAATGTGATTTGAAGGTGTTATTATGATGTGGTCAGATTGGGTGAGTTTTTATTGTGGGACTCGCTCCTCATGTTTATATCCCTGTCAGGTCCTCAGTCTGTTTTTGTGAATGTTCCTTGTTTTCCAACTTAACACTAAACATAATTAAAATTTACTTCAAGAATAGAATCAGAAATTTCTTGATTGTTATCAATTATTCGGAAACAGTATTTTTCAAGCTCGGATAAGTTCAATAACAACATGATTAATTTTATTAATACTTTTCATTTTAAGTTTCATTGAATTTGCAAATTACATTTATTAAACACATTTTGTACCAAACACAGGTTCCCTGACACCAATAACTACAGAATTGAACTGTTAAATGTAATAGTTGGATTGTGTACAGTCTCTCCCTGTGAATCCCAGCCTCTGCTCACACTACAATGAATCCTCTGTCTCGTCGGTTCCTTCAGTTTGTCAATTCTCCCAAACCATCTACTCCTGACTCCTCTCCATCTCCGACACGTTCATGTACACTACTCTTTTCATTGACTCCCTCCCAATCTCACTCACTGTCGACTCTCTTAACCCAGAGCAACACACAAGCTGCACCTCCCCGTCTCCTCACCTTCCTGACCCTTCCCTCTCCCGTCCATCTGGAGCCCAAATCCGTCTTTAATCCGCTGGATTCCCGGTGTGTAAAACCCCAGCTCCCTTCCCCACCGGCACTGCGCCCTCACTCAGCCCTTCCAGTGGATCCGGTGCTCACTTTATTCACTCTCTGTATCCATCTCCCAATTCATTATTGATCATTGTGTTTAAAAACATCTCTCTGCCCGAAAGCGCTTCCCTGGTCAATCAATCACTTTCCACCCTTCGATGCAGCAACAAAGCTGGAAATTTCACCCCAGATCCTCTCAATCTGCTGCTTTGTCTCCAGGTCTGATCAGTAATTTCTCTGCTTCCTTTTCTCTTCCAGTTAACTTGGTGGCGATTGTGATCCTGTCCCGAGGAAAGTGCGGTCTCTCCAAATGTATCAGTGTCTACCTGGTGGGAATGGCAGTGGCCGATCTCATGGTCGTTATCACTGATCCGATATTGAGACAGATTAATGCGATTTTTTTCCCAGGTTCATTCCTGGACATTACTCCCGTGTGTAGTTTTATTATATTCTTGAGTGAAGCAGCTGCGAATGTTTCTGTCTGGTTCACAGTCGCTTTCACCTTTGATCGATTTGTGGCCATTTGTTGCGAGAAGCTGAAAACTAAATATTGCACCGAGAGAACGGCGGCTGTGGTTCTGGGAACAGTGAGTGTGCTGGGCTGTTTGGTGAATGTCCACTGGAACATTTTATATGATCCTGTCATTATAATTAATGATGTTCCCTGGTTTTGTGAAATTAAATCTATCTTCCGTACTTCCCCAGCATGGGCCGCATTTGAGATGTTTCACCTCATTTTAACCCCTTGCCTCCCGTTCTGTCTGATTTTACTGTTCAATGTTCTGACGGTCAGGCGTATTTTAGTGTCCAGTCGAGTCCGCAGGGGACTCCGGGGCCGCAGCAATGGAAAGAATCAGAGTGATCCCGAGATGGAGAACCGAAAGAAATCCATCATTTTACTCTTCAGTATCTCGGGCAGTTTTATACTGTTGTGGCTGACACGGGTTGTCTTTTCCATTTATCTGCGAATTGCAGACATTCAGTATTTTTACTCCATCACTGACCCTGGTTATATCACACATCAGACAGCAAAGATGCTGCAGCTTCTCAGTTCCTGCACAAACACGTGTATTTATGTCCTGACCCAGACTAAATTCAGAGAGGAGCTGAAGAACGCGGTGAAATACCCTCTCAATCTAATTGTTAAATTAGTGAAATCATAAAAAGAACTGAAGGGTTTCAAGCACTGGAACTAAATCCCATTTCATTCTCCATCCCTACACTTCCCGGGGGATGGAAAGTACATTTTATATTAGCAGCACAGAGCCCTGAAATGATCTTAAATCTGATTCTGAGATTATATTTTATTGATAATCTGACCTATTGTGGCGGGATTTGCTTTGCAGATGATCCGTGAATTGTTGCTCAAAATAGCGGCGCTAAAGAGCTCAGCTGGACTTTAATTAACTGACCGCAAGACAAAATGGGCAAAGCTGGAAATCAAAGTCACTTCTGTGGACCTGATCAGGATGTGTGTACTTCACATAACTGGTGAGAGAGAGGGAGAGAGGATGGGAGAGAGAGAGGGGAGACAGAGAGAGGGACAGAGAGAGAGAGGGGAGGGGGAGAACGGGAGAGAGAGAGAGAGTGAGAAAGAGGGAGTGAGGGAGCGAGAAAGAGCGAGAGAAAGGGCGAGGCAATTAGAGTGAGACAGAGACATAGAGAGGGAGACAGAGAGAATGAGAGAGGGAGAGGCAGAGACAAAGAGAGAGTTGGAGAGAGACAGGGAGAGAGAGACAGAGAAAGAGAGACAAGGTGAAGAGAGAGGGAGAGAGAGAGGGAATGAAAGAAGGAGAGGCAGAGAGACAGAGAGGGAGATATAGAGAGAGGGAAGCGAGGGAAAGAGAGAGACAGAGAGAGAGAGACAGAGAGAGTGGCACAGAGAGAGGCCGAGAGAGAGAGAGAGAGAGAGACCAGGAGAAAGACACAGAGAGAGGGAGAGACAGAGAGGGCAGGGAGAGACAGAGAGGGCAGAGAGAGGGAGAGAAAGAGACAGAAAGAGAGGCAGAGGGAGAGAGACGAGAGACAGAGAGAGGGACAGACAGAGAGAGAACCCAAGGACAAAATAAATGTACCACTGAGAAAACTGCAGAAATAAAGAGGGGCAGAGACAGATTTACTCAGAGACGGAGAGAAATAAGGAGTAAGTTATTAAGACAAGAGTGAACAATAAAGAGAGAAAGAAATCATATCGATATATATATTTCTATATATATATACACACACACATAATGAGAGAGAGAGGCACTGCCAAATGATTACGAAGTGAGAGGAGAGGAGAGGTAAACAGACAGATGAAATCAATTCAAAATAACTAGAGACTGAGAGAGAGTCAGAGCAGGAGAGTGTCAGACATAAAACGACAAAGAGAAAGAGAAAAAGAGATACAGAAAGCAGGGAGAAAATAGAAAAGTGGAGAGAGGAGGAGAAATACAAATATTTAAACAGAGACTGAGAAAGATGGAATGAAATACAGAAACAGATTCAAAGAAGAGTTCGAGAAGTCAAATAGAAACAGAGAGAAAGAAGTAGGCAGAAGTAGAGCTGGAGAGAGTGAGAAACAAACAGAATGAAATAAAGACAGATGGAAAGGGAAGGAGGAAGAGACAGATAGAAAGAAGGAAAAGGGAAAAGTAGATCCACAGAGAGAAACAATGAGAGAGGTGATGCCTGGAGGCTGCACAATAAAGTCACTCAGTCTTGTGTACCTGACCCTGACCATTACTTACTGCAGGAGTTTCCCAGCTGCTCCGAGTCGTAAACATTCATCTGATAAACTAAAGCCTGAGACTAAATCCGCTTCAGCATGTCTGAAGGAAAAGAACGATTAAAAGGAGGAAGGGCTGTTAGAAGGATTGTTAATGACACGTTGTGAAAGACCACACAGCAGAGGATAGATCACCATCGCAATCATAACGATTCCAGGAGGGCTCGAGGTGGTTTGAACTCCTGCCGGCTTGATTTGGCTACGTTGTGGACACTGAGAGAAAACAAGTGAAGTGTCAATCAATCATGGGTTGTATTTGTAGGAACCTATTTTTGATAAGCTAACGTCCCAGAGGTGTGGTTCTATGTTACAAAGAAGCTGGGCAGAAGTTGAGTGGGGAGAGACGCAGATCCACCAATGCCGCTCCAACCTCACCTTTCACTTCCTGTCAGCAGCACCTCACCTGGAATCTTCCTGACTGCTCGCTACCTCCCAGCTTGATGCCTCGATGCTGGTTTACAGATTGCCTGTGAAGCAGATGACCTGGATGCCAGGGTGAGACAGGCTACACTACAACGGTATCTATCAAAACGCCTGGAATCTTCCAGGCAAGCTTGAGTCAACCATGAGGATATAACTTTCGTTATCAGCTTAGTCGAAGATGGACATTGGATTTCCAAACGGTTATGCATTTTGGGAATTCAGAATGTGTAGTTTTATTGGTGTTAAAGCAATTCTAAATCGGGTATAATCCCCAGATGTTGATTAAATTCTAATGTAAATTTTTCTAGTGTATTAAGAATAATAAATGATTGTTTTGTTCATAAAGCCATGGTTTGTGCCTGAAGTTTCTTTAGGATAAAGAGCCCATTATTTAAACATAAATTTTAACCTTTTGGAGATAAAAAGTCATTGCCCCAAATTAAAGTGTAAAATCACTTTGCACATTTTTATTCCTCCATCTGTACCATGTGTAACATTCCCAGTGAACTGCTGGGATTCTGTAATAAATCACAATGTACTCTTACCCCTTCTGCTGTGTTACTAAACTGGACAGGGTCCTGCAGCACTCTCCTGTTCTGTTACTGTTACAAGTACTGTTATTGTTTCAGATTAAAGAAAAATATGAATAATAGAGAAATGAACCAAATCCGAGATCAGAACTGCATTCAGATTGAGTCTGATTTATTTAATAGAAGCTAGAATTGCAAACACTCCACAAAATGGCTCATTTGACGTTTCCTCCGAATGTTTAGTCTCTCCTTCTCCAGAAGCATTACGTCCAAATAACCAAATGTTATTCCATTTTTTTGCAGAAGTTCACATTTTGGTCCTTGATTTCCTCGCTGCTCCTCTGTCTTTGTGTTAAACACCAGCTGGTGCCAGTCTCACTCAGTTTGTATTTTTAACTGTAGTTCAACAGTGATTTAACAGGAACAGCAAATGAACCCTCCCCGTGTCTCTCACCACAGCAAGCTTCACCTTGCCCCTCAGTAAGATGGCTGCCTTATTGGCAGCCATTAGATTTCAGGAGCAAGGTGGTCATTTTGCTTCATGGCGGCCAATTTGTGCAATATAACCATCTTGTCCCCTCAGTAATTTGGCCGCCTTGCCCCTCAGTTAAATGGCATCCTTGCCCCTCAGTATGATGTCCAGCTTGCCCCTCAGTCAGATGACTGCCTTACTGGTGTCCATTTTGTTTCAGGTTCATGACATTGAAGTTGTTTTTCATAGATTTAAGGTTTCATGGTAACTATGGCACAAGAGGAGGCCTTTCGCCCCACTGTGCCTGTGTCAGCTCTTTGAAAGGGCTGTCGAATTCGTCCTATTTCCCCCTTTGCTTTTTCCCCACATCCTTTATGGAGGCTTTGTAATAGTAGTTGTATTATGCAAGTACATATATATATATATGTAATAATGCAAATTGATGTTGTAGTCGTTGCTGTAAGATATAAATACAAGTTGTTGTCGATAAAGATTGTCTCTCAATCTTTTACGACTTAGATTTTTCTCCTTTATAAACTGGGCTTTGTTTCTGTGTAAATGAATGTTGCTGAGAGATTGTCCCTGTAACTCAGTGAGGGATCATGCTGTGTGTTAGGTTTTTTAAAAAAACGTTTTGCTTTGGCTCTTTTAAATGCAATGAATTTGTTTGAACTCTTTGGCTGATTGGAAAAAGCCACAATCTGTAAGTTGACCACAAACGACAGGCTTTCTCTCCACAGGGCACTGACCGAGGCCTTTAACACAGGCTGCACCCAATGAGACTCACGTGAGTTTTGTTTGGGTCACTGTGGGATCAATGGGAGCACTGTGGGGTCACAGGTTGCTGTGGGATCACTGGGACACTGCAGGTTCATTGGGGTATTTTTGGATCACTGGGACACTGTGGGATCAGTGGGATCACTTTGAGAGAACTGGGGCACTTTGGGATCACTGAGACACTTTGGATCACTGCGGCAATATCACTGGGTGCACTGTAGGGTCACTGGGTCACGCTGCGATCACTGTGGGATCACTGGGTGCACTGTGGATCATTGGGACACTGTGCATGACTGAGGCAATATCACAAATGCACTGTGGTATCAATGGGTCACTCTGCAATCACTGTGGGATCACTGGGTGCACTTGAGATCACTGGGACACTGTGGATCAATGGGGCACTATCACTGGGTGCACTGTGGAATCACTTGGTCACTGTGGGATATTTAATTATCCAAATGGGCCGAATGGCCTGTTTCTGTGACGTGCGGAATTCTATGTAATATTTATATAAAGATATATTGTCTTGTATTTTATGTTTAAAAAGTAGCTGTTGTAAAGCAGAAATAGTAGTCGGGCCGAATGGACACTGTACTGTGCTGTACTGTACATTCGATGTTAAATACATATACGTAGAATATTAGATTATGTATTGTATTATATTTTCTACTCCAGAAGTTGTTGTCAAATAAGAAATTCAGGGGAACTTCATTATCCAGATGGGCTGAATGGCCTGTTTCTGTGTCGTGCTGTATTCTATGTAAAATATATATAAAGAAATGTACGGGGTTAAATTCGATAACCCCCAGAATCCGGGCGCGGGGGTCGATTAACCCCCGAGTGATTAACCTGTACCCGGTCGTTGAGATGCAGACAGTCCGTGAGATTGGTGCTGCCTGGTGATTTACCTGATTCCTGTGAGCAGTCAGGCCTGGCTGCGCTGTTGAGCGGCTTCTCACCAGCAGGACGGGGGGTGGGGGGCAATATTGTGTGAGTGGTTCGCACCTCTGAAAGGCAGCCTGCACCTCACAAAGTCAAACATTTGATTCAGATACAAACATCCGGGGTCATTTCTTCTCGTACAGTTTTTATTGGCAGCTGCTTTTGAATTCAACAGACCATTGCTTAAAATGACTGGCTCCCAGTCACTGTTTTGCAGCCATTTATCAGCCTGTCTTTTTCAAACTGGTGAGTCTGTTTGGAATCTCTGAGAATGTTAATCAAGTCGACAGTTTCCACAGTCTGTGAGAAAAAGACAACAAAGAACCAGGATGTTCGAAAGTTCGGTCACAGTTTCGTATAGTATTTGTGAATTATTTATTATTTTCTTTTCCAATAAGGATCTGGTTGATCTTTACTGTAAAACTGTTGTCTTACTGCTACTATTTGTTTGTTCTCTTACTGTTTCATCAATTTGTTTGTCAGTTAAAGTCTAAAACAAGGTCCAGTGTAGTGTGAATCTGTCACCCTCTGAAGAGCAGGCACTATTAGGCACTGGATAGAACGAGTGGGCTGAGATAATCTGAAGGGGTTTCACTGTTCATTACCTGGAGCCCTTCAAATGTTACATTGATATCAGGACAATCGGAAACACTGAGACATTGGGAGTGAAGCCTCACCTAACAGAGGAGCTGCTTTTTCAAGCTTAGAAATACAGCTGATTTTAAATCAGCAAAATTTCACTTCATTAAAGTAGACAAAAAGGCAACTATCTCTGAACTGTCTCCACTCTCTGAAAAACACAGACATTTTACTGATCGGGGAATAATGATCTTGTTCAAACTGGACAAAATAAAAATCAACGTAATCTTTTTAAAATAACGATCTGATATAAAGCATTCTCCAAACAAACAAAAGCACCAAGCATTCCCAGGACATTCAGAGATTATATGATTCGGCAAAACTGTGGCAAATGGCGTTCAATGTGGGGAAATGTGAGGTCATCCACTTCGGATCTAAGAAAGACAGATCAGAGAGTTTTCTAAATGGTGAGGAGCTCGGAACTGTGGAGGAGCAGAGAGATTTAGGGGTCCAAGTACAGAAATCATTAAAGGCTAGTGGACAGCTATAAAAATAATTAAAAAGGCTAATAGAATGTCGGTCTTTATTTCTCGAGGGCTGGAATATATCGGGGTGGAAGTTATGTTCCAGCTGTACAGAACTCTGGTTAGAGCCCATCTGGACGACTGCATTCAGTTCTGGGCACTGCACCTCAGGAAGGATATATTGCCCTTGGAGGGCGTGCAGCTCGGATGCACCAGAATGATATCGGGGCTTAAAGGGTTAAATTATGAGGACAGGTTGCACAGACTGGGCTTGTATTCCCCTGAATATGGAAGATGACAGGGTGATCGAATTGAGGTGTTTAAGATGATTAAAGGAGTTGATAGGGTGGATAGAGAGAAACTACTTCCTCTGGTGGGGAATCCAGAACAAGGGGGCAGAACCTTATCATCAGAGCTAAGCCGTTCAGGGGTGATGTCAGGAAACACTTCTTCACAAAAAGTGTAATGGAGATCTGGAACTCTCTCCAACAAAAGTCTGTTGAAGCTGGGGGTCAATTGAAAGTTTCAAAAATGCGATTGATAGATTTTTTGTTAGGGCAGGGTATTAAGGGTTACGGAATTAAGGAGGGTAGATGGAGTTAAGATGCAGATCAGCCGTTATCTGATTGAATGGTGGAGCAGGCTCGAGTTGCTATGTAACAGGCTCGAGGGGCTGAATGACCTCCTCCAATTCATGTGCAACTCGTTTGAGGGGCTCAATAGCCTCCTCCTGTTCTTACTTAACAGGCTCGAGGAGCGGAATGTCCTCCAGTTCCTGTATAACAGGCTCGATGGGCTGAATGGCCTCCTCCTGATACTATCTAACAGGCTTGTGGGGCTGATTGGCCTCCTCTTCTTGAGTATCAGGCTGGACGGTTTGAATGTCCACCTCTTGTTGCTATCTCACAGACCTGAGGTGTCGATTGGCCTGCTCTTCGTGTGTAACAGGCTCGGCGGGCTGAATGGCATCGTCTTGTTCCAGTGTCGTCGGCTTGAGGGGCTGCATGGCCTCCAGTTCCTGTATAACAAGCTATATGGTCTGAAAATCCTCATCCTGTTCCTATCTAACAGGCTTGAGGGGTTGAATGGCCTCCTGTTACTGTGCAACAGGCTCGAAGGGCTAATTGTCCTCCTGCTCTTCCTGTCTAACAGCCTTGAAGTGCTTGCCGCCAATTCTTTCAAGATGGACGCCGTACATACTGCCATTTTGTCAAATATGTCTGCCGTACGTGCCACCACGCCGTCCATGTGTTGATATATATATGATACATATCTTATAAATGCAAGTTGTTGTTTTAATAGTAGTTGTTGTAGTGGTGGTCTGAATATAAAGACTGCCACTCTCGGATCACTTGGGTGATTGGATGCACTCTGGGATCCCTGGTGCACTCTGGATTCAATCTGTGGTGACTGGGTGCACTCTGGGATCACTGTGGGTTCACTGGAACATTCTGGGATCACTGTGGGTTCACTGGAACATTCTGGGATCACTGTGGGTTTGCTGGAACATTCTGGGAGCACTGTGGTATCACTGAAACATTCTGGGATCACTGTGGTATCACTGGAACATTCTGGGATCACTGTGGTATCACTGGAAGATTCTGGGATCACTGTGGTATCACTGGAACATTCTGGGATCACTGTGGTATCACTGGAACATTCTGGGATCACTGTGGGTTCACTGGAACATTCTGGGATCACTGTGGTATCACTGGAACATTCTGGGATCACTGTGGGTTCACTGGAACATTCTGGGATCACTGTGGGTTCACTGGAACATTCTGGGATCACTGTGGTATCACTGGAACATTCTGGGATCACTGTGGGTTCACTGGAACATTCTGGGATCACTGTGGGTTTGCTGGAACATTCTGGGATCACTGTGGTATCACTGGAACATTCGGGGATCACTGTGGGTTCACTGGAACATTCTGGGATCACTGTGGGTTCACTGGAACATTCTGGGATCACTGTGGGTTCACTGGAACATTCTGGGCTCACTGTGGTATCACTGGAACATTGTGGGATCACTGTGGGTTCACTAGAACATTCTGGGATCACTGTGGGTTTGCTGGAACATTCTGGGATCACTGTGGTATCACTGGAACATTCTGGGATCACTGTGGGTTCACTGGAACATTCTGGGATCACTGTGGGTTCACTGGAACATTCTGGGATCACTGTGGTATCACTGGAACATTCTGGGATCACTGTGGGTTCACTGGAACATTCTGGGATCACTGTGGTATCACTGGAACATTCGGGGATCACTGTGGGTTCACTGGAACATTCTGGGATCACTGTGGGTTCACTGGAACATTCTGGGATCACTGTGGGTTCACTGGAACATTCTGGGCTCACTGTGGTATCACTGGAACATTGTGGGATCACTGTGGGTTCACTAGAACATTCTGGGATCACTGTGGGTTTGCTGGAACATTCTGGGATCACTGTGGTATCACTGGAACATTCTGGGATCACTGTGGGTTCACTGGAACATTCTGGGATCACTGTGGGTTCACTGGAACATTCTGGGATCACTGTGGTATCACTGGAACATTCTGGGATCACTGTGGGTTCACTGGAACATTCTGGGATCACTGTGGTATCACTGGAACATTCTGGGATCACTGTGGGTTTGCTGGAACATTCTGGGATCACTGTGGGTTTGCTGGAACATTCTGGGATCACTGTGGTATCACTGGAACATTCTGGGATCACTGTGGGTTCACTGGAACATTCTGGGATCACTGTTGGTTTGCTGGAACATTCTGGGATCACTGTGGTATCACTGGAACATTCTGGGATCACTGTGGTATCACTGGAACATTCTGGGATCACTGTGGTATCACTGGAACATTCTGGGATCACTGTGGTATCACTGGAACATTCTGGGATCACTGTGGGTTCACTGGAACATTCTGGGATCACTGTGGGTTCACTGGAACATTCTGGGATCACTATGGTATCACTGGAACATTCTGGGATCACTGTGGGTTCACTGGAACATTCTGGGATCACTGTGGGTTCACTGGAACATTCTGCGATCACTGTGGTATCACTGGAACATTCTGGGATCACTGTGGGTTTGCTGGAACATTCTGGGATCACTGTGGTATCACTGGAACATTCTGGGATCACTGTGGGTTCACTGGAACATTCTGGGATCACTGTGGGTTTGCTGGAACATTCTGGGATCACTGTGGGTTCACTGGAACATTCTGGGATCACTGTGGTATCACTGGAACATTCTGGGATCACTGTGGGTTCACTGGAACATTCTGGGATCACTGTGGGTTTGCTGGAACATTCTGGGATCACTGTGGTATCACTGGAACATTCTGGGATCACTGTGGGTTCACTGGAACATTCTGGGATCACTGTTGGTTTGCTGGAACATTCTGGGATGACTGTGGTATCACTGGAACATTCTGGGATCACTGTGGGTTCACTGGAACATTCTGGGATCACTGTGGGTTCACTGGAACATTCTGCGATCACTGTGGTATCACTGGAACATTCTGGGATCACTGTGGGTTTGCTGGAACATTCTGGGATCACTGTGGGTTCACTGGAACATTCTGGGATCACTGTGGTATCACTGGAACATTCTGGGTTCACTGTGGGTTCACTGGAACATTCTGGGATCACTGTGGGTTTGCAGGAACATTCTGGGATCACTGTGGGTTCACTGGAACATTCTGGGATCACTGTGGGTTTGCTGGAACATTCTGGGATCACTGTGGTATCACTGGAACATTCTGGGATCACTGTGGTATCACTGGAACATTCTGGGATCACTGTGGGTTTGCTGGAACATTCTGGGATCACTGTGGTATCACTGGAACATTCTGGGATCACTGTGGGTTCACTGGAACATTCTGGGATCACTGTGCGTTTGCTGGAACATTCTGGGATCACTGTGGGTTCACTGGAACGTTCTGGGATCACTGTGGTATCACTGGAACATTCTGGGATCACTGTGGGTTCACTGGAACATTCTGGGATCACTGTGGGTTTGCTGGAACATTCTGGGATCACTGCGGTATCACTGGAACATTCTGGGATCACTGTGGTATCACTGGAACATTCTGGGATCACTGTGGGTTCACTGGAACATTCTGGGATCACTGTGGGTTCACTGGAACATTCTGGGATCACTGTGGTATCACTGGAACATTCTGGGATCATTGTGGGTTCACTGGAACATTCCGGGATCACTGTGGGTTCACTGGAACATTCTGCGATCACTGTGGTATCACTGGAACATTCTGGGATCACTGTGGGTTTGCTGGAACATTCTGGGATCACTGTGGGTTTGCTGGAATATTCTGGGATCACTGTGGTATCACTGGAACATTCTGGGTTCACTGTGGGTTCACTGGAACATTCTGGGATCACTGTGGGTTTGCAGGAACATTCTGGGATCACTGTGGGTTCACTGGAACATTCTGGGATCACTGTGGGTTTGCTGGAACATTCTGGTATCACTGTGGGTTTGCTGGAACATTCTGGGATCACTGTGGGTTCACTGGAACATTCTGGGATCACTGTGGGTTTGCTGGAACATTCTGGGATCACTGTGGGTTCACTGGAACATTCTGGGATCACTGTGGTATCACTGGAACATTCTGGGATCACTGTGGGTTCACTGGAACGTTCTGGGATCACTGTGGGTTCACTGGAACATTCTGGTATCACTGTGGGTTTGCTGGAACATTCTGGGATCACTGTGGGTTCACTGGAACATTCTGGGATCACTGTGGGTTCACTGGAACATTCTGGGATCACTGTGGGTTTGCTGGAACATTCTGGGATCACTGTGGGTTCACTGGAACATTCTGGGATCACTGTGGTATCACTGGAACATTCTGGGATCACTGTGGGTTTGCTGGAACATTCTGGGATCACCGTGGGTTTGCTGGAACATTCTGGGATCACTGTGGTATCACTGGAACATTCTGGGTTCACTGTGGGTTCACTGGAACATTCTGGGATCACTGTGGGTTTGCAGGAACATTCTGGGATCACTGTGGGTTCACTGGAACATTCTGGGATCACTGTGGGTTTGCTGGAACATTCTGGGATCACTGTGGTATCACTGGAACATTCTGGGATCACTGTGGGTTCACTGGAACATTCTGGGATCACTGTGGGTTCACTGGAACATTCTGGGATCACTGTGGGTTTGCTGGAACATTCTGGGATCACTGTGGGTTCACTGGAACATTCTGGTATCACTGTGGGTTCACTGGAACATTCTGGGATCACTGTGGGTTTGCTGGAACATTCTGGGATCACTGTGGTATCACTGGAACATTCTGGGATCACTGTGGTATCACTGGAACATTCTGGGATCACTGTGGTATCACTGGAACATTCTGGGATCACTGTGGGTTCACTGTAACATTCTGGGATCACTGTGGGTTCACTGGAACATTCTGGGATCACTGTGGTATCACTGGAACATTCTGGGATCACTGTGGGTTCACTGGAACATTCTGGGTTCACTGTGGGTTCACTGGAACATTCTGTGATCACTGTGGGTTTGCTGGCACATTCTGGGATCACTGTGGTATCACTGGAACATTCTGGGATCACTGTGGGTTCACTGGAAAATTCTGGGATCACTGTGGGTTCACTGGAACATTCTGGGATCACTGTGGGTTTGCTGGAACATTCTGGGATCACTGTGGTAACACTGGAACATTCTGGGATCACTGTGGTATCACTGGAACATTCTGGGATCACTGTGGTATCACTGGAACATTCTGGGATCACTGTGGTATCACTGGAACATTCTGGGATCACTGTGGGTTCACTGGAACATTCTGGGATCACTGTGGTATCACTGGAACATTCTGGGATCACTGTGGGTTCACTGGAACATTCTGGGATCACTGTGGGTTCATTGGAACATTCTGGGATCACTGTGGTATCACTGGAACATTCTGGGATCACTGTGGGTTCACTGGAACATTCTGGGATCACTGTGGGTTTGCTGGAACATTCTGGGATCACTGTGGTATCACTGGAACATTCTGGGATCACTGTGGGTTCACTGGAACATTCTGGGATCACTGTGGGTTCACTGGAACATTCTGGGATCACTGTGGTATCACTGGAACATTCTGGGATCACTGTGGGTTCACTGGAACATTCTGGGATCACTGTGGGTTTGCTGGAACATTCTGGGATCACTGTGGTATCACTGGAACATTCTGGGATCACTGTGGGTTCACTGGAACATTCTGGGATCACTGTGGGTTCACTGGAACATTCTGGGATCACTGTGGTATCACTGGAACATGCTGGGATGACTGTGGTATCACTGGAACATTCTGGGATCACTGTGGATTCACTGGAAAATTCTGGGATCACTGTGGTATCACTGGAACATTCTGGGATCACTGTGGTATCACTGGAACATTCTGGGATCACTGTGGTATCACTGGAACATTCTGGGATCACTGTGGGTTCACTGGAACATTCTGGGATCACTGTGGGTTCACTGGAACATTCTGGGATCACTGTGGTATCACTGGAACATTCTGGGATGACTGTGGTATCACTGGAACATTCTGGGATCACTGTGGTATCACTGGAAAATTCTGGGATCACTGTGGTATCACTGGAACATTCTGGGATCACTGTGGTATCACTGGAACATTCTGGGATCACTGTGGTATCACTGGAACATTCTGGGATCACTGTGGGTTCACTGGAACATTCTGGGATCACTGTGGGTTCACTGGAACATTCTGGGATCACTGTGGTATCACTGGAACATTCTGGGATCACTGTGGGTTTGTTGGAACATTCTGGGATCACTGTGGGTTCACTGGAACATTCTGGGATCACTGTGGTATCACTGGAACATTCTGGGATCACTGTGGGTTCACTGGAACATTCTGGGATCACTGTGGGTTTGCTGGAACATTCTGGGATCACTGTGGGTTCACTGCAACATTCTGGGATCACTATGGGTTCACTGGAACATTCTGGGATCACTGTGGGTTTGCTGGAACATTCTGGGATCACTGTGGGTTCATTGGAACATTCTGGGATCACTGTGGGTTCACTGGAACATTCTGGGATCACTGTGGGTTTGCTGGAACATTCTGGGATCACTGTGGGTTTGCTGGAACATTCTGGGATCACTGTGGTATCACTGGAACATTCTGGGATCACTGTGGTATCACTGGAACATTCTGGGATCACTGTGGTATTACTGGAACATTCTGGGATCACTGTGGGTTCACTGGAACATTCTGGGATCACTGTGGTATCACTGGAACATTCTGGGATCACTGTGGGTTCACTGGAACATTCTGGGATCACTGTGGGTTCATTGGAACATTCTGGGATCACTGTGGTATCACTGGAACATTCTGGGATCACTGTGGGTTCACTGGAACATTCTGGGATCACTGTGGGTTTGCTGGAACATTCTGGGATCACTGTGGTATCACTGGAACATTCTGGGATCACTGTGGGTTCACTGGAACATTCTGGGATCACTGTTGGTTTGCTGGAACATTCTGGGATGACTGTGGTATCACTGGAACATTCTGGGATCACTGTGGTATCACTGGAACATTCTGGGATCACTGTGGGTTCACTGGAACATTCTGGGATCACTGTGGGTTTGCTGGAACATTCTGGGATCACTGTGGTATCACTGGAACATTCTGGGATCACTGTGGGTTCACTGGAACATTCTGGGATCACTGTGGGTTCACTGGAACATTCTGGGATCACTGTGGTATCACTGGAACATTCTGGGATGAATGTGGTATCACTGGAACATTCTGGGATCACTGTGGGTTCACTGGAAAATTCTGGGATCACTGTGGTATCACTGGAACATTCTGGGATCACTGTGGTATCACTGGAACATTCTGGGATGACTGTGGTATCACTGGAACATTCTGGGATCACTGTGGGTTCACTGGAAAATTCTGGGATCACTGTGGTATCACTGGAACATTCTGGGATCACTGTGGTATCACTGGAACATTCTGGGATCACTGTGGTATCACTGGAACATTCTGGGATCACTGTGGGTTCACTGGAACATTCTGGGATCACTGTGGGTTCACTGGAACATTCTGGGATCACTGTAGTATCACTGGAACATTCTGGGATCACTGTGGGTTCACTGGAACATTCTGGGATCACTGTGGGTTTGCTAGAACATTCTGGGATCACTGTTGTATCACTGGAACATTCTGGGATCACTGTGGGTTTGTTGGAACATTCTGGGATCACTGTGGGTTCACTGGAACATTCTGGGATCACTGTGGTATCACTGGAACATTCTGGGATCACTGTGGGTTTGCTGGAACATTCTGGGATCACTGTGGTATCACTGGAACATTCTGGGTTCACTGTGGGTTCACTGGAACATTCTGGGATCACTGTGGGTTCACTGGAACATTCTGGGATCACTGTGGGTTTGCTGGAACATTCTGGGATCACTGTGGGTTCACTGGAACATTCTGGGATCACTGTGGTATCACTGGAACATTCTGGGATCACTTTGGCTTCACTGGAACATTCTGGGATCACTGTGGGTTTGCTGGAACATTCTGGGATCACTGTGGTATCCCTGGAACATTCTGGGATCACTGTGGGTTCACTGGAACATTCTGGGATCACTGTGGGTTCACTGGAACATTCTGGGATCACTGTGGGTTTGCTGGAACATTCTGGGATCACTGTGGTATCACTGGAACATTCTGGGATCACTGTGGGTTCACTGGAACATTCTGGGATCACTGTGGGTTCACTGGAACATTCTGGGATCACTGTGGTATCACTGGAACATTCTGGGATCACTGTGGGTTCACTGGAACATTCCGGGATCACTGTGGGTTCACTGGAACATTCTGCGATCACTGTGGTATCACTGGAACATTCTGGGATCACTGTGGGTTTGCTGGAACATTCTGGGATCACTGTGGGTTTGCTGGAATATTCTGGGATCACTGTGGTATCACTGGAACATTCTGGGTTCACTGTGGGTTCACTGGAACATTCTGGGATCACTGTGGGTTTGCAGGAACATTCTGGGATCACTGTGGGTTCACTGGAACATTCTGGGATCACTGTGGGTTTGCTGGAACATTCTCGGATCACTGTGGTATCACTGGAACATTCTGGGATCACTGTGGGTTCACTGGAACGTTCTGGGATCACTGTGGGTTCACTGAAACATTCTGGTATCACTGTGGGTTTGCTGGAACATTCTGGGATCACTGTGGGTTCACTGGAACATTCTGGGATCACTGTGGGTTCACTGGAACATTCTGGGATCACTGTGGGTTTGCTGGAACATTCTGGGATCACTGTGGGTTCACTGGAACATTCTGGGATCACTGTGGTATCACTGGAACATTCTGGGATCACTGTGGGTTTGCTGGAACATTCTGGGATCACCGTGGGTTTGCTGGAACATTCTGGGATCACTGTGGTATCACTGGAACATTCTGGGTTCACTGTGGGTTCACTGGAACATTCTGGGATCACTGTGGGTTTGCAGGAACATTCTGGGATCACTGTGGGTTCACTGGAACATTCTGGGATCACTGTGGGTTTGCTGGAACATTCTGGGATCACTGTGGTATCACTGGAACATTCTGGGATCACTGTGGGTTCACTGGAACATTCTGGGATCACTGTGGGTTCACTGGAACATTCTGGGATCACTGTGGGTTTGCTGGAACATTCTGGGATCACTGTGGGTTCACTGGAACATTCTGGTATCACTGTGGGTTCACTGGAACATTCTGGGATCACTGTGGGTTTGCTGGAACATTCTGGGATCACTGTGGTATCACTGGAACATTCTGGGATCACTGTGGTATCACTGGAACATTCTGGGATCACTGTGGTATCACTGGAACATTCTGGGATCACTGTGGGTTCACTGTAACATTCTGGGATCACTGTGGGTTCACTGGAACATTCTGGGATCACTGTGGTATCACTGGAACATTCTGGGATCACTGTGGGTTCACTGGAACATTCTGGGTTCACTGTGGGTTCACTGGAACATTCTGTGATCACTGTGGGTTTGCTGGCACATTCTGGGATCACTGTGGTATCACTGGAACATTCTGGGATCACTGTGGGTTCACTGGAAAATTCTGGGATCACTGTGGGTTCACTGGAACATTCTGGGATCACTGTGGGTTTGCTGGAACATTCTGGGATCACTGTGGTAACACTGGAACATTCTGGGATCACTGTGGTATCACTGGAACATTCTGGGATCACTGTGGTATCACTGGAACATTCTGGGATCACTGTGGTATCACTGGAACATTCTGGGATCACTGTGGGTTCACTGGAACATTCTGGGATCACTGTGGTATCACTGGAACATTCTGGGATCACTGTGGGTTCAGTGGAACATTCTGGGATCACTGTGGGTTCATTGGAACATTCTGGGATCACTGTGGTATCACTGGAACATTCTGGGATCACTGTGGGTTCACTGGAACATTCTGGGATCACTGTGGGTTTGCTGGAACATTCTGGGATCACTGTGGTATCACTGGAACATTCTGGGATCACTGTGGGTTCACTGGAACATTCTGGGATCACTGTGGGTTCACTGGAACATTCTGGGATCACTGTGGTATCACTGGAACATTCTGGGATCACTGTGGGTTCACTGGAACATTCTGGGATCACTGTGGGTTTGCTGGAACATTCTGGGATCACTGTGGTATCACTGGAACATTCTGGGATCACTGTGGGTTCACTGGAACATTCTGGGATCACTGTGGGTTCACTGGAACATTCTGGGATCACTGCGGTATCACTGGAACATGCTGGGATGACTGTGGTATCACTGGAACATTCTGGGATCACTGTGGATTCACTGGAAAATTCTGGGATCACTGTGGTATCACTGGAACATTCTGGGATCACTGTGGTATCACTGGAACATTCTGGGATCACTGTGGTATCACTGGAACATTCTGGGATCACTGTGGGTTCACTGGAACATTCTGGGATCACTGTGGGTTCACTGGAACATTCTGGGATCACTGTGGTATCACTGGAACATTCTGGGATGACTGTGGTATCACTGGAACATTCTGGGATCACTGTGGGTTCACTGGAAAATTCTGGGATCACTGTGGTATCACTGGAACATTCTGGGATCACTGTGGTATCACTGGAACATTCTGGGATCACTGTGGTATCACTGGAACATTCTGGGATCACTGTGGGTTCACTGGAACATTCTGGGATCACTGTGGGTTCACTGGAACATTCTGGGATCACTGTGGTATCACTGGAACATTCTGGGATCACTGTGGGTTTGTTGGAACATTCTGGGATCACTGTGGGTTCACTGGAACATTCTGGGATCACTGTGGTATCACTGGAACATTCTGGGATCACTGTGGGTTTGCTGGAACATTCTGGGATCACTGTGGTATCACTGGAACATTCTGGGTTCACTGTGGGTTCACTGAAACATTCTGGGATCACTGTGGGTTCACTGGAACATTCTGGGATCACTGTGGGTTTGCTGGAACATTCTGGGATCACTGTGGGTTCACTGGAACATTCTGGGATCACTATGGGTTCACTGGAACATTCTGGGATCACTGTGGGTTTGCTGGAACATTCTGGGATCACTGTGGGTTCATTGGAACATTCTGGGATCACTGTGGGTTCACTGGAACATTCTGGGATCACTGTGGGTTTGCTGGAACATTCTGGGATCACTGTGGGTTTGCTGGAACATTCTGGGATCACTGTGGTATCACTGGAACATTCTGGGATCACTGTGGTATCACTGGAACATTCTGGGATCACTGTGGTATTACTGGAACATTCTGGGATCACTGTGGGTTCACTGGAACATTCTGGGATCACTGTGGTATCACTGGAACATTCTGGGATCACTGTGGGTTCACTGGAACATTCTGGGATCACTGTGGGTTCATTGGAACATTCTGGGATCACTGTGGTATCACTGGAACATTCTGGGATCACTGTGGGTTCACTGGAACATTCTGGGATCACTGTGGGTTTGCTGGAACATTCTGGGATCACTGTGGTATCACTGGAACATTCTGGGATCACTGTGGGTTCACTGGAACATTCTGGGATCACTGTTGGTTTGCTGGAACATTCTGGGATGACTGTGGTATCACTGGAACATTCTGGGATCACTGTGGTATCACTGGAACATTCTGGGATCACTGTGGGTTCACTGGAACATTCTGGGATCACTGTGGGTTTGCTGGAACATTCTGGGATCACTGTGGTATCACTGGAACATTCTGGGATCACTGTGGGTTCACTGGAACATTCTGGGATCACTGTGGGTTCACTGGAACATTCTGGGATCACTGTGGTATCACTGGAACATTCTGGGATGAATGTGGTATCACTGGAACATTCTGGGATCACTGTGGGTTCACTGGAAAATTCTGGGATCACTGTGGTATCACTGGAACATTCTGGGATCACTGTGGTATCACTGGAACATTCTGGGATGACTGTGGTATCACTGGAACATTCTGGGATCACTGTGGGTTCACTGGAAAATTCTGGGATCACTGTGGTATCACTGGAACATTCTGGGATCACTGTGGTATCACTGGAACATTCTGGGATCACTGTGGTATCACTGGAACATTCTGGGATCACTGTGGGTTCACTGGAACATTCTGGGATCACTGTGGGTTCACTGGAACATTCTGGGATCACTGTAGTATCACTGGAACATTCTGGGATCACTGTGGGTTCACTGGAACATTCTGGGATCACTGTGGGTTTGCTAGAACATTCTGGGATCACTGTTGTATCACTGGAACATTCTGGGATCACTGTGGGTTTGTTGGAACATTCTGGGATCACTGTGGGTTCACTGGAACATTCTGGGATCACTGTGGTATCACTGGAACATTCTGGGATCACTGTGGGTTTGCTGGAACATTCTGGGATCACTGTGGTATCACTGGAACATTCTGGGTTCACTGTGGGTTCACTGGAACATTCTGGGATCACTGTGGGTTCACTGGAACATTCTGGGATCACTGTGGGTTTGCTGGAACATTCTGGGATCACTGTGGGTTCACTGGAACATTCTGGGATCACTGTGGTATCACTGGAACATTCTGGGATCACTTTGGCTTCACTGGAACATTCTGGGATCACTGTGGGTTTGCTGGAACATTCTGGGATCACTGTGGTATCACTGGAACATTCTGGGATCACTGTGGGTTCACTGGAACATTCTGGGATCACTGTGGGTTCACTGGAACATTCTGGGATCACTGTGGGTTTGCTGGAACATTCTGGGATCACTGTGGGTTCACTGGAACATTCTGGGATCACTATGGGTTCACTGGAACATTCTGGGATCACTGTGGGTTTGCTGGAACATTCTGGGATCACTGTGGGTTCATTGGAACATTCTAGTATCACTGTGGGTTTGCTGGAACATTCTGGGATCACTGTGGTATCACTGGAACATTCTGGGATCACTGTGGGTTCACTGGAACATTCTGGGATCACTGTGGGTTCACTGGAACATTCTGGGATCACTGTGGTATCACTGGAACATTCTGGGATGAATGTGGTATCACTGGAACATTCTGGGATCACTGTGGGTTCACTGGAAAATTCTGGGATCACTGTGGTATCACTGGAACATTCTGGGATCACTGTGGTATCACTGGAACATTCTGGGATGACTGTGGTATCACTGGAACATTCTGGGATCACTGTGGGTTCACTGGAAAATTCTGGGATCACTGTGGTATCACTGGAACATTCTGGGATCACTGTGGTATCACTGGAACATTCTGGGATCACTGTGGTATCACTGGAACATTCTGGGATCACTGTGGGTTCACTGGAACATTCTGGGATCACTGTGGGTTCACTGGAACATTCTGGGATCACTGTAGTATCACTGGAACATTCTGGGATCACTGTGGGTTCACTGGAACATTCTGGGATCACTGTGGGTTTGCTAGAACATTCTGGGATCACTGTTGTATCACTGGAACATTCTGGGATCACTGTGGGTTTGTTGGAACATTCTGGGATCACTGTGGGTTCACTGGAACATTCTGGGATCACTGTGGTATCACTGGAACATTCTGGGATCACTGTGGGTTTGCTGGAACATTCTGGGATCACTGTGGTATCACTGGAACATTCTGGGTTCACTGTGGGTTCACTGGAACATTCTGGGATCACTGTGGGTTCACTGGAACATTCTGGGATCACTGTGGGTTTGCTGGAACATTCTGGGATCACTGTGGGTTCACTGGAACATTCTGGGATCACTGTGGTATCACTGGAACATTCTGGGATCACTTTGGCTTCACTGGAACATTCTGGGATCACTGTGGGTTTGCTGGAACATTCTGGGATCACTGTGGTATCACTGGAACATTCTGGGATCACTGTGGGTTCACTGGAACATTCTGGGATCACTGTGGGTTCACTGGAACATTCTGGGATCACTGTGGGTTTGCTGGAACATTCTGGGATCACTGTGGGTTCACTGGAACATTCTGGGATCACTATGGGTTCACTGGAACATTCTGGGATCACTGTGGGTTTGCTGGAACATTCTGGGATCACTGTGGGTTCATTGGAACATTCTGGGATCACTGTGGGTTCACTGGAACATTCTGGGATCACTGTGGGTTTGCTGGAACATTCTGGGATCACTGTGGGTTTGCTGGAACATTCTGGGATCACTGTGGGTTCACTGGAACATTCTGGGATCACCGTGGGTTCACTGGAACATTCTGGGATCACTGTGGTATCACTGGAACATTCTGGGATCACTGTGGGTTCACTGGAACATTCTGGGATCACTGTGGGTTTGCTGGAACATTCTGGGATCACTGTGGTATCACTGGAACATTCTGGGATCACTGTGGGTTCACTGGAACATTCTGGGATCACTGTGGGTTCACTGGAACATTCTGGGATCACTGTGGGTTTGCTGGAACATTCTGGGATCACTGTGGGTTCACTGGAACATTCTGGGATCACTGTGGGTTCACTGGAACATTCTGGGATCACTGTGGGTTTGCTGGAACATTCTGGGATCACTGTGGGTTCACTCGAACATTCTGGGATCACTGTGGGTTCACTGGAACATTCTAGGATCACTGTGGGTTTGCTGGAACATTCTGGGATCACTGTGGGTTCACTGGAACATTCTGGGATCACTGTGGTATCACTGGAACATTCTGGGATCACTGTGGGTTCACTGGAACATTCTGGGATCACTGTGTGTTTGCTGGAACATTCTTTGATCACTGTGGGTTCACTGGAACATTCTGGGATCACTGTGGGTTCACTGGAACATTCTGGGATCACTGTGGTATCACTGGAACATTCTGGGATCACTGTGGGTTCACTGGAACATTCCGGGATCACTGTGGGTTCACTGGAACATTCTGCGATCACTGTGGTATCACTGGAACATTCTGGGATCACTGTGGGTTTGCTGGAACATTCTGGGATCACTGTGGGTTTGCTGGAATATTCTGGGATCACTGTGGTATCACTGGAACATTCTGGGTTCACTGTGGGTTCACTGGAACATTCTGGGATCACTGTGGGTTTGCAGGAACATTCTGGGATCACTGTGGGTTCACTGGAACATTCTGGGATCACTGTGGGTTTGCTGGAACATTCTCGGATCACTGTGGTATCACTGGAACATTCTGGGATCACTGTGGGTTCACTGGAACGTTCTGGGATCACTGTGGGTTCACTGAAACATTCTGGTATCACTGTGGGTTTGCTGGAACATTCTGGGATCACTGTGGGTTCACTGGAACATTCTGGGATCACTGTGGGTTCACTGGAACATTCTGGGATCACTGTGGGTTTGCTGGAACATTCTGGGATCACTGTGGGTTCACTGGAACATTCTGGGATCACTGTGGTATCACTGGAACATTCTGGGATCACTGTGGGTTTGCTGGAACATTCTGGGATCACCGTGGGTTTGCTGGAACATTCTGGGATCACTGTGGTATCACTGGAACATTCTGGGTTCACTGTGGGTTCACTGGAACATTCTGGGATCACTGTGGGTTTGCAGGAACATTCTGGGATCACTGTGGGTTCACTGGAACATTCTGGGATCACTGTGGGTTTGCTGGAACATTCTGGGATCACTGTGGTATCACTGGAACATTCTGGGATCACTGTGGGTTCACTGGAACATTCTGGGATCACTGTGGGTTCACTGGAACATTCTGGGATCACTGTGGGTTTGCTGGAACATTCTGGGATCACTGTGGGTTCACTGGAACATTCTGGTATCACTGTGGGTTCACTGGAACATTCTGGGATCACTGTGGGTTTGCTGGAACATTCTGGGATCACTGTGGTATCACTGGAACATTCTGGGATCACTGTGGTATCACTGGAACATTCTGGGATCACTGTGGTATCACTGGAACATTCTGGGATCACTGTGGGTTCACTGTAACATTCTGGGATCACTGTGGGTTCACTGGAACATTCTGGGATCACTGTGGTATCACTGGAACATTCTGGGATCACTGTGGGTTCACTGGAACATTCTGGGTTCACTGTGGGTTCACTGGAACATTCTGTGATCACTGTGGGTTTGCTGGCACATTCTGGGATCACTGTGGTATCACTGGAACATTCTGGGATCACTGTGGGTTCACTGGAAAATTCTGGGATCACTGTGGGTTCACTGGAACATTCTGGGATCACTGTGGGTTTGCTGGAACATTCTGGGATCACTGTGGTAACACTGGAACATTCTGGGATCACTGTGGTATCACTGGAACATTCTGGGATCACTGTGGTATCACTGGAACATTCTGGGATCACTGTGGTATCACTGGAACATTCTGGGATCACTGTGGGTTCACTGGAACATTCTGGGATCACTGTGGTATCACTGGAACATTCTGGGATCACTGTGGGTTCAGTGGAACATTCTGGGATCACTGTGGGTTCATTGGAACATTCTGGGATCACTGTGGTATCACTGGAACATTCTGGGATCACTGTGGGTTCACTGGAACATTCTGGGATCACTGTGGGTTTGCTGGAACATTCTGGGATCACTGTGGTATCACTGGAACATTCTGGGATCACTGTGGGTTCACTGGAACATTCTGGGATCACTGTGGGTTCACTGGAACATTCTGGGATCACTGTGGTATCACTGGAACATTCTGGGATCACTGTGGGTTCACTGGAACATTCTGGGATCACTGTGGGTTTGCTGGAACATTCTGGGATCACTGTGGTATCACTGGAACATTCTGGGATCACTGTGGGTTCACTGGAACATTCTGGGATCACTGTGGGTTCACTGGAACATTCTGGGATCACTGCGGTATCACTGGAACATGCTGGGATGACTGTGGTATCACTGGAACATTCTGGGATCACTGTGGATTCACTGGAAAATTCTGGGATCACTGTGGTATCACTGGAACATTCTGGGATCACTGTGGTATCACTGGAACATTCTGGGATCACTGTGGTATCACTGGAACATTCTGGGATCACTGTGGGTTCACTGGAACATTCTGGGATCACTGTGGGTTCACTGGAACATTCTGGGATCACTGTGGTATCACTGGAACATTCTGGGATGACTGTGGTATCACTGGAACATTCTGGGATCACTGTGGGTTCACTGGAAAATTCTGGGATCACTGTGGTATCACTGGAACATTCTGGGATCACTGTGGTATCACTGGAACATTCTGGGATCACTGTGGTATCACTGGAACATTCTGGGATCACTGTGGGTTCACTGGAACATTCTGGGATCACTGTGGGTTCACTGGAACATTCTGGGATCACTGTGGTATCACTGGAACATTCTGGGATCACTGTGGGTTTGTTGGAACATTCTGGGATCACTGTGGGTTCACTGGAACATTCTGGGATCACTGTGGTATCACTGGAACATTCTGGGATCACTGTGGGTTTGCTGGAACATTCTGGGATCACTGTGGTATCACTGGAACATTCTGGGTTCACTGTGGGTTCACTGAAACATTCTGGGATCACTGTGGGTTCACTGGAACATTCTGGGATCACTGTGGGTTTGCTGGAACATTCTGGGATCACTGTGGGTTCACTGGAACATTCTGGGATCACTATGGGTTCACTGGAACATTCTGGGATCACTGTGGGTTTGCTGGAACATTCTGGGATCACTGTGGGTTCATTGGAACATTCTGGGATCACTGTGGGTTCACTGGAACATTCTGGGATCACTGTGGGTTTGCTGGAACATTCTGGGATCACTGTGGGTTTGCTGGAACATTCTGGGATCACTGTGGTATCACTGGAACATTCTGGGATCACTGTGGTATCACTGGAACATTCTGGGATCACTGTGGTATTACTGGAACATTCTGGGATCACTGTGGGTTCACTGGAACATTCTGGGATCACTGTGGTATCACTGGAACATTCTGGGATCACTGTGGGTTCACTGGAACATTCTGGGATCACTGTGGGTTCATTGGAACATTCTGGGATCACTGTGGTATCACTGGAACATTCTGGGATCACTGTGGGTTCACTGGAACATTCTGGGATCACTGTGGGTTTGCTGGAACATTCTGGGATCACTGTGGTATCACTGGAACATTCTGGGATCACTGTGGGTTCACTGGAACATTCTGGGATCACTGTTGGTTTGCTGGAACATTCTGGGATGACTGTGGTATCACTGGAACATTCTGGGATCACTGTGGTATCACTGGAACATTCTGGGATCACTGTGGGTTCACTGGAACATTCTGGGATCACTGTGGGTTTGCTGGAACATTCTGGGATCACTGTGGTATCACTGGAACATTCTGGGATCACTGTGGGTTCACTGGAACATTCTGGGATCACTGTGGGTTCACTGGAACATTCTGGGATCACTGTGGTATCACTGGAACATTCTGGGATGAATGTGGTATCACTGGAACATTCTGGGATCACTGTGGGTTCACTGGAAAATTCTGGGATCACTGTGGTATCACTGGAAAATTCTGGGATCACTGTGGTATCACTGGAACATTCTGGGATGACTGTGGTATCACTGGAACATTCTGGGATCACTGTGGGTTCACTGGAAAATTCTGGGATCACTGTGGTATCACTGGAACATTCTGGGATCACTGTGGTATCACTGGAACATTCTGGGATCACTGTGGTATCACTGGAACATTCTGGGATCACTGTGGGTTCACTGGAACATTCTGGGATCACTGTGGGTTCACTGGAACATTCTGGGATCACTGTAGTATCACTGGAACATTCTGGGATCACTGTGGGTTCACTGGAACATTCTGGGATCACTGTGGGTTTGCTAGAACATTCTGGGATCACTGTTGTATCACTGGAACATTCTGGGATCACTGTGGGTTTGTTGGAACATTCTGGGATCACTGTGGGTTCACTGGAACATTCTGGGATCACTGTGGTATCACTGGAACATTCTGGGATCACTGTGGGTTTGCTGGAACATTCTGGGATCACTGTGGTATCACTGGAACATTCTGGGTTCACTGTGGGTTCACTGGAACATTCTGGGATCACTGTGGGTTCACTGGAACATTCTGGGATCACTGTGGGTTTGCTGGAACATTCTGGGATCACTGTGGGTTCACTGGAACATTCTGGGATCACTGTGGTATCACTGGAACATTCTGGGATCACTTTGGCTTCACTGGAACATTCTGGGATCACTGTGGGTTTGCTGGAACATTCTGGGATCACTGTGGTATCACTGGAACATTCTGGGATCACTGTGGGTTCACTGGAACATTCTGGGATCACTGTGGGTTCACTGGAACATTCTGGGATCACTGTGGGTTTGCTGGAACATTCTGGGATCACTGTGGGTTCACTGGAACATTCTGGGATCACTATGGGTTCACTGGAACATTCTGGGATCACTGTGGGTTTGCTGGAACATTCTGGGATCACTGTGGGTTCATTGGAACATTCTAGTATCACTGTGGGTTTGCTGGAACATTCTGGGATCACTGTGGTATCACTGGAACATTCTGGGATCACTGTGGGTTCACTGGAACATTCTGGGATCACTGTGGGTTCACTGGAACATTCTGGGATCACTGTGGTATCACTGGAACATTCTGGGATGAATGTGGTATCACTGGAACATTCTGGGATCACTGTGGGTTCACTGGAAAATTCTGGGATCACTGTGGTATCACTGGAACATTCTGGGATCACTGTGGTATCACTGGAACATTCTGGGATGACTGTGGTATCACTGGAACATTCTGGGATCACTGTGGGTTCACTGGAAAATTCTGGGATCACTGTGGTATCACTGGAACATTCTGGGATCACTGTGGTATCACTGGAACATTCTGGGATCACTGTGGTATCACTGGAACATTCTGGGATCACTGTGGGTTCACTGGAACATTCTGGGATCACTGTGGGTTCACTGGAACATTCTGGGATCACTGTAGTATCACTGGAACATTCTGGGATCACTGTGGGTTCACTGGAACATTCTGGGATCACTGTGGGTTTGCTAGAACATTCTGGGATCACTGTTGTATCACTGGAACATTCTGGGATCACTGTGGGTTTGTTGGAACATTCTGGGATCACTGTGGGTTCACTGGAACATTCTGGGATCACTGTGGTATCACTGGAACATTCTGGGATCACTGTGGGTTTGCTGGAACATTCTGGGATCACTGTGGTATCACTGGAACATTCTGGGTTCACTGTGGGTTCACTGGAACATTCTGGGATCACTGTGGGTTCACTGGAACATTCTGGGATCACTGTGGGTTTGCTGGAACATTCTGGGATCACTGTGGGTTCACTGGAACATTCTGGGATCACTGTGGTATCACTGGAACATTCTGGGATCACTTTGGCTTCACTGGAACATTCTGGGATCACTGTGGGTTTGCTGGAACATTCTGGGATCACTGTGGTATCACTGGAACATTCTGGGATCACTGTGGGTTCACTGGAACATTCTGGGATCACTGTGGGTTCACTGGAACATTCTGGGATCACTGTGGGTTTGCTGGAACATTCTGGGATCACTGTGGGTTCACTGGAACATTCTGGGATCACTATGGGTTCACTGGAACATTCTGGGATCACTGTGGGTTTGCTGGAACATTCTGGGATCACTGTGGGTTCATTGGAACATTCTGGGATCACTGTGGGTTCACTGGAACATTCTGGGATCACTGTGGGTTTGCTGGAACATTCTGGGATCACTGTGGGTTTGCTGGAACATTCTGGGATCACTGTGGGTTCACTGGAACATTCTGGGATCACCGTGGGTTCACTGGAACATTCTGGGATCACTGTGGTATCACTGGAACATTCTGGGATCACTGTGGGTTCACTGGAACATTCTGGGATCACTGTGGGTTTGCTGGAACATTCTGGGATCACTGTGGTATCACTGGAACATTCTGGGATCACTGTGGGTTCACTGGAACATTCTGGGATCACTGTGGGTTCACTGGAACATTCTGGGATCACTGTGGGTTTGCTGGAACATTCTGGGATCACTGTGGGTTCACTGGAACATTCTGGGATCACTGTGGGTTCACTGGAACATTCTGGGATCACTGTGGGTTTGCTGGAACATTCTGGGATCACTGTGGGTTCACTCGAACATTCTGGGATCACTGTGGGTTCACTGGAACATTCTAGGATCACTGTGGGTTTGCTGGAACATTCTGGGATCACTGTGGGTTCACTGGAACATTCTGGGATCACTGTGGTATCACTGGAACATTCTGGGATCACTGTGGGTTCACTGGAACATTCTGGGATCACTGTGTGTTTGCTGGAACATTCTTTGATCACTGTGGGTTCACTGGAACATTCTGGGATCACTGTGGGTTCACTGGAACATTCTGGGATCACTGTGGTATCACTGGAACATTCTGGGATCACTGTGGGTTTGCTGGAACATTCTGGGATCACTGTGCGTTCACTGGAACATTCTGGGATCACTGTGGGTTTACTGGAACATTCTGGGATCACTGTGGGTTCACTGGAACAATCTGGGATCACTGTGGGTTCACTGGAACATTCTGGGATCACTGTGGGTTCACTGGAACATTCTGGGATCACTGTGGTTTCACTGGAACATTCTGGGATCACTGTGGGTTTGTTGGAACATTCTGGGATCACTGTGGTATCACTGGAACATTCTGGGATCACTGTGGGTTCACTGGAACATTCTGGTATCACTGTGGGTTCACTGGAACATTCTGGGATCACTGTGGGTTCACTGGAACATTCTGGGATCACTGTGGGTTCACTGGAACATTCTGGGATCACTTTGGGTTCACTGGAACATTCTGGGATCACTGTGGGTTCACTGGAACATTCTGGGATCACTGTGGGTTTGCTGGAACATTCTGGGATCACTGTGGGTTCACTCGAACATTCTGGGATCACTGTGGGTTCACTGGAACATTCTAGGATCACTGTGGGTTTGCTGGAACATTCTGGGATCACTGTGGGTTCACTGGAACATTCTGGGATCACTGTGGTATCACTGGAACATTCTGGGATCACTGTGGGTTTGCTGGAACATTCTGGGATCACTGTGGGTTCACTGGAACAATCTGGGATCACTGTGGGTTCACTGGAACATTCTGGGATCACTGTGGGTTCACTGGAACATTCTGGGATCACTGTGGGTTCACTGGAACATTCTGGGATCACTGTGGGTTTGTTCGAACATTCTGGGATCACTGTGGTATCACTGGAACATTCTGGGATCACTGTGGGTTCACTGGAACATTCTGGTATCACTGTGGGTTCACTGGAACATTCTGGGATCACTGTGGGTTCACTGGAACATTCTGGGATCACTGTGGGTTCACTGGAACATTCTGGGATCACTGTGGGTTCACTGGAACATTCTGGGATCACTTTGGGTTCACTGGAACATTCTGGGATCACTGTGGGTTCACTGGAACATTCTGGGATCACTGTGGGTTTGCTGGAACATTCTGGGATCACTGTGGTATCACTGGAACATTCTGGGATCACTGTGGGTTCACTGGAACATTCTGGGATCACTGTGGGTTCACTGGAACATTCTGGGATCACTGTGGGTTCACTGGAACATTCTGGGATCACTGTGGGTTCACTGGAACATTCAGGGATCACTGTGGGTTTGCTGGAACATTCTGGGATCACTGTGGTATCACTGGAACATTCTGGGATCACTGTGGGTTCACTGGAACATTCTGGGATCACTGTGGTATCACTGGAACATTCTGGGATCACTGTGGTATCACTGGAACATTCTGGGATCACTGTGGTATCACTGGAACATTCTGGGATCACTGTGGGTTTACTGGAACATTCTGGGATCACTGTGGGTTCACTGGAACAATCTGGGATCACTGTGGGTTCACTGGAACATTCTGGGATCACTGTGGGTTCACTGGAACATTCTGGGATCACTGTGGGTTCACTGGAACATTCTGGGATCACTGTGGGTTTGTTGGAACATTCTGGAATCACTGTGGTATCACTGGAACATTCTGGGATCACTGTGGGTTCACTGGAACATTCTGGTATCACTGTGGGTTCACTGGAACATTCTGGGATCACTGTGGGTTCACTGGAACATTCTGGGATCACTGTGGGTTCACTGGAACATTCTGGGATCACTGTGGGTTCACTGGAACATTCTGGGATCACTTTGGGTTCACTGGAACATTCTGGGATCACTGTGGGTTCACTGGAACATTCTGGGATCACTGTGGGTTTGCTGGAACATTCTGGGATCACTGTGGTATCACTGGAACATTCTGGGATCACTGTGGGTTCACTGGAACATTCTGGGATCACTGTGGGTTCACTGGAACATTCTGGGATCACTGTGGGTTCACTGGAACATTCTGGGATCACTGTGGGTTCACTGGAACATTCAGGGATCACTGTGGGTTCGCTGGAACATTCTGGGATCACTGTGGTATCACTGGAACATTCTGGGATCACTGTGGGTTCACTGGAACATTCTGGGATCACTGTGGTATCACTGGAACATTCTGGGATCACTGTGGTATCACTGGAACATTCTGGGATCACTGTGGTATCACTGGAACATTCTGGGATCACTGTGGTATCACTGGAACATTCTGGGATCACTGTGGGTTCACTGGAACATTCTGGGATCACTGTGGGTTCACTGGAACATTCTGGGATCACTGTGGTATCACTGGAACATTCTGGGATCACTGTGGTATCACTGGAACATTCTGGGATCACTGTGGTATCACTGGAACATTCTGGGATCACTGTGGGTTCACTGGAACATTCTGGGATCACTGTGGTATCACTGGAACATTCTGGGATCACTGTGGGTTCACTAGAACATTCTGGGATCACTGTGGGTTCACTAGAACATTCTGGGATCACTGTGGGTTCACTGGAACATTCTGGGATCACTGTGGGTTCACTGGAACATTCTGGGATCACTGTGGGTTCACTGGAACATTCTGGGATCACTGTGGTATCACTGGAACATTCTGGGATCACTGTGGGTTCACTGGAACATTCTGGGATCACTGTGGTATCACTGGAACATTCTGGGATCACTGTGGGTTCACTAGAACATTCTGGGATCACTGTGGGTTCACTGGAACATTCTGGGATCACTGTGGGTTCACTGGAACATTCTGGGATCACTGTGGTATCACTGGAACATTCTGGGATCACTGTGGGTTTGCTGGAACATTCTGGTATTACTGTGGTAACACTGGAACATTCTGGGATCACTGTGGTATCACTGGAACATTCTGGGATCACTGTGGTATCACTGGAACATTCTGGGATCACTGTGGGTTCACTGGAACATTCTGGGATCACTGTGGGTTCACTGGAACATTCTGGGATCACTGTGGTATCACTGGAACATTCTGGGATCACTGTGGGTTCACTGGAACATTCTGGGATCACTGTGGGTTTGCTGGAACATTCTGGGATCACTGTGGTATCACTGGAACATTCTGGGATCACTGTGGGTTCACTGGAACATTCTGGGATCACTGTGGGTTCACTGGAACATTCTGGGATCACTGTGGTATCACTGGAACATTCTGGGATGACTGTGGTATCACTGGAACATTCTGGGATCACTGTGGGTTCACTGGAAAATTCTGGGATCATTGTGGTATCACTGGAACATTCTGGGATCACTGTGGTATCACTGGAACATTCTGGGATCACTGTTGTATCACTGGAACATTCTGGGATCACTGTGGGTTCACTGGAACATTCTGGGATCACTGTGGGTTCACTGGAACATTCTGGGATCACTGTGGTATCACTGGAACATTCTGGGATGACTGTAGTATCACTGGAACATTCTGGGATCACTGTGGGTTCACTGGAAAATTCTGGGATCACTGTGGTATCACTGGAACATTCTGGGATCACTGTGGTATCACTGGAACATTCTGGGATCACTGTGGTATCACTGGAACATTCTGGGATCACTGTGGGTTCACTGGAACATTCTGGGATCACTGTGGGTTCACTGGAACATTCTGGGATCACTGTAGTATCACTGGAACATTCTGGGATCACTGTGGATTCACTGGAACATTCTGGGATCACTGTGGGTTTGCTGGAACATTCTGGGATCACTGTGGTATCACTGGAACATTCTGGGATCACTGTGGGTTTGTTGGAACATTCTGGGATCACTGTGGGTTCACTGGAACATTCTAGGATCACTGTGGTATCACTGGAACATTCTAGGATCACTGTGGTATCACTGGAACATTCTGGGATCACTGTGGGTTCACTGGAACATTCTAGGATCACTGTGGTATCACTGGAACATTCTGGGTTCACTGTGGGTTCACTGGAACATTCTGGGATCACTGTGGGTTTGCTGGAACATTCTGGGATCACTGTGGGTTCACTGGAACATTCTGGGATCACTGTGGTATCACTGGAACATTCTGGGATCACTTTGGCTTCACTGGAACATTCTGGGATCACTGTGGGTTTGCTGGAACATTCTGGGATCACTGTGGTATCACTGGAACATTCTGGGATCACTGTGGGTTCACTGGAACATTCTGGGATCACTGTGGGTTCACTGGAACATTCTGGGATCACTGTGGGTTTGCTGGAACATTCTGGGATCACTGTGGGTTCACTGGAACATTCTGGGATCACTATGGGTTCACTGGAACATTCTGGGATCACTGAGGGTTTGCTGGAACATTCTGGGATCACTGTGTGTTCACTGGAACATTCTGGGATCACTGTGGGTTCACTGGAACATTCTGGGATCACTGTGGGTTTGCTGGAACATTCTGGGATCACTGTGGGTTTGCTGGAACATTCTGGGATCACTGTGGGTTCACTGGAACATTCTGGGATCACTGTGGGTTCACTGGAACATTCTGGGATCACTGTGGTATCACTGGAAAATTCTGGGATCACTGTGGGTTCACTGGAACATTCTGGGATCACTGTGGGTTTGCTGGAACATTCTGGGATAACTGTGGTATCACTGGAACATTCTGGGATCACTGTGGGTTCACTGGAACATTCTGGGATCACTGTGGGTTCACTGGAACATTCTGGGATCACTGTGGGTTTGCTGGAACATTCTGGGATCACTGTGGGTTCACTGGAACATTCTGGGATCACTGTGGGTTCACTGGAACATTCTGGGATCACTGTGGGTTTGCTGGAACATTCTGGGATCACTGTGGGTTCACTCGAACATTCTGGGATCACTGTGGGTTCACTGGAACATTCTAGGATCACTGTGGGTTTGCTGGAACATTCTGGGATCACTGTGGGTTCACTGGAACATTCTGGGATCACTGTGGTATCACTGGAACATTCTGGGATCACTGTGGGTTCACTGGAACATTCTGGGATCACTGTGGGTTTGCTGGAACATTCTGGGATCACTGTGGGTTCACTGGAACATTCTGGGATCACTGTGGGTTCACTGGAACATTCTGGGATCACTGTGGTATCACTGGAACATTCTGGGATCACTGTGGGTTCACTGGAACATTCTGGTATCACTGTGGGTTTGCTGGAACATTCTGGGATCACTGTGGTATCACTGGAACATTCTGGGATCACTGTGGGTTCACTGAAACATTCTGGGATCACTGTGGGTTCACTGGAACATTCTGGGATCACTGTGGGTTTGCTGGAACATTCTGGGATCACTGTGGGTTCACTGGAACATTCTGGTATCACTGTGGGTTTACTGGAAAATTCTGGGATCACTGTGGGTTCACTGGAACATTCTGGGATCACTGTGGGTTCACTGGAACATTCTGGGATCACTGTGGGTTCACTGGAACATTCTGGGATCACTGTGGGTTCACTGGAACATTCTGGGATCACTGTGGGTTTGTTGGAACATTCTGGGATCACTGTGGTATCACTGGAACATTCTGGGATCACTGTGGGTTCACTGGAACATTCTGGTATCACTGTGGGTTCACTGGAACATTCTGGGATCACTGTGGGTTCACTGGAACATTCTGGGATCACTGTGGGTTCACTGGAACATTCTGGGATCACTGTGGTATCACTGGAACATTCTGGGATCACTGTGGTATCACTGGAACATTCTGGGATCACTGTGGGTTCACTGGAACATTCTGGGATCACTGTGGGTTTGTTGGAACATTCTGGGATCACTGTGGTATCACTGGAACATTCTGGGATCACTGTGGGTTCACTGGAACATTCTGGTATCACTGTGGGTTCACTGGAACATTCTGGGATCACTGTGGGTTCACTGGAACATTCTGGGATCACTGTGGGTTCACTGGAACATTCTGGGATCACTGTGGTATCACTGGAACATTCTGGTATCACTGTGGGTTCACTGGAACATTCTGGGATCACTGTGGTATCACTGGAACATTCTGGGATCACTGTGGGTTCACTGGAACATTCTGGGATCACTGTGGTATCACTGGAACATTCTGGGATCACTGTGGGTTCACTGGAACATTCTGGGATCACTGTGGTATCACTGGAACATTCTGGGATCACTGTGGGTTCACTGGAACATTCTGGGATCACTGTGGTATCACTGGAACATTCTGGGATCACTGTGGGTTCACTGGAACATTCTGGGATCACTGTGGTATCACTGGAACATTCTGGGATCACTGTGGGTTCACTGGAACATTCTGGGATCACTGTGGTATCACTGGAACATTCTGGGATCACTGTGGGTTCACTGGAACATTCTGGGATCACTGTGGGTTCACTGGAACATTCTGGGATCACTGTGGTATCACTGGAACATTCTGGGATCACTGTGGTATCACTGGAACATTCTGGGATCACTGTGGGTTTGCTGGAACATTCTGGGATCACTGTGGTATCACTGGAACATTCTGGGATCACTGTGGTATCACTGGAACATTCTGGGATCACTGTGGTATCACTGGAACATTCTGGGATCACTGTGGGTTTGCTGGAACATTCTGGGATCACTGTGGGTTCACTGGAACATTCTGGGATCACTGTGGTATCACTGGAACATTCTGGGATCACTGTGGGTTTGCTGGAACATTCTGGGATCACTGTGGTATCACTGGAATATTTTGGGATCACTGTGGTATCACTGGAACATTCTGGGATCACTGTGGTATCACTGGAACATTCTGGGATCACTGTGGTATCACTGGAACATTCTGGGATCACTGTGGTATCACTGGAACATTCTGGGATCACTGTGGGTTCACTGGAACATTCTGGGATCACTGTGGTATCACTGGAACATTCTGGTATCACTGTGGGTTCACTGGAACATTCTGGGATCACTGTGGTATCACTGGAACATTCTGGGATCACTGTGGGTTCACTGGAACATTCTGGGATCACTGTGGTATCACTGGAACATTCTGGGATCACTGTGGGTTCACTGGAACATTCTGGGATCACTGTGGTATCACTGGAACATTCTGGGATCACTGTGGGTTCACTGGAACATTCTGGGATCACTGTGGTATCACTGGAACATTCTGGGATCACTGTGGGTTCACTGGAACATTCTGGGATCACTGTGGTATCACTGGAACATTCTGGGATCACTGTGGGTTCACTGGAACATTCTGGGATCACTGTGGTATCACTGGAACATTCTGGGATCACTGTGGGTTCACTGGAACATTCTGGGATCACTGTGGGTTCACTGGAACATTCTGGGATCACTGTGGTATCACTGGAACATTCTGGGATCACTGTGGTATCACTGGAACATTCTGGGATCACTGTGGGTTTGCTGGAACATTCTGGGATCACTGTGGTATCACTGGAACATTCTGGGATCACTGTGGTATCACTGGAACATTCTGGGATCACTGTGGTATCACTGGAACATTCTGGGATCACTGTGGGTTTGCTGGAACATTCTGGGATCACTGTGGGTTCACTGGAACATTCTGGGATCACTGTGGTATCACTGGAACATTCTGGGATCACTGTGGGTTTGCTGGAACATTCTGGGATCACTGTGGTATCACTGGAATATTTTGGGATCACTGTGGTATCACTGGAACATTCTGGGATCACTGTGGTATCACTGGAACATTCTGGGATCACTGTGGTATCACTGGAACATTCTGGGATCACTGTGGTATCACTGGAACATTCTAGTATCACTGTGGGTTTGCTGGAACATTCTGGGATCACTGTGGTATCACTGGAACATTCTGGGATCACTGTGGGTTTGCTGGAACATTCTGGGATCACTGTGGTATCACTGGAATATTTTGGGATCACTGTGGTATCACTGGAACATTCTGGGATCACTGTGGGTTTGCTGGAACATTCTGGGATCACTGTGGTATCACTGGAATATTTTGGGATCACTGTGGTATCACTGGAACATTCTGGGATCACTGTGGTATCACTGGAACATTCTGGGATCACTGTGGTATCACTGGAACATTCTGGGATCACTGTGGTATCACTGGAACATTCTGGGATCACTGTGGTATCACTGGAACATTCTGGGATCACTGTGGTATCACTGGAACATTCTGGGATCACTGTGGTATCACTGGAACATTCTGGGATCACTGTGGGTTTGCTGGAACATTCTGGGATCACTGTGGTATCACTGGAACATTCTGGGATCACTGTGGGTTCACTGGAACATTCTGGGATCACTGTGGTATCACTGGAACATTCTGGGATCACTGTGGTATCACTGGAACATTCTGGGATCACTGTGGTATCACTGGAACATTCTGGGATCACTGTGGTATCACTGGAACATTCTGGGATCACTGTGGGTTTGCTGGAACATTCTGGGATCACTGTGGTATCACTGGAACATTCTGGGATCACTGTGGTATCACTGGAACATTCTGGGATCACTGTGGTATCACTGGAACATTCTGGGATCACTGTGGTATCACTGGAACATTCTGGGATCACTGTGGTATCACTGGAACATTCTGGGATCACTGTGGTATCACTGGAACATTCTGGGATCACTGTGGTATCACTGGAACATTCTGGGATCACTGTGGTATCACTGGAACATTCTGGGATCACTGTGGTATCACTGGAACATTCTGGGATCACTGTGGTATCACTGGAACATTCTGGGATCACTGTGGTATCACTGGAACATTCTGGGGTCACTGTGGTATCACTGGAACATTCTGGGATCACTGTGGTATCACTGGAACATTCTGGGATCACTGTGGGTTCACTGGAACATTCTGGGATCACTGTGGTATCACTGGAACATTCTGGGATCACTGTGGTATCACTGGAACATTCTGGGATCACTGTGGGTTCACTGGAACATTCTGGGATCACTGTGGTATCACTGGAACATTCTGGGATCACTGTGGTATCACTGGAACATTCTGGGATCACTGTGGTATCACTGGAACATTCTGGGATCACTGTGGTATCACTGGAACATTCTGGGATCACTGTGGTATCACTGGAACATTCTGGGATCACTGTGGTATCACTGGAACATTCTGGGATCACTGTGGTATCACTGGAACATTCTGGGATCACTGTGGTATCACTGGAACATTCTGGGATCACTGTGGTATCACTGGAACATTCTGGGATCACTGTGGTATCACTGGAACATTCTGGGATCACTGTGGTATCACTGGAACATTCTGGGATCACTGTGGGTTCACTGGAACATTCTGGGATCACTGTGGGTTCACTGGAACATTCTGGGATCACTGTGGTATCACTGGAACATTCTGGGATCACTGTGGTATCACTGGAACATTCTGGGATCACTGTGGTATCACTGGAACATTCTGGGATCACTGTGGTATCACTGGAACATTCTGGGATCACTGTGGTATCACTGGAACATTCTGGGATCACTGTGGTATCACTGGAACATTCTGGGATCACTGTGGTATCACTGGAACATTCTGGGATCACTGTGGTATCACTGGAACATTCTGGGATCACTGTGGTATCACTGGAACATTCTGGGATCACTGTGGTATCACTGGAACATTCTGGGATCACTGTGGTATCACTGGAACATTCTGGGATCACTGTGGGTTCACTGGAACATTCTGGGATCACTGTGGTATCACTGGAACATTCTGGGATCACTGTGGTATCACTGGAACATTCTGGGATCACTGTGGTATCACTGGAACATTCTGGGATCACTGTGGTATCACTGGAACATTCTGGGATCACTGTGGTATCACTGGAACATTCTGGGATCACTGTGGTATCACTGCCGACACTCTGCATGTAATTTCCGCCATGTTGTCCAAGATGGCCGCCAGACTTGCGGCAATTTTTTCCAAGATGGATGACGAAAATGCGGCCGCTTTTCCAAGATGGCTGCTGTATTTCCGCCACTTTGGCCCAGAGAACCGTTGTACTTCCCGTCACTGTGGAGTGACTGGATGCATTCTCGGATCTGATGTCAATGGGTTCACTCTGGGATCCTGCGAGAACTCTGGTATCACTTTTGGATGACTGGGTGCACTCTGGGATCCCTGGTTGTACTCTGGGGTCAATGTGGGTTCAGGGAGACGTTCTGGGGTCACTGTCATCTGACTGTCGACACTCTGCGTGGTAATTCCCGCCATTTTTTTCCAAGATGGCTGGCTATTTGCCGACATTGTGCCCAGGATGTCTGCCGTACTTGCCGCTATGCTGGCCCATGTGTAAATACACATGCACAGGTTATATATCTTATATATTATAAATACCAGTTGTTGTTGTTGTTGTGGTGGTGTTCTAAATATAAAGACTGTAATTTGGGATCTCTGTGGTGTGATTGGGTGCACTCCGTGGTCATTGTAGGGTCACTGGGACATTCTGGGCTCACCGGGAGATCACTGGGGACACTCTGCGCGGAACTTGCCGACATTCCCTCCATGATGGCTGCCGTACTCGCCGCCATTTGGTCCAAGATGCCGCCATGCTGGCCGTGTGTAAATACATATATATAGTATCTATATATAATAAATACAAGTTGTTGTTTTTGTAGCAGTAGTTGTAGTGGGGGTCTAAATATAAAGATTGTCACTCTGGGATTCCTGGTTGCACTCTGGGATCACTCCGGGGTGACTGGTGCACTTCGGAATCCCTGAGTATATTCTATCATCACTCCGGGGTGACTGGTGCACTTCGGGATCCCTGAGTATATTCTATCATCACTCTGGGGTGACTGGTGCACTTCGGGATCCCTGAGTATATTCTATCATCACTCTGGGGTGACTGGCTGCACGCTGAGTTCCCTGGGTGCATTCTGGGTTCACTCTGGGGTGACTGGCTTTAGCCTGGAGGGACTGGGAGCACTCTGGCATCCCGGGATGCACTCTGGGATCAGTCTGGGTTGACTGGGTGCACTCTGGGATCACTCTGGTATGACCGAGTGCACTCTGGGGTCACTAGATGCACTCTGGAATCACTCTGGTATGACCGAGTGCACTCTGGGGTCACTAGATGCACTCTGGAATCACTCTGGTATGACCGAGTGCACTCTGGGATCACTCGATGCACTCTGGAATCACTCTGGTATGACCGAGTGCACTCTGGGGTCACTAGATGCACTCTGGAATCACTCTGGTATGACCGAGTGCACTCTGGGGTCACTAGATGCACTCTGGAATCACTCTGGTATGACCGAGTGCACTCTGGGGTCACTAGATGCACTCTGGAATCACTCTGGTATGACCGAGTGCACTCTGGGATCACTAGATGCACTCTGGAATCACTCTGGGGTCACTAGATGCACTCTGGAATCACTCTGGTATGACCGAGTGCACTCTGGGATCACTAGATGCACTCTGGAATCACTCTGGGGTCACTAGATGCACTCTGGAATCACTCTGGTATGACCGAGTGCACTCTGGGGTCACCGTGTGACCATTGAGCACTCTGTGCGCAATAGTTGCCGCCATTTTGTACAAGATGGCCGGCGTATTTGGCGCCATTTATCCAACATGGCCGCCGTACTTTCTGCCATTTAGTCCAAAATGCCGCCATGTTGGCCGTGTGTAAATATATATATAATATAAAGACAAGTTGTTGTTGTTGTTGTGATGGTGGTTGTGGTGGTGGTCTAAATATAAAGACTGCCACTCTGCGATCCCTCTGGGGGGAATGGGTGCACTGTGGGATTTCTGGGTGCACTCTGGGATCATTCTGGGGTGATTGGTGTACTGTGGGATCCCTGGTTGTAATTTGGGATAACATTGGGGTGATTGGGTGCACTCCACACAAACTGTGATATCACTGGGGGCACTCTGCGCGAGGCTTGCCCACATTTTGTCCAAGATGGCTGCCGTACTCGTGACATTTATCCAAGATGGCCGCAATACTTGCAACCATTATGTCCAAGATGAATGCCGTACTTGCGGACCTTTTGTCCAAGATGGCCGTGTGTAGATACACACGTATATATATTAGGAATAGAAGTTATTGTTGTTGCACTAGCAGTTATTGATGTGGTGGTCTAAGTATAAAGACTGCCACTCTGGATCACACTGGGGTGCCCATTGCCTCCCCGAGAGGGGACCGGCGCAGGCCTCCTCCCCAGAGAGGACCGACCGAGGCCTCCTCCACAGGCTGCACCCAAACAGGGCCCACGTGAGTTCGGTCTGTTTATTGCCCTGGGGTTCAATTTCCTCTCTGGGCCCTGGTTTTGAGGCCTCGGTTTAACATGTTCCTGTTCGATTGTGACCGTTGTGATTTAACCAGGTTAAAGCCTGGGGTTAAAGTCGCCCGGCCTGCAATGTTATACAAACACGTTAACACAGTGTGAGACAAACAGGGGCCGAGAGGAGATTAAGGTCTGAAACGTGAACCCCTGTACGGGCTTCGAGGGTTTGTTATAATCTCAAAATGATGATAGTGTTTCGGGGAGATGGGACAACTTTGAGGTGTCAGTCGGTAACCAGAGGACACAGATTCAAAATAATTGTCAAAAGAGCCAGAGGTGACGTGAGGAAGAATTATTTTGACGCAGCAAGTTGTTATGATCTGCAATTCACTGCCTGAAAGGGTGATGGAAGCAGATTCAACAGTAACTTTCAAAAGGAAATTGGATAAACACTTGAAAAGGAACAAATTGTTCGGTTTGGGGAAAGGAGTGGGACCAACTGCAAAGAGCCTGCACAGGCACGAAGGGCCGAATGGCCTGCTTCAGTGATATTGCTGGCTGGTTCTTGGCAGCCATTTTGCAAAAGGTGCCTGGTCGTCATTTTGCGCTGCATTGTGGCCATTTTACGTCACATATCGGGCGGCCATTTTGTGGAGACCCAGCTGATGTCGAAAAAATTTGTGTAAATTGCATATCCAGCCTCCCACTCCGGGTAAGGCCCACCCGGTTGAATAGACAGACCGGTCACATCTATGATACCAGTTAGAGGATGTGTGATGTTGTTTCCAGAAAAACATATTCAATATTCAGGACGTTATGGGAGGTTAGGGAGGAAATTGCGGGTCCCCTAGCAGAGTTATTTGAATCATCGACAGCTAAAGGTGAGGTGCCTGAAGATTGGAGGGTAGCAAATGTTGTGCCTTTGTTTAAGAAGGGCGGCAGGGAAAAGCCTGGGAACTACAGACCAGTGAGCCTGACATCTGTAGTGGGTAAGTTGTTAGAGGGTATTCTGAGGGACAACATCTACAGGCATTTGGAGAGGCAGGGACTAATTCGGAACAGTCAGCATGGTTTTGTGAGAGGAAAATCATGTCTCACGAATTTGATTGAGTTTTTTGAAGGGGTAACCAAGAAGATAGATGAGGGCTGTGCAGTAGACGTGGTCTACATGGACTTCAGCAAAGCCTTTGACAAGGTACCGCATGGTAGGTTGTTACATTGAGAATCCCTACGTGGTCAGTTTTAGTAAAATATTAAAATGCCTACGTGGCAAAGAAGCAGAATGCAAAATGGTTAGAAAGGGTTAATTAGTTAGTAACTGAGATTGATACAAGTGGCCTGGCCCTCCTGCTGGGCCATATGTTTGCTTAGTCAGCAGGCCTGCATTGTCTTATCAATGATAGGTCTTTGATGTGAGTCAAGGACTGGTCTGAATGTCTCCATGTTTATGGCAGATCAATATAGGGAACGAGCTTAGCCAAAGTTGAAAGACATTCCAGGTTGGGAGATAAGGAACAGAAGGAACAGGGAAGAACATTCCAAGTTGGAAGATGAGGAAGTGTCCCCTTTGATGTCTAACAGCAACATAGTCAGCACATGATTATTTATGATTGGCCGGAAATAATGTAACCTCGCATGGCAACCTATGCCCGGCTTATGATTGGTGTTGACCCTCGTTAAGTATGTTCCAACCCTATTGATTTGTATAAAAACGTGTGGATTTCTGTATGTTTTTGTTCTTACTCTGCCAGCATAGAGGGACTCTATCAGGAGTCCAAATCAATGCTGCAGACTAAGAACCCTGCTATTAAAGATGTGTTGGACTTTAAAATGTATTCGACTTCAGTTATTACTGAACCAGACTGAGGGGAAAGAATCCGGATCGTCAACATAAGGTTAAATCTCATGGGATCAAAGGTGAGGTAGCCAATTGGATACAAAATTGGCTTGACGACAGAAGGTGGTTGTAGAGGGTTGTTTTTCAAAATGGAGGCCTGTGTCCAGCGGTGTGTCTCAGGGATCGGTGCTGGGTCCGCTGTTATTTATATTAATGATTTGGATGAGAATTTAGGAGGCATGGTTAGTAAGTTTGCAGATGACACCAAGATTGGTGGCATTGTGGACAGTGAAGAAGGTTATCTAGGATTGCAACGGGATCTTGATAAATTGGGCCAGTGGTCGATGAATGGGAGATGGAGTTTAATTTAGATAAATGTGAGGTGATGCATTTTGGTAGATCGAATCGGGCCAGGACCTACTCCGTTAATGGTAGGGCGTTGGGGAGAGTTATAGAACAAAGAGATCTCGGAGTACAGATTCATAGCTCCTTGAAAGTGGAGTCACAGGTGGATAGGGTGGTGAAGAAGGCATTCAGCATGCTTGGTTTCATTGGTCAGAACATTGAATACAGGAGTTGGGATGTCTTGTTGAAGTTGTACAAGACATTAGTAAGGCCACACTTGGAATACTGTGCACAGTTCTGGTCACCCTATTATAGAAAGGATATTATTAAACTAGAAAGAGTGCAGAAAAGATTTACTAGGATGCTACCGGGACTTGATGGTTTGACTTATAGGGAGAGGTTGGATAGACTGGGACTTTTTTCCCTGGAGAGTAGGCGGTTAAGGGGTGATCTTATAGAAGTCTATAAAATAATGAGGGGCATAGATAAGGTCGATAGTCAAAATCTTTTCCCAAAGGTAGGGGAGTCTATAACGAGGGGACATAGATTTAAGGTGAGAGGGGAGAGATACAAAAGGGTCCAGAGGGGCAATTTTTTCACTCAAAGGGTGGTGAGTGTCTGGAACGAGCTGCCAGAGGCAGTAGTAGAGGCGGGTACAATTTTGTCTTTTAAAAAGCATTTGGACAGTTACATGGGTAAGATGGGTATAGAGGGATATGGGCCAAGTGCAGGCAATTGGGACGAGCTTAGTGGTATAAACTGGGCGACATGGACATGTTGGGCCGAAGGGCCTGTTTCCATGTTGTAACTTCTATGATATGATTCTATGATTTTAAAATACGAAAACCATAATTTTATTTTATATAATGAGGAGACCAGGCCGGAGCTGAAGTAAACAGTGGAGTTTTATTAACACAGCATATGGAAAACAATTTACATTTATATAGCGCCTTTATAGTAGTGAAACTTCCCAAGGTACCAAACGGGAGCATTTCGACAAAATTTGACATTGAGCCACGGAAGGAAATATTAGGACAGGTGGGCAAACACTTGATCAAAGAAGTAGATGACAAGGAGGAGAGAGAGGCGGAGAGATGGAAAGGTTCAGGGAGGGAATTCCAGAGCTGAGGGCCTCGGCAGCTGAAGGCACGGCACACAGGAACACGTTCCAGATTCTCACTCGTCACTGGGAGAGGCACTCAGGAGCACTGAGTCCAAATATCAGTGCCCCACTGCAGCCCAGACTGAGCCCCACCCTGGGCCCTTCCTGTCTGTACATTGACCCAGTGTCCCACTGCAGCCCAGACTGAGCCCCACCCTGGGCCCTTCCTGTCTGTACATTGACCCAGTGTCCCACTGCAGCCCAGACTGAGCCCCACCCTGGGCCCTTCCTGTCTGTACATTGACCCAGTGTCCCACTGCAGCCCAGACTGAGCCCCACCCTGGGCCCTTCCTGTCTCTACATTGACCCAGTGTCCCACTGCAGCCCAGACTGAACCCCACCCTGGGCCCTTCCTGTCTCTACATTGACCCAGTGTCCCACTGCAGCCCAGACTGGGCCCCACCCTCGGCCCTTCCTGTCTGTACATTGACCCAGTGTCCCACTGCAGCCCAGACTGAGCCCCACCCTGGGCCCTTCTTGTCTGTACATTGACCCAGTGTCCCACTGCAGCCCAGAATGAGACCCTCGTTGGGCCCTTCCTGTCTGTACATTGACCCAGTGTCCCACTGCAGCCCAGACTGAGCCCCACCCTGGGCACTTCCTGTCTGTACATTGACCCAGTGTCCCACTGCAGCCCAGACTGGGCCCCACCCTCGGCCCTTCCTGTCTGTACATTGACCCAGTGTCCCACTGCAGCCCAGACTGAGCACCACCCTGGGCCCTTCCTGTCTGTACATTGACCCAGTGTGCCACTGCAGCCCAGACTGAGCCCCACCCTGGGTGGAGGGAGGGGGATGTCTGTGAGGGCGGAGGGAGGGGATGTCTGTGAGGGCGGAGGGAGGGGATGACTGTGAGGGTAGAGGGAGTGGGATGACTGTGAGGGTGGAGGGAGGGGATGTCTGTGAGGGCGGAGGGAGGGGATGTCTGTGAGGGCGGAGGGAGGGGATGTCTGTGAGGGTGGAGGGAGTGGGATGTCTGTGAGGGTGGAGGGAGGGGATGTCTGTGAGGGTGGAGGGAGGGGATGTCTGTGAGGGTGGAGGGAGAGGGATGTCTGTGAGGGTGGAGGGTGGGGATGTCTGTGAGGGTGGAGGGAGGGAATGTGAATGAGGGTGGAGGGAGGGGATGTCTGTGAGGGTGGAGGGAGTGGGATGTCTGTGAGGGTGGAGGGAGGGGGATGTCTGTGAGGGTGGAGAGAGTGGGATGTCTGTGAGGGTGGAGGGAGGGGATGTCTGTGAGGGTGGAGGGAGGGGATGTCTGTGAGGGTGGAAGGAGGGGTATGTCTGTGAGGGTGGAGGGAGGGGATGTCTGTGAGGGTGGAGGGAGGGGGATGTGGGTGATGGTTGAGGGAGGGAATGTGGGTGAGGGTGGAGGGAAGGGATGGCTGTGAGGGTGGTGGGAGGGGATGGGGTTAGGGTGGAGGGAGGGGATGACTGAGAGGGTGGAGGGAGGGGATATCTGTGAGGGTGGAGGGAGGGGATGTGGGTGAGGGTGGAGGGAGGGGGATGTCTGTGAGGGTGGAGGGAGGTGGATGTCTGTGAGGGTGAAGGGAGGGGATGTCTCTGAGGGTGGAGGGAGGGGATGTGGGTGAAGGTGCAGGGAGGGGGATGACTGTGAGGCTGGAGGGAGGGGATGTGGGTGAGGGTGGAGGGAGGGGATGTGAGTGAGGGTGGAGGGTGGGGATGTCTGAGAGGGTGGAGGGAGGGGGATGTCTGTGAGGGTGGAGGGAGGGGATGTGGGTGAGAGTGGAGGGAGGGGATGTGGGTGAGGGTGGAGGGAGGGGGTGAGGGTGGAGGGAGGGGATGTGGGTGGAGGGAGGGGATGTGGGTGAGGGTGGAGGGAGGGGATGTGGGTGAGGGTGGAGGGAGGGGGATGTCTGTGAGGGTGGAGAGAGGGGATGTCTCTGAGGGTGGAGGGAGGGGATGTCTGTGAGGGTGGAGGGAGGGGATGTCTGTGCGTGTGGAGTGAGGGGATGTCTGTGAGGGTGGAGGGAGGGGATGTGGGTGAGGGTGGAGGGAGGGGATGTCTGTGAGGGTGGAGGGAGTGGGATGTCTGAGGGTGGAGGGAGGGGATGTCTGTGAGGGTGGAGGGAGTGGGATGTCTGTGAGGGTCGAGGGAGTGGGATGTCTGTGAGGGTGGAGGGAGGGGGATGTCTGTGAGGGTGGAGGGAGTGGGATGTCTGTGAGGTTGGAGGGAGGGGGATGTCTGTGAGGGTGGAGGGACGGGGATGTCTGTGAGGGTGGAGGGAGGGTATGTGGGTGATAGGGGTGGGAGGGGAATGTCTGTGACGGTGGAGGGAGTGGATGTCTGTGAGGGTGGAGGGAGGGGATGTCTGTGAGGGTGGAGGGAGGGGGATGTCTGTGAGGGTGGAGGGAGGGTATGTGGGTGATAGGGGTGGGAGGGGAATGTCTGTGAGGGTGGAGGGAGGGGATGTCTGTGAGGGTGGAGGGAGTGGGATGTCTGTGAGGGTGGAGGGAGGGGGATGTCTGTGAGGGTGGAGGGAGTGGGATGTCTGTGAGGTTGGAGGGAGGGGGATGTCTGTGAGGGTGGAGGGACGGGGATGTCTGTGAGGGTGGAGGGAGGGTATGTGGGTGATAGGGGTGGGAGGGGAATGTCTGTGAGGGTGGAGGGAGGGGATGTCTGTGAGGGTGGAGGGAGGGGATGTCTGTGAGGGTGGAGGGAGGGGGATGTCTGTGAGGGTGGAGGGAGGGTATGTGGGTGATAGGGGTGGGAGGGGAATGTCTGTGAGGGTGGAGGGAGGGGATGTCTGTGAGGGTGGAGGGAGGGGATGTGGGTGAGGATGGAGGGAGGGGATGTGGGTGAGGGTCGAGTTTGGGGCATGTGAGTGAGGGTGGAGGGAGGTGGATGTCTGTGAGGGTGTAGGGAGGGGATGTCTGTGATGGTGGAGGGAGGGGGATGTCTGTGAGGGTGAAGGGAGGGGATGTCTGTGAGGGTGGAGGGAGTGGGATGTCTGTGAGGGTGGAGGTAGTGGGATGTCTGTGAGGGTGGATGGAGGGAGGGGATGTCTGTGAGGGTGGAGGGAGGAGATGTCTGTGAGGGCGGAGGGAGGGGGATGTCTGTGAGGGTGGAGGGAGGGTATGTCTGTGAGGGTTGAGTGAGGGGGATGTCTGTGAGGGTGGAGGGAGGGGATGTCTGTGAGTGTCGAGGGAGTGGGATGTCTGTGAGGGTGGGGGGAGGGGGATGTCTGTGAGGGTGGAGGGAGTGGATGTCTGTGAGGGTGGAGGGAGGGGGTGTCTGTGAGGGTGGAGGGAGGGGATGTGGGTGATGGTGGTGGGAGGGGATGTCTGAGAGGGTGGAGGGAGGGGATGTGGGTGAGGGTGGAGGGAGGGGGATGTCTGTGAGGGTGGAGGGAGGGGATGTGGGTGAGGGTGGAGGGAGGGGATGCGGGTGAGGATGGAGGGAGGGGATGTGGGTGAGGATGGAGGGAGGGGGATGTCTGTGAGGGTGGAGGGAGGGGATGTGGGTGAGGGTGGAGGGAGGGGATGTGGGTGAGGGTGGAGGGAGGGGATGTGGGTGAAGGTGGAGGGAGGGGATGTGGGTGAGGGTGAAGGGAGGGGATGTCTGTGAGGGTGAAGGGAGGGGATGTGCGTGAGGATGGAGGGAGGGGGATGTCTGTGAGGGTGGAGGGAGGGGGATGTCTGTGAGGGTGGAGGGAGGGGATGTGGGTGAGGGTGGAGGGAGGGGATGTGGGTGAAGGTGGAGGGAGGGGATGTGGGTGAGGGTGAAGGGAGGGGATGTCTGTGAGGGTGAAGGGAGGGGATGTCTGAGAGGGTGGAGGGAGGGGATATCTGTGAGGGTGGAGGGAGGGGATGTGGGTGAGGATGGAGGGAGGGGGATGTCTGTAAGGGTGGAGGGAGGGGATGTGGGTGAAGGTGGAGGGAGGGGATGTGGGTGAAGGTGGAGGGAGGGGATGTGGGTGAGGGTGGAGGGAGGGGATGTGGGTGAGGGTGGAGGGAGGGGATGTGGGTTAGGGTGGAGGGAGGGGATGTCTGAGAGGGTGGAGGGAGGGGATATCTGTGAGGGTGGAGGGAGGGGATATCTGTGAGGGTGGAGGGAGGGGATGTGGGTGAGGGTGGAGGGAGTGGATGTTGGTGAGGGTGGAGGGAGGGGATGTGGCTTAGGGTGGAGGGAGGGGATGTCTGAGAGGGTGGAGGGAGGGGATATGGGTGAGCATGGAGGGAGTGGATGTTGGTGAGGGTGGAGGGAGGGGAATGTCTGTGAGGGTGGAGGGAGGGGGTTGTCTATGAGGATGGAGGGAGGGGAATGTGGGTGAGGGTGCAGGGAGGGGATGTGAGTGAGGGTGGAGGGAGGGGATGCGAGTGAGGGTGGAGGGAGGGGATGCGAGTTAGGGTGGAGGGAGGGGATGCGAGTGAGGGTGGAGGGAGGGGATGCGAGTGAGGGTGGAGGGAGGGGATGCGAGAGAGTGTGGAGGGAGGGGGATGTCTGTGAGGGTGGAGGGAGGGGATGTCTGTGAGGGTGGAGGGAGGGGATGTCTGTGAGGGTGGACGGAGGGGATGTCTGAGGGTAGAGGGAGGGGGTTGTCTGTGAGGGTGGAGGGAGGGGATGTCTGTGAGGGTGAAGGGAGGGGGTGTCTGTGAGGGTGGAGGGAGGTGATGTCTGCGAGGGTGGAGTGAGGGGATGTCTGTGAGGGTGGAGGGAGGGGATGTCTGTGAGGGTGGAGGGAGGGGGATGTCTGTGACGGTGGAAGGAGGGGGATGTCTCTGAGGGTGGAGGGAGGGGGATGTCTGTGACGGTGGAAGTAGGGGGATGTCTCTGAGGGTGGAGGGAGGGGGATGTCTGTGAGTGTGGAGGGAGGTGGATGTCTGTGAGGGTGGAGGGAGTGGATGTCTGTGAGGGTGGAAGGAGGGGGATGTCTCTGAGGGTGGAGGGAGGGTGATGTCTGTGAGGGTGGTGGGAGGGGGATGTCTGTGAGGGTGGAGGGAGTGGATGTCTGTGAGGGTGGAGGGAGGGGATGTCTGTGAGGGTGGAGGGAGTGGGATGTCTGTGAGGGTGGATGGAGGGAGGGGATGTCTGTGAGGGTGGAGGGAGGGAAATGTCTGTGAGGGTGGAGGGAGGGTGATGTCTGTGAGCGTGGAGGGAGGGGATGTCTGTGAGGGTGGAGGGAGGGGATGTCTGTGAGGGTGGAGGGAGGGGATGTCTGTGACGCTGGAGGGAGAGGATGTCTGTGAGGGTGGAGGGAGGGGGTTGTCTGTGAGGGTGGAGGAAGGGGGATGTCTGTGAGGGTGGAGGGAGGGGGATGTCTGTGAGTTTGGAGGGAGTGGGATGTCTGTGAGGGTGGAGGGAGGGGGATGTCTGTGAGGGTGGAGGGAGGGGGATGTCTGTGAGGGTGGAGGGAGGGTGATGTCCGTAAGGGTGGAGGGAGGGCGATGTCTGTGAGGGTGGAGGGAGGGGATGTCTGTGAGGGAGGAGGGAGTGGGATGTCTGTGAGGGTGGAGGGAGGGGATGTCTGAGAGGGTGGAGGGAGGGGATGTCTGTGAGGGTGGAGGGAGGGGATGTCTGTGAGGGTGGAGGGAGGGGATGTCTGTGATGGTGGAGGGAGGGGGATGTCTGTGAGGGTGGAGGGAGGGGGATGTCTGTGAGGGTGGAGGGAGGGGGATGTCTGTGAGGGTGGAGGGAGTGGAATGTCTGTGAGGGTGGAGGGAGTGGGAAGTCTGTGAGGGTGGAGGGTGGGGGATGTCGGTGAGGGTGGATGGAGGGGATGTGGGTGAGGGTGGAGGGAGGGGATGTGGGTGAAGGTGGAGGGAGGGGATGTGGGTGAAGGTGGAGGGAGGGGATGTGGGTGAAGGTGGAGGGAGGGGATGTGGGTGAAGGTGGAGGGAGGGGATGTGGGTGAGGGTGGAGGGAGGGGATGTGGGTGAGGGTGGAGGGAGGGGATGTGGGTGAAGGTGGAGGGAGGGGTATGTGAGTTAGGCTGGACGCAAGTGGATGTGACCGAGAGTGGAAGGAGGGGGAATGTGACTGTGTTGTGGGAGGGTGAGGTGAGAGTGGAGTGAGGGGTATGTGAGTGAATGTGGAGGGAGGGGCATGTGAGTGAGGGTGCAGGGAGGGGAATGTGTGTGAGGGTGGAGGGAGGGGAATGTGAGTGAAGGTGCAGAGAGGGGAATGTGTGTGAGGGTGGAGGGAGGGGAATGTGTGTGAGGGTGGAGGGAGGTGAATGTGAGTGAGGCTGGAGGGAGGGGAATGTGTGTGAGGGTGCATGGAGGGGAATGTGTGTGAGGGTGGAGGGAGGGGAATGTGAGTGAGGGTGGAGGGAGGGGAATGTGTGTGAGGGTGGAGGGAGGGGAATATGTGTGAGGGTGGAGAGATGTGGATGTGGGTGAATGTGGAGGGAGGGGTATGTGAGTGAGGGTGCAGGGAGGCCCTGTGAGTGAGGGTGGAGGGTGGGGTATGTGTGTGAGGGTGGAGAGATGTGGATGTGAGTCAATGTGGAGGGAGGGGTATGTGAGTGAGGGTGCAGGGAGGGGAATGTGTGTGAGGGTGGAGGGAGGGGAATGTGTGTGAGGGTGGAGGGTGGAGGGTGGAGAGATGTGGATGTGGGTGAATGTGGAGGGAGGGGTATGTGAGTGAGGGTGCAGGGAGGCCCTGTGAGTGAGGGTGGAGGGAGGGGTATGTGTGTGAGGGTGGAGAGATGTGGATGTGGGTGAATGTGGAGGGAGGGGTATGTGAGTGAGGGTGCAGGGAGGCCCTGTGAGTGAGGGTGGAGGGTGGGGTATGTGTGTGAGGGTGGAGAGATGTGGATGTGGGTGAATGTGGAGGGAGGGGTATGTGAGTGAGGGTGCAGGGAGGCCCTGTGAGTGAGGGTGGAGGGAGGGGTATGTGTGTGAGGGTGGAGAGATGTGGATGTGGGTGAATGTGGAGGGAGGGGTATGTGAGTGAGGGTGCAGGGAGGCCCTGTGAGTGAGGGTGGAGGGAGGGGTATGTGTGTGAGGGTGGAGAGATGTGGATGTGGGTGAATGTGGAGGGAGGGGTATGTGAGTGAGGGTGCAGGGAGGCCCTGTGAGTGAGGGTGGAGGGAGGGGTATGTGTGTGAGGGTGGAGAGATGTGGATGTGGGTGAATGTGGAGGGAGGGGTATGTGAGTGAGGGTGCAGGGAGGCCCTGTGAGTGAGGGTGGAGGGAGGGGTATGTGTGTGAGGGTGGAGGGAGGGGATGTCTGTGAGGGTGGAGGGAGGGGATGTCTGTGAGGGTGGAGGGAGGGGATGTCTGTGACGCTGGAGGGAGAGGATGTCTGTGAGGGTGGAGGGAGGGGGTTGTCTGTGAGGGTGGAGGAAGGGGGATGTCTGTGAGGGTGGAGGGAGGGGGATGTCTGTGAGTTTGGAGGGAGTGGGATGTCTGTGAGGGTGGAGGGAGGGGGATGTCTGTGAGGGTGGAGGGAGGGGGATGTCTGTGTGGGTGGAGGGAGGGTGATGTCCGTAAGGGTGGAGGGAGGGCGATGTCTGTGAGGGTGGAGGGAGGGGATGTCTGTGAGGGAGGAGGGAGTGGGATGTCTGTGAGGGTGGAGGGAGGGGATGTCTGAGAGGGTGGAGGGAGGGGATGTCTGTGAGGGTGGAGGGAGGGGATGTCTGTGAGGGTGGAGGGAGGGGATGTCTGTGATGGTGGAGGGAGGGGGATGTCTGTGAGGGTGGAGGGAGGGGGATGTCTGTGAGGGTGGAGGGAGGGGGATGTCTGTGAGGGTGGAGGGAGTGGAATGTCTGTGAGGGTGGAGGGAGTGGGAAGTCTGTGAGGGTGGAGGGTGGGGGATGTCGGTGAGGGTGGATGGAGGGGATGTGGGTGAGGGTGGAGGGAGGGGATGTGGGTGAAGGTGGAGGGAGGGGATGTGGGTGAAGGTGGAGGGAGGGGATGTGGGTGAAGGTGGAGGGAGGGGATGTGGGTGAAGGTGGAGGGAGGGGATGTGGGTGAGGGTGGAGGGAGGGGATGTGGGTGAGGGTGGAGGGAGGGGATGTGGGTGAAGGTGGAGGGAGGGGTATGTGAGTTAGGCTGGACGCAAGTGGATGTGACCGAGAGTGGAAAGAGGGGGAATGTGACTGTGTTGTGGGAGGGTGAGGTGAGAGTGGAGTGAGGGGTATGTGAGTGAATGTGGAGGGAGGGGCATGTGAGTGATGGTGCAGGGAGGGGAATGTGTGTGAGGGTGGAGGGAGGGGAATGTGAGTGAAGGTGCAGAGAGGGGAATGTGTGTGAGGGTGGAGGGAGGTGAATGTGAGTGAGGCTGGAGGGAGGGGAATGTGAGTGAGGGTGCATGGAGGGGAATGTGTGTGAGGGTGGAGGGAGGGGAATGTGAGTGAGGGTGGAGGGAGGGGAATGTGTGTGAGGGTGGAGGGAGGGGAATATGTGTGAGGGTGGAGAGATGTGGATGTGGGTGAATGTGGAGGGAGGGGTATGTGAGTGAGGGTGCAGGGAGGCCCTGTGAGTGAGGGTGGAGGGTGGGGTATGTGTGTGAGGGTGGAGAGATGTGGATGTGAGTCAATGTGGAGGGAGGGGTATGTGAGTGAGGGTGCAGGGAGGGGAATGTGTGTGAGGGTGGAGGGAGGGGAATGTGTGTGAGGGTGGAGGGTGGAGGGTGGAGAGATGTGGATGTGGGTGAATGTGGAGGGAGGGGTATGTGAGTGAGGGTGCAGCGAGGCCCTGTGAGTGAGGGTGGAGGGAGGGGTATGTGTGTGAGGGTGGAGAGATGTGGATGTGGGTGAATGTGGAGGGAGGGGTATGTGAGTGAGGGTGCAGGGAGGCCCTGTGAGTGAGGGTGGAGGGTGGGGTATGTGTGTGAGGGTGGACAGATGTGGATGTGGGTGAATGTGGAGGGAGGGGTATGTGAGTGAGGGTGCAGGGAGGCCCTGTGAGTGAGGGTGGAGGGAGGGGTATGTGTGTGAGGGTGGAGAGATGTGGATGTGGGTGAATGTGGAGGGAGGGGTATGTGAGTGAGGGTGCAGGGAGGCCCTGTGAGTGAGGGTGGAGGGAGGGGTATGTGTGTGAGGGTGGAGAGATGTGGATGTGGGTGAATGTGGAGGGAGGTGTATGTGAGTGAGGGTGCAGGGAGGCCCTGTGAGTGAGGGTGGAGGGAGGGGTATGTGTGTGAGGGTGGAGAGATGTGGATGTGGGTGAATGTGGAGGGAGGGGTATGTGAGTGAGGGTGCAGGGAGGCCCTGTGAGTGAGGGTGGAGGGAGGGGTATGTGTGTGAGGGTGGAGAGATGTGGATGTGAGTCAATGTGGAGGGAGGGGTATGTGAGTGAGGGTACAGGGAGGGGAATGTGTGTGAGGGTGGAGGGAGGGGAATGTGTGTGAGGGTGGAGGGAGGGGAATATGTGTGAGGGTGGAGAGATGTGGATGTGGGTGAATGTGGAGGGAGGGGTATGTGAGTGAGGGTGCAGGGAGGCCCTGTGAGTGAGGGTGGAGGGTGGGGTATGTGTGTGAGGGTGGAGAGATGTGGATGTGAGTCAATGTGGAGGGAGGGGTATGTGAGTGAGGGTGCAGGGAGGGGAATGTGTGTGAGGGTGGAGGGAGGGGAATGTGTGTGAGGGTGGAGGGTGGAGGGTGGAGAGATGTGGATGTGGGTGAATGTGGAGGGAGGGGTATGTGAGTGAGGGTGCAGGGAGGCCCTGTGAGTGAGGGTGGAGGGAGGGGTATGTGTGTGAGGGTGGAGAGATGTGGATGTGGGTGAATGTGGAGGGAGGGGTATGTGAGTGAGGGTGCAGGGAGGCCCTGTGAGTGAGGGTGGAGGGTGGGGTATGTGTGTGAGGGTGGAGAGATGTGGATGTGGGTGAATGTGGAGGGAGGGGTATGTGAGTGAGGGTGCAGGGAGGCCCTGTGAGTGAGGGTGGAGGGAGGGGTATGTGTGTGAGGGTGGAGAGATGTGGATGTGGGTGAATGTGGAGGGAGGGGTATGTGAGTGAGGGTGCAGGGAGGCCCTGTGAGTGAGGGTGGAGGGAGGGGTATGTGTGTGAGGGTGGAGAGATGTGGATGTGGGTGAATGTGGAGGGAGGGGTATGTGAGTGAGGGTGCAGGGAGGCCCTGTGAGTGAGGGTGGAGGGAGGGGTATGTGAGTGAGGGTGCAGGGAGGGGAATGTGTGTGAGGGTGGAGGGAGGGGAATGTGTGTGAGGGTGGAGGGTGGAGGGTGGAGAGATGTGGATGTGGGTGAATGTGGAGGGAGGGGTATGTGAGTGAGGGTGCAGGGAGGCCCTGTGAGTGAGGGTGGAGGGAGGGGTATGTGTGTGAGGGTGGAGAGATGTGGATGTGGGTGAATGTGGAGGGAGGGGTATGTGAGTGAGGGTGCAGGGAGGCCCTGTGAGTGAATGTGGAGGGAGGGGTATGTGTGTGAGGGTGGAGAGATGTGGATGTGGGTGAATGTGGAGGGAGGGGTATGTGAGTGAGGGTGCAGGGAGGCCCTGTGAGTGAGGGTGGAGTGAGGGGTATGTGTGTGAGGGTGGAGGGATGTGGATGTGGGTGAATGTGGAGGGAGGGGTATGTGAGTGAGGGTGCAGGGAGGCCCTGTGAGTGAGGGTGGAGTGAGGGGTATGTGTGTGAGGGTGGAGGGATGTGGATGTGGGTGAATGTGGAGGGAGGGGTATGTGAGTGAGGGTGCAGGGAGGCCCTGTGAGTGAGGGTGGAGGGTGGGGTATGTGTGTGAGGGTGGAGAGATGTGGATGTGGGTGAATGTGGAGGGAGGGGTATGTGAGTGAGGGTGCAGGGAGGCCCTGTGAGTGACTGCGTTGTCCCTCTCTCTGGGCCCAGGAACATGTGGCAGCTCCGGGGAGTTTGGTGGATTGAGATGATGGCGGTGGATTGAGATGATGGCGGTGGATGAGGACCGGTTGATCCTCTCCAGGGGGAGGATGACGGTGGATTGAGAGGATGGCGGTGGATGGGGACCGGTTGATCCTCTCCAGGGGGAGGATGGCGGTGGATTGAGATGATGGCGGTGGATGGGGACCGGTTGATCCTCTCCAGGGGGAGGATGGCGGTGGATTGAGATGATGGCGGTGGATGGGGACCGGTTGATCCTCTCCAGGGGGAGGATGGCGGTGGATTGAGATGATGGCGGTGGATGGGGACCGGTTGATCCTCTCCAGGGGGAGGATGGCGGTGGATTGAGATGATGGCGGTGGATGGGGACCGGTTGATCCTCTCCAGGGGGAGGATGGCGGTGGATTGAGATGATGGCGGTGGATGGGGACCGGTTGATCCTCTCCAGGGGGAGGATGGCGGTGGATTGAGATGATGGCGGTGGATGGGGACCGGTTGATCTTCTCCAGTCGCCTGGACTCTCCCATCAGTCGGCTCGCGGCCCCGCCCCTCAACGACGCGCGCTATTGCCAGGTTACTGACGTCACACTCGCGCTGCGTCCGTTTAACGGCCACACAGATTTAAAATCAACAGCCACGTGATCCCGAGCCACCTCCCCTCTCGCTGTCACTCAAATGAAGCGCGGGGCGGGTGCCGAGCCCCGATTGGTGAGCGGGGATGTCAATCAGCGACTTCTGCCCCAATCGCAGGGGCCTATTGCGGGAGGGGGCGTTATTTGAATGTGAATGTCTCACCCCCCCACCCCCCCCACGCCTTATAAAAGGGGTGCCGAATTTGGAAAAAAAAGCTGAACAAATTGTTTTTTTAAATGAATGATTAAGCACAGGTGCATGAGCAATTGGGCACTCTCTGGCTCCCATAAAAAAAGGGAGCAGGCTTGGAGGAAGGTTATGGATTTTTGGTAAAAAACTGTGAATGTAATCACTGCGCATGCCCCGGCTCTCCAATCCCCGGATGGCGCGAAGTTGGTGAAGAAGAAGGCGGTTTGGAGGGAAAATGATGTGGAGATGCCGGTGATGGACTGGGGTGGACAAATGTAAGGAATCTTACAACACCAGGTTATAGTCCAACAAATTTATTTTAAAATCACAAGCTTTCGGAGATTATCTCCTTCGTCAGATGATTGAATGAAAAGGTTCTCAAATCGCATATCTTATACGATGTTGGGACAGCATCACACCAATCAAAAGGTGTCGTTGTTATTCAAACAGGCCAGTCACGGAGAACAGCACGTCCCAGTACACTCGATATACATTGTGTCTTTTACACAGGCAGGCAGAAAGAAACTTAAAATGGCAGAGAGGGAGAGAGAGAGAATTTTAAAAAACATATAAATTTTTTCCCCCTTTTTGCTGGTGGGGTAACGTGTAGCGTGACATGAACCCAAGATCCCGGTTGAGGCCGTCCTCATGGGTGCGGAACTTGGCTATCAACTTCTGCTCGACGATTTTGCGTTGTCGTGTGTCTCGAAGGCCGCCTTGGAGTACGCTTACCCGAAGGTCGGTGGATGAATGTCCATGACTGCTGAAGTGTTCCCCGACTGGGAGGGAACCCTCCTGTTTGGCGATTGTTGCGCGGTGTCCGTTCATCCGTTGTCGCAGCGTCTGCATGGTCTCGCCATGCAACGTATGAGGTAAATGGCGGCGGAGGCGGAACGGGTGAAATGGAGAGAGAGAGACCGACCCAGGAGGGAAGGACATGTCCCCCTTTGTGTGTGGAGAGGCCCCGAGAGATGTTTCCCCTCCAATTCCCCACCAACTATCGATAGTTTCAGTCAGTGGGTTTATCCTCAGGCGAAGAGTGGGCCGGATTTCCCGTCATTCATTCCTTTCTGGGCAAAAACAGCAAAAGAAAAGCGGCCCCACCGGGACTAAGAAAAGAAATGAAGGAAAGGATTAGATGGAAAGAGGAGTGAGATAAAGTGAGCAGAAAAAGCAGGAAGGCTGAGGATTGGGAGCAGTTTAGAATTCAACAAAAAAGGAGCAAGAGATTGAGAGGAAAAGCAGAGGATGAGAGTAAAGGTGGAAGGAAGATCAAAGCGGACTGGAAAAGATTGTCCAAGGATGGAAAAAGAACAAGATTAGTGAAGACAAGTGTGGGTCGGTGAGGGTGAGAAAGGGGAGAATTTCTAATGGGGAACAAGGACTGACTGGGTTTCACTGGGCAGCTGTCTGTGTCCCACCTGATGGGGAGCGTTGATCATCACACTGAGAAATGTTCAATCCCAGAGCAAACCGATGGTGTATTGGTGCAAAGGGGCATCCTCATCACACTCACCGATATACAGGGGCATCCTCATCACACCCACCGATACACAGGGGCATCCTCATCACACTCACCGATATACAGGGGCATCCTCGCTCACACTCACCGATACACAGGGGCATCCTCGCTCACACTCACCGATACACAGGGGCATCCTCATCACACTCACCGATACACAGGGGCATCCTCGCTCACACTCACCGATACACAGGGGCATCCTCATCACACTCACCGATACACAGGGGCATCCTCGCTCACACTCACCGATACACAGGGGCATCCTCATCACACTCACCGATACACAGGGGCATCCTCACTCACCGATACACAGGGGCATCCTCGTCACACTCACCGATACACAGGGGCATCCTCATCACACTCACCGATACACAGGGGCATCCTCGCTCACACTCACCGATACACAGGGGCATCCTCATCACACTCACCGATATACAGGGGCATCCTCATCACACTCACCGATACACAGGGGCATCCTCATCACACTCACCGATACACAGGGGCATCCTCGCTCACACTCACCGATACACAGGGGCATCCTCGCTCACACTCACCGATATACAGGGGCATCCTCATCACACTCACCGATATACAGGGGCATCCTCGCTCACACTCACCGATATACAGGGGCATCCACGTCACACTCACCGATATACAGGAGCATCCTCGTCACACTCACCGATACACAGGGGCATCCTCATCACACTCACCGATATACAGGGGCATCCTCGCTCACACTCACCGATACACAGGGGCATCCTCATCACACTCACCGATACACAGGGGCATCCTCGCTCACACTCACCGATACACAGGGGCATCCTCATCACACTCACCGATACACAGGGGCATCCTCGCTCACACTCACCGATACACAGGGGCATCCTCATCACACTCACCGATACACAGGGGCATCCTCGCTCACACTCACCGATACACAGGGGCATCCTCATCACACTCACCGATACACAGGGGCATCCTCGCTCACACTCACCGATACACAGGGGCATCCTCGTCACACTCACCGATACACAGGGGCATCCTCATCACACTCACCGATACACAGGGGCATCCTCGCTCACACTCACCGATACACAGGGGCATCCTCATCACACTCACCGATATACAGGGGCATCCTCATCACACTCACCGATACACAGGGGCATCCTCATCACACTCACCGATACACAGGGGCATCCTCGCTCACACCGATATACAGGGGCATCCTCGCTCACACTCACCGATATACAGGGGCATCCTCGTCACACTCACCGATACACAGGGGCATCCTCGCTCACACTCACCGATACACAGGGGCATCCTCGCTCACACTCACCGATATACAGGGGCATCCTCGCTCACACTCACCGATATACAGGGGCATCCTCGTCACACTCACCGATACACAGGGGCATCCTCGTCACACTCACCGATATACAGGGGCCTCCTCGTCACACTCACCGATACACAGGGGCATCCTCGCTCACACTCACCGATACACAGGGGCATCCTCGCTCACACTCACCGATACACAGGGGCATCCTCGCTCACACTCACCGATATACAGGGGCATCCTCGCTCACACTCACCGATATACAGGGGCATCCTCGCTCACACTCACCGATATACAGGGGCATCCTCGTCACACTCACCGATACACAGGGGCATCCTCGTCACACTCACCGATATACAGGGGCATCCTCGTCACACTCACCGATACACAGGGGCATCCTCGCTCACACTCACCGATACACAGGGGCATCCTCGCTTACACTCACCGATACACAGGGGCATCCTCATCACACTCACCGATATACAGGGGCACCTTTGCTCACACTCACTGATATACAGAGGCTTCCTCGCTCACATACTCACTGAAACACAGAGGCATCCTCGCTCATATCCTCACTGATCGACAGGGACACCCTCACTCACACAATCATTCACCGATACACAGGGGCATCCTCGCTCACACTCACCGATATACAGGGGCATCCTCGCTCACACCGATATACAGGGGCATCCTCGCTCACACTCACCGATATACAGGGGCATCCTCGTCACACTCACCGATATACAGGGGCATCCTCGTCACACTCCCTGATATACAGGGGCATCCTCGTCACACTCACCGAGACACGGGCATCCTCGTCACACTCACCGATACACAGGGGCATCCTCGTCACACTCACCGATAACCAGGGGTATCCTCGTCACACTCACCGATATACAGGGGCATCCTCGTCACACTCACCGAGACACGGGCATCCTCGTCACACTCACCGATACACAGGGTCATCCTCGCTCACACTCACCGATACACAGGGGCATCCTCGCTCACACTCACCGATACACAGGGGCATCCTCGCTCACACTCCGATACACAGGGGCATCCTCGCTCACACTCACCGATATACAGGGGCATCCTCGTCACACTCCGATATACAGGGGCATCCTCGTCACACTCACTGATATGCAGGGGCATCCTCGCTCACACACACTCACTGAAAAAAAGGGGCATCCTCGCTCACACTCACTCATATAAATGGACATCTCCCAGTTCAGATCGAATGAGTTCACCACATTTGGATCCCCACAAGCTACTGAGTGAATGGATTAACGCTTTCTTACCAAATCTTCAAAGAAGCCAGACATCAAATCATGCACAACAACAATTTATTGACTTGAAAATAATAATTATCATTATTTAAACATTGAGTATAGCAAAAAATAATTACATATAAACAGTTGTAGACAGGGTCACCCAGCAATTTTAATAAGTAATATGCAGATACTTAACACAATGAATAACCGATTGCAAAAGCAGCTGAGAGGATCACCGTAATTCAGCATGAGCTGGATCACTGATTATCACATTACAGTTTAAATCAGTGTCTGACACGACTGCAGATTGATGAGATTAATTTAGGATTAACTATTTAGATATCTGACAATTTAATGTCATTCGATTGCCAGTCCACGGAACACATCAGAGAATAAATTCACCTCGGGCGTTAGAGCAAAACGGGCGAGAGCGAATTGGCATCTCGTTTTCCGCTCTGCCTGATTTTATTTTCCATTGACTGTTGCTTTCACCGATGAGATGTTAAACCAGGGCCCACTCTCTGTTTCAGTGGATGGAACAGATCCGGCAACACGAACACAAGAGATGGGGAGTCCCCTGTTGTTCCGATCAACATGAATCCAATGTTGACCCGGTGTCCCACTGCAGCCCAGACTGAGCCCCACCCTGGGCCCTTCCTGTCTGGACATTGAACTAGTGTCTCACTGCAGCCCAGACTGAACCCCACCCTGGGCCCTTCCCGTCTGTACATTGACCCAGTGTCCCACTGCAGCCCAGACTGAGCCCCACCCTGGGCCCTTCCTGTCTGGACATTGAACGAGTGTCTCACTGCAGCCCAGACTGAGCCCCAACCTGGGCCCTTCCCGTCTGTACATAGACCCAGTGTCCCACTGCAGCCCAGACTGAGCCCCACCCTGGGCCCTTCCTGTCTTCACATTGACCCAGTGTCCCACTGCAGCCCAGACTGAGCCCCACCCTGGGCCCTTCCTGTCTTTACATTGACCCAGTGTCCCACTGCAGCCCAGACTGAGCCCCACCCTGGGCCCTTCCTGTCTTCACATTGACCCAGTGTCCCACTGCAGCCCAGACTGAGCCCCACCCGGGGCCCTTCCTGTCTTCACATTGACCCAGTGTCCCACTGCAGCCCAGACTGAGCCCCACCCTGGGCCCTTCCCGTCTGTACATAGACCCAGTGTCCCACTGCAGCCCAGACTGAGCCCCACCCTGGTCCCTTCCTGTCTGTACATTGACCCAGTGACCCACTGCAGCCCAGACTGAGCCCCACCCTGGGCCCTTCCTGTCTGTACATTGACCCAGTGACCCACTGCAGCCCAGACTGAGCTTCACCCTGGGCCCTTCCTGTCTGTACATTGACCCACTGCAGCCCAGACTGAGCCCCACCCTGGTCCCTTCCTGTCTGTACATTGACCCAGTGTCCCACTGCAGCCCAGACAGAGCCCCACCCTGGGCCCTTCCTGTCTGTACATTGACCCAGTGACCCACTGCAGCCCAGACTGAGCGCCACCCTGTGCCCTTCCTCTCTGTCCATAGACCCAGTGTCCCACTGCAGCCCAGAATGAGCCCCACCCTGGGCCCTTCCTGTCTGTACATTGACCCAGTGTCCCACTGCAGCCCAGACAGAGCCCCACCCTGGGCCCTTCCTGTCTGTACATTGACCCAATGTCCCCCTGCAGCCCAGACTGAGCCCCACCCTGTGCCCTTCCTGTCTGTACATTGATCCAGTGCCCCATTGGGGACCATCCAGCCCCGGATATCCTGCAGAATCAGCGCTGTGGGACCGGGTGACTGAGTCTCGTGACCCTGTTAATGGGCCTCTGACGTCACAGTGGGAGACGACGCTCGCTCAGCTCGAGCTGGAAACCGTTAAAGGGCCGTTCGGATTTAAACCTGGAGCGCGGCCGGTTAAAGGGGAGGGACAGAGAATCGGCCAAAAATGTTCATTTCATGAGACCAGGAATGGTTATAAATTGAAACGTTCACACTGTCACACTCAGTCCGGGTCTGGTATCCTGCAGGGATTTCAGCTGATTCTTTCCTTTTGAACTGAACCGATTCCCCCCCAGCCTGAAACAGATTAAAGAGTAAACAGGAAATAAACAGATTGAACAACAGTGTAAATAACAGGGAGACTGGGGTTAATATTTCAATAATAATTAGACAAATATTACCCATAAAAGGGACTGAATCCCATTGATATTTTATTTATTACAATAAACATTAACACAAACACTCACTGGATCCACTCCAGACTCCTGCAGGACAGTATGAGGGAGCGGAGAGCGGGGACAGATCGGTCTGTGAAGGAGTTTGATCCCAGGTTCAGACCCGTCAGTGACCGGTTTGTACTGAGAGCGGAGACGAGATCCTTGGTACAAGAATCTGTGAGACCGACACCATCCAGTCTGGGGATCAGAGAGAGAAATGACAATAAATCAGCGTAAATCACAGCGTAGGTTAATTAATTTTTTTTATTCGTTCAAGGGATGTGGGCGTCGCTGGCGAGGCCAGGATTTATTGCCCATCCCTAATAACAATACTGATATTAACACTACATTATTAGTAACACTATTACTGATACTAATAATAATGTACAGTGTTTAATAGCAACACTATTAATCTTTATTGCAAGAATGAGGAAGTCTTGGTACAATTGTGCAGGGCTTTGGGGAGACCTCACCTGGAGTATTGTGTACAGTTCTGGTCTCCTCACATAAGGAAGGATATATTTGCCTTCGAGGGGGTGCATCGAAGGTTCACTAGTTTTGATACCTGAGATGAGTGGTTTGTCCTTGGAGGAGAGACTGAGTAGAATGGGCTTACTTGCTGGAGTTTCGAAGAATGAGAGGTGATCTCATTGAAACACATAAAATTCTTAGAGCGCTTGACAGGGTAGATGCCGAAAGGCTGTTGCCCCTGGCTGGAGAGTCTAGAACAAGGGGTCACAGTCTCAGGATAAGGGGTCGGCCGTTTAGGACTGAGATGAAGAAAAATATTTTCACTCAGAGGGTTGTAAATCTTTGGAATTCTTTACCACAGAGGGCTGTGGATGCTGATTCATTGAATATATTCAAGGCTGAGATTGATCGATTTTTGGTCACTAAGGGAATCAAGTTATATGGGAATAGGGCAAAAAAGTAAAGTTGATGTCGAAGATCAGCCATGATCTTATTGAATGGTGAAGCAGGCTCGAGGGGCCGGCATGGCCGACTCCTGCTCCTATATCTTTTTTCTTACGATTACTAATAACAATGTAGTGTTTATTAATAACACTATTACTGACACTAATAATAATGTAGTGTGTATTAATAACACTTTTGCTGATACTGATCATAATGTACAGTGTTAGATATACAGTTATTATAAACACAATCTCTCACAGTCTGATACTTACTGCAATTTCAGTATTTTACAGTTTGGTGTATTAATAACACTATTACCGTTACTGATAATATTGAACAGTGTTTATTATAACATGACTGATACTGATAATGTACAATATTTATTAATAACACTAATATTGACACTAATAATGAACAGTGTGTATTAATAACACTATTACTGATACTAATAATGTACTGTTTATTAATGACACTTCCTGATACCAAAAATGTGTTTATTAATAATACTATTACTGATATTATTAAACGCTGACATTATTAGTATCAGTAATATTGATATTCATAAACACTGTACATTATTTTCAGTAATAGTGCTATTAATAAACACTGTACATTATTAGTAACACTATTACTGACACTAATAATAATGTACAGTGTTAGACTTTCAGTAATTTTAAACACAATCTCACAGTCTGGTATTTACACCAGTTCCTGCACTTTACAGTCCGGATTCCTCAGAGCCACAGCCTCCTGAATCTCCCACTTTATTATTACGCAGGGACAGATCCATCAGTGACCGGTTTGTACTGAGAACGGAGGCCAGAACCTTGTTACAAGAGTTTGTAAAGCCAACATTTTCCAACCTGGTGATTGGAAAGATTATATATCACGAATATCAGGATAAGATGCAGCCTGGGTGAGATTGTACATGTGCAGGGACAAAGATCAGGTGGTATCACATTGGGAGCCTGTTATACGGTCTGTCCAATATCCCATTCCTCTGACATCAGTAGGACCGGATATCCAGAGTGTCCGACAACGGGTGGCAAATGGGATTCAGTCTATTTTCCGTCCTCATTCACGTACAATTTCACTCCCAGCATTTATTACACTATTATTGATACTAATAATAATGTGCAGTGTCAGACATCCAGTTATTATAAACACAATCTCACACAGTCTGATACTTACCCCAGTTCCTGTATTTTACAGTCCGGTTTCCTCAGAGCCGCAGACAGTGGTTTCACTCCTGAATCTCCCAGTTTATTGCTCCCCAGTCTAAACACAAAGAGAGAGAGAGAAACATACAGGGGTGAATTTTAGCAGGGAGCCAGGAAGAGGGTGGGTCGGAATTCCTAACAGGAAACACGGAAGGGATGATTTTGACGTTAAGGACATCTTCCATGTTTTTCTGTTGGTTTCCGGCCCGTCAGGCTGGCTGTCAGTCGGAGAGGAGAGCATCCAGAGAGTGGATGGCAGAAGGTAACTTTTAGATGGGGAGGGGGGCATCGGAGGTTGTGGGAGTGAGGTTTTGAAGATCTTGGGGGGGTGGGTGCATTGGAGATCACAGGGCAGTCAGAGATCACCAATGGGTCGGAGATCACGGGGGTGTCAGAGATCGTGGGGGGGAGGGCTGACCCATTGCCTGTGCAGGTTCGCAGCTTGTTGGGCTTCTGGGAAAACACCACTGCTCCTCCAGGCCCACAAGCGGTCACGGACCTGTTGATCCAGGCATTCTCGCCTCCTCTCATATGGCCCACAGGAGATAAAAATTTTTTTAAAAACAATTAAAATGGATGCCCTCAGCCTTCTTACACGATTCCAACGATTGACCTGCCACCTGAGAGCAGATTTCATCACCCGCCCCTCGACCAGCCTCCTTTGGAGGCGAGTTGGGATCAGGTTTTACTCCTTTACCATATTTGCCTTCAAACCCGATCTCAACACACCCGTTCGTGGGGTTCAAATTAACCCCATTGAATCAAGCACTGGATCTGATTCAAATTTTGTGTCTCCAATATTACAGGTAAACAGAGGTGCAACATCAGAAAATTGATGAAACTTTGGTGATAATGTAAAACGGGAGTTATCGGATCGGCTGCCCGTTATACCCCTCTCCCGTTATACATCACCCCGCCCGTTATACCCACCTCCCGTTATAACCCCCCTCCCGTTAGATTTTCCTTTCAGATGTAAGATATTGGCCCGTAAATTGCTCAGAGCAGTGAACCAGCACTGGGCACCGTGCATTAGATTTAAAGTCACCCACTAAGTTAGTGCATTCTTTTGTCAGTAACTTTCTTGAACTGTGAGATTAAATAACATCAGAATTCTTTGCCGAGCTGTGCGGGTGTAAAAGGATCTCTCAAAACCATCAATCAACTGGACAGACTAAAATCCAGGAAGTGCCCAATAATATATTACAAAATGACGGAGACAGTGAAATAAAGAGAGGATAATATTAAAAGACGGGGATAAAAGACACAGAAGGAAAAAAAAAATTAATTGACCTCTAGGTCAGAGACAAGCCCAGTCATGAATAAGTATTTGTTGACAAAGATCCACTCTCATTCTCCCCCGGAGAATTTTACCCTGGTCCTGTTGTTAGTTTGTAAAGTTTTTATGACTCTGCCCCTCTTTGGTTAAACTGGAAGGTGCTTTTCTTTTCAACTACTCAAAAAACATTTGCAGAAACAAACAAGCAGTTACCTTAACACCTGGCATTTGTGCAGTACGGGTCCCAGCCGCTGGAGTCCTTCACACTGAATGGTGCAGTACTGTAGATCGAGGTGTTTTATTTCATCACAGAGTCCAATGACATGAGACAGCACCGCACAGTCAATCGGGGTCAGTCGCAATCCACTAAATGTAAATATTTCCACAGATCCCACTGTGACCCGAGCCAGTGTTTGATTCTGAGACTCAAACAGGTAGTGGAATGTGTTCAGGAGGTCCCTTTTACCGGTTTCACTCTCTGTGTTTCCAATCTCTCCTTCAACCTTCTCCTTCACCCAGTCAATCACTCCGCAGATTGTTTGATGACAAAATGGACCGAGAAACTCCTCCAGGGGCCGAGCTGACCGTGAGGATGAGAGACCAACAACAAAACGGAGAAATATCTCAAATCTCCCATCTTCCTTGCTGTGGGCTTCACTGAGGAGTTTCCCGATGTCCCCAGGATCTGGAGTCAGGAATTGTGCGAGTGCGGCTACAAACTCTTGGATGGTGAGGTGCGGGAATGTGTAAACCACACTCTGGGCAGAATCATCTCTCTCCAAAAGTTCCATCATGAACCCAGACAGGAACTGGGAAGGTTGCAGATTGTACTTGATCAAATCTCCATTTCTAAACACAATCTTCTTCTCAGAGACTCCAGTGAAGGCCATCTCACCGATCTTCAGTAACACATCACGGGGGGATTCAATCTCTCGGCCATGGTTTTTCAGAATGTTGTAAATATAGTAGGAGTATAGTTGGGTGATGGTCCTGGGAAATCCATGCTGTTTCCTGTCTCTCTGTGTGAAGAAGGGACCCAGTGACAGACCTAGGATACAGCAGTAGGAAGGGTTGCAACACATGGTGTACAGGATCTCGTTCTCCTCCACATGTTTGAAAACAGCTGCTGCCACCGCCTGATCTTCAAAAAACTTGTTGAAATATTCCTTCCGTTCTTCACCAACAAATCCCAGGATTTCAGCCCAGACACTGATCTCAGCCTTTTCCAATAAACGTAATGCAGTGGGGCGGCTGGTCACTAGCACTGAACACCCCGGGAGCAGCTTGTGCTGTATTAAACTGTACACAATGTCAGACACTTCACACTGGTCTTCAGGATCTGTGCACATGTACTGAGGTTCTGTATTTCTCCGATTATCAGCAAAATCGATACTGTCCTTGAATTCATCTAAACCATCGAATATAAACAGTAATCCCTCTGGGTTCTTCCAGAGCTCTCCCAGAATATTCCTCAAGTAAGGATACAGATCCAGTATCAGATTCCTCAGGTTTATTCTACAGTTAATAGCGTTCAAATCCCGGAATTTAAAACTGAAAACAAATTGAAAGTGTGGGTATATTTTCCCAGTGGCCCAGTCATAAACAATCTTTTGTACCATTGTTGTTTTTCCAATCCCCGCGACTCCACTCACTGCTGCTGAACTCCCAGATTTGGATTCTCTCTGGGATAAACTGCTCTGGAACAATTGATCAGTTCGGATTTTTTCCAGTTCTCTCCGGAGATGTTTTTCTCTCCACTCTTCATTGTCTCGGCCTCTTGCCAGCAGTTCATGTTCTACAAGTGTCCGATCTCGAACAGTAGAAATGACCGTTAGCTCAGTGTATAGACTGACCAGCTGGAAAATCTTAACCTTCTCCTTTATTAGGATCGTGTTCACTCTCAGTGTTTCAGTTTGGACCCGGAGTGTTTCCTTGTGTTTCTGTTGAACATCTTCAATTAGAACAGACAGAAAGTGGTTCTCAATGTTAGTTGCATTGATATAAAAACAAATTCTCAATATCACTTTACTATTCAGTAAAATGTTCCGAGATTTAATTCACAGCTTCAATAGAGGTGTGAGCTGAGAAAAGTTTCAAATCTTCACTTGATTCTAATATTTAGTGAACATGGAGATTTCTATGAAGGTGATATTTTCTCTCTGATGATTAATACTATCAGCCCTGCCCTGTACTATCGACGTCTCATTATAATTCCACACATTATCCTGGTTATGTGACAGTGCAAGTTCTCGTGGATCAATCTATGAAATTGTCAGTGGTGCTGACCTTCTGCGGAAATGAGTATCAGCGGGAGAGGGACAGACTGTGAATGGACAGAAGTTCCACTGTTATTGTATCAGACCTCGGGTAGGTTATCTGGGATATTGTGGGCATTGGGAGAGGGACAGACTGTGAATGGACAGAAGTTCCACTGTTATTGTATCAGACCTCAGGCAGGTTATCTGGGATATTGTGGGCACTGGGAGAGAGACAGACTGTGAATGGACAGGAGTTAAATTCTTATTGTTTCAGGACTCGGGTATGTTATCTGGGATATTACCGACACTTCTATAGTCACCTGATCACAGGTAAAGATTACTGCCATTCTGAAGGTACAGAGGGGAATCAGAAAGATGATTTAAGGTATTGGAGTTTCGGTTGAGGGAATGGTGAGAGGGTTTGATATATTTTGTTTGGGCAAGAAACTTCGGTATTGAAATGTTTGTGGAATTCCAAAATTAGTAAGGATACAGAACATAAGAACAAAAGAAATAGGAGCAGGAGTAGACGACACGGCCCCTCAAGCCTGCTCCGCCATTCAATAAGATGATGGCTGATCTCCTCAAATCCATTTGCCCTACTCTCCACTGATTCCCTTCATGTCCAAAAACCTATCGATCTGTCTTGAATATAATCATCAGAAAAAGGAAACAGGCTCACAATCAACAAAATAAGAAATAACAGAGAAAATTTAAAGTCAGAAATACGAAGGGAAATCAGTGTATCAGGATCCTGCCAGGTGTGTATGGGGATTCACAGTGTATCGGGATCCTGCCAGGTGTGTATGGGGATTCAGAGTGCATCGGGATCCTGCCAGGTGTGTATGGGGATTCAGAGTGCATCGGGATCCTGCCAGGTGTGTATGGGGATTCACAGTGTATCAGGATCCTGCCAGGTGCGTATGGGGATTCAGGGTGTATCAGGATCCTGCCAGGTGTGTATGGGGATTCAGAGTGTATCAGGATCCTGCCAGGTGTGTATGGGGATTCAGGGTGTATCAGGATCCTGCCAGGTGTATGTGGGGATTCACAGTGTATCAGGATCCTGCCAGGTGTGTATGGGGATTCACAGTGTATCAGGATCCTGCCAGGTGTGTATGGAGATTCAGGGTGTATCAGGATCCTGCCAGGTGTATATGGGGATTCACAGTGTATCAGGATCCTGCCAGGTGTGTATGGGGATTCAGGGTGTATCAGGATCCTGCCAGGTGTATATGGGGATTCACAGTGTATCAGGATCCTGCCAGGTGTGTATGGGGATTCACAGTGTATCAGGATCCTGCCAGGTGTGCATGGGGATTCAGAGTGTATCAGGATCCTGACAGGTGTGAACGCTTTTTCACAACTGTTAGCAATCAGCAACTGGATTAGCTGGAGTAATAAAACATCTGCAAATTTACAAATAATTGGGAACAGCGAATAGTAACGGATCACGCAGACGATTTGAAGATTGACAAATCAAAATCAAACTTTATTCTGTTCCCTCCACCCTTTCACTTTGATTCCCAGATTCTGACAATCTCTAAAAAGACTACAAACATTTTGATTCTCAGAAGTGAAATAAACGGTTTGAAATCCCCATTTCATCACTTACCTTTCACGTGACTGGGTATTTCAGATAAACCTCGTCCGATGTTCATATAATCAAATGGATCAGGACCTGTTTAAATCAATGAGCTTTCATGAAATCAGATCTGTGTAATAATAGTAAATTCTGCAGTGTTTCAATCTGAAATTGAATTCAATGTATGATTTTACCGTACCAAGTTCCTGAATCTCTTTCAGTATTTTGTCCAACTTTGGTACCACATGGTGCATTTTCACAAAGGATTCCCACATCACCCTTCGGGCCCGAGAGCCTTTCTCCATCACCAGATTTAGGAGAAGTTTGGAACTGTCCACCCTGTTTCCCTTCTCCACGAGCTCAGTGACTTTCTGTAAAGAATAATAATGAATATATTGAGGAGTGGAGTGAGAGACAAAGACTGTGAATTGAAGGAAAGCAGCTGCTCCGTGATGGGATCTCCCAGTTTATATTGAGGAGTGGAGTGAAAGACAAAGACTGAGAATGAGAAGGAAAGGAGCTGCTCAGTGATGGGATCTCCCAGTTTATATTGAGGAGTGGAGTGAAAGACAAAGACTGAGAATGAGAAGGAAAGGAGCTGCTCAGTGATGGGATCTCCCAGTTTATATTGAGCACAGAAAGTAATCACTGGACCGGGTACTGATCCATTCTGCACATGGGCAAAATATTCTGTTAACATCTTGATTCATCAACAACAACATAGCACCTTTAATATAGAAAAATGTCCCACAGCGATTCACAGGAACGGAATCAGACAATGGGCCTGAGACAAAGGAGGGCATATTATTAGGGATGACCAAAAGCTGGATAAAGAATCAAATTTTAAGGAGAAGACGGAGATAGAGAGGCGGAAGGTTTTAGAGAGTGAATTCCAGAGCCCGGGTCCAAAAACTACAGAATGCTAAGCCACCGGTGGTAGGACGATGGGGAGAGGCACAAGATGCCAGAATCAGAGCAATAGAGAATTCTAGTGAAGACCATGAAGTGATTTAAACAGGAGGATGGGAATTAAAAATTGAAGTCATTCGAGAACTGTGAGGCAATAGGTGAACGAGCACAGGTGTGAGAGGTGAGCGGGACGGGGGAGGGACAGGTTACAGGCAGCAGCGTTTTGGATGTGTTGAAGTTTACAGAAGGCGGAGGATGGGAAGCCGGCCAGGAGAGCATCGGAATAGTTGAGGCCGGAGGAAATTTCCTCCAATTAAATATTGGGAAGACCAAAACCATCCCTTTGTCACTTCCAGGCTCCACTATTCCAATGGTCTCCTGGCCGGCCTCCCACATTCCAGCCTCCGTAAACTTGAGCTCATCCAAAACTCTGCTTCTCATGGCCTAACTTGCACCAAGTCCCATTTACACATCACCCCTGTGCTTGCTGACCTACACTGGCTCATGGTCCGGAAACTGATCAATTTTAAAATTCCTATCCATGTGCTCAAATCCTACCATGGCCTCCCCCCTCCCTATCTCTGTAACCCCCTCCAGCCCGACAATCCCCTTAGATCTCTGCACTCCTCCAATTCTGGCCTCTTGCGCATCCCTGATTGTCTTCACTCCACAATTGGTGGCCGTGCCTTCAACTGCCTAGGCCCTAAGTCTGGAATTCCCTCCCGAAACCTCTCCAACTCTCTACCTCTCTCTCCTTTCCTTTCAGACGCTCCTCAAAACTGCCTCTTTGACCAAGCTTCTGATCACCTCTCCTAATATCTCTTCATGTGGCTCGTTTTTTTTGGTCATCGCTCCTGTGAAGCGCATTGGGACGTTTTACTGTATTAAAGGCACTGTATAAACGCATGTTGCTGTTGTCATTACCCTGTCCTCTCTCTGTGCAGATACTGACGGATCAGTTGGGTATTATCATCTCTTCCTATCATTGGTGCAGATTCAGGATATTTGTAGTTTTATCCATTTCTTCCCAATTTGGCCTGTTTCTGTCCTGAAACATTCTATGATTCTAAGATGTGATATTCTGTCAGCTCTGTTCTGTGATGTTTAAATAATCCAAACTCATTCTGTGTCCCTCCCACTTACCCGATGTTCCTGTCCACTGAAATGCCTCTCGTATGTTAACAACGAGCTGACTCCGTCCACCCCTCCTTCAATCGCCTGTTCGAGTCTGTCCCGGTAGAATTTCGTCAACTGGAACAGCTGGTAATCGTCGCACTTTGTCAGGAACTCAGTGATTGCAGTGTTCGGATCTGTGAACAAAAATGGAGAAAACTAAACACATTATCGACTTTCTATCCGGGCGGCTACATTTCCTCTCACACCAAACGGCTGAAGCCTCCTGTGAGCCACATTATCAAACACCTTCTGAAAACCCATATACACCGCATGTGCTACATCCCATTGATCTTTCTAGTCACCTCTCAACAAAGCTGTATCAGATTTGTCAAATATATTTGTCTACAGCTAATCGGTTCCAGCCTCCCCGATCGCCCTCTGTATCTCTAAATGTTCACTAATTCGACCTGGAATTACAGATTCAAGGAGTTTGCCCACTACTGACTAAGACTAATGGTCTCTATTTACCTGGTATATCTTATCTCCCTCTTGAACAGAGACATTAGCAAAGCGAACACTGCTATTCAAGGGAGGGACGGAGGGAGGAAACAGGGAACTGTGGGCCAGTCAGCCTGACATCAGTCATAGAATCATAGAATGGTTACAGCACGGAAAGAGGCCATTCGGCCCATCGAGTCCGCACCAGCTCTATGCAAGAGCAATCCAGCTAGTCCCACTCCCCCACCCTATCCACGTAGCCCTACAATTTTTTTCCTTTCCAGTACTTATCCAGTTCCCTTTTGAAGGCCATGATTGAATCTGCCTCCATCACACCCTCTGGCAGTGCATTCCAGATCCTAACCACTCGCTGTGTGAAGAAGTTTTTCCTCATGTCACCTTTGGTTCTTTTGCCAATCACCTTAAATCTACATCCTCTGATTCTTGACCCTTCTGTCAATGGGAACAGTTTCTCTCTATCCACTGTCTGGACCCTTCATGATTTTTAATACTTCTATCAAATCTCCTCTCAAACTTCTCTGCTCTATGGAGACCAATCCCAGCTTCTCCAGTCTATCCATGTAACCGAAGTCCCTCATCCCTGGAACCATTCCAGTAAATATCTTCTGCACCCTCCTTCCTAAAGTGCGGCGCCCAGAACTTGACAAAATGCTCCAGTTGTAACCAAACCAGTGTTTTATAAAGGTTCATCATAACTTTGTTGCTTTTATACTCTATGCCTCTATTTATAAAGCCCAGGACCCTGTATGCTTTTTAACCACTTTCTCAACCTGCCCTACTACCTTCAATGATTTGTGCACATATACCCCCAGATCTCTCTGTTCCTGCACCATTTTTAGAATTATACCATTTAGTTATTATTGCCTCTCCTCGTTCTTCCTACCAAAATGCATCACTTCGCACTTCTCTGCGTTAAACTTCATCTGTCATGACTCCACCCATTCGACCAGCCTGTCCATGTCCTCTTGAAGTCTATCACAATCCTCCTCACTGTTCACAACACTTCCAAGTTTTGTGTCATCTGCAAATTTTGAATTCTGTCGTCGAGAAAATGCTGGAATCTATTAATAAGGACATTGCAACGGGACACTTAGAAAATCATAATATGATTAGGCAGAGTCAACGTAGATTTGTGAAAGGGAAATCGTGTTTGACCAATTTATTAAGAGTTTTTTGAGGATGCAACTAGCAGGGTAGATAAAGGGGAACCAGTGGATGTTGTATATTTGGATTTCCAGAAGGTATTCATAGAGTCATAGAGTCATACAGCACGGATAGAGGCCCTTCGGCCTATCGTGTCCGCGCCGGCCATCAATCCCATATTCCAGCATTTGATCCGTAGCCTTGTATGCTATGGCATTTCAAGTGCTCATCCAAATGCTTCTTGAATGTTCTGAGGGTTCCTGCCTCCACAACCCTCTCAGGCAGTGAGTTCCAGACTCCAACCACCCTCTGGGTGAAAAAGTTATTTCTCAAATCCCCTCTAAACCTCCCTCCTTTTACCTTGAATCTATGCCCCCTTGTTATAGAACCCTCAACGAAGGGAAAAAGCTCCTTAGTATCCATCCTATCTATGCCCCTCATAATTTTGTACACCTCAATCATGTCCCCCCTCAGCCTCCTCTGCTCCAAGGAAAACAAACCCAATCTTCCCAGTCTCTCTTCATAGCTGAAGCGCTCCAGCCCTGGTAACATCCTGGTGAATCTCCTCTGCACCCTCTCCAAAGCGATCACATCCTTCCTGTAGTGTGGCGACCAGAACTGCACACAGTACTCCAGCTGTGGCCTAACCAGTGTTTTATACAGCTCCATCATAACCTCCTTGCTCTTATATTCTATGCCTCGGCTAATAAAGGCAAGTATCCCATATGCCTTCTTTACCACCTTATCTACCTGTTCCGCCGCCTTCAGGGATCTGTGAACTTGCACACCAAGATCCCTCTGACCCTCTGTCTTGCATAGGGTCTTCCCATTCATTGTGTATTCCCTTGCCTTGTTAGTCCCTCCAAAGTGCATCACCTCGCACTTTTCCGGGTTAAATTCCATTTGCCACTGTTCCGCCCATCTGACCAACCCATCTATATCGTCCTGCAGACAGAGGCTATCCTCCTCGCTATTTACCACCCTACCAATTTTTGTATCATCAGCGAACTTACTGATCATACCTTTTACATTCGATAAGGTTGTTATACAAGATAAGGGCTCATGGGGTTGTGGGGGAGGAATATATTGACATGGATAGAGGATTGGTTAATGGACAGAAAACAGACAGTAGAAATAAGCGGATCATTTTCAGGTTGGCAGGCTGTAACTAGTGGGGTGCCACAACGATCAGTGCTTAGGCCTCAACTATTTACAATCTATATTAATGGCTTAGATGAGTCTAATGTATCCAAGTTTGCTGACAATACAAAGCTAGGTGGAAAGTATGCAGTGAGGAGGACACAAAGAGGCTGCAAAGGGATTTAGACAGGTTAATTGAGTGGGTGAGAAGGTGGCAGATGAAGTATAAAGTGAGGAAATATGAGGTTATTCACTTTGGGAGGAACAATAGAAAAACAGAATAATTGTAAATGGTGAGAAACTATTAAATGTTGGTGTTCAGAGGGATTTGGGTTGATTGCACATGAAACAGAACGTTAATTGGCAGGCACAGCAAGCAATTAGGAAGGGAAATGTTACGCTGGTCTTTATTGCAGAGGGGTTGGAGTACAAAAGTAAGGAAGTCTTGCTGCAATTGCACAGGGCTTGGTGAGGCCACACCTGTGCACAGGTTTTGGACTCTATCGAAGAGAAGAGAGATTGAGGAGAATGGGCCTATTCACAGTGCATCAGGATCCTCCCAGGTGTGTATGGGGATTCACAGTGTATCAGGAGTTCAGAAGAATGAGAGGTGATCTCATTGAAACATAAGATTCTGAGAGGGCTTGACAGGGTAGATGCTATGAGGCTGTTTCCCTGATTGGAGTGCCTAGAACTAGGAGGCATGGTCTCAGGATAAGGGGTCGGCCATTTAGGTCTGACATGAGGAGACATTTCTTCATTCAGAGGGCTGTAGATGCTGAGTCATTGAGTATATTCAAGGCTGAGATCGATAAGACTTTTGGACTCGAAGGGAGTCAAAGAATATGGGGATAGGGCGGGAAAATGGAGTTGATGTTGAAGATCAGCCCTGATTTTATTGAATGGCAGAGCAGGCTCGAGGGACCTACTGCCGCCCCTATTCCTTATGTTCTTATTATTTTGGCACTTTCTAATCCATCAGCAAAATGTTTATATCCAAAGTTGCCTCCCTGACTTCCATTAACCGCATTAGTTGTGGGTCCAATGGCTTATCAACTTTGACGATTTTTGTCAGATCCAAATCCTTCTCTAGTTATCTCTAACTCTGGTCCCACATCCTCCTCCAGTGCACCGAGATTCGCATGACCATCAGCGTTAGAATCTTCATTAATCTCCCCTCAAAATATTATAACCAGGAAGATTTTGCCCTGAATCCCATGTAAACCTAAACCATATGGTCTCATAGCTCCTGGACCATATGTCTTATGCTTCGGACTTTCGAAATGTGTTTGGAATTATTACTTGAACATTCACAGACACAACACTTAATCGTAACTCTGATTTTTTTGGAATTTTAACCATAATTCTTTTTTTTTTCTCGACATCAATAACTTTACATCTCACTACTTCAAAAACTGCTTCCTTTTTTCCCCAACAAATTTTCACTATTTCATAAATCTTCTTTCCTACTCCAACAGATTTATTAATTCCACTCTCGAGCCTCAGAACTGGTCATTCCCCACCCTCCAGTCATGAGCTGAAACCCTCCCACTGCTCCATTCACTCACATTCTCAGTACTGCCCCACGCCATCACCCTCACTCTCAGTACTGACCCTCTCCATCACCCTCACTCTCAGTACTGACCCTCTCCATCACCCTCACTCTCAGTACTGACCCTCTCCATCACCCTCACTCTCAGTACTGACCCTCTCCATCACCCTCACTCTCCGTACTGACCCTCTCCATCACCCTCACTCTCAGTACTGACCCTCTCCATCGCCCTCACTCTCAGTACTGACCCTCTCCATCGCCCTCACTCACAGTACTGACCCGCTCCATCACCCTCACTCTCAGTCCTGACCCTCTCCATCACCCTCACTCTCAGTACTGACCTGCTCCATCACCCTCACTCTCAGTACTGACCCTCTCCATCACCCTCACACTCAGTACTGACCTGCTCCATCACCCTCACTCTCGGTACTGACCCTCTCCATCACCCTCACTCTCAGTACTGACCTGCTCCATCACCCTCACTCTCAGTACTGACCTGCTCCATCACCCTCACTCTCAGTACTGACCTGCTCCATCACCCTCACTCTCAGTACTGACCTGCTCCATTACCCTCACTCTCGGTACTGACCCTCTCCATCACCCTCACTCTCAGTACTGACCTGCTCCATCACCCTCACTCTCAGTACTGACCCTCTCCATCACCCTCACTCTCGGTACTGACCCTCTCCATCACCCTCACTCTCAGTACTGACCCTCTCCATCACCCTCACTCTCAGTACTGACCCTCTCCATCACCCTCACTCTCAGTACTGACCGTCTCCATCACCCTCACTCTCAGTACTGACCCGCTCCATCGCCCTCACTCACAGTACTGACCCGCTCCATCGCCCTCACTCTCAGTACTGACCCTCTCCATCACCCTCAATCTCAGTACTGACCCTCTCCATCACCCTCAATCTCAGTACTGACACGCTCCATCACCCTCACTCTCAGTACTGACACGCTCCATCACCCTCACTCTCAGTACTGATCCGCTCCATCACCCTCACTCTCAGTACTGACCCTCTCCATCACCCTCAATCTCAGTACTGACCCTCTCCATCACCCTCAATCTCAGTACTGACACGCTCCATCACCCTCACTCTCAGTACTGACCCGCTCCATCACCCTCACTCTCAGTACTGATCCGCTCCATCACCCTCACTCTCAGTACTGATCCGCTCCATCACCCTCACTCTCGGTACTGACCCTCTCCATCACCCTCACTCTCGGTACTGATCCGCTCCATCACCCTCACTCTCAGTACTGACCCGCTCCATCACCCTCACTCTCAGTACTGACCCGCTCCATCACCCTCACTCTCAGTACTGACCTGCTCCATCACCCTCACTCTCGGTACTGACCCTCTCCATCACCCTCACTCTCAGTACTGACCTGCTCCATCACCCTCACTCTCAGTACTGACCTGCTCCATCACCCTCACTCTCGGTACTGACCCTCTCCATCACCCTCACTCTCAGTACTGACCTGCTCCATCACCCTCACTCTCAGTACTGACCCTCTCCATCACCCTCACTCTCGGTACTGACCCTCTCCATCACCCTCACTCTCAGTACTGACCCTCTCCATCACCCTCACTCTCAGTACTGACCCTCTCCATCACCCTCACTCTCAGTACTGACCCTCTCCATCACCCTCACTCTCAGTACTGACCCTCTCCATCACCCTCACTCTCAGTACTGACCCGCTCCATCGCCCTCACTCACAGTACTGACCCGCTCCATCGCCCTCACTCTCAGTACTGACCCTCTCCATCACCCTCAATCTCAGTACTGACCCTCTCCATCACCCTCAATCTCAGTACTGACACGCTCCATCACCCTCACTCTCAGTACTGACACGCTCCATCACCCTCACTCTCAGTACTGATCCGCTCCATCACCCTCACTCTCAGTACTGACCCTCTCCATCACCCTCAATCTCAGTACTGACCCTCTCCATCACCCTCAATCTCAGTACTGACACGCTCCATCACCCTCACTCTCAGTACTGACCCGCTCCATCACCCTCACTCTCAGTACTGATCCGCTCCATCACCCTCACTCTCAGTACTGATCCGCTCCATCACCCTCACTCTCAGTACTGACCCGCTCCATCACCCTCACTCTCAGTACTGACTCTCTCCATCACCCTCACTCTCAGTACTGACCCGCTCCATCACCCTCACTCTCGGTACTGACCCTCTCCATCACCCTCACTCTCAGTACTGACCTGCTCCATCACCCTCACTCTCAGTACTGACCCGCTCCATCACCCTCACTCTCGGTACTGCCCCCCTCCATCACCCTCACTCTCAGTACTGACCCTCTCCATCACCCTCACTCTCGGTACTGACCCTCTCCATCACCCTCACTCTCGGTACTGACCTGCTCCATCACCCTCACTCTCAGTACTGACCCTCTCCATCACCCTCACTCTCGGTACTGCCCCCCTCCATCACCCTCACTCTCAGTACTGACCCTCTTCATCACCCTCACTCTCAGTACTGACCCTCTCCATCACCCTCACTCTCAGTACTGACCCTCTCCATCACCCTCACTCTCAGTACTGACCCTCTCCATCACCCTCACTCTCGGTACTGCCCCCCTCCATCACCCTCACTCTCAGTACTGACCCTCTCCATCACACTCACTCTCAGTACTGACCTGCTCCATCATCCTCACTCTCAGTACTGACCCTCTCCATCACCCTCACTCTCAGTACTGACCCTCTCCATCACCCTCACTCTCAGTACTGACCCTCTCCATCACCCTCACTCTCAGTACTGACCCTCTCCATCACCCTCACTCTCAGTACTGACCCTCTCCATCACCCTCACTCTCAGTACTGACCTGCTCCATCATCCTCACTCTCAGTACTGACCCTCTCCATCGCCCTCACTCTCAGTACTGACCCGCTCCATCACCCTCACTCTCAGTACTGACCCTCTCCATCACCCTCACTCTCAGTACTGACCCTCTCCATCACCCTCACTCTCGGTACTGCCCCCCTCCATCACCCTCACTCTCAGTACTGACCCTCTCCATCGCCCTCACTCTCAGTACTGACCCTCTCCATCACCCTCACTCTCAGTACTGACCTGCTCCATCATCCTCACTCTCAGTACTGACCCTCTCCATCGCCCTCACTCTCAGTACTGACCCTCTCCATCACCCTCACTCTCAGTACTGACCCTCTCCATCACCCTCACTCTCGGTACTGCCCCCCTCCATCACCCTCACTCTCAGTACTGACCTCCCCGTTCTGCAACACCCACCTGCCGGTATCTCCAAACACGTGGTGCGCGGCCTTGGATCCGGCCATGTGGAGAACGGCCCCCTGGCCCGGACACAATCCTCACCGCCGCCGCCCTTCCTCACCGCCGGTTTCTGCACCTCCACCATGGCCTGGAACCGCTCGACCACGTCCCGGAACCGCCGCTGCTCCGCGTCCGTGAACCAATCCTCCGCGTCCGACAACCAATCCTCCGCGTCCGACAACCAATCCTCACCGTCGCCCATCTTGAGCTGGAAGCGCCGCTTATCCTCGGCCAGGGCCCGCTCCGCTTCTCGGAACCACTCCTCCGCGACCCGCACCCACCTCTCCGCGGCCTGGGCCCGCTCCATGTCCTGGGCCCGCTCCACCTTCTGCAACCAGTCCTCGATGGCCTCGAACCACTCCTCACCGCGGTTCCTGGACACCGCATAGCCGTCCTCGAGAAGATCATCCATCATTTTGTCTAAATTCTTATCCTCCAAGACCTGGTACCGCTGCTCCATGGACTGGACCCGCCGCAGCTCCACAGTCTGGAACCGCTCCTCACCGCCCCGCCTCAGCGCCTCCTTCCGCTCCTCCACCATGGCCCGGAACCGCCGCTCCACGGCCTGGACCCGCTCCTCCTCCACGTACCAGAACCACTCCTCCGATCTCCGCTCCTCCGCCTCCAGGGCCCGCTCCGCTTCTCGGAGCCACTCCTCCGCGACCCGCAACCACTTCTCCGCGGCCTGGGCCCGCTCCATGTCCTGGGCCCGCTCCGCGACCCGAGACCACACCTCCACGGTCTGGAACCAGTCCTCACCGCCGCCGTAGATCACCGCCGTCTTCTGCACCCCCACCATGGCCCGGAACCGCCGCTCCAAGTCCTGCAACTGCCGCTCAATCGCGGCCCGGAACCGCCGCTCCTTGGCGGCCTGGAACCGCCGCTCCAAGGCCTGGATCCGATCCGCCGCCGCCTCCTCCTGCTGGAATGGCCACTCCCAGCAATGGATCCAATCCGGCTTCTCTCCCTCGTCCTCATCCTCAGGCAGCCGCTCCAAGGCCCGCATCCGATCCGCCGCCGCTTCGACTCCCCGCCCGACTCTCTCAAAATGGCCGCCAGCGATCGCACGGAGCAAACTCCGCCTGCGCCCAACACAGCCCCGCCCCGTCCGTCCGTCCGTCACCGTCACCCCTGACAACCGCACCGTGAGTGACACGCCCCGCCCCGTCCGTCCGTCACCGTCACCCCTGACAACCGCACCGTGAGTGACAGTCCCCGCCCCGCCCCGTCCGTCCGTCACCGTCACCCCTGACAACCGCACCGTGAGTGACAGTCCCCGCCCCGCCCCGTCCGTCCGTCACCGTCACCCCTGACAACCGCACCGTGAGTGACAGTCCCCGCCCCGCCCCGTCCGTCCGTCACCGTCACCCCTGACAACCGCACCGTGAGTGACACGCCCCGCCCCGTCCGTCCGTCACCGTCACCCCTGACAACCGCACCGTGAGTGACAGTCCCCGCCCCGCCCGTCCGTCACCGTCACCCCTGACAACCGCACCGTGAGTGACAGTCCCCGCCCCGCCCCGCCCCGTCCGTCCGTCACCGTCACCCCTGACAACCGCACCGTGAGTGACAGTCCCCGCCCCGTCCGTCACCGTCACCCCTCACAACCGCACCGTGAGTGACAGTCCCCGCCCCCGTCACCCCTGACAACCGCACCGTGAGTGACAGTCCCCGCCCCCTCCGTCACCCCTGAAAACTGCACCGTGAGTGACAGTCCCCGCCCCACCCATCACCGTCACCCCTGAAAACTGCACCGTGAGTGACAGTCCCCGCCCCACCCATCACCGTCACCCCTGAAAACTGCACCGTGAGTGACAGTCCCCGCCCCACCCATCACCGTCACCCCTGAAAACTGCACCGTGAGTGACAGTCCCCGCCCCACCCATCACCGTCACCCCTGAAAACTGCACCGTGAGTGACAGTCCCCGCCCCCGTCACCCCTGACAACCGCACCGTGAGTGACAGTCCCCGCCCCCTCCGTCACCCCTGAAAACCGCACTGTGAGTGACAGTCCCCGCCCCGCCCGTCAACCCTGAAAGCCGCACCGTGAGTGACAGTCCCCGCCCCGCCCGTCACCGTCAACCTTGAAAACCGCACCGTGAGTGACAGTCCCCGCCCCGTCCGTCACCGTCAACCCTGAAAACCGCACCGTGAGTGACAGTCCCCCCCACCGCCCGTCACCGTCACCCCTGAAAACCACACCGTGAGTGACAGTCCCCGCCCCCTCCGTCACCGTCACCCCTGAAAACCGCACCGTGAGTGACAGTCCCCCCCCTCCGTCACCGTCACCATCACCCCTGAAAACCGCACCGTGAGTGACAGTCCCCGCCCCGCCCGTCACCATCACCCCTGAAAACCGCACCGTGAGTGACAGTCCCCGCCCCGCCCGTCACCATCACCCCTGAAAACCGCACCGTGAGTGACAGTCCCCGCCCCGTCCGTCACCGTCACCCCTGACAACCGCACCGTGAGTGACAGTCCCCGCCCCGTCCGTCACCATCACCCCTGACAACCGCACCGTGAGTGACAGTCCCCGCCCCGCCCCGTCCGTCCGTCACCCCTGAAAACCGCACCGTGAGTGACAGTCCCCGCCCCGCCCGTCACCGTCACCCCTGAAAACCGCACCGTGAGTGACAGTCCCCGCCCCGCCCGTCACCGTCACCCCTGAAAACCGCACCGTGAGTGACAGTCCCCGCCCCGCCCGTCACCGTCACCCCTGAAAACCGCACCATGAATGACAGTCCCCGCCCCGCCCGTCACCATCTCGGGACAGGGTGGGGGGGTCACGGGACAGGGTTGGGGGTGAGTGGAGTCACGGGACCGGGTTGGGGGTGAGTGGAGTCACGGGACCGGGTGGGGGGGGGGGGTGAGTGGAGTCACGGGACCGGGTGGGGGGGGGGGTGAGTGGAGTCACGGGACCGGGTGGGGGGGGGGGGGTGAGTGGAGTCACGGGACCGGGTGGGGGGGGGGGGTGAGTGGGGTCACGGGACCGGGTGGGGGGTTGAGTGGAGTCACGGGACCGTGTGTGAGGGGAGGGGGAGGGGGAGGGGGAGGGGGAGGGGGAGGGGGGTGAGGGGGAGGGGGAGGGGGGTGAGGGGGAGGGGGAGGGGGGTGAGGGGAGGGGGAGGGGGGTGAGGGGAGGGGGAGGGGGGGTGAGGGGAGGGGGGTGAGGGGAGGGGGAGGGGGGTGAGGGGAGGGGGGTGAGGGGAGGGGGAGGAGGGGAGGGGGAGGGGTGTGAGGGGAGGGGGAGGGGGGGTGAGGGGAGGGGGAGGGGGGGTGAGGGGAGGGGGAGGGGGGTGAGGGGAGGGGGGTGAGGGGAGGGGGGTGAGGGGAGGGGGAGGGGGGTGAGGGGAGGGGGGTGAGGGGAGGGGGAGGGGGAGGGGGTGAGGGGAGGGGGAGGGGGAGGGGGTGAGGGGAGGGGGAGGGGGGTGAGGGGAGGGGGAGGGGGGTGAGGGGAGGGGGAGGGGGGTGAGGGGAGGGGGAGGGGGGTGAGGGGAGGGGGAGGGGGAGGGGGAGGGGGACCGGGTGTGAGGGGGTGAGTGGGGTCACGGGACCGGGTGTGAGGGGAAGGTGAGTGGGGTAACGGGACCGGGTGTGAGGGGAGGGGGAATGGGGTAACGGGACCGGGTGTGAGGGGAGGGGGAATGAGGTAACGGGACCGGGTGTGAGGGGAGAGGGAGTGAGGTAACGGGACCGGGTGTGAGGGGAGGGGGAGTGGGGTAACGGGACCGGGTGTGAGGGGAGGGGGAGTGGGGTAACGGGACCGGGTGTGAGGGGAGGGGAGGGGGAGTGGGGTAACGGGACCGGGTGTGAGGGGAGGGGGAGTGGGGTAACGGGACCGGGTGTGAGGTGAGGGGAGTGGGGTAACGGGACCGGGTGTGAGGTGAGGGGAGTGGGGTAACGGGACCGGGTGTGAGGTGAGGGGAGTGGGGTAACGGGACCGGGTGTGAGGGGAGGGGGAGTGGGGTAACGGGACCGGGTGTGAGGGGAGGGGAGTGGGGTAACGGGACCGGGTGTGAGGGGAGGGGAGTGGGGTAACGGGACCGGGTGTGAGGGGAGGGGAGTGGGGTAACGACACCGTCAATATTGGTCTCATTTTCTGCCCTGCCGTCATTAGATCTCCCGGTGAATGACAGAGTGATTGAGAAAAGTCCACAGCTGGAAGTAAACAGGGATTGTAGACTGAGGAACAACAGCAGGTGAATCAGCACAGGATTGAGAGAGCAGCAACCAGAGAGAACCCTTCCGATTCAAAGAGCTTCCATAGATCGACTGGGGAGAAAGGGAAGAGAAAGTCCCATTTCCTCAGATAAACACTGGTCCTGTGGACAGTCCACAAAGGTTACAAGGTAAGGGGGGAAATGGTGAGACTGAGACTGGGAGAGTCTGATCACCGAGTACAATTATCCAGCATGAGGCCGTGCAATGAAATGTGAAATGAGATCAGCTTCTGTCTCAAAACACACAGTCATTGAAAAAAATAAGTTTTTCCTCATGTCGCCTTTGGTTCTTTTGCCAATTGCCTTAAATCTGTGTCCTCTGGTTCTCGATCCTTCCGCCAATGGGAATAGTTTCTCTTTATTTACTCTGTCAAAACCCTTCATGATTTTGAACACCTCTATCAAATCTCCTCAATCTTCTCTGTTCCAAGGAGAATAACCCCACCTTCTCCAGTCTATCCACGTAACTGAAGTCCCTCATCCCTGGAATCATTCTAGTAAATCTCTTCTGCACTCTCTCTCAGGCCTTCACGTCCTTCCTAAAGTCCGTTGCCCAGAACTGGACAGAATACTCCAGTTGTGGTCAAACCAGTGTCTTATAAACGTTCAACATATCTTCCTTCCTTTGTACTCTATGCCTCTATTTAGAACAACAACATGCATTAATATATCACCTCTAACATAGTAAAATGTCATAATGAGCCACATAAGGATATATTGGGACAAATGACCAAAAGCCTGGTCAATGAGGTAGGTTTTAAGGAGCATCTTAAAGGAGCAGAGAGAGGTGGAGAGAATTCGGGAGGGAATTCCAGAGCTTGGGGCCTTGGCAGCTGAAGGCACGGCCGCCAATGGTGGAGCGATGGAAATCGAGGATGCACAAGAGGCCAGAATTGGAATGGCGCTGAGATCTCGGATGGTTGCAGACACTGTTCTACCTTAACTGGGGTGGGCGCGGCTGCACAGCCGTTTGTTGTGTGCCACCCAGGTCATCATTCCATCAGCGCACCAAACCAGTGCTCTCTGGTGGGGACGCTGCTGAGGTGACGTTGGACAGGAGTGTTGGACTGCAGGTGTCGGCGTCTGGTGCGGGTCAGTGGTACAGCTGCTCAGAGACCGGTCTCCACAAATAGTGTACTGTCCATGGAGAGATAGATACAGATCGATAGATATGTGTAAAAGTTTAGATGGATATAGAAGAAATAGTGTAAAAGTTTATAGTTAAAGAAGAAAAGGTGTAAAAGTTTAGATAGATATAGAACAAATAGTGTAAAAGTTTATATACATCGAAGAAATAGTGTAAAAGTTTATATATATTATAAAATTATATACTAACTTGACCAAAAGTGTAAACATATGTATATTGGATAAACAGTGTAAACGTATACACACACACACATTTCCATCCCTTCATGATATAACTGATTTGAGTTTCTAATCAGAAAACTTGAGCACACGAGGATTCAGTAAAGATATAGTGAGGAGATGTGTTCAATTAAATGATGTGGAGATGCCGGTGATGGACTGGGGTGGACAAATGTAAGGAGTTGCACAACACCAGGTCATAGTCCAACAGCTTTATTTGAAATCACAAGCTTTCGGAGCTTTGCTCCTTCGTCAGCTGAGTGAAGGGTTCCACAAAGGCACAGCATTTTTAGTCAGAGAACAATGCCTGGTGATTACAGATAATCTTTCCAACTGCCCCCTATCACACCTCGGCAGAGAGATAATCACAGCAATCAAAGGAGTGGATGGTGTTCAAACAGGTTAGTCAGGGAAACATTACATCCAAGAATACTGAATACACAAGGGGTCAGATCACAAAGACAGAGAGAGAGACCCGAAAGGCAGAAGCCCTCAACTCATTTAAAAAGGTGCTTGGATATGCACTTGAAGTATCATAACCTGCAGGGCGATGGACCAAGAGCTGGAAAGTGGGATTAGGCTGGATGGCTCTTTTTCGGCTGGCAAGGACACGATGGGCTGAATGGCCTCCTTCTGTGCTGTAAATTTCTATGATTCCATCAACCCTCTTTGTTACCTCATCAAGAAACTCAATCATGTTCGTTAAAGACAATTTGCCTTTAACAAATCCATGCTGGCTATCCTTTACTAATCTACACTTGTCCAAGTGACCATAATTTTGTCCCAGATTATCGTTTCTAAAAGCTCCCCCACCACCGAGGTTGACTGGCCTGTCGTTGCCAGGTTTACCCTTACATGCTTTTTTGAACAAGGGTGTAACATTTGCAATTCTCCAATCCTGTATCTAATTACGGCCAGCACCTCTGCAATTTCCACCCTTACTTCCCTCAGCAACCGAGGATGCATCCCATCTGGACCGGGTGACTTGTCTACTTTAAGCACAGCCAGCTTTTCTGGTACCCCCTCTTTATCAATTTTTAGCCCATCCAGTATCTCAACTACCTCCCCTTTTACTGTGACTTTGGCAGCATCTTCTTCCTTGGTAATGACAGATGCAAAGTACCCATTTAGTACCTCAGCTATGCTCTCTGCCTCCATGCATAGATCTCCTTTTTGGTCCCTAATCGGCCCCACCCTCCTCTTACTACCGGTTTACTATTATCTGCCTGTGGAAGACTTTTGGATTCCCTTTTATGTTAGTTGCCAGTCTATTCTCATACTCTCTCTTTGCCCCTCTTATTTCCTTTTTCACTTTTCCTCTGTACTTTCTATATTCAGCCTGATTCTCGCTTGTGTTATCAACCTGACATCTGTCATATGCCCCCTTTTTCAGCTTCATCTTACTCTCTATCTCTTTCATCATCCAGGGAGCGCTGGCTTTAGTTGCCCTCGTGGGAATGTACTTGAACCATCTCCTCTTTAAAGGCCACCCATTGTTCGATGACAGTTTTGCCTGTCAATCTTTGATTCCAATTTACCTGGGCCAGATCTGATCTCAACCCACTGAATTGGCCCTCCTCCAATTCAGTATTTTTACTTTAGATTGTTCCTTTTCTTTTTCTATAACTAATCGAAATGTTATGATACTATGATCACTATTTCCTGAATGCTCCCCCACTGACACTTGCTCCACCTCATTCCCCAGAACCAGATCCAGCAATGCCTCCTTCCTCTGGGCCGGAAACATACTGATCAAGAAAGTTTTCTTGAACACATTTCAGAAATTCCTCCCCCTCTTTGCCCTTTACACTATTACTCACCCAGTCTATATTAGGATAGTTGAAGTCCCCCATTATCACTACTTGACAGTTCTTCTCCCTCTCTGCAATTTCTCTGCAAATTTGCTCCTCTGTTTCCTTCCCACTAGTTGGTGGCCAAGAGAATACACCCAGTAGTGCAATGGCGCCTCTATTGTTTCTTCACTCTATCCAAATAGATTCTGTCCTTGACCCCTCCAGGACATCCTCTCTCTCCAGCACTGCAATATTCTCCTTAATCAATACTGCCACACCCCCCTCCGCCTTCCATTTTTGTCCTTCCCTATCTTTCTTGAACACTTTGTATCCAGGAATATTTAGCACCCAATCCTGCCTTCTTTCGAGCCAGGTCTCTGTTATCGCCATGACATCATATTCCATGTGGCTATTTGCGCCTGCAGCTCACCAACCTTATTTACCACGCTTCATGCATTTAATCACATGCACTGTAAGCCTATCGTAGGCCTTCTCGTATTCTCTATTAGTCTGATCCCCCTAATCCTGTACTACTTCTTACTCTAGTGTTATCTGTCTCTCCCAATCCTCTGTGCACCTTGTTCCTCCTTTCTAATGCTGCATCCTGGTGCCCATCCCCCTGCCAAATTAGTTTAAACCCCCCCTCCCCCGACAGCACTAGGGAACCTCCCTGCAAGGACATTAGTCCCAGCTCTGTTGAGATGCAACCTGTCCATCTTTAACAGGTCCCACCTGCCCCAAAACTGGTCCCAATGCCCCAACAATCTGGCACCCTCCCTCTTGCACCATGTCTCTAGCCGTGCATTAACCTGCCTTATCTTCCTATTCCTATACTCACTAGCACTTGGCACTGGGAGTAATCCAGAGATTACCACCTTTGAGGTCCTGCTTTTTAACTTCCACCCGACCTCCTGAAACTCGAGCCGCCGGACTCATCCCTTTCCTTTCCTGTGTCGTTGGTTCCCAAATGGACCATGACTTCTGGCAGTTCCCCTTCCCTCCTCAGACTGTTCTGCACCCTCTCTGTGATGTCCTTTACCCTGGCACCAGGGGGTCAACACACCATGCAGGACTCACGTCAGCGGTCATAGAAACACCTGTGTGTCCCCCTGACTATCAAATTCCCTATGACTACTGCATTTCTACACTTCACTGTGCCCCCCTGTGCAGTCCTTTGCCCCATGGCGCCAGGCTCAGGACTGCACTCCTTCGAGGTGTCGTCACCCTCACTGGTATTCAGTGCTGAATACTGGTTTGAGAGTGGCACACACCCAGCAGATTCCTGCACTGCCTGACTCTTGCTGCCCTTTCGGATGGCCACCCACTTGCTATCCTGAACTCTCTGTGGATGTGTGGTGACCACCTCTTGTAACGGACGATCCAGGAAACCTTCTGCCTCCCTTATGCTCTGCAGTGAGTCCAGCTGCCTCTCAAGCTCAGAAACCCTCAGCTTGAGCTCGAGCAACTGGAGGCATTTCCTGCACACGTGGCCCTCCAGAACACATGAAGAGTCCTGAAGTTCCCACATGGCACAGAAATTACAGGCAATGGGTCTCTGCTGCCCGTCCATTATATTAAGGAACCTTTTTTTTTCTAAACTCCCATTAGATGCTTTATTATGAATTCACTTATCCCGATTAGCCTATCCTTTTATTTCAGGTATCTCAGAGCACTTCCTCTCTGTGCACTGGCCTTTCCCCCCTCATCAAGTTCTCACTCAGTCCACAATCCACTCCGTTTGCAATACACTCTGTGCTTCAGCAGATAACCTTCTACTTTATAAACCTTTTGAGAACAGCACTTAAAACTGCTCAGTTAACTTCCAACTCACATTAATTACCCTCTATTCAGACAATCACCTACAGCTGATTGACCATTAACTGCCACTGACTCACTGTTTCTGTTAACTGTTACCTAACTTGCAGTTTCTTTTAAAGTTTTAAAGTTCTGTGTTAAATTTTAAACAAAATTTTTAGTTTCAATTCACCCGCTACTTCAACAGAGTCCCCCTCTTACCAAATTCTCAAGTTCCCACTCGGCTCACAATGCATTCTGTGCTTCAGCACACAATCACAAATGAATCTTGTGTGTGTTTTAGGGTGAAGGGGTTTGATCGAAGAGGTGACTCCAGTCTGAGGCAGAGCCCAGCAGATATACAGTGTCTCCCCGTCCCCAACACCAACTCGGAAAGAACCCACATTTATGGTCCCCATAATATCAATATTATACCATGTGTTAATGTAGTACCAGGCAGTGTTACTGAATTCAAATATATTTTATATCCAACTATCAAAATCAATCATCTTACAATTCTGAACTGGATACTGGGTTTTACATAATGTTATTTCCCATCAGTAAATCTATTCCTGGATTACACAATTGCAGTTGAATTAAATGATAATTTAAATATAAACTGGTGATAAAATAATACGTAAATCTTATTTTTAAAATAGTGATTTGTAAAATTTCTTCCAATTGATTATTTTGTGTTTTGTATCAGAATAATGTTCTGGGTGATCACCTGATCCAGCTCCCGGCCTCGGCCGAGGGTTCTTTTTATTAAACTGAGAGCGATCTTTTTCCCCATACAATCCAGATTCATTTCCGTGCTCTTTCAACACAATCACCTGATTATTGCAAGGGGGTTGGAGTACAAGAATAAGAAAGTCTTGCTGCAATTGTACAGGGCTTTAGTGAGACCACACCTGGAGTACTGTGTACAGTTTTGGTCTCCTTATCTAAGGAAGGATATACTTGCCTTAGCTGGGGTGCAGTGAAGTTTCACTAGATTGATTCCTGGGATGACAGGGCTGTCCTATGAGGAGAGATTGAGTAGAATGGGCCAATACTCTCTGGAGTTTAGAAGAATGAGAGGTGATCTCAATGAAACATAAGATTCTGAGGGGGCTTGACAGGGTAGATGCTGAGAGGCTGTTTCCCCTGGCCAGAGAACGAGGGAGTGTAGTCTCAGGATAAGGGATCGGCCATTTAGGACTGAAATGAGGAGGAATTTCTTCACTCAGAGGGTTGTGAATCTTTGGAATTCTCTACCCCAGAGGGCTGTGGATGCTCAGTCATTGAATATATTCAAGGCTGAGATCGATAGATTATTGGACTCGAGGGGAATCAAGGGAAATGGGAATCGGGCGGGAAAGTGGAGTTGAGATTGAAGATGAACCATGACCTTCTTGAATGGTGGAGCAGGCTTGAGGGGCCGGATGGCCTACTCCTGCTGCGATTTCTTATATTCTTGTTATGGGAACGTGCTTTTAGCAGAAAATATAAACACTGTCTTTCAGCCCTTTAAACACGAACTGGAGTTTGCAGAAATGTGGTTTGTCCAAATTTTGTAATATTCCAGATGTATAAAGAATGTGACGATCAGATTTATCGCCATCGAATTCAGTATTGTGGCAGTAATTGAAATGGTCACTGTTAATAGTTACAGGTTTAGAGTGATTAAGACAATCAGATTTTCAGAGCAGACGGGGTCTGTTTTTAATAATGTGACTGTTTTATCCATGTCCTTCTGTAGATGCGGTGCTGCTTAATGTTCTGTCGAGCTCAAACTGTTGGTGAATTCAGTAAATCCCCAGTATCAGGTCTTGTGGTGTAAAAAATCCGTTATTGGAATCGCAGCTCATGGTTAAAAAAAAGTGTCTGAATGTTCAGGGTGAATCTTCATCTGAACTAAACTCCCAACGATGGTGGTTTTTGTTATTTCTGTTTCAGTTATTTTCGTTGAGTGATTTCCTCTATTGCCAGGGTAACAATCTGTCAGATCTCAGTACAAGAGGCGTTGGTTCTAATTTATATCCGAAAGACCATGAAACATTCAGTGTAATCTCCTATCGTTATATTCAGACCATGAAACATTCAGTGTAAACTCCTATCGATATATTCAGACCATGAAACATTCAGTGTAAACTCCTATCGATATATTCAGACCATGAAACATTCAGTGTAAACTCCTATCGATATATTCAGACCATGAAACATTCAGTGTAAACTCCTAATCTAAATATTCAGACCATGAAACATTCAGTGTAAACTCCTATCGATATACTCAGACCATGAAACATTCAGTGTAATCTCCTATCGATATATTCAGACCATGAAACATTCAGTGTAAACTCCTATCGATATACTCAGACCATGAAACATTCAGTGTAATCTCCTATCGATATATTCAGACCATGAAACATTCAGTGTAAACTCCTCCCTATATATTAAGACCATGAAACATTCAGTGTAAACTCCTATCGATATATTCAGACCATGAAACATTCAGTGTAAACTCCTAATCTAAATATTCAGACCATGAAACATTCAGTGTAAACTCCTATCGATATACTCAGACCATGAAACATTCAGTGTAATCTCCTATCGATATATTCAGACCATGAAACATTCAGTGTAAACTCCTATCGATATACTCAGACCATGAAACATTCAGTGTAATCTCCTATCGATATATTCAGACCATGAAACATTCAGTGTAAACTCCTCCCTATATATTAAGACCATGAAACATTCAGTGTAAACTCCTATCGATATATTCAGACCATGAAACATTCAGTGTAAACTCCTCCCTATATATTCAACCATGAAACATTCAGTGTAAACTCCTCCCTATATATTCAGACCATGAAACATTCAGTGTAAACTCCTATCGATATATTCAGACCATGAAACATTCAGTGTAAACTCCTATCGATATATTCAGACCATGAAACATTCAGTGTAAACTCCTATCTATATATTCAGACCATGAAACGAGGACACCCAAATCTCTCTGAAAACCAACATTCAATAGTTTCTCATCATTTAAAAAATATTCTGTTTTTCTATTCTTCCGACCAAAGTGAATAACCTCACATTTCCCCACATTATTTCCTCACAGACTCTTTGTGTCCTCTTCACAGCTTACTTTCGCACCTACCTTTGTATCGTCGGCAAACTTGGAGACATTACACTCGGTCCCTTCATCTAAGTCATAGAATCATAGAATGGTTACAACATGGAAGGAGGCCATTCGGCCCGTCGACTCTGTGCCGGCTCTATGCAAGAGCAATCTAGCTAGTCCCACTCCCCCGCCCTATCCCCGTAGGCCGACATTTTTTTCCCCTTCAAGTGTTTATCCAATTCCCTTTTGAAGGCCATGATTGAATCTGCTTCCACCACCCCCTCGGGCAGTGCATTCCAGATCATAACCACTGGCTGCGTAAAAAGGTTTCTCCTCATGTCGCTTTTGGTTATTTTGCCAATCACCTTAAATCTATGCCCTCTGATTCTTGACCCTTCCGCCAATGGGAACAGATTCTCTCTATCTGTATAGTCCCTCCATGATTTTGAATACCTCTATCAGATCTCCTGTAAACCTTCTCTGTTCTAAGGAGAACAACCCCAGCTTCTCCAGTCGATCCACATAACACTAACATCGATTGTAACCAGCTGAGGGCCAAGCACCGATCCCTGCAGCACCCCACTAGTTACAGCCTGCCAACCTGAAAATGGCCCATTTATCCCTACTCTCTGTTTTCTGTGTGTTAACCAACCCTCTATCCATGCCAATATATTACCCCCAACCTCGTTAACTTAAGTAACAACCTTTTATGTGACACCTTATCGAATGACTTTTGGAAATCCAAGTATACGACATCCGCTGGTTCCCCTTTATCTACCCTGCTAGTTACATCTTCAAAGAACTCTTGGGAAAATCGTGTTGAACAAATTTACTTTCATAAAACCATGTTTACTCTGCCTAATCATCTTATGATTTTCTAAGTGCCGTGTTACCACTGCCTTAATGGATTTCAGCATTTTCCTGATGACTGATGTCAGGCTAACTGGCCTGTCGTTCCCTATTTTCTCTCTCCCTCCTTTCTTTAATAGCGGGGTTACATTTGCTACCTTCCGATCCGCTGGGACCGCTCTAGAATCGAGGGAATTTTGGAAGATCATAACCAATGCATCCACTCTCTCTGCAGCCACCTCTTTTAGAACCCTCGGATGTCGGCCTTCAGGTCCAGGGGATTTATCAGCTTTAGTCCCATTAGTTTCTCAAGTACTTTTTCTTTACTGATATTAATTGTTTTAAGTTTCTCACTCTCATTTGCCCCTTTGTTCCCCATTGCTTTTTGTGTCTTCTGCTGTGAAGACAGATACAGATTATCGATGCATATTAATCTTAAAAGGATTTTTCTAACCATCCGTTTATCGATTGATAAATATATTTAATTTTACTTAGCAGGTGTAAATAGAGGACTGATGTGATTTCAAAACATCAGCGAGCGACAGGCCCTTTACAAGTCTGATGTGTCATGTAACTTTCATATTACAAAGTGATCATCATAAGTAATACCGTTGTTAAGAAATGGTGGGGTTATAATATGTTCTATGTAAAACAAGTATAAGTGCAGAGACACAAAGTTCAAAGCACTTCTTCCATCCAGCAAGCTCAGGGAACGGAAATGAGATTCTGGGTGGAAACCAGATGGTGATGAGAATTAAAGATAAAACCTAATGCAGAGAATTAATCAACACCAAATGCGGGTGACCCCATTATTCTCAGGTGAATGTTCGGGTCGAATTGAAACCCAGTGCTCCTTTAATTAAAAAACACAGGGATTGAATAAACCTTCTGGTAAAAAATCAAACTGAAAGGGGAACTGAGTGGGTCTCAAAATATCTGCCCCTGAGTGACACAAAGTAACAGCAAAATGCTGAAACTCGCAGAGACAGAAGCGAACGGTTCCCGTTTGTGGGAACTCACTTCCTCAAACTTTGGGTTGATGAGGAAGAGCTTTCTGCACTTTGCACGTTGACACCACTTGCAATGTGTGATGCAACCTGTGATACGGACACATGTCTTCTGGCAATTTAACTTGTTCAGTTCCAGTCTGTGTCGGATTTTACAAGTTGTTGATGGTTAAAGGTCGGGTTTCATCATCCTGCCGCTTCTCCCCACGCAAAATACACACAGATACTCAGTCACTCACTGATATACAGAGGCATCCTCTCTCACACACTCACTCACTGATATGCAGGGGCATCCTCTCTCCCACACACTCACTGATATACAGGGGCATCCTCTCTCACACTCACTCAGAGTCACTCACTGATATAAAGAGGCATCCTCGCTCACACTCACTGATCGAAAGGGGCATCCTCGCTCACACTCACTGATAAACAGGGGCATCCTCGCTCACACACACTCACTCACTCAGATTCACTCACTGATGTACAGGGGCATCCTCGCTCACACTCACTGACATACAGGGGCATCCTCTCTCTCTCACACTCGCTCACTGATTTACAGAGGAATCCTCTCTCACACACTGACTCACTCAGAGTCACGCACTGATACACAGAGGCATCCTCTCTCACACTCACTCAGAGTCACGCACTGATATACATGGGCATCCTCGCTCACACACGGACTCACTCAGAATCACTCACTGATTTGCAGAGGCATCCTCTCTCACACTCACTCAGAGTCACTCACTGATATACATGGGCATCCTCGCTCACACTCACTGATATGCAGAGGCATCCTCTCTCTCACACACTCACTCACAGTCACTCACTGAAACACAGAGGCATCCTCTCTCTCACACACTCACTCAGAGTCACTCACTGATATACAGAGGCTCCTCTCTCTCTCACACTCACTCAGAGTCACTTACTGATATACAGAGGCATCCTCTCTCTCACACACTCACTCACTGATACACAGGGGCATCCTCTCTCTCACACCCTCACTCAGAGTCACTCACTGAAACACAGAGGCAGCCTCTCTCACACACACTCACTCAGTGTCACTCACTGATATACATGGGCACCCTCGCTCACACACACACACTCACTCACTGATACACAAGGGCATCCTCTCTCACACACTGACTCACTCAGAATCAGTCACTGATACACAGAAGCATCCTCGCTCACAGTCAATGATATACAGAGGCATCCTCTCTCTCTCACACTAACTCACTGATATACAGAGGCATCCTGTCTCTCTCACTCACTGATATGCAGAGGCATCCTCTCTCTCTCACACTCACTCACTGATATGCAGAGGCATCCTCTCTCTCTCACACTCACTCACTGATATGCAGAGGCATCCTCTCTCTCTCACACTCACTCACTGATATACAGAGGCATCCTGTCTCTCTCACTCACTGATATACAGAGGCATCCTCTCTCTCTCACACTCACTCACTGATATACAGAGGCATCCTGTCTCTCTCACACTCACTCACTGATTTACAGAGGCATCCTGTCTCTCTCACTCACTGATATACAGAGGCATCCTCTCTCATACACTCACTCATAGTCACTCACTGATAAACAGAGGCATCCTCTCTCTCACAATCACTCACTAATATATACACACATCCTCTCTCACTGTCTGTGTCACACGGTTCACTGCCTTCCCCCAACTGTGTGACACTGTCATTACCCGTTTGTTTCTCACCCCACCCAATAAACAGTGCACAGGAACAGGAGGAGGCCGTCGATCCCCTCGAGTCCATTACACAGCAACGGGAGGAGGCCGTCCATCCCCTCGAGTCCATTACACAGGAACAGGAGGAGGCCGTCCAGCCCCTCGATCCTGTCCCGTCATTCTATTAAATCACAGCCGATCTGTACCTCAACTCCGTAACACCTCATAATACCTCAAAAAAAGAGTAGATTTGATTACCTGTTACTTTGCACTGAAAACAGAATCTGACCCTATTGGGAAACTGGAAACCAGGGACACAGACAGACTCAGTGAGTGAGGAAAACTGTGGGAGATGGTGTTTAATGTGGGCAAGTGTGAGGTCATCCACTTTGGATCAGAAAAAGACAAATCAGAATATTTTCTGAATGGGAAGAGTGTGGGAACTGTGGATGAGCAGAGAAATTTCGGGGTCCAAGTCGACAAATCTCTAAAACCCAGTGGGCAGGTACAAGAAGTAATCAAAAAAGCTAAAGGAGTGCTGGCCTTTATCTCAAGAGGGCTGGAATAGAAAGGGGAGGAAGTTATGTTACAGCTGTGGGGAGCTCTGGTTGGAGCCCATCCAGAGCTCGGTCAATGAGGTAGGTTTTAAGGACCGTCTTAAAGGAGGAGAGAGAGAGGTGGAGAGGTTTCGGGAGGGAATTCCAGAGCTTGGGGCCCCGGCAGGTGAAGGCACGGCCGCCAATGGTGGAGTGATGGAAATCGGGGGTTGGGCAAGAGGCCAGAATTGTAGGAGTGCAGAGATCTTGGAGGGTTGGAGGAGGTGACAGAGATAGTGAGAGGGGCGAGGGTCATGGAGGGATTTGAAAACCAGGATGAGAATTTTAAAATGGAGGAGTTCCCGGACCGTGAGCGGATGTCGGTCAGTGAGCACAGGGGGTGATGGGTGAACGGGACTTGGTGCGAGTTCAGATACGGGCAGCAGAGTTTTGGATGAGCTGATGTTTATGGAGGGTGGAAGATGGGAGGACGGGCAGGAGGGTATTGGAATAGTGGAGTCTGGAGGTGAGAAAGGAATGGATGAGTCTGATTAACCGTCTGATTCACACCCCCACCCGGGGGAGGATGGCGGTGGATTGAGATGATGGCGGTGGATGGGGACCGGTTGATCCTCTCCAGGGGGAGGATGGCGGTGGATTGAGATGATGGCGGTGGATGGGGACCGGTTGATCCTCTCCAGGGGGAGGATGGCGGTGGATTGAGATGATGGCGGTGGATGGGGACCGGTTGATCCTCTCCAGGGGGAGGATGGCGGTGGATTGAGATGATGGCGGTGGATGGGGACCGGTTGATCCTCTCCAGGGGGAGGATGGCGGTGGATTGAGATGATGGCGGTGGATGGGGACCGGTTGATCCTCTCCAGGGGGAGGATGGCGGTGGATTGAGATGATGGCGGTGGATGAGGACCGGTTGATCCTCTCCAGGGGGAGGATGGCGGGGGATTGAGATGATGGCGGTGGATGGGGACCGGTTGATCTTCTCCAGTCGCCTGGACTCTCCCATCAGTCGGCTCGCGGCCCCTCCCCTCAACGACGCGCGCTATTGCCAGGTTACTGACGTCACACTCGCGCTGTGTCGGTTGAACGGCCACACAGATTTAAAATCAACAGCCACGTGAGCCCGAGCCGCCGTCCCCTCTCGCGGTCAGTCAATGAAGCGCGGGGCGGGTGCCGAGCCCCGATTGGTGAGCGGGGATGTCAATCAGCGACTTCTGCCCCAATCGCAGGGGCCGATTGTGGGAGGGGGCGTTAATTGACGGTGAATGTCCGCAATGCGCATGCCCCGGCTCTCCAACGCCCGAATGGCGGGAAGTTGGTGAAGACGAAGGCGGTTTGGAGGGAAAATGGCGGCGGAGGCGGAGCGGGTGAAATGGAGAGAGAGAGACCGACCCAGGAGGGAAGGACATGTCCCCCTTTGTGTGTGGAGAGGCCCCGAGAGATGTTTCCCCTCCAATTCCCCACCAACTATCGATAGTTTCAGTCAGTGGGTTTATCCTCAGGCGAAGAGTGGGCCGGATTTCCCGTCATTCATTCCTTTCTGGGCAAAAACAGCAAAAGAAAAGCGGCCCCACCGGGACTAAGAAAAGAAATGAAGGAAAGGATTAGATGGAAAGAGGAGTGAGATAAAGTGAGCAGAAAAAGCAGGAAGGCTGAGGATTGGGAGCAGTTTAGAATTCAACAAAAAAGGAGCAAGAGATTGAGAGGAAAAGCAGAGGATGAGAGTAAAGGTGGAAGGAAGATCAAAGCGGACTGGAAAAGATTGTCCAAGGATGGAAAAAGAACAAGATTAGTGAAGACAAGTGTGGGTCGGTGAGGGTGAGAAAGGGGAGAATTTCTAATGGGGAACAAGGACTGACTGGGTTTCACTGGGCAGCTGTCTGTGTCCCACCTGATGGGGAGCGTTGATCATCACACTGAGAAATGTTCAATCCCAGAGCAAACCGATGGTGTATTGGTGCAAAGGGGCATCCTCATCACACTCACCGATATACAGGGGCATCCTCGTCACACTCACCGAGACACAGGGGCATCCTCGTCACACTCACCGATACACAGGGGCATCCTCGTCACACTCACCGATACACAGGGGCATCCTCGTCACACTCACCGATACACAGGGGCATCCTCGTCACACTCACCGATACACAGGGGCATCCTCGTCACACTCACCGATATACAGGGGCATCCTCGTCACACTCACCGATATACAGGGGCATCCTCGTCACACTCACCGATACACAGGGGCATCCTCGCTCACACTCACCGATATGCAGGGGCATCCTCGCTCACACTCACCGATATGCAGGGGCATCCTCGCTCACACTCACCGATATGCAGGGGCATCCTCGCTCACACTCACCGATATACAGGGGCATCCTCGCTCACACCGATACACAGGGGCATCCTCATCACACTCACCGATATACAGGGGCATCCTCGCTCACACTCACCGATATACAGGGGCATCCTCGCTCACACCGATAAACAGGGGCATCCTCGCTCACACTCACCGATATACAGGGGCATCCTCGCTCACACCGATAAACAGGGGCATCCTCGCTCACACTCACCGATAAACAGGGGCATCCTCGCTCACACTCACCGATATACAGGGGCATCCTCGCTCACACTCACCGGCATCCTCGCTCACACTCACCAATATACAGGGGCATCCTCGCTCACACACTCACTCAATTATGGACAGCGGCATCTTCACTCACTGATATACAGGGGCATCCTCGCTCGCTCACTCACTCACTGATATAAAGGGGCATTCTCGCTCACTCACTCACTCACTCACTGATATAAAGGGGCATTCTCGCTCACATACTCACTGATATACAGCGGCATCCTCGCTCACACACTCACTGATATGAAGGGGCATCCTCGCTCACACACTCACTGAGAAACAGGGCCATCCTCGCTCACACTCACTCACTGAGAAACAGGGCCATCCTCGCTCACACTCACTCACTGATACACAGAGGCATCCTCGCTGACACTCACTGATATACAGGGGCATCCTCACTCACACATTCAATGACATACAGGAGCATACTCGCTCACACTCACTCACTGATACACAGGGGCATCCTTGCTCACACACACTCCCTGATAAACAGGGGCATCCTCGCTCACACACACTGATACACAGGTGCATCCTCGCTCACACTGATATACAGAGGCACCCTCGCTCAGACACTCACACACTGATATACAGAGGCATCCTCGCTGACACTCAATCACTGAAAAACATGGGCATGCTCGCTCACACACTCACTCACTGTGAATCAGTATCTTTGCTCACACACTCATTGACATACAGAGGAATCCTCGCTCAGACATTCACTCACTGATATACAGGGGCATCCTCGCTCACACACTCACTCACTGATATACAGGGGCATCCTCGCTCACACACTCACTCACTGATATAAAGGGGCATCCTCGCTCACACACTCACTCACTGATTTTCAGGGGCATCCTCGCTCACACACTCACTGATATACAGGGGCATCCTCACTCACACATTCACTGATATGCAGTGGCATCCTCGCTCAGACACTCACTGATATACAGGGGCATCCTCGCTCACACTCACACGGATAGGCAAAGACATCCTCGCTCACACTCACTGATGTACAAGGGCATCCTCGCTCACACACTCACTCACTGATAGGCAGAGGCATCCTCTCTCACACACTCACTCACTGATATTCAGGGGCATCCTCGCTCACACTCACCGATGTACAGGGGCATCCTCGCTCACACTCACCGATGTACAGGGGCATCCTCGCTCACACTCACCGATGTACAGGGGCATCCTCGCTCACACTCACCGATGTACAGGGGCATCCTCGCTCACACTCACCGATACACAGGGGCATCCTCGCTCACAGTCACCGATTCACAGGGGCATGCTCGCTCACACTCACCGATATACAGGGGCATCCTCGCTCACACTCTGATGCACAGACGCATACTCTCTCACACATTCACTCACTGATACACAGAGGCATCCTCTCTCTCACACACTCACTCAGAGTCACTCACTGACATACATGGGCATCCTCGCTCACACACACACTCACTCACTGATATACAGAGGCATCCTTGCTCACACACACTCCCTGATATACAGGGGCATCCTCGCTCACACTCACTGATACACAGGCATCCTCGCTCACACTGATATACAGAGGCATCCTCGCTCAGACACACACACACTGATATACAGGAGCATCCTCGCTCACACACTCGCCCACTGATAGACAGGGGCATCCTCGCTCACACTCACATGGATGGACAAAGACATCCTCGCTCACACTCACTGATGTACAAGGGCATCCTCGCTCACACACTCACTGATGTTCAGAGGCATCCCAGCTCAGACACTCACTCACTGACATAAAGGGGCATCCTCACTCACACTGATACACAGAGGCATCCCAGCTCAGACACTCACTCACTGATATGCAGAGGCATCCTCACTCATACACTCACTCACTGATATGCAGGGGCATCCTCGCTCACACTCACCGATATACAGGGGCATCCTCGCTCACACTCACCGATATACAGGGGCATCCTCGCTCACACTCACCGATATACAGGGGCATCCTCGCTCACACTCACCGATACACAGGGGCATCCTCGCTCACACTCACCGATACACAGGGGCATCCTCGCTCACACTCACTGATATAAAGGGGCATCCTCGCTCAAACTCTGATACACAGACGCATACTCTCTCACACATTCACTCACTGATACACAGAGGCATCCTCTCTCTCACACACTCACTCACTCAGAGTCACTCACTGACATACATGGGCATCCTCGCTCACACACACACTCACTCACTGATATACAGAGGCATCCTTGCTCACACACACTCCCTGATATACAGGGGCATCCTCGCTGACACTCACTGATATACAGGGGCATCATCGCTCACACTCACTGATACACGGACATCCTCGCTCACACTGATATACAGAGGCATCCTCGCTCAGACACTCACACACTGATATACAGAGGCATCCTCGCTCAGACACTCACTCACTGATATTCAGGGGCAACCTCGCTCAGACACTCACTCACTGATATTCAGGGGCAACCTCGCTCACAAACTCACTCACTGCGATAAAGGGGGATCCTCGGTCACACACTCACTGAGAAACAGAGGTATCCTCGCTCAGATACTCACTCTGATATATCGGGGCATCCTTCCTCACATCCTCACTCACACTGATGTACAGAGGCATCCTCACTCAGACACTCACTCACTGATACACATGGGCATCCTCACACACACAATGATATACAGAGGTATCCTCGCTCACACTCACTCACTGATATACAGGGGCATCCACACTCACACACTCACTCACTGATATGCTGTGGCAACCTCGCTCACACTGATATACAGAGGCATCCTCGCTCAGACACTCACTCACTGATTTTCAGGGGCATCTTCGCTCACACACACTCACTGATATACAGGGACACCCTCGCTCACACTCACTCACTGATTGACAAAGGCATCCGAGCTCAGACACTCACTCACTGATACACAGGGGCATCCTCGCTCACACTCACCGATATACAGGGGCATCCTCGCTCACACTCACCGATACACAGGGGCATCCTCGCTCACACTCACCGATACACAGGGGCATCCTCGCTCACACTCACCGATACACAGGGGCATCCTCGCTCACACTCACCGATACACAGGGGCATCCTCGCTCACACTCACCGATACACAGGGGCATCCTCGCTCACACTCACCGATATACAGGGGCATCCTCGCTCACACGCACCGATATAGGGGGCATCCTCGCTCACACTCACCGATATAGGGGGCATCCTCGCTCACACTCACCGATATATGGGGGCATCCTCGCTCATACCGATATACGGGGACATCCTCGCTCACACTCACCAATATAAATGGGCATCCTCGCTCACACTCACCGATATACAGGGGCATCCTCACTCACACTCACCGATATCCAGGGCCATCCTCGCTCACACTCACCGATACACAGGCCATCCTCGCTCACACACACCAATACTCGGGCATCCTCGTCACACTCAGCGATACAGAGGGGCATCCTCACTCACACTCACTGAAAAACAGTGGCATCCTCACTCACTGATATGCTGGGGCATCCTCGCTCACACACACTCACTCACTCAGATTCACTCACTGATGTACAGGGGCATCCTCGCTCACACTCACTGACACACACGGGCATCCTCTCTCTCTCACACTCGCTCATTGATTTACAGAGGAATCCTCTCTCACACACTGACTCACTCAGAGTCACGCACTAATACACAGAGGCATCCTCTCTCACACTCACTCAGAGTCACGCACTGATACGCAGGGGCATCCTCTCTCTCACACTCACTCAGAGTCACTCACTGATATACATGGGCATCCTCGCTCACACACGGACTCACTCAGAATCACTCACTGATATGCAGAGGCATCCTCTCTCTCACACACTCACTCACAGTCACTCACTGATATACAGGGGCATCCTCTCTCACACACACTCACTCAGAGTCACTCACTGATATACAGAGGCTCCTCTCTCTCTCACACTCACTCAGAGTCACTTACTGATATACAGAGGCATCCTCTCTCTCACACACTCACTCACAGATACACAGGGGCATCCTCTCTCTCACACCCTCACTCAGAGTCACTCACTGAAACACAGAGGCAGCCTCTCTCACACACACACTCACTCAGTGTCACTCACTGATATACATGGGCATCCTCGCTCACACACTGACTCACTCAGAATCAGTCACTGATACACAGAAGCATCCTCGCTCACAGTCAATGATATGCAGAGGCATCCTCTCTCTCTCTCTCACACTCACTCACTGATATGCAGAGGCATCCTCTCTCTCTCACACTCACTCACTGATATACAGAGGCATCCTGTCTCTCTCACTCACTGATATACAGAGGCATCCTCTCTCATACACTCACTCATAGTCACTCACTGATAAACAGAGGCATCCTCTCTCTCACAATCACTCACTAATATATACACACATCCTCTCTCACTGTCTGTGTCACACGGTTCACTGCCTTCCCCCAACTGTGTGACACTGTCATTACCCGTTTGTTTCTCACCCCACCCAATAAACAGTGCACAGGAACAGGAGGAGGCCGTCCATCCCCTCGATCCTGTCCCGTCATTCTATTAAATCACAGCCGATCTGTACCTCAACTCCGTAACACCTCATAATACCTCAAAAAGAGTAGATTTGATTACCTGTTACTTTGTACTGAAAACAGAATCTGACCCTATTGGGAAACTGGAAACCAGGGACACAGACAGACTCAGTGAGTGAGGAAAACTGTGGGAGATGGTGTTTAATGTGGGCAAGTGTGAGGTCATCCACTTTGGATCAGAAAAAGACAAATCAGAATATTTTCTGAATGGGAAGAGTGTGGGAACTGTGGATGAGCAGAGAAATTTCGGGGTCCAAGTCGACAAATCTCTAAAACCCAGTGGGCAGGTACAAGAAGTAATCAAAAAAGCTAAAGGAGTGCTGGCCTTTATCTCAAGAGGGCTGGAATAGAAAGGGGAGGAAGTTATGTTACAGCTGTGGGGAGCTCTGGTTGGAGCCCATCCAGAGCTCGGTCAATGAGGTAGGTTTTAAGGACCGTCTTAAAGGAGGAGAGAGAGAGGTGGAGAGGTTTCGGGAGGGAATTCCAGAGCTTGGGGCCCCGGCAGGTGAAGGCACGGCCGCCAATGGTGGAGTGATGGAAATCGGGGGTTGGGCAAGAGGCCAGAATTGTAGGAGTGCAGAGATCTTGGAGGGTTGGAGGAGGTGACGGAGATAGTGAGAGGGGCGAGGGTCATGGAGGGATTTGAAAACCAGGATGAGAATTTTAAAATGGAGGAGTTCCCGGACCGTGAGCGGATGTCGGTCAGTGAGCACAGGGGGTGATGGGTGAACGGGACTTGGTGCGAGTTCAGATACGGGCAGCAGAGTTTTGGATCAGCTGATGTTTATGGAGGGTGGAAGATGGGAGGACGGGCAGGAGGGTATTGGAATAGTGGAGTCTGGAGGTGAGAAAGGAATGAATGAGTCTGATTAACCGTCTGATTCACACCCCCACCCGGGGGAGGATGGCGGTGGATTGAGATGATGGCGGTGGATGGGGACCGGTTGATCCTCTCCAGGGGGAGGATGGCGGTGGATTGAGATGATGGCGGTGGATGGGGACCGGTTGATCCTCTCCAGGGGGAGGATGGCGGTGGATTGAGATGATGGCGGTGGATGGGGACCGGTTGATCCTCTCCAGGGGGAGGATGGCGGTGGATTGAGATGATGGCGGTGGATGGGGACCGGTTGATCCTCTCCAGGGGGAGGATGGCGGTGGATTGAGATGATGGCGGTGGATGGGGACCGGTTGATCCTCTCCAGGGGGGAGGATGGCGGTGGATGGGGACCGGTTGATCCTCTCCAGGGGGAGGATGGCGGTGGATGAGGACCGGTTGATCCTCTCCAGGGGGGAGGATGGCGGTGGATGAGGACCGGTTGATCCTCTCCAGGGGGAGGATGGCGGTGGATTGAGATGATGGCGGTGGATGGGGACCGGTTGATCCTCTCCAGGGGGGAGGATGGCGGTGGATGAGGACCGGTTGATCCTCTCCAGGGGGAGGATGGCGGTGGATTGAGATGATGGCGGTGGATGGGGACCGGTTGATCCTCTCCAGGGGGAGGATGGCGGTGGATTGAGATGATGGCGGTGGATGGGGACCGGTTGATCCTCTCCAGGGGGAGGATGGCGGTGGATTGAGATGATGGCGGTGGATGGGGACCGGTTGATCTTCTCCAGTCGCCTGGACTCTCCCATCAGTCAGCTCGCGGCCCCTCCCCTCAACGACGCGCGCTATTGCCAGGTTACCGACGTCACACTCGCGCTGTGTCGGTTTAACGGCCACACAGATTTAAAATCAACAGCCACGTGAGCCCGAGTCGCCGTCCCCTCTCGCGGTCAGTCAATGAAGCGCGGGGCGGGTGCCGAGCCCCGATTGGTGAGCGGAGATGTCAATCAGCGACTTCTGCCCCAATCGCAGGGGCCGGTTGTGGGAGGGGGCGTTAATTGACGGTGAATGTAATCACTGCGCATGCCCCGGCTCTCCAACGCCCGAATGGCGCGAAGTTGGTGAAGAAGAAAGCGGTTTGGAGGGAAAATGGCGGCGGAGGCGGAACGGGTGAAATGGAGAGAGAGAGACCGACCCAGGAGGGAAGGACATGTCCCCCTTTGTGTGTGGAGAGGCCCCGAGAGATGTTTCCCCTCCAATTCCCCACCAACTATCGATAGTTTCAGTCAGTGGGTTTATCCTCAGGCGAAGAGTGGGCCGGATTTCCCGTCATTCATTCCTTTCTGGGCAAAAACAGCAAAAGAAAAGCGGCCCCACCGGGACTAAGAAAAGAAATGAAGGAAAGGATTAGATGGAAAGAGGAGTGAGATAAAGTGAGCAGAAAAAGCAGGAAGGCTGAGGATTGGGAGCAGTTTAGAATTCAACAAAAAAGGAGCAAGAGATTGAGAGGAAAAGCAGAGGATGAGAGTAAAGGTGGAAGGAAGATCAAAGCGGACTGGAAAAGATTGTCCAAGGATGGAAAAAGAACAAGATTAGTGAAGACAAGTGTGGGTCGGTGAGGGTGAGAAAGGGGAGAATTTCTAATGGGGAACAAGGGCTGACTGGGTTTCACTGGGCAGCTGTCTGTGTCCCACCTGATGGGGAGCGTTGATCATCACACTGAGAAATGTTCAATCCCAGAGCAAACCGATGGTGTATTGGTGCAAAGGGGCATCCTCATCACACTCACCGAGATACAGGGGCATCCTCGTCACACTCACCGATACACAGGGGCATCCTCGCTCACACTCACCGATACACAGGGGCATCCTCATCACACTCACCGATATACAGGGGCATCCTCGCTCACACTCACCGATATACAGGGGCATCCTCGCTCACACCGATACACAGGGGCATCCTCGCTCACACTCACCGATATACAGGGGCATCCTCGCTCACACTCACCGATATACAGGGGCATCCTCGCTCACACTCACCGATATACAGGGGCATCCTCGCTCACACTCACCGATACACAGGGGCATCCTCGCTCACACTCACCGATATACAGGGGCATCCTCGCTCACACTCACCAATACACAGGGGCATCCTCGCTCACACACTCACTGAGAAACAGGGCCATCCTCGCTCACACTCACTCACTGATACACAGAGGCTTCCTCGCTGACACTCACTGATATACAGGGGCATCCTCACTCACACATTCAATGACATACAGGAGCATACTCGCTCACACTCAATCACTGAAAAACATGGGCATCCTTGCTCACACACTCACTCACTGTGAATCAGTATCTTTGCTCACACACTCATTGACATACAGAGGAATCCTCGCTCAGACACTCACTGATATACAGGGGCATCCTCGCTCACACACTCACTCACTGATATACAGAGGCATCCTCGCTCACACTCACTCACTGATTTTCAGGGGCATCCTCGCTCACACACTCACCCACTGATATACAGGGGCATCCTCGCTCACACACTCACTCACTGATATAAAGGGGCATCCTCGCTCACACACTCACTCACTGATTTTCAGGGGCATCCTCGCTCAGACACTCACTGATATAAAGGGGCATCCTCGCTCACACTCACACGGATAGGCAAAGACATCCTCGCTCACACTCACTGATGTTCAGAGGCATCCTCGCTCAGACACTCACTCACTGATATTCAGGGGCATCCTCGCTCACACTCACCGATGTACAGGGGCATCCTCGCTCACACTCACCGATGTACAGGGGCATCCTCGCTCACACTCACCGATGTACAGGGGCATCCTCGCTCACACTCACCGATGTACAGGGGCATCCTCGCTCACACTCACCGATACACAGGGGCATCCTCGCTCACACTCACCGATTTACAGGGGCATCCTCGCTCACACTCACCGATGTACAGGGGCATCCTCGCTCACACTCACCGATACACGGGGGCATCCTCGCTCACACTCACCGATACACAGGGGCATCCTCGCTCACACTCACCGATATACAGGGGCATCCTCGCTCACACACTCACACACTGATACACAGGGGCATCCTCGCTCACATCCTCACTCACCGATATGCAGAGGCATCCTCGCTCACACTCACCAATATACAGGGGCATCCTCGCTCAGACACTCACTCAATTATGGACAGGGGCATCTTCACTCACTGATATACAGGGGCATCCTCGCTCGCTCACTCACTGATATAAAGGGGCATTCTCGCTCACTCACTCACTCACTGATATAAAGGGGCATCCTCGCTCACACTCACTCACTGATATCCAGGGGCATCTTTGCTCACACACTCACTGAAATGAAGGGGCATCCTCGCTCACACACTCACTGAGAAACAGGGCCATCCTCGCTCACACTCACTCACTGATACACAGAGGCATCCTCGCTGACACTCACTGATATACAGGGGCATCCTCACTCACACATTCAATGACATACAGGAGCATACTCGCTCACACACACTCCCTGATATACAGGGGCATCCTCGCTCACACTCACTGATACACAGGGGCATCCTCGCTCACACTGATATACAGAGGCATCCTCGCTCAGACACTCACACACTGATATACAGAGGCATCCTCGCTGACACTCAATCACTGAAAAACATGGGCATGCTCGCTCACACACTCACTCACTGTGAATCAGTATCTTTGCTCACACACTCATTGACATACAGAGGAATCCTCGCTCAGACACTCACTCATATACAGGGGCATCCTCGCTCACACACTCACTCACTGATATACAGAGGCATCCTCGCTCACACTCACTCACTGATTTTCAGGGGCATCCTCGCTCACACACTCACCCACTGATATACAGGGGCATCCTCGCTCACACACTCACTCACTGATATACAGGGGCATCCTCGCTCACACACTCACTCACTGATTTTCAGGGGCATCCTCGCTCACACACTCACTGATATACAGGGGCATCCTCACTCACACATTCACTGATATGCAGTGGCATCCTCGCTCAGACACTCACTGATATACAGGGGCATCCTCGCTCACACTCACACGGATAGGCAAAGACATCCTCGCTCACACTCACTGATGTACAAGGGCATCCTCGCTCACACACTCACTGATGTTCAGAGGCATCCTCGCTCAGACACTCACTCACTGATATTCAGGGGCATCCTCGCTCACACTCACCGATGTACAGGGGCATCCTCGCTCACACTCACCGATGTACAGGGGCATCCTCGCTCACACTCACCGATACACAGGGGCATCCTCGCTCACACTCACCGATATACAGGGGCATCCTCGCTCACACTCACCGATATACAGGGGCATCATCGCTCACACTCTGATGCACAGACGCATACTCTCTCACACATTCACTCACTGATACACAGAGGCATCCTCTCTCTCACACACTCACTCAGAGTCACTCACTGACATACATGGGCATCCTCGCTCACACACACACTCACTCACTGATATACAGAGGCATCCTTGCTCACACACACTCCCTGATATACAGGGGCATCCTCGCTCACACTCACTGATACACAGGCATCCTCGCTCACACTGATATACAGAGGCATCCTCGCTCAGACACTCACACACTGATATACAGGAGCATCCTCGCTCACACACTCGCCCACTGATAGACAGGGGCATCCTCGCTCACACTCACATGGATGGACAAAGACATCCTCGCTCACACTCACTGATGTACAAGGGCATCCTTGCTCACACACTCACTGATGTTCAGAGGCATCCCAGCTCAGACACTCACTCACTGACATAAAGGGGCATCCTCACTCACACTGATATACAGAGGCATCCCAGCTCAGACACTCACTCACTGATATGCAGAGGCATCCTCACTCATACACTCACTCACTGATATGCAGGGGCATCCTCGCTCACACTCACATGGATGGACAAAGACATCCTCGCTCACACTCACTGATGCACAAGGGCATCCTCGCTCACACACTCACTGATGTTCAGAGGCATCCTCGCTCACACTCACCGATATACAGGGGCATCCTCGCTCACACCGATACACAGGGGCATCCTCGCTCACACTCACCGATATACAGGGGCATCCTCGCTCACACTCACCGATATACAGGGGCATCCTCGCTCACACTCACCGATATACAGGGGCATCCTCGCTCACACCGATACACAGGGGCATCCTCGCTCACACTCCGATACATAGGGGCATCCTCGCTCACACTCACCGATAAACAGGGGCATCCTCGCTCACACTCACCGGCATCCTCGCTCACACTCACCAATATACAGGGGCATCCTCGCTCACACACTCACTCAATTATGGACAGGGGCATCTTCACTCACTGATATACAGGGGCATCCTCGCTCGCTTACTCACTCACTGATATAAAGGGACATTCTCGCTCACTCACTCACTCACTGATATAAAGGGGCATTCTCGCTCACATACTCACTGATATACAGCGGCATCCTCGCTCACACTCACTCACTGATATCCAGGGGCATCTTTGCTCACACACTGATATGAAGGGGCATCCTCGCTCACACACTCACTGAGAAACAGGGCCATCCTCGCTCACACTCACTCACTGATACACAGAGGCATCCTCGCTGAAACTCACTGATATACAGGGGCATCCTCACTCACACATTCAATGACATACAGGAGCATACTCGCTCACACTCACTCACTGATACACAGGGGCATCCTTGCTCACACACACTCCCTGATATACAGGGGCATCCTCGCTCACACTCACCGATACACAGGGGCATCCTCGTCACACTCACCGATACACAGGGGCATCCTCGTCACACTCACCGATACACAGGGGCATCCTCGTCACACTCACCGATACACAGGGGCATCCTCGTCACACTCACCGATACACAGGGGCATCCTCGTCACACTCCGACACACAGGGGCATCCTCATCACACTCACCGATACACAGGGGCATCCTCGTCACACTCACCGATACACAGGGGCATCCTCGCTCACACTCACCGATCCACAGGGGCATCTTCATCACACTCACCGATACACAGGGGCATCCTCATCACACTCTCCGATACACAGGGGCAGCCTCGTCACACTCCGATACACAGGGGCATCCTCGCTCACACTCACCGATATACAGGGGCATCCTCGCTCACACTCACCGATATACAGGGGCATCCTCGTCACACTCCGATACACAGGGGCATCCTCGCTCACACTCACCGATATACAGGGGCATCCTCGTCACACTCCGATACACAGGGGCATCCTCATCACACTCACCGATACACAGGGGCATCCTCGTCACACTCACCGATACACAGGGGCATCCTCGTCACACTCCGATACACAGGGGCATCCTCATCACACTCACCGATACACAGGGGCATCCTCGCTCACACTCACCGATACACAGGGGCATCCTCATCACACTCACCGATACACAGGGGCATCCTCATCACACTCACCGATACACAGGGGCATCCTCGCTCACACTCACCGATATACAGGGGCATCCTCGTCACACTCCGATACACAGGGGCATCCTCGTCACACTCACCGATACACAGGGGCATCCTCGCTCACACTCACCGATACACAGGGGCATCCTCATCACACTCACCGATACACAGGGGCATCCTCATCACACTCACCGATACACAGGGGCATCCTCATCACACTCCGATACACAGGGGCATCCTCGCTCACACTCACCGATACACAGGGGCATCCTCATCACACTCACCGATACACAGGGGCATCCTCGCTCACACTCACCGATATACAGGGGCATCCTCATCACACTCACCGATACACAGGGGCATCCTCGCTCACACTCACCGATATACAGGGGCATCCTCATCACACTCACCGATACACAGGGGCATCCTCGCTCACACTCACCGATATACAGGGGCATCCTCGCTCACACTCACCGATGTACAGGAGCATCCTCGCTCACACTCACCGATACACAGGGGGATCCTCGCTCACACTCACCGAAACACAGGGGCATCCTCGCTCACACTCACCGATACACAGGGGCATCCTCGCTCACACTCACCAATATACAGGGGCATCCTCGTCACACTCACCGATATACAGGAGCATCCTCGCTCACACTCACCAATACACAGGGGCATCCTTGTCACACTCACCGATATACAGGGGCATCCTCGTCACACTCACCGATACACAGGAGCATCCTCGCTCACACTCACCGATATACAAGGGCATCCTCATCACACTCACCGATATACAGGGGCATCCTCGCTCACACTCACCAATATACAGGGGCATCCTCGCTCACACTCACCGATATACAGGGGCATCTCGTCACACTCACCGATACACAGGGGCATCCTCGCTCACACTCACCGATACACAGGGGCATCCTGGCTCACACTCACCGATACACAGGGGCATCCTGGCTCACACTCACCGATACACAGGGGCATCCTCGCTCACACTCACCGATACACAGGGGCATCCTCGCTCACACTCACCGATATACAGGGGCATTCTCGCTCACACTCACCGATATACAGGGGCATCCTCGCTCACACACACTGATACACAGGGGCATCCTCGCTCACACTCACCGATACACAGGGGCATCCTCGCTCACACGCACAGATATAGGGGGCATCCTCGCTCACACTCACCGATATAGGAGGCATCCTCGCTCACACTCACCGATATATGGGGGCATCCTCGCTCATACCGATATACGGGGACATCCTCGCTCACACTCACCGATATAAATGGGCATCCTCGCTCACACTCACCGATATACAGGGGCATCCTCACTCACACTCACCAATATCCAGGGGCATCCTCGCTCACACTCACCGATACACAGGCCATCCTCGCTCACACACACCAATCCTCGGGCATCCTCGTCACACTCAGCGATACAGAGGGGCATCCTCACTCACACTCACTGAAAAACAGTGGCATCCTCACTCACTGATATGCTGGGGCATCCTCGCTCACACACACTCACTCACTCAGATTCACTCACTGATGTACAGGGGCATCCTCGCTCACACTCACTGACATACAGGGGCATCCTCTCTCTCTCACACTCGCTCATTGATTTACAGAGGAATCCTCTCTCACACACTGACTCACTCAGAGTCACGCACTGATACACAGAGGCATCCTCTCTCACACTCACTCAGAGTCACTCACTGATATACATGGGCATCCTCGCTCACACTCACTGATATGCAGAGGCATCCTCTCTCTCACACACTCACTCACAGTCACTCACTGATATACAGGGCATCCTCTCTCTCACACACTCACTCACAGATACACAGGGGCATCCTCTCTCTCACACACTCACTCAGAGTCACTCACTGAAACACAGAGGCAGCCTCTCTCACACACACACTCACTCAGTGTCACTCACTGATATGCATGGGCATCCTCGCTCACACACTGACTCACTCAGAATCAGTCACTGATACACAGAAGCATCCTCGCTCACAGTCAATGATATGCAGAGGCATCCTCTCTCTCTCTCTCACACTCACTCACTGATATACAGAGGCATCCTCTCTCTCTCACACTCACTCACTGATATACAGAGGCATCCTGTCTCTCTCACTCACTGATATACAGAGGCATCCTCTCTCTCACAATCACTCACTAATATATGCACACATCCTCTCTCACTGTCTGTGTCACACGGTTCACTGCCTTCCCCCAACTGTGTGACACTGTCATTACCCGTTTGTTTCTCACCCCACCCAATAAACAGTGCACAGGAACAGGAGGAGGCCGTCGATCCCCTCGAGTCCATTACACAGCAACGGGAGGAGGCCGTCCATCCCCTCGAGTCCATTACACAGGAACAGGAGGAGGCCGTCCAGCCCCTCGATCCTGTCCCGTCATTCTATTAAATCACAGCCGATCTGTACCTCAACTCCGTAACACCTCATAATACCTCAAAAAAAGAGTAGATTTGATTACCTGTTACTTTGCACTGAAAACAGAATCTGACCCTATTGGGAAACTGGAAACCAGGGACACAGACAGACTCAGTGAGTGAGGAAAACTGTGGGAGATGGTGTTTAATGTGGGCAAGTGTGAGGTCATCCACTTTGGATCAGAAAAAGACAAATCAGAATATTTTCTGAATGGGAAGAGTGTGGGAACTGTGGATGAGCAGAGAAATTTCGGGGTCCAAGTCGACAAATCTCTAAAACCCAGTGGGCAGGTACAAGAAGTAATCAAAAAAGCTAAAGGAGTGCTGGCCTTTATCTCAAGAGGGCTGGAATAGAAAGGGGAGGAAGTTATGTTACAGCTGTGGAGAGCTCTGGTTCGAGCCCATCCAGAGCTCGGTCAATGAGGTAGGTTTTAAGGACCGTCTTAAAGGAGGAGAGAGAGAGGTGGAGAGGTTTCGGGAGGGAATTCCAGAGCTTGGGGCCCCGGCAGGTGAAGGCACGGCCGCCAATGGTGGAGTGATGGAAATCGGGGGTTGGGCAAGAGGCCAGAATTGTAGGAGTGCAGAGATCTCGGAGGGTTGGAGGAGGTGACAGAGATAGTGAGAGGGGCGAGGGTCATGGAGGGATTTGAAAACCAGGATGAGAATTTTAAAATGGAGGAGTTCCCGGACCGTGAGCGGATGTCGGTCAGTGAGCACAGGGGGTGATGGGTGAACGGGACTTGGTGCGAGTTCAGATACGGGCAGCAGAGTTTTGGATGAGCTGATGTTTATGGAGGGTGGAAGATGGGAGGACGGGCAGGAGGGTATTGGAATAGTGGAGTCTGGAGGTGAGAAAGGAATGAATGAGTCTGATTAACCGTCTGATTCACACCCCCACCCGGGGGAGGATGGCGGTGGATTGAGATGATGGCGGTGGATGGGGACCGGTTGATCCTCTCCAGGGGGAGGATGGCGGTGGATTGAGATGATGGCGGTGGATGGGGACCGGTTGATCCTCTCCAGGGGGAGGATGGCGGTGGATTGAGATGATGGCGGTGGATGGGGACCGGTTGATCCTCTCCAGGGGGAGGATGGCGGTGGATTGAGATGATGGCGGTGGATGGGGACCGGTTGATCCTCTCCAGGGGGAGGATGGCGGTGGATTGAGATGATGGCGGTGGATGGGGACCGGTTGATCCTCTCCAGGGGGGAGGATGGCGACCGGTTGATCCTCTCCAGGGGGGAGGATGGCGGTGGGTGAGGACCGGTTGATCCTCTCCAGGGGGAGGATGGCGGTGGATTGAGATGATGGCGGTGGATGGGGACCGGTTGATCCTCTCCAGGGGGGAGGATGGCGGTGGATTGAGATGATGGCGGTGGATGGGGACCGGTTGATCCTCTCCAGGGGGAGGATGGCGGTGGATTGAGATGATGGCGGTGGATGAGGACCGGTTGATCCTCTCCAGGGGGAGGATGGCGGTGGATTGAGATGATGGCGGTGGATGGGGACCGGTTGATCCTCTCCAGGGGGAGGATGGCGGTGGATTGAGATGATGGCGGTGGATGGGGACCGGTTGATCCTCTCCAGGGGGAGGATGGCGGTGGATTGAGATGATGGCGGTGGATGGGGACCGGTTGATCCTCTCCAGGGGGAGGATGGCGGTGGATTGAGATGATGGCGGTGGATGGGGACCGGTTGATCTTCTCCAGTCGCCTGGACTCTCCCATCAGTCGGCTCGCGGCCCCTCCCCTCAACGACGCGCGCTGTTGCCAGGTTACTGACGTCACACTCGCGCTGTATCGGTTTAACGGCCACACAGATTTAAAATCAACAGCCACGTGAGCCCGAGTCGCCGTCCCCTCTCGCGGTCAGTCAATGAAGCGCGGGGCGGGTGCCGAGCCCCGATTGGTGAGCGGAGATGTCAATCAGCGACTTCTGCCCCAATCGCAGGGGCCGGTTGTGGGAGGGGGCGTTAATTGACGGTGAATGTAATCACTGCGCATGCCCCGGCTCTCCAACGCCCGAATGGCGCGAAGTTGGTGAAGAAGAAAGCGGTTTGGAGGGAAAATGGCGGCGGAGGCGGAACGGGTGAAATGGAGAGAGAGAGACCGACCCAGGAGGGAAGGACATGTCCCCCTTTGTGTGTGGAGAGGCCCGGAGAGATGTTTCCCCTCCAATTCCCCACCAACTATCGATAGTTTCAGTCAGTGGGTTTATCCTCAGGCGAAGAGTGGGCCGGATTTCCCGTCATTCATTCCTTTCTGGGCAAAAACAGCAAAAGAAAAGCGGCCCCACCGGGACTAAGAAAAGAAATGAAGGAAAGGATTAGATGGAAAGAGGAGTGAGATAAAGTGAGCAGAAAAAGCAGGAAGGCTGAGGATTGGGAGCAGTTTAGAATTCAACAAAAAAGGAGCAAGAGATTGAGAGGAAAAGCAGAGGATGAGAGTAAAGGTGGAAGGAAGATCAAAGCGGACTGGAAAAGATTGTCCAAGGATGGAAAAAGAACAAGATTAGTGAAGACAAGTGTGGGTCGGTGAGGGTGAGAAAGGGGAGAATTTCTAATGGGGAACAAGGGCTGACTGGGTTTCACTGGGCAGCTGTCTGTGTCCCACCTGATGGGGAGCGTTGATCATCACACTGAGAAATGTTCAATCCCAGAGCAAACCGATGGTGTATTGGTGCAAAGGGGCATCCTCGTCACACTCACCGAGATACAGGGGCATCCTCGTCACACTCACCGATACACAGGGGCATCCTCGCTCACACTCACCGATACACAGGGGCATCCTCATCACACTCACCGATATACAGGGGCATCCTCGCTCACACTCACCGATACACAGGGGCATCCTCGTCACACTCACCGATATACAGGGGCATCCTCGTCACACTCACCGATATACAGGGGCATCCTCGTCACACTCACCGATACACAGGGGCATCCTCGCTCACACTCACCGATATGCAGGGGCATCCTCGCTCACACTCACCGATATGCAGGGGCATCCTCGCTCACACTCACCGATATGCAGGGGCATCCTCGCTCACACTCACCGATATGCAGGGGCATCCTCGCTCACACTCACCGATATACAGGGGCATCCTCGCTCACACCGACACACAGGGGCATCCTCATCACACTCACCGATATACAGGGGCATCCTCGCTCACACTCACCGATATACAGGGGCATCCTCGCTCACACCGATAAACAGGGGCATCCTCGCTCACACTCACCGATATACAGGGGCATCCTCGCTCACACCGATAAACAGGGGCATCCTCGCTCACACTCACCGATAAACAGGGGCATCCTCGCTCACACTCACCGATATACAGGGGCATCCTCGCTCACACTCACCGGCATCCTCGCTCACACTCACCAATATACAGGGGCATCCTCGCTCACACACTCACTCAATTATGGACAGCGGCATCTTCACTCACTGATATACAGGGGCATCCTCGCTCGCTCACTCACTCACTGATATAAAGGGGCATTCTCGCTCACTCACTCACTCACTCACTGATATAAAGGGGCATTCTCGCTCACATACTCACTGATATACAGCGGCATCCTCGCTCACACACTCACTGATATGAAGGGGCATCCTCGCTCACACACTCACTGAGAAACAGGGCCATCCTCGCTCACACTCACTCACTGATACACAGAGGCATCCTCGCTGACACTCACTGATATACAGGGGCATCCTCACTCACACATTCAATGACATACAGGAGCATACTCGCTCACACTCACTCACTGATACACAGGGGCATCCTTGCTCACACACACTCCCTGATAAACAGGGGCATCCTCGCTCACACACACTGATACACAGGTGCATCCTCGCTCACACTGATATACAGAGGCACCCTCGCTCAGACACTCACACACTGATATACAGAGGCATCCTCGCTGACACTCAATCACTGAAAAACATGGGCATGCTCGCTCACACACTCACTCACTGTGAATCAGTATCTTTGCTCACACACTCATTGACATACAGAGGAATCCTCGCTCAGACATTCACTCACTGATATACAGGGGCATCCTCGCTCACACACTCACTCACTGATATACAGGGGCATCCTCGCTCACACACTCACTCACTGATATAAAGGGGCATCCTCGCTCACACACTCACTCACTGATTTTCAGGGGCATCCTCGCTCACACACTCACTGATATACAGGGGCATCCTCACTCACACATTCACTGATATGCAGTGGCATCCTCGCTCAGACACTCACTGATATACAGGGGCATCCTCGCTCACACTCACACGGATAGGCAAAGACATCCTCGCTCACACTCACTGATGTACAAGGGCATCCTCGCTCACACACTCACTCACTGATAGGCAGAGGCATCCTCTCTCACACACTCACTCACTGATATTCAGGGGCATCCTCGCTCACACTCACCGATGTACAGGGGCATCCTCGCTCACACTCACCGATGTACAGGGGCATCCTCGCTCACACTCACCGATGTACAGGGGCATCCTCGCTCACACTCACCGATGTACAGGGGCATCCTCGCTCACACTCACCGATACACAGGGGCATCCTCGCTCACACTCACCGATTCACAGGGGCATGCTCGCTCACACTCACCGATATACAGGGGCATCCTCGCTCACACTCTGATGCACAGACGCATACTCTCTCACACATTCACTCACTGATACACAGAGGCATCCTCTCTCTCACACACTCACTCAGAGTCACTCACTGACATACATGGGCATCCTCGCTCACACACACACTCACTCACTGATATACAGAGGCATCCTTGCTCACACACACTCCCTGATATACAGGGGCATCCTCGCTCACACTCACTGATACACGGGCATCCTCGCTCACACTGATATACAGAGGCATCCTCGCTCAGACACACACACACTGATATACAGGAGCATCCTCGCTCACACACTCGCCCACTGATAGACAGGGGCATCCTCGCTCACACTCACATGGATGGACAAAGACATCCTCGCTCACACTCACTGATGTACAAGGGCATCCTCGCTCACACACTCACTGATGTTCAGAGGCATCCCAGCTCAGACACTCACTCACTGACATAAAGGGGCATCCTCACTCACACTGATACACAGAGGCATCCCAGCTCAGACACTCACTCACTGATATGCAGAGGCATCCTCACTCATACACTCACTCACTGATATGCAGGGGCATCCTCGCTCACACTCACCGATATACAGGGGCATCCTCGCTCACACTCACCGATATACAGGGGCATCCTCGCTCACACTCACCGATATACAGGGGCATCCTCGCTCACACTCACCGATACACAGGGGCATCCTCGCTCACACTCACCGATACACAGGGGCATCCTCGCTCACACTCACTGATATAAAGGGGCATCCTCGCTCAAACTCTGATACACAGACGCATACTCTCTCACACATTCACTCACTGATACACAGAGGCATCCTCTCTCTCACACACTCACTCACTCAGAGTCACTCACTGACATACATGGGCATCCTCGCTCACACACACACTCACTCACTGATATACAGAGGCATCCTTGCTCACACACACTCCCTGATATACAGGGGCATCCTCGCTGACACTCACTGATATACAGGGGCATCATCGCTCACACTCACTGATACACGGACATCCTCGCTCACACTGATATACAGAGGCATCCTCGCTCAGACACTCACACACTGATATACAGAGGCATCCTCGCTGACACTCAATCACTGAAAAACATGGGCATGCTCGCTCACACACTCACTAACTGATATAGAGGGGCATCCTCGCTCACACACTCACTCACTGATACACAGAGGCATCCTCGCTCAGACACTCACTCACTGATATTCAGGGGCAACCTCGCTCACAAACTCACTCACTGCGATAAAGGGGGATCCTCGGTCACACACTCACTGAGAAACAGAGGTATCCTCGCTCAGATACTCACTCTGATATATCGGGGCATCCTTCCTCACATCCTCACTCACACTGATGTACAGAGGCATCCTCACTCAGACACTCACTCACTGATACACATGGGCATCCTCACACACACACTGATGTACAGAGGTATCCTCGCTCACACTCACTCACTGATATACAGGGGCATCCACACTCACACACTCACTCACTGATATGCTGTGGCAACCTCGCTCACACTGATATACAGAGGCATCCTCGCTCAGACACTCACTCACTGATTTTCAGGGGCATCTTCGCTCACACACACTCACTGATATACAGGGACACCCTCGCTCACACTCACTCACTGATTGACAAAGGCATCCGAGCTCAGACACTCACTCACTGATACACAGGGGCATCCTCGCTCACACTCACCGATATACAGGGGCATCCTCGCTCACACTCACCGATATACAGGGGCATCCTCGCTCACACTCACCGATACACAGGGGCATCCTCGCTCACACTCACTGACACACAGGGGCATCCTCGCTCACACTCACCGATACACAGGGGCATCCTCGCTCACACTCACCGATACACAGGGGCATCCTCGCTCACACTCACCGATATACAGGGGCATCCTCGCTCACACGCACCGATATAGGGGGCATCCTCGCTCACACTCACCGATATAGGGGGCATCCTCGCTCACACTCACCGATATATGGGGGCATCCTCGCTCATACCGATATACGGGGACATCCTCGCTCACACTCACCGATATAAATGGGCATCCTCGCTCACACTCACCGATATACAGGGGCATCCTCACTCACACTCACCGATATCCAGGGCCATCCTCGCTCACACTCACCGATACACAGGCCATCCTCGCTCACACACACCAATACTCGGGCATCCTCGTCACACTCAGCGATACAGAGGGGCATCCTCACTCACACTCACTGAAAAACAGTGGCATCCTCACTCACTGATATGCTGGGGCATCCTCGCTCACACACACTCACTCACTCAGATTCACTCACTGATGTACAGGGGCATCCTCGCTCACACTCACTGACATACAGGGGCATCCTCTCTCACACTCGCTCATTGATTTACAGAGGAATCCTCTCTCACACACTGACTCACTCAGAGTCACGCACTAATACACAGAGGCATCCTCTCTCACACTCACTCAGAGTCACGCACTGATACGCAGGGGCATCCTCTCTCTCACACTCACTCAGAGTCACTCACTGATATACATGGGCATCCTCGCTCACACACGGACTCACTCAGAATCACTCACTGATATGCAGAGGCATCCTCTCTCTCACACACTCACTCACAGTCACTCACTGATATACAGGGGCATCCTCTCTCACACACACTCACTCAGAGTCACTCACTGATATACAGAGGCTCCTCTCTCTCTCACACTCACTCAGAGTCACTTACTGATATACAGAGGCATCCTCTCTCTCACACACTCACTCACAGATACACAGGGGCATCCTCTCTCTCACACCCTCACTCAGAGTCACTCACTGAAACACAGAGGCAGCCTCTCTCACACACACACTCACTCAGTGTCACTCACTGATATACATGGGCATCCTCGCTCACACACTGACTCACTCAGAATCAGTCACTGATACACAGAAGCATCCTCGCTCACAGTCAATGATATGCAGAGGCATCCTCTCTCTCTCTCTCACACTCACTCACTGATATGCAGAGGCATCCTCTCTCATACACTCACTCATAGTCACTCACTGATAAACAGAGGCATCCTCTCTCTCACAATCACTCACTAATATATACACACATCCTCTCTCACTGTCTGTGTCACACGGTTCACTGCCTTCCCCCAACTGTGTGACACTGTCATTACCCGTTTGTTTCTCACCCCACCCAATAAACAGTGCACAGGAACAGGAGGAGGCCGTCGATCCCCTCGAGTCCATTACACAGCAACGGGAGGAGGCCGTCCATCCCCTCGAGTCCATTACACAGGAACAGGAGGAGGCCGTCCAGTCCCTCGATCCTGTCCCGTCATTCTATTAAATCACAGCCGATCTGTACCTCAACTCCGTAACACCTCATAATACCTCAAAAAGAGTAGATTTGATTACCTGTTACTTTGTACTGAAAACAGAATCTGACCCTATTGGGAAACTGGAAACCAGGGACACAGACAGACTCAGTGAGTGAGGAAAACTGTGGGAGATGGTGTTTAATGTGGGCAAGTGTGAGGTCATCCACTTTGGATCAGAAAAAGACAAATCAGAATATTTTCTGAATGGGAAGAGTGTGGGAACTGTGGATGAGCAGAGAAATTTCGGGGTCCAAGTCGACAAATCTCTAAAACCCAGTGGGCAGGTACAAGAAGTAATCAAAAAAGCTAAAGGAGTGCTGGCCTTTATCTCAAGAGGGCTGGAATAGAAAGGGGAGGAAGTTATGTTACAGCTGTGGAGAGCTCTGGTTCGAGCCCATCCAGAGCTCGGTCAATGAGGTAGGTTTTAAGGAGCGTCTTAAAGGAGGAGAGAGAGAGGTGGAGAGGTTTCGGGAGGGAATTCCAGAGCTTGGGGCCCCGGCAGGTGAAGGCACGGCCGCCAATGGTGGAGTGATGGAAATCGGGGGTTGGGCAAGAGGCCAGAATTGTAGGAGTGCAGAGATCTTGGAGGGTTGGAGGAGGTGACAGAGATAGTGAGAGGGGCGAGGGTCATGGAGGGATTTGAAAACCAGGATGAGAATTTTAAAATGGAGGAGTTCCCGGACCGTGAGCGGATGTCGGTCAGTGAGCACAGGGGGTGATGGGTGAACGGGACTTGGTGCGAGTTCAGATACGGGCAGCAGAGTTTTGGATGAGCTGATGTTTATGGAGGGTGGAAGATGGGAGGACGGGCAGGAGGGTATTGGAATAGTGGAGTCTGGAGGTGAGAAAGGAATGAATGAGTCTGATTAACCGTCTGATTCACACCCCCACCCGGGGGAGGATGGCGGTGGATTGAGATGATGGCGGTGGATGGGGACCGGTTGATCCTCTCCAGGGGGAGGATGGCGGTGGATTGAGATGATGGCGGTGGATGGGGACCGGTTGATCCTCTCCAGGGGGAGGATGGCGGTGGATTGAGATGATGGCGGTGGATGGGGACCGGTTGATCCTCTCCAGGGGGAGGATGGCGGTGGATTGAGATGATGGCGGTGGATGGGGACCGGTTGATCCTCTCCAGGGGAGGATGGCGGTGGATTGAGATGATGGCGGTGGATGGGGACCGGTTGATCCTCTCCAGGGGGAGGATGGCGGTGGATTGAGATGATGGCGGTGGATGGGGACCGGTTGATCCTCTCCAGGGGGAGGATGGCGGTGGATTGAGATGATGGCGGTGGATGGGGACCGGTTGATCCTCTCCAGGGGGAGGATGGCGGTGGATTGAGATGATGGCGGTGGATGGGGACCGGTTGATCCTCTCCAGGGGGAGGATGGCGGTGGATTGAGATGATGGCGGTGGATGGGGACCGGTTGATCCTCTCCAGGGGGAGGATGGCGGTGGATTGAGATGATGGCGGTGGATGGGGACCGGTTGATCCTCTCCAGGGGGAGGATGGCGTTGGATTGAGATGATGGCGGTGGATGGGGACCGGTTGATCCTCTCCAGGGGGAGGATGGCGGTGGATTGAGATGATGGCGGTGGATGGGGACCGGTTGATCCTCTCCAGGGGGAGGATGGCGGTGGATTGAGATGATGGCGGTGGATGGGGACCGGTTGATCCTCTCCAGGAGGAGGATGGCGGTGGATTGAGATGATGGCGGTGGATTGAGATGATGGCGGTGGATGGGGACCGGTTGATCCTCTCCAGGGGGAGGATGGCGGTGGATTGAGATGATGGCGGTGGATGGGGACCGGTTGATCCTCTCCAGGGGGAGGATGGCGGTGGATTGAGATGATGGCGGTGGATGGGGACCGGTTGATCTTCTCCAGTCGCCTGGACTCTCCCATCAGTCAGCTCGCGGCCCCTCCCCTCAACGACGCGCGCTGTTGCCAGGTTACTGACGTCACACTCGCGCTGTGTCGGTTTAACGGCCACACAGATTTCAAATCAACAGCCACGTGAGCCCGAGCCGCCGTCCCCTCTCGCGGTCAGTCAATGAAGCGCGGGGCGGGTGCCGAGCCCCGATTGGTGAGCGGGGATGTCAATCAGCGACTTCTGCCCCAATCGCAGGGGCCGATTGTGGGAGGGGGCGTTAATTGACGGTGAATGTCCGCAATGCGCATGCCCCGGCTCTCCAACGCCCGAATGGCGCGAAGTTGGTGAAGAAGAAAGCGGTTTGGAGGGAAAATGGCGGCGGAGGCGGAACGGGTGAAATGGAGAGAGAGAGACCGACCCAGGAGGGAAGGACATGTCCCCCTTTGTGTGTGGAGAGGCCCCGAGAGATGTTTCCCCTCCAATTCCCCACCAACTATCGATAGTTTCAGTCAGTGGGTTTATCCTCAGGCGAAGAGTGGGCCGGATTTCCCGTCATTCATTCCTTTCTGGGCAAAAACAGCAAAAGAAAAGCGGCCCCACCGGGACTAAGAAAAGAAATGAAGGAAAGGATTAGATGGAAAGAGGAGTGAGATAAAGTGAGCAGAAAAAGCAGGAAGGCTGAGGATTGGGAGCAGTTTAGAATTCAACAAAAAAGGAGCAAGAGATTGAGAGGAAAAGCAGAGGATGAGAGTAAAGGTGGAAGGAAGATCAAAGCGGACTGGAAAAGATTGTCCAAGGATGGAAAAAGAACAAGATTAGTGAAGACAAGTGTGGGTCGGTGAGGGTGAGAAAGGGGAGAATTTCTAATGGGGAACAAGGACTGACTGGGTTTCACTGGGCAGCTGTCTGTGTCCCACCTGATGGGGAGCGATGATCATCACACTGAGAAATGTTCAATCCCAGAGCAAACCGATGGTGTATTGGTGCAAAGGGGCATCCTCATCACACTCACCGAGATACAGGGGCATCCTCGTCACACTCACCGATACACAGGGGCATCCTCGCTCACACTCACCGATACACAGGGGCATCCTCATCACACTCACCGATATACAGGGGCATCCTCGCTCACACTCACCGATATTCAGGGGCATCCTCGCTCACACTCACCGATACACAGGGGCATCCTCGCTCACACCGATACACAGGGGCATCCTCGCTCACACTCACCGATATACAGGGGCATCCTCGCTCACACTCACCGATATACAGGGGCATCCTCGCTCACACTCACCGATATACAGAGGCATCCTCGCTCACACTCACCAATACACAGGGGCATCCTCGCTCACACACACTGAGAAACAGGGCCATCCTCGCTCACACTCACTCACTGATACACAGAGGCATCCTCGCTGACACTCACTGATATACAGGGGCATCCTCACTCACACATTCAATGACATACAGGAGCATACTCGCTCACACTCACTCACTGATACACAGGGGCATCCTTGCTCACACACACTCCCTGATATACAGGGGCATCCTCGCTCACACTCACTGATACACAGGGGCATCCTCGCTCACACTGATATACAGAGGCATCCTCGCTCAGACACTCACACACTGATATACAGAGGCATCCTCGCTGACACTCAATCACTGAAAAACATGGGCATGCTCGCTCACACACTCACTCACTGTGAATCAGTATCTTTGCTCACACACTCATTGACATACAGAGGAATCCTCGCTCAGACACTCGCTGATATACAGGGGCATCCTCGCTCACACACTCACTCACTGATATACAGAGGCATCCTCGCTCACACTCACTGATTTTCAGGGGCATCCTCGCTCACACACTCACCCACTGATATACAGGGGCATCCTCGCTCACACACTCACTCACTGATATACAGGGGCATCCTCGCTCACACACTCACTCACTGATTTTCAGGGGCATCCTCGCTCACACACTCACTGATATACAGGGGCATCCTCACTCACACATTCACTGATATGCAGTGGCATCCTCGCTCAGACACTCACTGATATACAGGGGCATCCTCGCTCACACTCACACGGATAGGCAAAGACATCCTCGCTCACACTCACTGATGTACAAGGGCATCCTCGCTCACACACTCACTGATGTTCAGAGGCATCCTCGCTCAGACACTCACTCACTGATATTCAGGGGCATCCTCGCTCACACTCACCGATGTACAGGGGCATCCTCGCTCACACTCACCGATGTACAGGGGCATCCTCGCTCACACTCACCGATGTACAGGGGCATCCTCGCTCACACTCACCGATGTACAGGGGCATCCTCGCTCACACTCACCGATTTACAGGGGCATCCTCGCTCACACTCACCGATATACAGGGGCATCCTCGCTCACACTCACCGATATACAGGGGCATCCTCGCTCACACTCACCGATATACAGGGGCATCCTCGCTCACACTCTGATGCACAGACGCATCCTCTCTCACACATTCACTCACTGATACACAGAGGCATCCTCTCTCTCACACACTCACTCACTCAGAGTCACTCACTGACATACATGGGCATCCTCGCTCACACACACACTCACTCACTGATATACAGAGGCATCCTTGCTCACACACACTCCCTGATATACAGGGGCATCCTCGCTCACACTCACTGATACACGGGCATCCTCGCTCACACTGATATACAGAGGCATCCTCGCTCAGACACTCACACACTGATATACAGGAGCATCCTCGCTCACACACTCGCCCACTGATAGACAGGGGCATCCTCGCTCACACTCACATGGATGGACAAAGACATCCTCGCTCACACTCACTGATGTACAAGGGCATCCTCGCTCACACACTCACTGATGTTCAGAGGCATCCCAGCTCAGACACTCACTCACTGACACTGATATACAGAGGCATCCCAGCTCAGACACTCACTCACTGATATGCAGAGGCATCCTCACTCATACACTCACTCACTGATATGCAGGGGCATCCTCGCTCACACTCACCGATATACAGGGGCATCCTCGCTCACACTCACCGATATACAGGGGCATCCTCGCTCACACTCACCGATATACAGGGGCATCCTCGCTCACACTCACCGATACACAGGGGCATCCTCGCTCACACTCACCGATACACAGGGGCATCCTCGCTCACACTCACTGATATAAAGGGGCATCCTCGCTCAAACTCTGATACACAGACGCATACTCTCTCACATATTCACTCACTGACATACATGGGCATCCTCGCTCACACACACACTCACTCACTGATATACAGAGGCATCCTTGCTCACACACACTCCCTGATATACAGGGGCATCCTCGCTGACACTCACTGATATACCGGGGCATAATCGCTCACACTCACTGATACACGGACATCCTCGCTCACACTGATATACAGAGGCATCCTCGCTCAGACACTCACTCACTGATATTCAGGGGCATCCTCGCTCACAAACTCACTCACTGCGATAAAGGGGGATCCTCGGTCACACACTCACTGAGAAACAGAGGTATCCTCGCTCAGATACTCACTCTGATATATCGGGGCATCCTTCCTCACATCCTCACTCACACTGATGTACAGAGGCATCCTCGCTCAGACACTCACTCACTGATACACATGGGCATCCTCACACACACAATGATATACAGAGGTATCCTCGCTCACACTCACTCACTGATATACAGGGGCATCCACACTCACACACTCACTCACTGATATGCTGTGGCAACCTCGCTCACACTGATATACAGAGGCATCCTCGCTCAGACACTCACTCACTGATTTTCAGGGGCATCTTCGCTCACACACACTCACTGATATACAGGGACACCCTCGCTCACACTCACTCACTGATTGACAAAGGCATCCTAGCTCAGACACTCACTCACTGATACACAGGGGCATTCTCGCTCACACTCACCGATATACAGGGGCATCCTCGCTCACACTCACCGATACACAGGGGCATCCTCGCTCACACTCACCGATACACAGGGGCATCCTCGCTCACACTCACCGATATACAGGGGCATCCTCGCTCACACTCACCGATAGACAGGGGCATCCTCGCTCACACTCACCGATAGACAGGGGCATCCTCGCTCACACTCACCGATATACAGGGGCATCCTCGCTTACACTCCGATATACAGGGGCATCCTCGCTCACACTCACCGATATACAGAGGCATCCTCGCTCACACTCACCAATACACAGGGGCATCCTCGCTCACACACTCAGTGATTTTCAGAGGCATCCTCACTCACTCCCTGATATACAGGGGCATCCTCGCTCAGACACTCACACACTGATACACAGGGGCATCCTCGCTCACATCCTCACTCACCGATATGCAGAGGCATCCTCGCTCAGACACTCACTCAATTATGGACAGGGGCATCTTCACTCACTGATATACAGGGGCATCCTCGCTCGCTCGCTCACTCACACACTCACTGATATAAAGGGGCATTCTCGCTCACATACTCACTGATATACAGCGGCATCCTCGCTTACACTCACTCACTGATATCCAGGGGCATCTTTGCTCACACACTCACTGATATGAAGGGGCATCCTCGCTCACACACTCACTGATATACAGGGCCATCCTCGCTCACACTCACTCACTGATACACAGAGGCATCCTCGCTGACACTCACTGATATACAGGGGCATCCTCACTCACACATTCAATGACATACAGGAGCATACTCGCTCACACTCACTCACTGATACACAGGGGCATCCTTGCTCACACACACTCCCTGATATACAGGGGCATCCTCGCTCACACTCACCGATTTACAGGGGCATCCTCGCTCACACTCACCGATATACAGGGGCATCCTCGCTCACACTCACCGATATACAGGGGCATCCTCGCTCACACTCACCGATATACAGGGGCATCCTCGCTCACACTCACCGATATACAGGGGCATCCTCGCTCACACTCTGATGCACAGACGCATACTCTCTCACACATTCACTCACTGATACACAGAGGCATCCTCTCTCTCACACACTCACTCACTCAGAGTCACTCACTGACATACATGGGCATCCTCGCTGACACACACACTCACTCACTGATATACAGAGGCATCCTTGCTCACACACACTCCCTGATATACAGGGGCATCCTCGCTCACACTCACTGATACACGGGCATCCTCGCTCACACTGATCTTCAGAGGCATCCTCGCTCAGACACTCACACACTGATATACAGGAGCATCCTCGCTCACACACTCGCCCACTGATAGACAGGGGCATCCTCGCTCACACTCACATGGATGGACAAAGACATCCTCGCTCACACTCACTGATGTACAAGGGCATCCTCGCTCACACACTCACTGATGTTCAGAGGCATCCCAGCTCAGACACTCACTCACTGACATAAAGGGGCATCCTCACTCACACTGATATACAGAGGCATCCCAGCTCAGACACTCACTCACTGATATGCAGAGGCATCCTCACTCATACACTCACTCACTGATATGCAGGGGCATCCTCGCTCACACTCACCGATATACAGGGGCATCCTCGCTCACACTCACCGATATACAGGGGCATCCTCGCTCACACTCACCGATATACAGGGGCATCCTCGCTCACACTCACCGATACACAGGGGCATCCTCGCTCACACTCACTGATATAAAGGGGCATCCTCGCTCAAACTCTGATACACAGACGCATACTCTCTCACACATTCACTCACTGACATACATGGGCATCCTCGCTCACACACACACTCACTCACTGATATACAGAGGCATCCTTGCTCACACACACTCCCTGATATACAGGGGCATCCTCGCTGACACTCACTGATATACAGGGGCATAATCGCTCACACTCACTGATACACGGACATCCTCGCTCACACTGATATACAGAGGCATCCTCGCTCAGACACTCACTCACTGATATTCAGGGGCATCCTCGCTCACAAACTCACTCACTGCGATAAAGGGGGATCCTCGGTCACACACTCACTGAGAAACAGAGGTATCCTCGCTCAGATACTCACTCTGATATATCGGGGCATCCTTCCTCACATCCTCACTCACACTGATGTACAGAGGCATCCTCGCTCAGACACTCACTCACTGATACACATGGGCATCCTCACACACACAATGATATACAGAGGTATCCTCGCTCACACTCACTCACTGATATACAGGGGCATCCACACTCACACACTCACTCACTGATACGCTGTGGCAACCTCGCTCACACTGATATACAGAGGCATCCTCGCTCAGACACTCACTCACTGATTTTCAGGGGCATCTTCGCTCACACACACTCACTGATATACAGGGACACCCTCGCTCACACTCACTCACTGATTGACAAAGGCATCCTAGCTCAGACACTCACTCACTGATACACAGGGGCATCCTCGCTCACACTCACCGATTTCCAGGGGCATCCTCGCTCACACTCACCGATACACAGGGGCATCCTCACTCACACTCACCGATACACAGGGGCATCCTCGCTCACACTCACCGATACACAGGGGCATCCTCGCTCACACTCACCGATACACAGGGGCATCCTCGCTCACACTCACCGATACACAGGGGCATCCTCGCTCACACTCACCGATATACAGGGCATTCTCGCTCACACTCACCGATATACAGGGGCATCCTCGCTCACACGCACCGATATAGGGGGCATCTTCGCTCACACTCACCGATATAGGGGGCATCCTCGCTCACACTCACCGATATATGGGGGCATCCTCGCTCATACCGATATACGGGGACATCCTCGCTCACACTCACCGATATAAATGGGCATCCTCGCTCACACTCACCGATATACAGGGGCATCCTCACTCACACTCACCGATATCCAGGGGCATCCTCGCTCACACTCACCGATACACAGGCCATCCTCGCTCACACACACCAATACTCGGGCATCCTCGTCACACTCAGCGATACAGAGGGGCATCCTCACTCACACTCACTGAAAAACAGTGGCATCCTCACTCACTGATATGCTGGGGCATCCTCGCTCACACACACTCACTCACTCAGATTCACTCACTGATGTACAGGGGCATCCTCGCTCACACTCACTGACTTACAGGGGCATCCTCTCTCTCTCACACTCGCTCACTGATTTACAGAGGAATCCTCTCTCACACACTGACTCACTCAGAGTCACGCACTGATACACAGAGGCATCCTCTCTCACACTCACTCAGAGTCACGCACTGATACGCAGGGGCATCCTCTCTCTCACACTCACTCAGAGTCACTCACTGATATACATGGGCATCCTCGCTCACACACGGACTCACTCAGAATCACTCACTGATTTACAGAGGCATCCTCTCTCACACTCACTCAGAGTCACTCACTGATATACATGGGCATCCTCGCTCACACTCACTGATATGCAGAGGCATCCTCTCTCTCACACACTCACTCACTGTCACTCACTGATATACAGAGGCATCCTCTCTCTCACACACTCACTCACAGATACACAGGGGCATCCTCTCTCTCACACACTCACTCAGAGTCACTCACTGAAACACAGAGGCAGCCTCTCTCATACACACACTCACTCAGTGTCACTCACTGATATACATGGGCATCCTCGCTCACACACGGACTCACTCAGAATCACTCACTGATTTACAGAGGCATCCTCTCTCACACTCAGAGTCACTCACTGATATACATGGGCATCCTCGCTCACACTCACTGATATGCAGAGGCATCCTCTCTCACACACTCACTCACAGTCACTCACTGATATACAGAGGCTCCTCTCTCTCTCACACTCACTCAGAGTCACTTACTGATATACAGAGGCATCCTCTCTCTCACACACTCACTCACTGATATACAGAGGCATCCTGTCTCTCACACTCACTGATATACAGAGGCATCCTCTCTCATACACTCACTCATAGTCACTCACTGATAAACAGAGGCACCCTCTCTCTCACAATCACTCACTAATATATACACACATCCTCTCTCACTGTCTGTGTCACACGGTTCACTGCCTTCCCCCAACTGTGTGACACTGTGTCATTACCCGTTTGTTTCACACCCCACCCAATAAACAGTGCACAGGAACAGGAGGAGGCCGTCGATCCCCTCGAGTCCATTACACAGCAACGGGAGGAGGCCGTCCATCCCCTCGAGTCCATTACACAGGAACAGGAGGAGGCCGTCCAGCCCCTCGATCCTGTCCCGTCATTCTATTAAATCACAGCCGATCTGTACCTCAACTCCGTAACACCTCATAATACCTCAAAAAAAGAGTAGATTTGATTACCTGTTACTTTGTACTGAAAACAAAACTGACCCTATTGGGAAACTGGAAACCAGGGACACAGACAGACTCAGTGAGTGAGGAAAACTGTGGGAGATGGTGTTTAATGTGGGCAAGTGTGAGGTCATCCACTTTGGATCAGAAAAAGACAAATCAGAATATTTTCTGAATGGGAAGAGTGTGGGAACTGTGGATGAGCAGAGAAATTTCGGGGTCCAAGTCGACAAATCTCTAAAACCCAGTGGGCAGGTACAAGAAGTAATCAAAAAAGCTAAAGGTGTGCGGATATTACACAGTGTGCTGAGAGTTCGGTACGTGTGGGAGTTAGGTGAAGTGGGGGAAGGAGGTGCTGCTTTGCCTTGCTTTTCCTGCAGAGCGGTAGTGGACCTGAGAGCGGTGAGCGGCGGGAGAGAGCGAGACCAGAGCGGGGATAAAAACAGCGCGGAGAGAGCGAGACCAGAGCGGAGATATAAACAGCGCGGAGAGAGCGAGAGTCCAGTCGGTGAGCGGCGGGAGAGAGCGAGACCAGAGCGGAGATATAAACAGCGCGGAGAGAGCGAGAGTCCAGTCGGTGAGCGGCGGGAGAGAGCGAGACCAGAGCGGAGATATAAACAGCGCGGAGAGAGCGAGACCAGAGCGGAGATATAAACAGCGCGGAGAGAGCGAGACCAGAGCGGAGATATAAACAGCGCGGAGAGAGCGAGAGTCCAGTCGGTGAGCGGCGGGAGAGAGCGAGACCAGAGCGGAGATATAAACAGCGCGGAGAGAGCGAGACCAGAGCTTACTCTGAGAGCGAGACTCTGAGACCAGCGGCAGTTCGGGGTGACGTCACCAGTCAGAAAGTGACGCGGCACAGGGGAGGCAGCTGATTGGTGAGTAGGTTCAGGTGAGTATTTCTACCATTTTACTGTAAGTAAAGTAATAAGAAAGGGAAGATCTGCAGGTTTTATAGCAGATAGTGTTTTTTTTTAGTGAACCTAGGTCCCTAGTATAGTTAACATTTTCTAATTTCAACGTAATTTAAAAGGGGTAACTCAGCTAAGGCAAGTCATGGCAGCAGACCTCGCACCCGTGATATGCTCCTCCTGCAAGATGTGGGAAGTCATGGACACTACCAGTGTCCCTGCCGACCATGTGTGCGGGAAGTGTGTCCACCTGCAGCTACTGACCGATCGTATCTCGGAGCTGGAGCTGCGGGTGGACTCACTGTGGAGCATCCGCGATGCAGAGAAACTCGTGGATAGCACGTTTAGCGAGTTGGTCACACCGCAGGTAAAGGGTATACAGGCAGGAAGTGAATGGGTGACCACCAGGAAGAGTAAGAGATGCAGGCAGGTAGTGCAGGGGTCCCCTGTGTCCATCCCCCTCTCAAACAGATATGCCACTTTGGATGCTGTTGGGGGGGATGACTTATCAGGGGAAGGCAGCAGCAGCCAACTTCCTGGCACCACGGGTAGCTCTGCTGCACAGGCTGGGAGGAAAAAGAGTGGCAGAGCTATCGTGATAGGGGACTCAATTGTAAGGGGAATAGACAGGCGTTTCTGCGGCCGCAACCGAGACTCCAGGATGGTGTGTTGCCTCCCTGGTGCAAGGATCAAGGATGTCTCGGAGCGGCTACAGAACATTTTGGAGGGGGAGGGCGAACAGCCAGCTGTCGTGGTGCACATAGGCACCAACGATATAGGTAAAAAAGGGGATGAGGTCCTAAAAGCAGAATATAGGGAGTTAGGAGGTAAATTAAAAAATAGGACCTCAAAGGTAGTAATCTCAGGATTGCTGCCAGTGCCACGTGCTAGTCAGAGTAGAAATAGGAGGATATTTCAAATGAATACGTGGCTAGAGGAATGGTGCAAGGGGGAGGGATTCAAATTCCTGGGACACTGGAAACGGTTCTGGGGGAGGTGGGACCAGTACAAACCGGACGGTCTGCACCTGGGCAGGGCCGGGACCGCTGTCCTAGGAGGAGTGTTTGCTAGTGCTGTTGGGGAGGGTTTAAACTAAAGTGGCAGGGGGTTGGGAACCTGAGCAGGGAGAGAGAGGAAAGCGTAACAGGAAGGGACAGAAGGTATGGAGTAATAGGTAAAGTGTTAAAAAAGGAAAAAGCAGGAACTAAGCGTCACAAAACAGATTTGAAAGTTCTTTATCTGAATGCACGTAGCATTCGTAATAAAATGGACGAGTTAACGGCACAAATAACTACGTATGGGTATGATCTTGTGGCCATTACAGAAACATGGCTGCAGGGTGACAACGACTGGGAATTAAATATGCCAGGGTATTTAACAATCAGGAAGGACAGGCAGGAAGGAAGGGGAGGTGGGGTGGCTATGTTAATAAAGGAAGGAATCACTGTAATACAGAGAAATGATATTGGGACAAAGCATCAAGATAATGAAACAGTTTGGGTGGAGATAAGGAATAATAAGGGAAAAAAAACATTAGTGGGCGTAGTATATAGGCCTCCTAATAGTTGCAACTCTGCTGGAAGAAGTATTAATCAGGAGATAGTCGGGGCATGTAATAAGGGAACAGCCATAATTATGGGGGATTTTAATTATCATATTAACTGGACAAATCAAATTGGGCAGAGCAGCCTTGAGGACGAGTTCATTGAGTGCATCAGGGATGGATTTCTTGAGCAGTATGTAACTGATCCTACAAGGGGGCAGGCAACCTTGGACCTGGTCCTGTGTAATGAGTCAGGATTAATTAATAATGTCCTAGTTAAGGATCCCCTTGGAACGAGCGACCACAACATGGTTGAATTCCATATCCAATTAGAGGGTGAGAAGGTTGATTCTCAAACAAGCGTACTGAGCTTGAATAAAGGAGACTATGATGGTATGAGAGCGGAATTGATTAAAGTGGACTGGGAAAATAGATTAAAGGGTAAGACGGTACATGAGCAGTGGTGTTCATTTAGGGAGTTATTTTACAACTTTCAAAATAAATATATTCCACTGAGGAAAAAAGGGTGTAAAAGAAATGACAGCCACCCGTGGCTAAGTAAAGAAATCAAGGATAGTATCCGACTAAAAACAAGGACATATAAGGTAGCCAAACTTAGTGGGAGGATAGAAGATTGGGAATTCTTCAAAAGACAGCAAAAAGTAACTAAAGGATTGATTAAGAAAGGGAAGTTAGATTATGAAAAGAAATTAGCAAAAAATATAAAAACAGATAGCAAGAGTTTCTATAGTTATATAAAAAGAAAAAGGGTGGCTAAGGCAAACATAGGTCCCTTAGAGGATGAGACCGGGAAATTAATGGTGGGAAACATGGAGATGGCAAAAATGCTGAACAAATATTTTGTTTCAGTCTTTACAGTAGAGGACACTAAGAATATCCCAACACTGGACAAACAGGGGACTCTCGGGGGGGAGGAGCTAAAGACGATTAAAATCACTCAAGAGATGGTACTCAGTAAAATAATGGGACTCAAGGCGGATAAATCCCCTGGACCTGATGGCTTCCATCCTAGGGTCTTGAGGGAAGTGGCAGTAGGGATTGTGGATGCTTTGGTGATAGTTTTCCAAAATTCCCTGGACTCAGGAGAGGTCCCGGCAGATTGGAAAACTGCTAATGTAACACCGTTATTTAAAAAGGGTAGTAGGCAGAAGGCTGGAAATTATAGGCCAGTTAGCTTAACATCTGTGGTGGGTAAAATTTTGGAGTCTATTATTAAGGAGACAGTAACGGAACATTTAGATAAGCATAATTTAATAGGACAAAGTCAGCATGGCTTTATGAAGGGGAAGTCATGTCTGACAAATTTGCTTGAGTTCTTCGAGGATATAACGTATAGGGTGGATAAAGGGGAACCAGTGGACGTAGTGTATTTAGACTTCCAGAAGGCATTCGACAAGGTGCCACATAAAAGATTATTACTTAAGATAAAAAATCACGGGATTGGGGGTAATATTCTGGCATGGGTGGAGGATTGGTTATCGAACAGGAAGCAGAGAGTTGGGATAAATGGTTCATTTTCGGACTGGCAACCAGTAACCAGTGGTGTTCCACAGGGGTCGGTGCTGGGTCCCCAACTCTTTACAATCTATATTAACGATTTGGAGGAGGGGACCGAGTGCAACATATCAAAATTTGCAGATGATACAAAGATGGGAGGGAAAGTAGAGAGTGAGGAGGACATAAAAAACCTGCAAGGGGATATAGACAGGCTGGGTGAGTGGGCGGAGATTTGGCAGATGCAATATAATATTGGAAAATGTGAGGTTATGCACTTTGGCAGGAAAAATCAGAGAGCAAGTTATTTTCTTAATGGCGAGAGACTGGAAAGTACTGCAGTACAAAGGGATCTGGGGGTCCTAGTGCAAGAAAATCAAAAAGTTGGTATGCAGGTGCAGCAGGTGATCAAGAAAGCCAACGGAATGTTGGCTTTTATTGCTAGGGGGATAGAATATAAAAACAAGGAGGTATTGCTGCAGTTATATAAGGTATTGGTGAGACCGCACCTGGAATACTGCATACAGTTTTGGTCTCCATACTTAAGAAAAGACATACTTGCTCTCGAGGCAGTACAAAGAAGGTTCACTCGGTTAATCCCGGGGATGAGGGGGCGGACATATGAGGAGAGGTTGAGTAGATTGGGACTCTACTCATTGGAGTTCAGAAGAATGAGAGGCGATCTTATTGAAACATATAAGATTGTGAAGGGTCTTGATCGGGTGGATGCGGTAAGGATGTTCCCAAAGATGGGTGAAACTAGAACTAGGGGGCATAATCTTAGAATAAGGGGCTGCTCTTTCAAAACTGAGATGAGGAGAAACTTCTTCACTCAGAGGGTGGTAGGTCTGTGGAATTTGCTGCCCCAGGAAGCTGTGGAAGCTACATCATTAGATAAATTTAAAACAGAAATAGACAGTTTCCTAGAAGTAAAGGGAATTAGGGGTTATGGGGAGCGGGCAGGAAATTGGACATGAAGCTGAGTTCGGATCGGTCAATGCCCTGTGGGTGGCGGAGAGGGCCCAGGGGCGATGTGGCCGGGTCCTGCTCCGACTTCTTGTGTTCTTTAGATTTGTAGTTGGGATCAGATCAGCCATGATCTTATTGAATGGCGGAGCAGGCTCGAGGGGCCGATTGGCCTACTCCTGCTCCAATTTCTTATGTTCTTATGTTCTTATTAGGAGTGCTGGCCTTTATCTCAAGAGGGCTGGAATAGAAAGGGGAGGAAGTTATGTTACAGCTGTGGAGAGCTCTGGTTGGAGCCCATCCAGAGCTCGGTCAATGAGGTAGGTTTTAAGGAGCGTCTTAAAGGAGGAGAGAGAGAGGTGGAGAGGTTTCGGGAGGGAATTCCAGAGCTTGGGGCCCCGGCAGGTGAAGGCACGGCCGCCAATGGTGGAGTGATGGAAATCGGGGGTTGGGCAAGAGGCCAGAATTGTAGGAGTGCAGAGATCTTGGAGGGTTGGAGGAGGTGACAGAGATAGTGAGAGGGGCGAGGGTCATGGAGGGATTTGAAAACCAGGATGAGAATTTTAAAATGGAGGAGTTCCCGGACCGTGAGCGGATGTCGGTCAGTGAGCACAGGGGGTGATGGGTGAACGGGACTTGGTGCGAGTTCAGATACGGGCAGCAGAGTTTTGGATGAGCTGATGTTTATGGAGGGTGGAAGATGGGAGGACGGGCAGGAGGGTATTGGAATAGTGAAGTCTGGAGGTGAGAAAGGAATGAATGAGTCTGATTAACCGTCTGATTCACACCCCCACCCGGGGGAGGATGGCGGTGGATTGAGATGATGGCGGTGGATGGGGACCGGTTGATCCTCTCCAGGGGGAGGATGGCGGTGGATTGAGATGATGGCGGTGGATGGGGACCGGTTGATCCTCTCCAGGGGGAGGATGGCGGTGGATTGAGATGATGGCGGTGGATGGGGACCGGTTGATCTTCTCCAGGGGGAGGATGGCGGTGGATTGAGATGATGGCGGTGGATGGGGACCGGTTGATCCTCTCCAGGGGAGGATGGCGGTGGATTGAGATGATGGCGGTGGATGGGGACCGGTTGATCCTCTCCAGGGGGAGGATGGCGGTGGATTGAGATGATGGCGGTGGATGGGGACCGGTTGATCCTCTCCAGGGGGAGGATGGCGGTGGATTGAGATGATGGCGGTGGATGGGGACCGGTTGATCCTCTCCAGGGGGAGGATGGCGGTGGATTGAGATGATGGCGGTGGATGGGGACCGGTTGATCCTCTCCAGGGGGAGGATGGCGTGGATTGAGATGATGGCGGTGGATGGGGACCGGTTGATCCTCTCCAGGGGGAGGATGGCGTTGGATTGAGATGATGGCGGTGGATGGGGACCGGTTGATCCTCTCCAGGGGGAGGATGGCGGTGGATTGAGATGATGGCGGTGGATGGGGACCGGTTGATCCTCTCCAGGAGGAGGATGGCGGTGGATTGAGATGATGGCGGTGGATTGAGATGATGGCGGTGGATGGGGACCGGTTGATCCTCTCCAGGGGGAGGATGGCGGTGGATGGGGACCGGTTGATCCTCTCCAGGGGGAGGATGGCGGTGGATTGAGATGATGGCGGTGGATGGGGACCGGTTGATCTTCTCCAGTCGCCTGGACTCTCCCATCAGTCAGCTCGCGGCCCCTCCCCTCAACGACGCGCGCTGTTGCCAGGTTACTGACGTCACACTCGCGCTGTGTCGGTTTAACGGCCACACAGATTTCAAATCAACAGCCACGTGAGCCCGAGCCGCCGTCCCCTCTCGCGGTCAGTCAATGAAGCGCGGGGCGGGTGCCGAGCCCCGATTGGTGAGCGGGGATGTCAATCAGCGACTTCTGCCCCAATCGCAGGGGCCGATTGTGGGAGGGGGCGTTAATTGACGGTGAATGTCCGCAATGCGCATGCCCCGGCTCTCCAACGCCCGAATGGCGCGAAGTTGGTGAAGAAGAAAGCGGTTTGGAGGGAAAATGGCGGCGGAGGCGGAACGGGTGAAATGGAGAGAGAGAGACCGACCCAGGAGGGAAGGACATGTCCCCCTTTGTGTGTGGAGAGGCCCCGAGAGATGTTTCCCCTCCAATTCCCCACCAACTATCGATAGTTTCAGTCAGTGGGTTTATCCTCAGGCGAAGAGTGGGCCGGATTTCCCGTCATTCATTCCTTTCTGGGCAAAAACAGCAAAAGAAAAGCGGCCCCACCGGGACTAAGAAAAGAAATGAAGGAAAGGATTAGATGGAAAGAGGAGTGAGATAAAGTGAGCAGAAAAAGCAGGAAGGCTGAGGATTGGGAGCAGTTTAGAATTCAACAAAAAAGGAGCAAGAGATTGAGAGGAAAAGCAGAGGATGAGAGTAAAGGTGGAAGGAAGATCAAAGCGGACTGGAAAAGATTGTCCAAGGATGGAAAAAGAACAAGATTAGTGAAGACAAGTGTGGGTCGGTGAGGGTGAGAAAGGGGAGAATTTCTAATGGGGAACAAGGACTGACTGGGTTTCACTGGGCAGCTGTCTGTGTCCCACCTGATGGGGAGCGATGATCATCACACTGAGAAATGTTCAATCCCAGAGCAAACCGATGGTGTATTGGTGCAAAGGGGCATCCTCATCACACTCACCGAGATACAGGGGCATCCTCGTCACAATCACCGATACACAGGGGCATCCTCGCTCACACTCACCGATACACAGGGGCATCCTCATCACACTCACCGATATACAGGGGCATCCTCGCTCACACTCACCGATATTCAGGGGCATCCTCGCTCACACTCACCGATACACAGGGGCATCCTCGCTCACACCGATACACAGGGGCATCCTCGCTCACACTCACCGATATACAGGGGCATCCTCGCTCACACTCACCGATATACAGGGGCATCCTCGCTCACACTCACCGATATACAGAGGCATCCTCGCTCACACTCACCAATACACAGGGGCATCCTCGCTCACACACTCACTGAGAAACAGGGCCATCCTCGCTCACACTCACTCACTGATACACAGAGGCATCCTCGCTGACACTCACTGATATACAGGGGCATCCTCACTCACACATTCAATGACATACAGGAGCATACTCGCTCACACTCACTCACTGATACACAGGGGCATCCTTGCTCACACACACTCCCTGATATACAGGGGCATCCTCGCTCACACTCACTGATACACAGGGGCATCCTCGCTCACACTGATATACAGAGGCATCCTCGCTCAGACACTCACACACTGATATACAGAGGCATCCTCGCTGACACTCAATCACTGAAAAACATGGGCATGCTCGCTCACACACTCACTCACTGTGAATCAGTATCTTTGCTCACACACTCATTGACATACAGAGGAATCCTCGCTCAGACACTCGCTGATATACAGGGGCATCCTCGCTCACACACTCACTCACTGATATACAGAGGCATCCTCGCTCACACTCACTCACTGATTTTCAGGGGCATCCTCGCTCACACACTCACCCACTGATATACAGGGGCATCCTCGCTCACACACTCACTCACTGATATACAGGGGCATCCTCGCTCACACACTCACTCACTGATTTTCAGGGGCATCCTCGCTCACACACTCACTGATATACAGGGGCATCCTCACTCACACATTCACTGATATGCAGTGGCATCCTCGCTCAGACACTCACTGATATACAGGGGCATCCTCGCTCACACTCACACGGATAGGCAAAGACATCCTCGCTCACACTCACTGATGTACAAGGGCATCCTCGCTCACACACTCACTGATGTTCAGAGGCATCCTCGCTCAGACACTCACTCACTGATATTCAGGGGCATCCTCGCTCACACTCACCGATGTACAGGGGCATCCTCGCTCACACTCACCGATGTACAGGGGCATCCTCGCTCACACTCACCGATGTACAGGGGCATCCTCGCTCACACTCACCGATGTACAGGGGCATCCTCGCTCACACTCACCGATTTACAGGGGCATCCTCGCTCACACTCACCGATATACAGGGGCATCCTCGCTCACACTCACCGATATACAGGGGCATCCTCGCTCACACTCACCGGTATACAGGGGCATCCTCGCTCACACTCTGATGCACAGACGCATCCTCTCTCACACATTCACTCACTGATACACAGAGGCATCCTCTCTCTCACACACTCACTCACTCAGAGTCACTCACTGACATACATGGGCATCCTCGCTCACACACACACTCACTCACTGATATACAGAGGCATCCTTGCTCACACACACTCCCTGATATACAGGGGCATCCTCGCTCACACTCACTGATACACGGGCATCCTCGCTCACACTGATATACAGAGGCATCCTCGCTCAGACACTCACACACTGATATACAGGAGCATCCTCGCTCACACACTCGCCCACTGATAGACAGGGGCATCCTCGCTCACACTCACATGGATGGACAAAGACATCCTCGCTCACACTCACTGATGTACAAGGGCATCCTCGCTCACACACTCACTGATGTTCAGAGGCATCCCAGCTCAGACACTCACTCACTGACACTGATATACAGAGGCATCCCAGCTCAGACACTCACTCACTGATATGCAGAGGCATCCTCACTCATACACTCACTCACTGATATGCAGGGGCATCCTCGCTCACACTCACCGATATACAGGGGCATCCTCGCTCACACTCACCGATATACAGGGGCATCCTCGCTCACACTCACCGATATACAGGGGCATCCTCGCTCACACTCACCGATACACAGGGGCATCCTCGCTCACACTCACCGATACACAGGGGCATCCTCGCTCACACTCACTGATATAAAGGGGCATCCTCGCTCAAACTCTGATACACAGACGCATACTCTCTCACATATTCACTCACTGACATACATGGGCATCCTCGCTCACACACACACTCACTCACTGATATACAGAGGCATCCTTGCTCACACACACTCCCTGATATACAGGGGCATCCTCGCTGACACTCACTGATATACCGGGGCATAATCGCTCACACTCACTGATACACGGACATCCTCGCTCACACTGATATACAGAGGCATCCTCGCTCAGACACTCACTCACTGATATTCAGGGGCATCCTCGCTCACAAACTCACTCACTGCGATAAAGGGGGATCCTCGGTCACACACTCACTGAGAAACAGAGGTATCCTCGCTCAGATACTCACTCTGATATATCGGGGCATCCTTCCTCACATCCTCACTCACACTGATGTACAGAGGCATCCTCGCTCAGACACTCACTCACTGATACACATGGGCATCCTCACACACACAATGATATACAGAGGTATCCTCGCTCAGACACTCACTCACTGATATTCAGGGGCATCCTCGCTCACACTCACCGATGTACAGGGGCATCCTCGCTCACACTCACCGATGTACAGGGGCATCCTCGCTCACACTCACCGATGTACAGGGGCATCCTCGCTCACACTCACCGATGTACAGGGGCATCCTCGCTCACACTCACCGATACACGGGCATCCTCGCTCACACTCACCGATTTACAGGGGCATCCTCGCTCACACTCACCGATATACAGGGGCATCCTCGCTCACACTCACCGATATACAGGGGCATCCTCGCTCACACTCACCGATATACAGGGGCATCCTCGCTCACACTCTGATGCACAGACGCATACTCTCTCACACATTCACTCACTGATACACAGAGGCATCCTCTCTCTCACACACTCACTCACTCAGAGTCACTCACTGACATACATGGGCATCCTCGCTCACACACACACTCACTCACTGATATACAGAGGCATCCTTGCTCACACACACTCCCTGATATACAGGGGCATCCTCGCTCACACTCACTGATACACGGGCATCCTCGCTCACACTGATATACAGAGGCATCCTCGCTCAGACACTCACACACTGATATACAGGAGCATCCTCGCTCACACACTCGCCCACTGATAGACAGGGGCATCCTCGCTCACACTCACATGGATGGACAAAGACATCCTCGCTCACACTCACTGATGTACAAGGGCATCCTCGCTCACACACTCACTGATGTTCAGAGGCATCCCAGCTCAGACACTCACTCACTGACACTGATATACAGAGGCATCCCAGCTCAGACACTCACTCACTGATATGCAGAGGCATCCTCACTCATACACTCACTCACTGATATGCAGGGGCATCCTCGCTCACACTCACCGATATACAGGGGCATCCTCGCTCACACTCACCGATATACAGGGGCATCCTCGCTCACACTCACCGATATACAGGGGCATCCTCGCTCACACTCACCGATACACAGGGGCATCCTCGCTCACACTCACCGATACACAGGGGCATCCTCGCTCACACTCACTGATATAAAGGGGCATCCTCGCTCAAACTCTGATACACAGACGCATACTCTCTCACATATTCACTCACTGACATACATGGGCATCCTCGCTCACACACACACTCACTCACTGATATACAGAGGCATCCTTGCTCACACACACTCCCTGATATACAGGGGCATCCTCGCTGACACTCACTGATATACCGGGGCATAATCGCTCACACTCACTGATACACGGACATCCTCGCTCACACTGATATACAGAGGCATCCTCGCTCAGACACTCACTCACTGATATTCAGGGGCATCCTCGCTCACAAACTCACTCACTGCGATAAAGGGGGATCCTCGGTCACACACTCACTGAGAAACAGAGGTATCCTCGCTCAGATACTCACTCTGATATATCGGGGCATCCTTCCTCACATCCTCACTCACACTGATGTACAGAGGCATCCTCGCTCAGACACTCACTCACTGATACACATGGGCATCCTCACACACACAATGATATACAGAGGTATCCTCGCTCACACTCACTCACTGATATACAGGGGCATCCACACTCACACACTCACTCACTGATATGCTGTGGCAACCTCGCTCACACTGATATACAGAGGCATCCTCGCTCAGACACTCACTCACTGATTTTCAGGGGCATCTTCGCTCACACACACTCACTGATATACAGGGACACCCTCGCTCACACTCACTCACTGATTGACAAAGGCATCCTAGCTCAGACACTCACTCACTGATACACAGGGGCATTCTCGCTCACACTCACCGATATACAGGGGCATCCTCGCTCACACTCACCGATACACAGGGGCATCCTCGCTCACACTCACCGATACACAGGGGCATCCTCGCTCACACTCACCGATATACAGGGGCATCCTCGCTCACACTCACCGATAGACAGGGGCATCCTCGCTCACACTCACCGATAGACAGGGGCATCCTCGCTCACACTCACCGATATACAGGGGCATCCTCGCTTACACTCCGATATACAGGGGCATCCTCGCTCACACTCACCGATATACAGAGGCATCCTCGCTCACACTCACCAATACACAGGGGCATCCTCGCTCACACACTCAGTGATTTTCAGAGGCATCCTCACTCACTCCCTGATATACAGGGGCATCCTCGCTCAGACACTCACACACTGATACACAGGGGCATCCTCGCTCACATCCTCACTCACCGATATGCAGAGGCATCCTCGCTCAGACACTCACTCAATTATGGACAGGGGCATCTTCACTCACTGATATACAGGGGCATCCTCGCTCGCTCGCTCACTCACACACTCACTGATATAAAGGGGCATTCTCGCTCACATACTCACTGATATACAGCGGCATCCTCGCTTACACTCACTCACTGATATCCAGGGGCATCTTTGCTCACACACTCACTGATATGAAGGGGCATCCTCGCTCACACACTCACTGATATACAGGGCCATCCTCGCTCACACTCACTCACTGATACACAGAGGCATCCTCGCTGACACTCACTGATATACAGGGGCATCCTCACTCACACATTCAATGACATACAGGAGCATACTCGCTCACACTCACTCACTGATACACAGGGGCATCCTTGCTCACACACACTCCCTGATATACAGGGGCATCCTCGCTCACACTCACCGATTTACAGGGGCATCCTCGCTCACACTCACCGATATACAGGGGCATCCTCGCTCACACTCACCGATATACAGGGGCATCCTCGCTCACACTCACCGATATACAGGGGCATCCTCGCTCACACTCACCGATATACAGGGGCATCCTCGCTCACACTCTGATGCACAGACGCATACTCTCTCACACATTCACTCACTGATACACAGAGGCATCCTCTCTCTCACACACTCACTCACTCAGAGTCACTCACTGACATACATGGGCATCCTCGCTGACACACACACTCACTCACTGATATACAGAGGCATCCTTGCTCACACACACTCCCTGATATACAGGGGCATCCTCGCTCACACTCACTGATACACGGGCATCCTCGCTCACACTGATCTTCAGAGGCATCCTCGCTCAGACACTCACACACTGATATACAGGAGCATCCTCGCTCACACACTCGCCCACTGATAGACAGGGGCATCCTCGCTCACACTCACATGGATGGACAAAGACATCCTCGCTCACACTCACTGATGTACAAGGGCATCCTCGCTCACACACTCACTGATGTTCAGAGGCATCCCAGCTCAGACACTCACTCACTGACATAAAGGGGCATCCTCACTCACACTGATATACAGAGGCATCCCAGCTCAGACACTCACTCACTGATATGCAGAGGCATCCTCACTCATACACTCACTCACTGATATGCAGGGGCATCCTCGCTCACACTCACCGATATACAGGGGCATCCTCGCTCACACTCACCGATATACAGGGGCATCCTCGCTCACACTCACCGATATACAGGGGCATCCTCGCTCACACTCACCGATACACAGGGGCATCCTCGCTCACACTCACTGATATAAAGGGGCATCCTCGCTCAAACTCTGATACACAGACGCATACTCTCTCACACATTCACTCACTGACATACATGGGCATCCTCGCTCACACACACACTCACTCACTGATATACAGAGGCATCCTTGCTCACACACACTCCCTGATATACAGGGGCATCCTCGCTGACACTCACTGATATACAGGGGCATAATCGCTCACACTCACTGATACACGGACATCCTCGCTCACACTGATATACAGAGGCATCCTCGCTCAGACACTCACTCACTGATATTCAGGGGCATCCTCGCTCACAAACTCACTCACTGCGATAAAGGGGGATCCTCGGTCACACACTCACTGAGAAACAGAGGTATCCTCGCTCAGATACTCACTCTGATATATCGGGGCATCCTTCCTCACATCCTCACTCACACTGATGTACAGAGGCATCCTCGCTCAGACACTCACTCACTGATACACATGGGCATCCTCACACACACAATGATATACAGAGGTATCCTCGCTCACACTCACTCACTGATATACAGGGGCATCCACACTCACACACTCACTCACTGATACGCTGTGGCAACCTCGCTCACACTGATATACAGAGGCATCCTCGCTCAGACACTCACTCACTGATTTTCAGGGGCATCTTCGCTCACACACACTCACTGATATACAGGGACACCCTCGCTCACACTCACTCACTGATTGACAAAGGCATCCTAGCTCAGACACTCACTCACTGATACACAGGGGCATCCTCGCTCACACTCACCGATTTCCAGGGGCATCCTCGCTCACACTCACCGATACACAGGGGCATCCTCACTCACACTCACCGATACACAGGGGCATCCTCGCTCACACTCACCGATACACAGGGGCATCCTCGCTCACACTCACCGATACACAGGGGCATCCTCGCTCACACTCACCGATACACAGGGGCATCCTCGCTCACACTCACCGATATACAGGGCATTCTCGCTCACACTCACCGATATACAGGGGCATCCTCGCTCACACGCACCGATATAGGGGGCATCTTCGCTCACACTCACCGATATAGGGGGCATCCTCGCTCACACTCACCGATATATGGGGGCATCCTCGCTCATACCGATATACGGGGACATCCTCGCTCACACTCACCGATATAAATGGGCATCCTCGCTCACACTCACCGATATACAGGGGCATCCTCACTCACACTCACCGATATCCAGGGGCATCCTCGCTCACACTCACCGATACACAGGCCATCCTCGCTCACACACACCAATACTCGGGCATCCTCGTCACACTCAGCGATACAGAGGGGCATCCTCACTCACACTCACTGAAAAACAGTGGCATCCTCACTCACTGATATGCTGGGGCATCCTCGCTCACACACACTCACTCACTCAGATTCACTCACTGATGTACAGGGGCATCCTCGCTCACACTCACTGACTTACAGGGGCATCCTCTCTCTCTCACACTCGCTCACTGATTTACAGAGGAATCCTCTCTCACACACTGACTCACTCAGAGTCACGCACTGATACACAGAGGCATCCTCTCTCACACTCACTCAGAGTCACGCACTGATACGCAGGGGCATCCTCTCTCTCACACTCACTCAGAGTCACTCACTGATATACATGGGCATCCTCGCTCACACACGGACTCACTCAGAATCACTCACTGATTTACAGAGGCATCCTCTCTCACACTCACTCAGAGTCACTCACTGATATACATGGGCATCCTCGCTCACACTCACTGATATGCAGAGGCATCCTCTCTCTCACACACTCACTCACTGTCACTCACTGATATACAGAGGCATCCTCTCTCTCACACACTCACTCACAGATACACAGGGGCATCCTCTCTCTCACACACTCACTCAGAGTCACTCACTGAAACACAGAGGCAGCCTCTCTCATACACACACTCACTCAGTGTCACTCACTGATATACATGGGCATCCTCGCTCACACACGGACTCACTCAGAATCACTCACTGATTTACAGAGGCATCCTCTCTCACACTCAGAGTCACTCACTGATATACATGGGCATCCTCGCTCACACTCACTGATATGCAGAGGCATCCTCTCTCACACACTCACTCACAGTCACTCACTGATATACAGAGGCTCCTCTCTCTCTCACACTCACTCAGAGTCACTTACTGATATACAGAGGCATCCTCTCTCTCACACACTCACTCACTGATATACAGAGGCATCCTGTCTCTCACACTCACTGATATACAGAGGCATCCTCTCTCATACACTCACTCATAGTCACTCACTGATAAACAGAGGCACCCTCTCTCTCACAATCACTCACTAATATATACACACATCCTCTCTCACTGTCTGTGTCACACGGTTCACTGCCTTCCCCCAACTGTGTGACACTGTGTCATTACCCGTTTGTTTCACACCCCACCCAATAAACAGTGCACAGGAACAGGAGGAGGCCGTCGATCCCCTCGAGTCCATTACACAGCAACGGGAGGAGGCCGTCCATCCCCTCGAGTCCATTACACAGGAACAGGAGGAGGCCGTCCAGCCCCTCGATCCTGTCCCGTCATTCTATTAAATCACAGCCGATCTGTACCTCAACTCCGTAACACCTCATAATACCTCAAAAAAAGAGTAGATTTGATTACCTGTTACTTTGTACTGAAAACAAAACTGACCCTATTGGGAAACTGGAAACCAGGGACACAGACAGACTCAGTGAGTGAGGAAAACTGTGGGAGATGGTGTTTAATGTGGGCAAGTGTGAGGTCATCCACTTTGGATCAGAAAAAGACAAATCAGAATATTTTCTGAATGGGAAGAGTGTGGGAACTGTGGATGAGCAGAGAAATTTCGGGGTCCAAGTCGACAAATCTCTAAAACCCAGTGGGCAGGTACAAGAAGTAATCAAAAAAGCTAAAGGTGTGCGGATATTACACAGTGTGCTGAGAGTTCGGTACGTGTGGGAGTTAGGTGAAGTGGGGGAAGGAGGTGCTGCTTTGCCTTGCTTTTCCTGCAGAGCGGTAGTGGACCTGAGAGCGGTGAGCGGCGGGAGAGAGCGAGACCAGAGCGGGGATAAAAACAGCGCGGAGAGAGCGAGACCAGAGCGGAGATATAAACAGCGCGGAGAGAGCGAGAGTCCAGTCGGTGAGCGGCGGGAGAGAGCGAGACCAGAGCGGAGATATAAACAGCGCGGAGAGAGCGAGAGTCCAGTCGGTGAGCGGCGGGAGAGAGCGAGACCAGAGCGGAGATATAAACAGCGCGGAGAGAGCGAGACCAGAGCGGAGATATAAACAGCGCGGAGAGAGCGAGACCAGAGCGGAGATATAAACAGCGCGGAGAGAGCGAGAGTCCAGTCGGTGAGCGGCGGGAGAGAGCGAGACCAGAGCGGAGATATAAACAGCGCGGAGAGAGCGAGACCAGAGCTTACTCTGAGAGCGAGACTCTGAGACCAGCGGCAGTTCGGGGTGACGTCACCAGTCAGAAAGTGACGCGGCACAGGGGAGGCAGCTGATTGGTGAGTAGGTTCAGGTGAGTATTTCTACCATTTTACTGTAAGTAAAGTAATAAGAAAGGGAAGATCTGCAGGTTTTATAGCAGATAGTGTTTTTTTTTAGTGAACCTAGGTCCCTAGTATAGTTAACATTTTCTAATTTCAACGTAATTTAAAAGGGGTAACTCAGCTAAGGCAAGTCATGGCAGCAGACCTCGCACCCGTGATATGCTCCTCCTGCAAGATGTGGGAAGTCATGGACACTACCAGTGTCCCTGCCGACCATGTGTGCGGGAAGTGTGTCCACCTGCAGCTACTGACCGATCGTATCTCGGAGCTGGAGCTGCGGGTGGACTCACTGTGGAGCATCCGCGATGCAGAGAAACTCGTGGATAGCACGTTTAGCGAGTTGGTCACACCGCAGGTAAAGGGTATACAGGCAGGAAGTGAATGGGTGACCACCAGGAAGAGTAAGAGATGCAGGCAGGTAGTGCAGGGGTCCCCTGTGTCCATCCCCCTCTCAAACAGATATGCCACTTTGGATGCTGTTGGGGGGGATGACTTATCAGGGGAAGGCAGCAGCAGCCAACTTCCTGGCACCACGGGTAGCTCTGCTGCACAGGCTGGGAGGAAAAAGAGTGGCAGAGCTATCGTGATAGGGGACTCAATTGTAAGGGGAATAGACAGGCGTTTCTGCGGCCGCAACCGAGACTCCAGGATGGTGTGTTGCCTCCCTGGTGCAAGGATCAAGGATGTCTCGGAGCGGCTACAGAACATTTTGGAGGGGGAGGGCGAACAGCCAGCTGTCGTGGTGCACATAGGCACCAACGATATAGGTAAAAAAGGGGATGAGGTCCTAAAAGCAGAATATAGGGAGTTAGGAGGTAAATTAAAAAATAGGACCTCAAAGGTAGTAATCTCAGGATTGCTGCCAGTGCCACGTGCTAGTCAGAGTAGAAATAGGAGGATATTTCAAATGAATACGTGGCTAGAGGAATGGTGCAAGGGGGAGGGATTCAAATTCCTGGGACACTGGAAACGGTTCTGGGGGAGGTGGGACCAGTACAAACCGGACGGTCTGCACCTGGGCAGGGCCGGGACCGCTGTCCTAGGAGGAGTGTTTGCTAGTGCTGTTGGGGAGGGTTTAAACTAAAGTGGCAGGGGGTTGGGAACCTGAGCAGGGAGAGAGAGGAAAGCGTAACAGGAAGGGACAGAAGGTATGGAGTAATAGGTAAAGTGTTAAAAAAGGAAAAAGCAGGAACTAAGCGTCACAAAACAGATTTGAAAGTTCTTTATCTGAATGCACGTAGCATTCGTAATAAAATGGACGAGTTAACGGCACAAATAACTACGTATGGGTATGATCTTGTGGCCATTACAGAAACATGGCTGCAGGGTGACAACGACTGGGAATTAAATATGCCAGGGTATTTAACAATCAGGAAGGACAGGCAGGAAGGAAGGGGAGGTGGGGTGGCTATGTTAATAAAGGAAGGAATCACTGTAATACAGAGAAATGATATTGGGACAAAGCATCAAGATAATGAAACAGTTTGGGTGGAGATAAGGAATAATAAGGGAAAAAAAACATTAGTGGGCGTAGTATATAGGCCTCCTAATAGTTGCAACTCTGCTGGAAGAAGTATTAATCAGGAGATAGTCGGGGCATGTAATAAGGGAACAGCCATAATTATGGGGGATTTTAATTATCATATTAACTGGACAAATCAAATTGGGCAGAGCAGCCTTGAGGACGAGTTCATTGAGTGCATCAGGGATGGATTTCTTGAGCAGTATGTAACTGATCCTACAAGGGGGCAGGCAACCTTGGACCTGGTCCTGTGTAATGAGTCAGGATTAATTAATAATGTCCTAGTTAAGGATCCCCTTGGAACGAGCGACCACAACATGGTTGAATTCCATATCCAATTAGAGGGTGAGAAGGTTGATTCTCAAACAAGCGTACTGAGCTTGAATAAAGGAGACTATGATGGTATGAGAGCGGAATTGATTAAAGTGGACTGGGAAAATAGATTAAAGGGTAAGACGGTACATGAGCAGTGGTGTTCATTTAGGGAGTTATTTTACAACTTTCAAAATAAATATATTCCACTGAGGAAAAAAGGGTGTAAAAGAAATGACAGCCACCCGTGGCTAAGTAAAGAAATCAAGGATAGTATCCGACTAAAAACAAGGACATATAAGGTAGCCAAACTTAGTGGGAGGATAGAAGATTGGGAATTCTTCAAAAGACAGCAAAAAGTAACTAAAGGATTGATTAAGAAAGGGAAGTTAGATTATGAAAAGAAATTAGCAAAAAATATAAAAACAGATAGCAAGAGTTTCTATAGTTATATAAAAAGAAAAAGGGTGGCTAAGGCAAACATAGGTCCCTTAGAGGATGAGACCGGGAAATTAATGGTGGGAAACATGGAGATGGCAAAAATGCTGAACAAATATTTTGTTTCAGTCTTTACAGTAGAGGACACTAAGAATATCCCAACACTGGACAAACAGGGGACTCTCGGGGGGGAGGAGCTAAAGACGATTAAAATCACTCAAGAGATGGTACTCAGTAAAATAATGGGACTCAAGGCGGATAAATCCCCTGGACCTGATGGCTTCCATCCTAGGGTCTTGAGGGAAGTGGCAGTAGGGATTGTGGATGCTTTGGTGATAGTTTTCCAAAATTCCCTGGACTCAGGAGAGGTCCCGGCAGATTGGAAAACTGCTAATGTAACACCGTTATTTAAAAAGGGTAGTAGGCAGAAGGCTGGAAATTATAGGCCAGTTAGCTTAACATCTGTGGTGGGTAAAATTTTGGAGTCTATTATTAAGGAGACAGTAACGGAACATTTAGATAAGCATAATTTAATAGGACAAAGTCAGCATGGCTTTATGAAGGGGAAGTCATGTCTGACAAATTTGCTTGAGTTCTTCGAGGATATAACGTATAGGGTGGATAAAGGGGAACCAGTGGACGTAGTGTATTTAGACTTCCAGAAGGCATTCGACAAGGTGCCACATAAAAGATTATTACTTAAGATAAAAAATCACGGGATTGGGGGTAATATTCTGGCATGGGTGGAGGATTGGTTATCGAACAGGAAGCAGAGAGTTGGGATAAATGGTTCATTTTCGGACTGGCAACCAGTAACCAGTGGTGTTCCACAGGGGTCGGTGCTGGGTCCCCAACTCTTTACAATCTATATTAACGATTTGGAGGAGGGGACCGAGTGCAACATATCAAAATTTGCAGATGATACAAAGATGGGAGGGAAAGTAGAGAGTGAGGAGGACATAAAAAACCTGCAAGGGGATATAGACAGGCTGGGTGAGTGGGCGGAGATTTGGCAGATGCAATATAATATTGGAAAATGTGAGGTTATGCACTTTGGCAGGAAAAATCAGAGAGCAAGTTATTTTCTTAATGGCGAGAGACTGGAAAGTACTGCAGTACAAAGGGATCTGGGGGTCCTAGTGCAAGAAAATCAAAAAGTTGGTATGCAGGTGCAGCAGGTGATCAAGAAAGCCAACGGAATGTTGGCTTTTATTGCTAGGGGGATAGAATATAAAAACAAGGAGGTATTGCTGCAGTTATATAAGGTATTGGTGAGACCGCACCTGGAATACTGCATACAGTTTTGGTCTCCATACTTAAGAAAAGACATACTTGCTCTCGAGGCAGTACAAAGAAGGTTCACTCGGTTAATCCCGGGGATGAGGGGGCGGACATATGAGGAGAGGTTGAGTAGATTGGGACTCTACTCATTGGAGTTCAGAAGAATGAGAGGCGATCTTATTGAAACATATAAGATTGTGAAGGGTCTTGATCGGGTGGATGCGGTAAGGATGTTCCCAAAGATGGGTGAAACTAGAACTAGGGGGCATAATCTTAGAATAAGGGGCTGCTCTTTCAAAACTGAGATGAGGAGAAACTTCTTCACTCAGAGGGTGGTAGGTCTGTGGAATTTGCTGCCCCAGGAAGCTGTGGAAGCTACATCATTAGATAAATTTAAAACAGAAATAGACAGTTTCCTAGAAGTAAAGGGAATTAGGGGTTATGGGGAGCGGGCAGGAAATTGGACATGAAGCTGAGTTCGGATCGGTCAATGCCCTGTGGGTGGCGGAGAGGGCCCAGGGGCGATGTGGCCGGGTCCTGCTCCGACTTCTTGTGTTCTTTAGATTTGTAGTTGGGATCAGATCAGCCATGATCTTATTGAATGGCGGAGCAGGCTCGAGGGGCCGATTGGCCTACTCCTGCTCCAATTTCTTATGTTCTTATGTTCTTATTAGGAGTGCTGGCCTTTATCTCAAGAGGGCTGGAATAGAAAGGGGAGGAAGTTATGTTACAGCTGTGGAGAGCTCTGGTTGGAGCCCATCCAGAGCTCGGTCAATGAGGTAGGTTTTAAGGAGCGTCTTAAAGGAGGAGAGAGAGAGGTGGAGAGGTTTCGGGAGGGAATTCCAGAGCTTGGGGCCCCGGCAGGTGAAGGCACGGCCGCCAATGGTGGAGTGATGGAAATCGGGGGTTGGGCAAGAGGCCAGAATTGTAGGAGTGCAGAGATCTTGGAGGGTTGGAGGAGGTGACAGAGATAGTGAGAGGGGCGAGGGTCATGGAGGGATTTGAAAACCAGGATGAGAATTTTAAAATGGAGGAGTTCCCGGACCGTGAGCGGATGTCGGTCAGTGAGCACAGGGGGTGATGGGTGAACGGGACTTGGTGCGAGTTCAGATACGGGCAGCAGAGTTTTGGATGAGCTGATGTTTATGGAGGGTGGAAGATGGGAGGACGGGCAGGAGGGTATTGGAATAGTGAAGTCTGGAGGTGAGAAAGGAATGAATGAGTCTGATTAACCGTCTGATTCACACCCCCACCCGGGGGAGGATGGCGGTGGATTGAGATGATGGCGGTGGATGGGGACCGGTTGATCCTCTCCAGGGGGAGGATGGCGGTGGATTGAGATGATGGCGGTGGATGGGGACCGGTTGATCCTCTCCAGGGGGAGGATGGCGGTGGATTGAGATGATGGCGGTGGATGGGGACCGGTTGATCCTCTCCAGGGGGAGGATGGCGGTGGATTGAGATGATGGCGGTGGATGGGGACCGGTTGATCTTCTCCAGGGGGAGGATGGCGGTGGATTGAGATGATGGCGGTGGATGGGGACCGGTTGATCCTCTCCAGGGGAGGATGGCGGTGGATTGAGATGATGGCGGTGGATGGGGACCGGTTGATCCTCTCCAGGGGGAGGATGGCGGTGGATTGAGATGATGGCGGTGGATGGGGACCGGTTGATCCTCTCCAGGGGGAGGATGGCGGTGGATTGAGATGATGGCGGTGGATGGGGACCGGTTGATCCTCTCCAGGGGGAGGATGGCGGTGGATTGAGATGATGGCGGTGGATGGGGACCGGTTGATCCTCTCCAGGGGGAGGATGGCGTGGATTGAGATGATGGCGGTGGATGGGGACCGGTTGATCCTCTCCAGGGGGAGGATGGCGTTGGATTGAGATGATGGCGGTGGATGGGGACCGGTTGATCCTCTCCAGGGGGAGGATGGCGGTGGATTGAGATGATGGCGGTGGATGGGGACCGGTTGATCCTCTCCAGGAGGAGGATGGCGGTGGATTGAGATGATGGCGGTGGATTGAGATGATGGCGGTGGATGGGGACCGGTTGATCCTCTCCAGGGGGAGGATGGCGGTGGATGGGGACCGGTTGATCCTCTCCAGGGGGAGGATGGCGGTGGATTGAGATGATGGCGGTGGATGGGGACCGGTTGATCTTCTCCAGTCGCCTGGACTCTCCCATCAGTCAGCTCGCGGCCCCTCCCCTCAACGACGCGCGCTGTTGCCAGGTTACTGACGTCACACTCGCGCTGTGTCGGTTTAACGGCCACACAGATTTCAAATCAACAGCCACGTGAGCCCGAGCCGCCGTCCCCTCTCGCGGTCAGTCAATGAAGCGCGGGGCGGGTGCCGAGCCCCGATTGGTGAGCGGGGATGTCAATCAGCGACTTCTGCCCCAATCGCAGGGGCCGATTGTGGGAGGGGGCGTTAATTGACGGTGAATGTCCGCAATGCGCATGCCCCGGCTCTCCAACGCCCGAATGGCGCGAAGTTGGTGAAGAAGAAAGCGGTTTGGAGGGAAAATGGCGGCGGAGGCGGAACGGGTGAAATGGAGAGAGAGAGACCGACCCAGGAGGGAAGGACATGTCCCCCTTTGTGTGTGGAGAGGCCCCGAGAGATGTTTCCCCTCCAATTCCCCACCAACTATCGATAGTTTCAGTCAGTGGGTTTATCCTCAGGCGAAGAGTGGGCCGGATTTCCCGTCATTCATTCCTTTCTGGGCAAAAACAGCAAAAGAAAAGCGGCCCCACCGGGACTAAGAAAAGAAATGAAGGAAAGGATTAGATGGAAAGAGGAGTGAGATAAAGTGAGCAGAAAAAGCAGGAAGGCTGAGGATTGGGAGCAGTTTAGAATTCAACAAAAAAGGAGCAAGAGATTGAGAGGAAAAGCAGAGGATGAGAGTAAAGGTGGAAGGAAGATCAAAGCGGACTGGAAAAGATTGTCCAAGGATGGAAAAAGAACAAGATTAGTGAAGACAAGTGTGGGTCGGTGAGGGTGAGAAAGGGGAGAATTTCTAATGGGGAACAAGGACTGACTGGGTTTCACTGGGCAGCTGTCTGTGTCCCACCTGATGGGGAGCGATGATCATCACACTGAGAAATGTTCAATCCCAGAGCAAACCGATGGTGTATTGGTGCAAAGGGGCATCCTCATCACACTCACCGAGATACAGGGGCATCCTCGTCACAATCACCGATACACAGGGGCATCCTCGCTCACACTCACCGATACACAGGGGCATCCTCATCACACTCACCGATATACAGGGGCATCCTCGCTCACACTCACCGATATTCAGGGGCATCCTCGCTCACACTCACCGATACACAGGGGCATCCTCGCTCACACCGATACACAGGGGCATCCTCGCTCACACTCACCGATATACAGGGGCATCCTCGCTCACACTCACCGATATACAGGGGCATCCTCGCTCACACTCACCGATATACAGAGGCATCCTCGCTCACACTCACCAATACACAGGGGCATCCTCGCTCACACACTCACTGAGAAACAGGGCCATCCTCGCTCACACTCACTCACTGATACACAGAGGCATCCTCGCTGACACTCACTGATATACAGGGGCATCCTCACTCACACATTCAATGACATACAGGAGCATACTCGCTCACACTCACTCACTGATACACAGGGGCATCCTTGCTCACACACACTCCCTGATATACAGGGGCATCCTCGCTCACACTCACTGATACACAGGGGCATCCTCGCTCACACTGATATACAGAGGCATCCTCGCTCAGACACTCACACACTGATATACAGAGGCATCCTCGCTGACACTCAATCACTGAAAAACATGGGCATGCTCGCTCACACACTCACTCACTGTGAATCAGTATCTTTGCTCACACACTCATTGACATACAGAGGAATCCTCGCTCAGACACTCGCTGATATACAGGGGCATCCTCGCTCACACACTCACTCACTGATATACAGAGGCATCCTCGCTCACACTCACTCACTGATTTTCAGGGGCATCCTCGCTCACACACTCACCCACTGATATACAGGGGCATCCTCGCTCACACACTCACTCACTGATATACAGGGGCATCCTCGCTCACACACTCACTCACTGATTTTCAGGGGCATCCTCGCTCACACACTCACTGATATACAGGGGCATCCTCACTCACACATTCACTGATATGCAGTGGCATCCTCGCTCAGACACTCACTGATATACAGGGGCATCCTCGCTCACACTCACACGGATAGGCAAAGACATCCTCGCTCACACTCACTGATGTACAAGGGCATCCTCGCTCACACACTCACTGATGTTCAGAGGCATCCTCGCTCAGACACTCACTCACTGATATTCAGGGGCATCCTCGCTCACACTCACCGATGTACAGGGGCATCCTCGCTCACACTCACCGATGTACAGGGGCATCCTCGCTCACACTCACCGATGTACAGGGGCATCCTCGCTCACACTCACCGATGTACAGGGGCATCCTCGCTCACACTCACCGATTTACAGGGGCATCCTCGCTCACACTCACCGATATACAGGGGCATCCTCGCTCACACTCACCGATATACAGGGGCATCCTCGCTCACACTCACCGGTATACAGGGGCATCCTCGCTCACACTCTGATGCACAGACGCATCCTCTCTCACACATTCACTCACTGATACACAGAGGCATCCTCTCTCTCACACACTCACTCACTCAGAGTCACTCACTGACATACATGGGCATCCTCGCTCACACACACACTCACTCACTGATATACAGAGGCATCCTTGCTCACACACACTCCCTGATATACAGGGGCATCCTCGCTCACACTCACTGATACACGGGCATCCTCGCTCACACTGATATACAGAGGCATCCTCGCTCAGACACTCACACACTGATATACAGGAGCATCCTCGCTCACACACTCGCCCACTGATAGACAGGGGCATCCTCGCTCACACTCACATGGATGGACAAAGACATCCTCGCTCACACTCACTGATGTACAAGGGCATCCTCGCTCACACACTCACTGATGTTCAGAGGCATCCCAGCTCAGACACTCACTCACTGACACTGATATACAGAGGCATCCCAGCTCAGACACTCACTCACTGATATGCAGAGGCATCCTCACTCATACACTCACTCACTGATATGCAGGGGCATCCTCGCTCACACTCACCGATATACAGGGGCATCCTCGCTCACACTCACCGATATACAGGGGCATCCTCGCTCACACTCACCGATATACAGGGGCATCCTCGCTCACACTCACCGATACACAGGGGCATCCTCGCTCACACTCACCGATACACAGGGGCATCCTCGCTCACACTCACTGATATAAAGGGGCATCCTCGCTCAAACTCTGATACACAGACGCATACTCTCTCACATATTCACTCACTGACATACATGGGCATCCTCGCTCACACACACACTCACTCACTGATATACAGAGGCATCCTTGCTCACACACACTCCCTGATATACAGGGGCATCCTCGCTGACACTCACTGATATACCGGGGCATAATCGCTCACACTCACTGATACACGGACATCCTCGCTCACACTGATATACAGAGGCATCCTCGCTCAGACACTCACTCACTGATATTCAGGGGCATCCTCGCTCACAAACTCACTCACTGCGATAAAGGGGGATCCTCGGTCACACACTCACTGAGAAACAGAGGTATCCTCGCTCAGATACTCACTCTGATATATCGGGGCATCCTTCCTCACATCCTCACTCACACTGATGTACAGAGGCATCCTCGCTCAGACACTCACTCACTGATACACATGGGCATCCTCACACACACAATGATATACAGAGGTATCCTCGCTCAGACACTCACTCACTGATATTCAGGGGCATCCTCGCTCACACTCACCGATGTACAGGGGCATCCTCGCTCACACTCACCGATGTACAGGGGCATCCTCGCTCACACTCACCGATGTACAGGGGCATCCTCGCTCACACTCACCGATGTACAGGGGCATCCTCGCTCACACTCACCGATACACGGGCATCCTCGCTCACACTCACCGATTTACAGGGGCATCCTCGCTCACACTCACCGATATACAGGGGCATCCTCGCTCACACTCACCGATATACAGGGGCATCCTCGCTCACACTCACCGATATACAGGGGCATCCTCGCTCACACTCTGATGCACAGACGCATACTCTCTCACACATTCACTCACTGATACACAGAGGCATCCTCTCTCTCACACACTCACTCACTCAGAGTCACTCACTGACATACATGGGCATCCTCGCTCACACACACACTCACTCACTGATATACAGAGGCATCCTTGCTCACACACACTCCCTGATATACAGGGGCATCCTCGCTCACACTCACTGATACACGGGCATCCTCGCTCACACTGATATACAGAGGCATCCTCGCTCAGACACTCACACACTGATATACAGGAGCATCCTCGCTCACACACTCGCCCACTGATAGACAGGGGCATCCTCGCTCACACTCACATGGATGGACAAAGACATCCTCGCTCACACTCACTGATGTACAAGGGCATCCTCGCTCACACACTCACTGATGTTCAGAGGCATCCCAGCTCAGACACTCACTCACTGACACTGATATACAGAGGCATCCCAGCTCAGACACTCACTCACTGATATGCAGAGGCATCCTCACTCATACACTCACTCACTGATATGCAGGGGCATCCTCGCTCACACTCACCGATATACAGGGGCATCCTCGCTCACACTCACCGATATACAGGGGCATCCTCGCTCACACTCACCGATATACAGGGGCATCCTCGCTCACACTCACCGATACACAGGGGCATCCTCGCTCACACTCACCGATACACAGGGGCATCCTCGCTCACACTCACTGATATAAAGGGGCATCCTCGCTCAAACTCTGATACACAGACGCATACTCTCTCACATATTCACTCACTGACATACATGGGCATCCTCGCTCACACACACACTCACTCACTGATATACAGAGGCATCCTTGCTCACACACACTCCCTGATATACAGGGGCATCCTCGCTGACACTCACTGATATACCGGGGCATAATCGCTCACACTCACTGATACACGGACATCCTCGCTCACACTGATATACAGAGGCATCCTCGCTCAGACACTCACTCACTGATATTCAGGGGCATCCTCGCTCACAAACTCACTCACTGCGATAAAGGGGGATCCTCGGTCACACACTCACTGAGAAACAGAGGTATCCTCGCTCAGATACTCACTCTGATATATCGGGGCATCCTTCCTCACATCCTCACTCACACTGATGTACAGAGGCATCCTCGCTCAGACACTCACTCACTGATACACATGGGCATCCTCACACACACAATGATATACAGAGGTATCCTCGCTCACACTCACTCACTGATATACAGGGGCATCCACACTCACACACTCACTCACTGATATGCTGTGGCAACCTCGCTCACACTGATATACAGAGGCATCCTCGCTCAGACACTCACTCACTGATTTTCAGGGGCATCTTCGCTCACACACACTCACTGATATACAGGGACACCCTCGCTCACACTCACTCACTGATTGACAAAGGCATCCTAGCTCAGACACTCACTCACTGATACACAGGGGCATTCTCGCTCACACTCACCGATATACAGGGGCATCCTCGCTCACACTCACCGATACACAGGGGCATCCTCGCTCACACTCACCGATACACAGGGGCATCCTCGCTCACACTCACCGATATACAGGGGCATCCTCGCTCACACTCACCGATAGACAGGGGCATCCTCGCTCACACTCACCGATAGACAGGGGCATCCTCGCTCACACTCACCGATATACAGGGGCATCCTCGCTTACACTCCGATATACAGGGGCATCCTCGCTCACACTCACCGATATACAGAGGCATCCTCGCTCACACTCACCAATACACAGGGGCATCCTCGCTCACACACTCAGTGATTTTCAGAGGCATCCTCACTCACTCCCTGATATACAGGGGCATCCTCGCTCAGACACTCACACACTGATACACAGGGGCATCCTCGCTCACATCCTCACTCACCGATATGCAGAGGCATCCTCGCTCAGACACTCACTCAATTATGGACAGGGGCATCTTCACTCACTGATATACAGGGGCATCCTCGCTCGCTCGCTCACTCACACACTCACTGATATAAAGGGGCATTCTCGCTCACATACTCACTGATATACAGCGGCATCCTCGCTTACACTCACTCACTGATATCCAGGGGCATCTTTGCTCACACACTCACTGATATGAAGGGGCATCCTCGCTCACACACTCACTGATATACAGGGCCATCCTCGCTCACACTCACTCACTGATACACAGAGGCATCCTCGCTGACACTCACTGATATACAGGGGCATCCTCACTCACACATTCAATGACATACAGGAGCATACTCGCTCACACTCACTCACTGATACACAGGGGCATCCTTGCTCACACACACTCCCTGATATACAGGGGCATCCTCGCTCACACTCACCGATTTACAGGGGCATCCTCGCTCACACTCACCGATATACAGGGGCATCCTCGCTCACACTCACCGATATACAGGGGCATCCTCGCTCACACTCACCGATATACAGGGGCATCCTCGCTCACACTCACCGATATACAGGGGCATCCTCGCTCACACTCTGATGCACAGACGCATACTCTCTCACACATTCACTCACTGATACACAGAGGCATCCTCTCTCTCACACACTCACTCACTCAGAGTCACTCACTGACATACATGGGCATCCTCGCTGACACACACACTCACTCACTGATATACAGAGGCATCCTTGCTCACACACACTCCCTGATATACAGGGGCATCCTCGCTCACACTCACTGATACACGGGCATCCTCGCTCACACTGATCTTCAGAGGCATCCTCGCTCAGACACTCACACACTGATATACAGGAGCATCCTCGCTCACACACTCGCCCACTGATAGACAGGGGCATCCTCGCTCACACTCACATGGATGGACAAAGACATCCTCGCTCACACTCACTGATGTACAAGGGCATCCTCGCTCACACACTCACTGATGTTCAGAGGCATCCCAGCTCAGACACTCACTCACTGACATAAAGGGGCATCCTCACTCACACTGATATACAGAGGCATCCCAGCTCAGACACTCACTCACTGATATGCAGAGGCATCCTCACTCATACACTCACTCACTGATATGCAGGGGCATCCTCGCTCACACTCACCGATATACAGGGGCATCCTCGCTCACACTCACCGATATACAGGGGCATCCTCGCTCACACTCACCGATATACAGGGGCATCCTCGCTCACACTCACCGATACACAGGGGCATCCTCGCTCACACTCACTGATATAAAGGGGCATCCTCGCTCAAACTCTGATACACAGACGCATACTCTCTCACACATTCACTCACTGACATACATGGGCATCCTCGCTCACACACACACTCACTCACTGATATACAGAGGCATCCTTGCTCACACACACTCCCTGATATACAGGGGCATCCTCGCTGACACTCACTGATATACAGGGGCATAATCGCTCACACTCACTGATACACGGACATCCTCGCTCACACTGATATACAGAGGCATCCTCGCTCAGACACTCACTCACTGATATTCAGGGGCATCCTCGCTCACAAACTCACTCACTGCGATAAAGGGGGATCCTCGGTCACACACTCACTGAGAAACAGAGGTATCCTCGCTCAGATACTCACTCTGATATATCGGGGCATCCTTCCTCACATCCTCACTCACACTGATGTACAGAGGCATCCTCGCTCAGACACTCACTCACTGATACACATGGGCATCCTCACACACACAATGATATACAGAGGTATCCTCGCTCACACTCACTCACTGATATACAGGGGCATCCACACTCACACACTCACTCACTGATACGCTGTGGCAACCTCGCTCACACTGATATACAGAGGCATCCTCGCTCAGACACTCACTCACTGATTTTCAGGGGCATCTTCGCTCACACACACTCACTGATATACAGGGACACCCTCGCTCACACTCACTCACTGATTGACAAAGGCATCCTAGCTCAGACACTCACTCACTGATACACAGGGGCATCCTCGCTCACACTCACCGATTTCCAGGGGCATCCTCGCTCACACTCACCGATACACAGGGGCATCCTCACTCACACTCACCGATACACAGGGGCATCCTCGCTCACACTCACCGATACACAGGGGCATCCTCGCTCACACTCACCGATACACAGGGGCATCCTCGCTCACACTCACCGATACACAGGGGCATCCTCGCTCACACTCACCGATATACAGGGCATTCTCGCTCACACTCACCGATATACAGGGGCATCCTCGCTCACACGCACCGATATAGGGGGCATCTTCGCTCACACTCACCGATATAGGGGGCATCCTCGCTCACACTCACCGATATATGGGGGCATCCTCGCTCATACCGATATACGGGGACATCCTCGCTCACACTCACCGATATAAATGGGCATCCTCGCTCACACTCACCGATATACAGGGGCATCCTCACTCACACTCACCGATATCCAGGGGCATCCTCGCTCACACTCACCGATACACAGGCCATCCTCGCTCACACACACCAATACTCGGGCATCCTCGTCACACTCAGCGATACAGAGGGGCATCCTCACTCACACTCACTGAAAAACAGTGGCATCCTCACTCACTGATATGCTGGGGCATCCTCGCTCACACACACTCACTCACTCAGATTCACTCACTGATGTACAGGGGCATCCTCGCTCACACTCACTGACTTACAGGGGCATCCTCTCTCTCTCACACTCGCTCACTGATTTACAGAGGAATCCTCTCTCACACACTGACTCACTCAGAGTCACGCACTGATACACAGAGGCATCCTCTCTCACACTCACTCAGAGTCACGCACTGATACGCAGGGGCATCCTCTCTCTCACACTCACTCAGAGTCACTCACTGATATACATGGGCATCCTCGCTCACACACGGACTCACTCAGAATCACTCACTGATTTACAGAGGCATCCTCTCTCACACTCACTCAGAGTCACTCACTGATATACATGGGCATCCTCGCTCACACTCACTGATATGCAGAGGCATCCTCTCTCTCACACACTCACTCACTGTCACTCACTGATATACAGAGGCATCCTCTCTCTCACACACTCACTCACAGATACACAGGGGCATCCTCTCTCTCACACACTCACTCAGAGTCACTCACTGAAACACAGAGGCAGCCTCTCTCATACACACACTCACTCAGTGTCACTCACTGATATACATGGGCATCCTCGCTCACACACGGACTCACTCAGAATCACTCACTGATTTACAGAGGCATCCTCTCTCACACTCAGAGTCACTCACTGATATACATGGGCATCCTCGCTCACACTCACTGATATGCAGAGGCATCCTCTCTCACACACTCACTCACAGTCACTCACTGATATACAGAGGCTCCTCTCTCTCTCACACTCACTCAGAGTCACTTACTGATATACAGAGGCATCCTCTCTCTCACACACTCACTCACTGATATACAGAGGCATCCTGTCTCTCACACTCACTGATATACAGAGGCATCCTCTCTCATACACTCACTCATAGTCACTCACTGATAAACAGAGGCACCCTCTCTCTCACAATCACTCACTAATATATACACACATCCTCTCTCACTGTCTGTGTCACACGGTTCACTGCCTTCCCCCAACTGTGTGACACTGTGTCATTACCCGTTTGTTTCACACCCCACCCAATAAACAGTGCACAGGAACAGGAGGAGGCCGTCGATCCCCTCGAGTCCATTACACAGCAACGGGAGGAGGCCGTCCATCCCCTCGAGTCCATTACACAGGAACAGGAGGAGGCCGTCCAGCCCCTCGATCCTGTCCCGTCATTCTATTAAATCACAGCCGATCTGTACCTCAACTCCGTAACACCTCATAATACCTCAAAAAAAGAGTAGATTTGATTACCTGTTACTTTGTACTGAAAACAGAATCTGACCCTATTGGGAAACTGGAAACCAGGGACACAGACAGACTCAGTGAGTGAGGAAAACTGTGGGAGATGGTGTTTAATGTGGGCAAGTGTGAGGTCATCCACTTTGGATCAGAAAAAGACAAATCAGAATATTTTCTGAATGGGAAGAGTGTGGGAACTGTGGATGAGCAGAGAAATTTCGGGGTCCAAGTCGACAAATCTCTAAAACCCAGTGGGCAGGTACAAGAAGTAATCAAAAAAGCTAAAGGTGTGCGGATATTACACAGTGTGCTGAGAGTTCGGTACGTGTGGGAGTTAGGTGAAGTGGGGGAAGGAGGTGCTGCTTTGCCTTGCTTTTCCTGCAGAGCGGTAGTGGACCTGAGAGCGGTGAGCGGCGGGAGAGAGCGAGACCAGAGCGGGGATAAAAACAGCGCGGAGAGAGCGAGACCAGAGCGGAGATATAAACAGCGCGGAGAGAGCGAGAGTCCAGTCGGTGAGCGGCGGGAGAGAGCGAGACCAGAGCGGAGATATAAACAGCGCGGAGAGAGCGAGAGTCCAGTCGGTGAGCGGCGGGAGAGAGCGAGACCAGAGCGGAGATATAAACAGCGCGGAGAGAGCGAGACCAGAGCGGAGATATAAACAGCGCGGAGAGAGCGAGACCAGAGCGGAGATATAAACAGCGCGGAGAGAGCGAGAGTCCAGTCGGTGAGCGGCGGGAGAGAGCGAGACCAGAGCGGAGATATAAACAGCGCGGAGAGAGCGAGACCAGAGCTTACTCTGAGAGCGAGACTCTGAGACCAGCGGCAGTTCGGGGTGACGTCACCAGTCAGAAAGTGACGCGGCACAGGGGAGGCAGCTGATTGGTGAGTAGGTTCAGGTGAGTATTTCTACCATTTTACTGTAAGTAAAGTAATAAGAAAGGGAAGATCTGCAGGTTTTATAGCAGATAGTGTTTTTTTTTAGTGAACCTAGGTCCCTAGTATAGTTAACATTTTCTAATTTCAACGTAATTTAAAAGGGGTAACTCAGCTAAGGCAAGTCATGGCAGCAGACCTCGCACCCGTGATATGCTCCTCCTGCAAGATGTGGGAAGTCATGGACACTACCAGTGTCCCTGCCGACCATGTGTGCGGGAAGTGTGTCCACCTGCAGCTACTGACCGATCGTATCTCGGAGCTGGAGCTGCGGGTGGACTCACTGTGGAGCATCCGCGATGCAGAGAAACTCGTGGATAGCACGTTTAGCGAGTTGGTCACACCGCAGGTAAAGGGTATACAGGCAGGAAGTGAATGGGTGACCACCAGGAAGAGTAAGAGATGCAGGCAGGTAGTGCAGGGGTCCCCTGTGTCCATCCCCCTCTCAAACAGATATGCCACTTTGGATGCTGTTGGGGGGGATGACTTATCAGGGGAAGGCAGCAGCAGCCAACTTCCTGGCACCACGGGTAGCTCTGCTGCACAGGCTGGGAGGAAAAAGAGTGGCAGAGCTATCGTGATAGGGGACTCAATTGTAAGGGGAATAGACAGGCGTTTCTGCGGCCGCAACCGAGACTCCAGGATGGTGTGTTGCCTCCCTGGTGCAAGGATCAAGGATGTCTCGGAGCGGCTACAGAACATTTTGGAGGGGGAGGGCGAACAGCCAGCTGTCGTGGTGCACATAGGCACCAACGATATAGGTAAAAAAGGGGATGAGGTCCTAAAAGCAGAATATAGGGAGTTAGGAGGTAAATTAAAAAATAGGACCTCAAAGGTAGTAATCTCAGGATTGCTGCCAGTGCCACGTGCTAGTCAGAGTAGAAATAGGAGGATATTTCAAATGAATACGTGGCTAGAGGAATGGTGCAAGGGGGAGGGATTCAAATTCCTGGGACACTGGAAACGGTTCTGGGGGAGGTGGGACCAGTACAAACCGGACGGTCTGCACCTGGGCAGGGCCGGGACCGCTGTCCTAGGAGGAGTGTTTGCTAGTGCTGTTGGGGAGGGTTTAAACTAAAGTGGCAGGGGGTTGGGAACCTGAGCAGGGAGAGAGAGGAAAGCGTAACAGGAAGGGACAGAAGGTATGGAGTAATAGGTAAAGTGTTAAAAAAGGAAAAAGCAGGAACTAAGCGTCACAAAACAGATTTGAAAGTTCTTTATCTGAATGCACGTAGCATTCGTAATAAAATGGACGAGTTAACGGCACAAATAACTACGTATGGGTATGATCTTGTGGCCATTACAGAAACATGGCTGCAGGGTGACAACGACTGGGAATTAAATATGCCAGGGTATTTAACAATCAGGAAGGACAGGCAGGAAGGAAGGGGAGGTGGGGTGGCTATGTTAATAAAGGAAGGAATCACTGTAATACAGAGAAATGATATTGGGACAAAGCATCAAGATAATGAAACAGTTTGGGTGGAGATAAGGAATAATAAGGGAAAAAAAACATTAGTGGGCGTAGTATATAGGCCTCCTAATAGTTGCAACTCTGCTGGAAGAAGTATTAATCAGGAGATAGTCGGGGCATGTAATAAGGGAACAGCCATAATTATGGGGGATTTTAATTATCATATTAACTGGACAAATCAAATTGGGCAGAGCAGCCTTGAGGACGAGTTCATTGAGTGCATCAGGGATGGATTTCTTGAGCAGTATGTAACTGATCCTACAAGGGGGCAGGCAACCTTGGACCTGGTCCTGTGTAATGAGTCAGGATTAATTAATAATGTCCTAGTTAAGGATCCCCTTGGAACGAGCGACCACAACATGGTTGAATTCCATATCCAATTAGAGGGTGAGAAGGTTGATTCTCAAACAAGCGTACTGAGCTTGAATAAAGGAGACTATGATGGTATGAGAGCGGAATTGATTAAAGTGGACTGGGAAAATAGATTAAAGGGTAAGACGGTACATGAGCAGTGGTGTTCATTTAGGGAGTTATTTTACAACTTTCAAAATAAATATATTCCACTGAGGAAAAAAGGGTGTAAAAGAAATGACAGCCACCCGTGGCTAAGTAAAGAAATCAAGGATAGTATCCGACTAAAAACAAGGACATATAAGGTAGCCAAACTTAGTGGGAGGATAGAAGATTGGGAATTCTTCAAAAGACAGCAAAAAGTAACTAAAGGATTGATTAAGAAAGGGAAGTTAGATTATGAAAAGAAATTAGCAAAAAATATAAAAACAGATAGCAAGAGTTTCTATAGTTATATAAAAAGAAAAAGGGTGGCTAAGGCAAACATAGGTCCCTTAGAGGATGAGACCGGGAAATTAATGGTGGGAAACATGGAGATGGCAAAAATGCTGAACAAATATTTTGTTTCAGTCTTTACAGTAGAGGACACTAAGAATATCCCAACACTGGACAAACAGGGGACTCTCGGGGGGGAGGAGCTAAAGACGATTAAAATCACTCAAGAGATGGTACTCAGTAAAATAATGGGACTCAAGGCGGATAAATCCCCTGGACCTGATGGCTTCCATCCTAGGGTCTTGAGGGAAGTGGCAGTAGGGATTGTGGATGCTTTGGTGATAGTTTTCCAAAATTCCCTGGACTCAGGAGAGGTCCCGGCAGATTGGAAAACTGCTAATGTAACACCGTTATTTAAAAAGGGTAGTAGGCAGAAGGCTGGAAATTATAGGCCAGTTAGCTTAACATCTGTGGTGGGTAAAATTTTGGAGTCTATTATTAAGGAGACAGTAACGGAACATTTAGATAAGCATAATTTAATAGGACAAAGTCAGCATGGCTTTATGAAGGGGAAGTCATGTCTGACAAATTTGCTTGAGTTCTTCGAGGATATAACGTATAGGGTGGATAAAGGGGAACCAGTGGACGTAGTGTATTTAGACTTCCAGAAGGCATTCGACAAGGTGCCACATAAAAGATTATTACTTAAGATAAAAAATCACGGGATTGGGGGTAATATTCTGGCATGGGTGGAGGATTGGTTATCGAACAGGAAGCAGAGAGTTGGGATAAATGGTTCATTTTCGGACTGGCAACCAGTAACCAGTGGTGTTCCACAGGGGTCGGTGCTGGGTCCCCAACTCTTTACAATCTATATTAACGATTTGGAGGAGGGGACCGAGTGCAACATATCAAAATTTGCAGATGATACAAAGATGGGAGGGAAAGTAGAGAGTGAGGAGGACATAAAAAACCTGCAAGGGGATATAGACAGGCTGGGTGAGTGGGCGGAGATTTGGCAGATGCAATATAATATTGGAAAATGTGAGGTTATGCACTTTGGCAGGAAAAATCAGAGAGCAAGTTATTTTCTTAATGGCGAGAGACTGGAAAGTACTGCAGTACAAAGGGATCTGGGGGTCCTAGTGCAAGAAAATCAAAAAGTTGGTATGCAGGTGCAGCAGGTGATCAAGAAAGCCAACGGAATGTTGGCTTTTATTGCTAGGGGGATAGAATATAAAAACAAGGAGGTATTGCTGCAGTTATATAAGGTATTGGTGAGACCGCACCTGGAATACTGCATACAGTTTTGGTCTCCATACTTAAGAAAAGACATACTTGCTCTCGAGGCAGTACAAAGAAGGTTCACTCGGTTAATCCCGGGGATGAGGGGGCGGACATATGAGGAGAGGTTGAGTAGATTGGGACTCTACTCATTGGAGTTCAGAAGAATGAGAGGCGATCTTATTGAAACATATAAGATTGTGAAGGGTCTTGATCGGGTGGATGCGGTAAGGATGTTCCCAAAGATGGGTGAAACTAGAACTAGGGGGCATAATCTTAGAATAAGGGGCTGCTCTTTCAAAACTGAGATGAGGAGAAACTTCTTCACTCAGAGGGTGGTAGGTCTGTGGAATTTGCTGCCCCAGGAAGCTGTGGAAGCTACATCATTAGATAAATTTAAAACAGAAATAGACAGTTTCCTAGAAGTAAAGGGAATTAGGGGTTATGGGGAGCGGGCAGGAAATTGGACATGAAGCTGAGTTCGGATCGGTCAATGCCCTGTGGGTGGCGGAGAGGGCCCAGGGGCGATGTGGCCGGGTCCTGCTCCGACTTCTTGTGTTCTTTAGATTTGTAGTTGGGATCAGATCAGCCATGATCTTATTGAATGGCGGAGCAGGCTCGAGGGGCCGATTGGCCTACTCCTGCTCCAATTTCTTATGTTCTTATGTTCTTATTAGGAGTGCTGGCCTTTATCTCAAGAGGGCTGGAATAGAAAGGGGAGGAAGTTATGTTACAGCTGTGGAGAGCTCTGGTTGGAGCCCATCCAGAGCTCGGTCAATGAGGTAGGTTTTAAGGAGCGTCTTAAAGGAGGAGAGAGAGAGGTGGAGAGGTTTCGGGAGGGAATTCCAGAGCTTGGGGCCCCGGCAGGTGAAGGCACGGCCGCCAATGGTGGAGTGATGGAAATCGGGGGTTGGGCAAGAGGCCAGAATTGTAGGAGTGCAGAGATCTTGGAGGGTTGGAGGAGGTGACAGAGATAGTGAGAGGGGCGAGGGTCATGGAGGGATTTGAAAACCAGGATGAGAATTTTAAAATGGAGGAGTTCCCGGACCGTGAGCGGATGTCGGTCAGTGAGCACAGGGGGTGATGGGTGAACGGGACTTGGTGCGAGTTCAGATACGGGCAGCAGAGTTTTGGATGAGCTGATGTTTATGGAGGGTGGAAGATGGGAGGACGGGCAGGAGGGTATTGGAATAGTGAAGTCTGGAGGTGAGAAAGGAATGAATGAGTCTGATTAACCGTCTGATTCACACCCCCACCCGGGGGAGGATGGCGGTGGATTGAGATGATGGCGGTGGATGGGGACCGGTTGATCCTCTCCAGGGGGAGGATGGCGGTGGATTGAGATGATGGCGGTGGATGGGGACCGGTTGATCCTCTCCAGGGGGAGGATGGCGGTGGATTGAGATGATGGCGGTGGATGGGGACCGGTTGATCTTCTCCAGGGGGAGGATGGCGGTGGATTGAGATGATGGCGGTGGATGGGGACCGGTTGATCCTCTCCAGGGGAGGATGGCGGTGGATTGAGATGATGGCGGTGGATGGGGACCGGTTGATCCTCTCCAGGGGGAGGATGGCGGTGGATTGAGATGATGGCGGTGGATGGGGACCGGTTGATCCTCTCCAGGGGGAGGATGGCGGTGGATTGAGATGATGGCGGTGGATGGGGACCGGTTGATCCTCTCCAGGGGGAGGATGGCGGTGGATTGAGATGATGGCGGTGGATGGGGACCGGTTGATCCTCTCCAGGGGGAGGATGGCGTGGATTGAGATGATGGCGGTGGATGGGGACCGGTTGATCCTCTCCAGGGGGAGGATGGCGTTGGATTGAGATGATGGCGGTGGATGGGGACCGGTTGATCCTCTCCAGGGGGAGGATGGCGGTGGATTGAGATGATGGCGGTGGATGGGGACCGGTTGATCCTCTCCAGGAGGAGGATGGCGGTGGATTGAGATGATGGCGGTGGATTGAGATGATGGCGGTGGATGGGGACCGGTTGATCCTCTCCAGGGGGAGGATGGCGGTGGATGGGGACCGGTTGATCCTCTCCAGGGGGAGGATGGCGGTGGATTGAGATGATGGCGGTGGATGGGGACCGGTTGATCTTCTCCAGTCGCCTGGACTCTCCCATCAGTCAGCTCGCGGCCCCTCCCCTCAACGACGCGCGCTGTTGCCAGGTTACTGACGTCACACTCGCGCTGTGTCGGTTTAACGGCCACACAGATTTCAAATCAACAGCCACGTGAGCCCGAGCCGCCGTCCCCTCTCGCGGTCAGTCAATGAAGCGCGGGGCGGGTGCCGAGCCCCGATTGGTGAGCGGGGATGTCAATCAGCGACTTCTGCCCCAATCGCAGGGGCCGATTGTGGGAGGGGGCGTTAATTGACGGTGAATGTCCGCAATGCGCATGCCCCGGCTCTCCAACGCCCGAATGGCGCGAAGTTGGTGAAGAAGAAAGCGGTTTGGAGGGAAAATGGCGGCGGAGGCGGAACGGGTGAAATGGAGAGAGAGAGACCGACCCAGGAGGGAAGGACATGTCCCCCTTTGTGTGTGGAGAGGCCCCGAGAGATGTTTCCCCTCCAATTCCCCACCAACTATCGATAGTTTCAGTCAGTGGGTTTATCCTCAGGCGAAGAGTGGGCCGGATTTCCCGTCATTCATTCCTTTCTGGGCAAAAACAGCAAAAGAAAAGCGGCCCCACCGGGACTAAGAAAAGAAATGAAGGAAAGGATTAGATGGAAAGAGGAGTGAGATAAAGTGAGCAGAAAAAGCAGGAAGGCTGAGGATTGGGAGCAGTTTAGAATTCAACAAAAAAGGAGCAAGAGATTGAGAGGAAAAGCAGAGGATGAGAGTAAAGGTGGAAGGAAGATCAAAGCGGACTGGAAAAGATTGTCCAAGGATGGAAAAAGAACAAGATTAGTGAAGACAAGTGTGGGTCGGTGAGGGTGAGAAAGGGGAGAATTTCTAATGGGGAACAAGGACTGACTGGGTTTCACTGGGCAGCTGTCTGTGTCCCACCTGATGGGGAGCGATGATCATCACACTGAGAAATGTTCAATCCCAGAGCAAACCGATGGTGTATTGGTGCAAAGGGGCATCCTCATCACACTCACCGAGATACAGGGGCATCCTCGTCACAATCACCGATACACAGGGGCATCCTCGCTCACACTCACCGATACACAGGGGCATCCTCATCACACTCACCGATATACAGGGGCATCCTCGCTCACACTCACCGATATTCAGGGGCATCCTCGCTCACACTCACCGATACACAGGGGCATCCTCGCTCACACCGATACACAGGGGCATCCTCGCTCACACTCACCGATATACAGGGGCATCCTCGCTCACACTCACCGATATACAGGGGCATCCTCGCTCACACTCACCGATATACAGAGGCATCCTCGCTCACACTCACCAATACACAGGGGCATCCTCGCTCACACACTCACTGAGAAACAGGGCCATCCTCGCTCACACTCACTCACTGATACACAGAGGCATCCTCGCTGACACTCACTGATATACAGGGGCATCCTCACTCACACATTCAATGACATACAGGAGCATACTCGCTCACACTCACTCACTGATACACAGGGGCATCCTTGCTCACACACACTCCCTGATATACAGGGGCATCCTCGCTCACACTCACTGATACACAGGGGCATCCTCGCTCACACTGATATACAGAGGCATCCTCGCTCAGACACTCACACACTGATATACAGAGGCATCCTCGCTGACACTCAATCACTGAAAAACATGGGCATGCTCGCTCACACACTCACTCACTGTGAATCAGTATCTTTGCTCACACACTCATTGACATACAGAGGAATCCTCGCTCAGACACTCGCTGATATACAGGGGCATCCTCGCTCACACACTCACTCACTGATATACAGAGGCATCCTCGCTCACACTCACTCACTGATTTTCAGGGGCATCCTCGCTCACACACTCACCCACTGATATACAGGGGCATCCTCGCTCACACACTCACTCACTGATATACAGGGGCATCCTCGCTCACACACTCACTCACTGATTTTCAGGGGCATCCTCGCTCACACACTCACTGATATACAGGGGCATCCTCACTCACACATTCACTGATATGCAGTGGCATCCTCGCTCAGACACTCACTGATATACAGGGGCATCCTCGCTCACACTCACACGGATAGGCAAAGACATCCTCGCTCACACTCACTGATGTACAAGGGCATCCTCGCTCACACACTCACTGATGTTCAGAGGCATCCTCGCTCAGACACTCACTCACTGATATTCAGGGGCATCCTCGCTCACACTCACCGATGTACAGGGGCATCCTCGCTCACACTCACCGATGTACAGGGGCATCCTCGCTCACACTCACCGATGTACAGGGGCATCCTCGCTCACACTCACCGATGTACAGGGGCATCCTCGCTCACACTCACCGATTTACAGGGGCATCCTCGCTCACACTCACCGATATACAGGGGCATCCTCGCTCACACTCACCGATATACAGGGGCATCCTCGCTCACACTCACCGGTATACAGGGGCATCCTCGCTCACACTCTGATGCACAGACGCATCCTCTCTCACACATTCACTCACTGATACACAGAGGCATCCTCTCTCTCACACACTCACTCACTCAGAGTCACTCACTGACATACATGGGCATCCTCGCTCACACACACACTCACTCACTGATATACAGAGGCATCCTTGCTCACACACACTCCCTGATATACAGGGGCATCCTCGCTCACACTCACTGATACACGGGCATCCTCGCTCACACTGATATACAGAGGCATCCTCGCTCAGACACTCACACACTGATATACAGGAGCATCCTCGCTCACACACTCGCCCACTGATAGACAGGGGCATCCTCGCTCACACTCACATGGATGGACAAAGACATCCTCGCTCACACTCACTGATGTACAAGGGCATCCTCGCTCACACACTCACTGATGTTCAGAGGCATCCCAGCTCAGACACTCACTCACTGACACTGATATACAGAGGCATCCCAGCTCAGACACTCACTCACTGATATGCAGAGGCATCCTCACTCATACACTCACTCACTGATATGCAGGGGCATCCTCGCTCACACTCACCGATATACAGGGGCATCCTCGCTCACACTCACCGATATACAGGGGCATCCTCGCTCACACTCACCGATATACAGGGGCATCCTCGCTCACACTCACCGATACACAGGGGCATCCTCGCTCACACTCACCGATACACAGGGGCATCCTCGCTCACACTCACTGATATAAAGGGGCATCCTCGCTCAAACTCTGATACACAGACGCATACTCTCTCACATATTCACTCACTGACATACATGGGCATCCTCGCTCACACACACACTCACTCACTGATATACAGAGGCATCCTTGCTCACACACACTCCCTGATATACAGGGGCATCCTCGCTGACACTCACTGATATACCGGGGCATAATCGCTCACACTCACTGATACACGGACATCCTCGCTCACACTGATATACAGAGGCATCCTCGCTCAGACACTCACTCACTGATATTCAGGGGCATCCTCGCTCACAAACTCACTCACTGCGATAAAGGGGGATCCTCGGTCACACACTCACTGAGAAACAGAGGTATCCTCGCTCAGATACTCACTCTGATATATCGGGGCATCCTTCCTCACATCCTCACTCACACTGATGTACAGAGGCATCCTCGCTCAGACACTCACTCACTGATACACATGGGCATCCTCACACACACAATGATATACAGAGGTATCCTCGCTCAGACACTCACTCACTGATATTCAGGGGCATCCTCGCTCACACTCACCGATGTACAGGGGCATCCTCGCTCACACTCACCGATGTACAGGGGCATCCTCGCTCACACTCACCGATGTACAGGGGCATCCTCGCTCACACTCACCGATGTACAGGGGCATCCTCGCTCACACTCACCGATACACGGGCATCCTCGCTCACACTCACCGATTTACAGGGGCATCCTCGCTCACACTCACCGATATACAGGGGCATCCTCGCTCACACTCACCGATATACAGGGGCATCCTCGCTCACACTCACCGATATACAGGGGCATCCTCGCTCACACTCTGATGCACAGACGCATACTCTCTCACACATTCACTCACTGATACACAGAGGCATCCTCTCTCTCACACACTCACTCACTCAGAGTCACTCACTGACATACATGGGCATCCTCGCTCACACACACACTCACTCACTGATATACAGAGGCATCCTTGCTCACACACACTCCCTGATATACAGGGGCATCCTCGCTCACACTCACTGATACACGGGCATCCTCGCTCACACTGATATACAGAGGCATCCTCGCTCAGACACTCACACACTGATATACAGGAGCATCCTCGCTCACACACTCGCCCACTGATAGACAGGGGCATCCTCGCTCACACTCACATGGATGGACAAAGACATCCTCGCTCACACTCACTGATGTACAAGGGCATCCTCGCTCACACACTCACTGATGTTCAGAGGCATCCCAGCTCAGACACTCACTCACTGACACTGATATACAGAGGCATCCCAGCTCAGACACTCACTCACTGATATGCAGAGGCATCCTCACTCATACACTCACTCACTGATATGCAGGGGCATCCTCGCTCACACTCACCGATATACAGGGGCATCCTCGCTCACACTCACCGATATACAGGGGCATCCTCGCTCACACTCACCGATATACAGGGGCATCCTCGCTCACACTCACCGATACACAGGGGCATCCTCGCTCACACTCACCGATACACAGGGGCATCCTCGCTCACACTCACTGATATAAAGGGGCATCCTCGCTCAAACTCTGATACACAGACGCATACTCTCTCACATATTCACTCACTGACATACATGGGCATCCTCGCTCACACACACACTCACTCACTGATATACAGAGGCATCCTTGCTCACACACACTCCCTGATATACAGGGGCATCCTCGCTGACACTCACTGATATACCGGGGCATAATCGCTCACACTCACTGATACACGGACATCCTCGCTCACACTGATATACAGAGGCATCCTCGCTCAGACACTCACTCACTGATATTCAGGGGCATCCTCGCTCACAAACTCACTCACTGCGATAAAGGGGGATCCTCGGTCACACACTCACTGAGAAACAGAGGTATCCTCGCTCAGATACTCACTCTGATATATCGGGGCATCCTTCCTCACATCCTCACTCACACTGATGTACAGAGGCATCCTCGCTCAGACACTCACTCACTGATACACATGGGCATCCTCACACACACAATGATATACAGAGGTATCCTCGCTCACACTCACTCACTGATATACAGGGGCATCCACACTCACACACTCACTCACTGATATGCTGTGGCAACCTCGCTCACACTGATATACAGAGGCATCCTCGCTCAGACACTCACTCACTGATTTTCAGGGGCATCTTCGCTCACACACACTCACTGATATACAGGGACACCCTCGCTCACACTCACTCACTGATTGACAAAGGCATCCTAGCTCAGACACTCACTCACTGATACACAGGGGCATTCTCGCTCACACTCACCGATATACAGGGGCATCCTCGCTCACACTCACCGATACACAGGGGCATCCTCGCTCACACTCACCGATACACAGGGGCATCCTCGCTCACACTCACCGATATACAGGGGCATCCTCGCTCACACTCACCGATAGACAGGGGCATCCTCGCTCACACTCACCGATAGACAGGGGCATCCTCGCTCACACTCACCGATATACAGGGGCATCCTCGCTTACACTCCGATATACAGGGGCATCCTCGCTCACACTCACCGATATACAGAGGCATCCTCGCTCACACTCACCAATACACAGGGGCATCCTCGCTCACACACTCAGTGATTTTCAGAGGCATCCTCACTCACTCCCTGATATACAGGGGCATCCTCGCTCAGACACTCACACACTGATACACAGGGGCATCCTCGCTCACATCCTCACTCACCGATATGCAGAGGCATCCTCGCTCAGACACTCACTCAATTATGGACAGGGGCATCTTCACTCACTGATATACAGGGGCATCCTCGCTCGCTCGCTCACTCACACACTCACTGATATAAAGGGGCATTCTCGCTCACATACTCACTGATATACAGCGGCATCCTCGCTTACACTCACTCACTGATATCCAGGGGCATCTTTGCTCACACACTCACTGATATGAAGGGGCATCCTCGCTCACACACTCACTGATATACAGGGCCATCCTCGCTCACACTCACTCACTGATACACAGAGGCATCCTCGCTGACACTCACTGATATACAGGGGCATCCTCACTCACACATTCAATGACATACAGGAGCATACTCGCTCACACTCACTCACTGATACACAGGGGCATCCTTGCTCACACACACTCCCTGATATACAGGGGCATCCTCGCTCACACTCACCGATTTACAGGGGCATCCTCGCTCACACTCACCGATATACAGGGGCATCCTCGCTCACACTCACCGATATACAGGGGCATCCTCGCTCACACTCACCGATATACAGGGGCATCCTCGCTCACACTCACCGATATACAGGGGCATCCTCGCTCACACTCTGATGCACAGACGCATACTCTCTCACACATTCACTCACTGATACACAGAGGCATCCTCTCTCTCACACACTCACTCACTCAGAGTCACTCACTGACATACATGGGCATCCTCGCTGACACACACACTCACTCACTGATATACAGAGGCATCCTTGCTCACACACACTCCCTGATATACAGGGGCATCCTCGCTCACACTCACTGATACACGGGCATCCTCGCTCACACTGATCTTCAGAGGCATCCTCGCTCAGACACTCACACACTGATATACAGGAGCATCCTCGCTCACACACTCGCCCACTGATAGACAGGGGCATCCTCGCTCACACTCACATGGATGGACAAAGACATCCTCGCTCACACTCACTGATGTACAAGGGCATCCTCGCTCACACACTCACTGATGTTCAGAGGCATCCCAGCTCAGACACTCACTCACTGACATAAAGGGGCATCCTCACTCACACTGATATACAGAGGCATCCCAGCTCAGACACTCACTCACTGATATGCAGAGGCATCCTCACTCATACACTCACTCACTGATATGCAGGGGCATCCTCGCTCACACTCACCGATATACAGGGGCATCCTCGCTCACACTCACCGATATACAGGGGCATCCTCGCTCACACTCACCGATATACAGGGGCATCCTCGCTCACACTCACCGATACACAGGGGCATCCTCGCTCACACTCACTGATATAAAGGGGCATCCTCGCTCAAACTCTGATACACAGACGCATACTCTCTCACACATTCACTCACTGACATACATGGGCATCCTCGCTCACACACACACTCACTCACTGATATACAGAGGCATCCTTGCTCACACACACTCCCTGATATACAGGGGCATCCTCGCTGACACTCACTGATATACAGGGGCATAATCGCTCACACTCACTGATACACGGACATCCTCGCTCACACTGATATACAGAGGCATCCTCGCTCAGACACTCACTCACTGATATTCAGGGGCATCCTCGCTCACAAACTCACTCACTGCGATAAAGGGGGATCCTCGGTCACACACTCACTGAGAAACAGAGGTATCCTCGCTCAGATACTCACTCTGATATATCGGGGCATCCTTCCTCACATCCTCACTCACACTGATGTACAGAGGCATCCTCGCTCAGACACTCACTCACTGATACACATGGGCATCCTCACACACACAATGATATACAGAGGTATCCTCGCTCACACTCACTCACTGATATACAGGGGCATCCACACTCACACACTCACTCACTGATACGCTGTGGCAACCTCGCTCACACTGATATACAGAGGCATCCTCGCTCAGACACTCACTCACTGATTTTCAGGGGCATCTTCGCTCACACACACTCACTGATATACAGGGACACCCTCGCTCACACTCACTCACTGATTGACAAAGGCATCCTAGCTCAGACACTCACTCACTGATACACAGGGGCATCCTCGCTCACACTCACCGATTTCCAGGGGCATCCTCGCTCACACTCACCGATACACAGGGGCATCCTCACTCACACTCACCGATACACAGGGGCATCCTCGCTCACACTCACCGATACACAGGGGCATCCTCGCTCACACTCACCGATACACAGGGGCATCCTCGCTCACACTCACCGATACACAGGGGCATCCTCGCTCACACTCACCGATATACAGGGCATTCTCGCTCACACTCACCGATATACAGGGGCATCCTCGCTCACACGCACCGATATAGGGGGCATCTTCGCTCACACTCACCGATATAGGGGGCATCCTCGCTCACACTCACCGATATATGGGGGCATCCTCGCTCATACCGATATACGGGGACATCCTCGCTCACACTCACCGATATAAATGGGCATCCTCGCTCACACTCACCGATATACAGGGGCATCCTCACTCACACTCACCGATATCCAGGGGCATCCTCGCTCACACTCACCGATACACAGGCCATCCTCGCTCACACACACCAATACTCGGGCATCCTCGTCACACTCAGCGATACAGAGGGGCATCCTCACTCACACTCACTGAAAAACAGTGGCATCCTCACTCACTGATATGCTGGGGCATCCTCGCTCACACACACTCACTCACTCAGATTCACTCACTGATGTACAGGGGCATCCTCGCTCACACTCACTGACTTACAGGGGCATCCTCTCTCTCTCACACTCGCTCACTGATTTACAGAGGAATCCTCTCTCACACACTGACTCACTCAGAGTCACGCACTGATACACAGAGGCATCCTCTCTCACACTCACTCAGAGTCACGCACTGATACGCAGGGGCATCCTCTCTCTCACACTCACTCAGAGTCACTCACTGATATACATGGGCATCCTCGCTCACACACGGACTCACTCAGAATCACTCACTGATTTACAGAGGCATCCTCTCTCACACTCACTCAGAGTCACTCACTGATATACATGGGCATCCTCGCTCACACTCACTGATATGCAGAGGCATCCTCTCTCTCACACACTCACTCACTGTCACTCACTGATATACAGAGGCATCCTCTCTCTCACACACTCACTCACAGATACACAGGGGCATCCTCTCTCTCACACACTCACTCAGAGTCACTCACTGAAACACAGAGGCAGCCTCTCTCATACACACACTCACTCAGTGTCACTCACTGATATACATGGGCATCCTCGCTCACACACGGACTCACTCAGAATCACTCACTGATTTACAGAGGCATCCTCTCTCACACTCAGAGTCACTCACTGATATACATGGGCATCCTCGCTCACACTCACTGATATGCAGAGGCATCCTCTCTCACACACTCACTCACAGTCACTCACTGATATACAGAGGCTCCTCTCTCTCTCACACTCACTCAGAGTCACTTACTGATATACAGAGGCATCCTCTCTCTCACACACTCACTCACTGATATACAGAGGCATCCTGTCTCTCACACTCACTGATATACAGAGGCATCCTCTCTCATACACTCACTCATAGTCACTCACTGATAAACAGAGGCACCCTCTCTCTCACAATCACTCACTAATATATACACACATCCTCTCTCACTGTCTGTGTCACACGGTTCACTGCCTTCCCCCAACTGTGTGACACTGTGTCATTACCCGTTTGTTTCACACCCCACCCAATAAACAGTGCACAGGAACAGGAGGAGGCCGTCGATCCCCTCGAGTCCATTACACAGCAACGGGAGGAGGCCGTCCATCCCCTCGAGTCCATTACACAGGAACAGGAGGAGGCCGTCCAGCCCCTTGATCCTGTCCCGTCATTCTATTAAATCACAGCCGATCTGTACCTCAACTCCGTAACACCTCATAATACCTCAAAAAAAGAGTAGATTTGATTACCTGTTACTTTGTACTGAAAACAGAATCTGACCCTATTGGGAAACTGGAAACCAGGGACACAGACAGACTCAGTGAGTGAGGAAAACTGTGGGAGATGGTGTTTAATGTGGGCAAGTGTGAGGTCATCCACTTTGGATCAGAAAAAGACAAATCAGAATATTTTCTGAATGGGAAGAGTGTGGGAACTGTGGATGAGCAGAGAAATTTCGGGGTCCAAGTCGACAAATCTCTAAAACCCAGTGGGCAGGTACAAGAAGTAATCAAAAAAGCTAAAGGTGTGCGGATATTACACAGTGTGCTGAGAGTTCGGTACGTGTGGGAGTTAGGTGAAGTGGGGGAAGGAGGTGCTGCTTTGCCTTGCTTTTCCTGCAGAGCGGTAGTGGACCTGAGAGCGGTGAGCGGCGGGAGAGAGCGAGACCAGAGCGGGGATAAAAACAGCGCGGAGAGAGCGAGACCAGAGCGGAGATATAAACAGCGCGGAGAGAGCGAGAGTCCAGTCGGTGAGCGGCGGGAGAGAGCGAGACCAGAGCGGAGATATAAACAGCGCGGAGAGAGCGAGAGTCCAGTCGGTGAGCGGCGGGAGAGAGCGAGACCAGAGCGGAGATATAAACAGCGCGGAGAGAGCGAGACCAGAGCGGAGATATAAACAGCGCGGAGAGAGCGAGACCAGAGCGGAGATATAAACAGCGCGGAGAGAGCGAGAGTCCAGTCGGTGAGCGGCGGGAGAGAGCGAGACCAGAGCGGAGATATAAACAGCGCGGAGAGAGCGAGACCAGAGCTTACTCTGAGAGCGAGACTCTGAGACCAGCGGCAGTTCGGGGTGACGTCACCAGTCAGAAAGTGACGCGGCACAGGGGAGGCAGCTGATTGGTGAGTAGGTTCAGGTGAGTATTTCTACCATTTTACTGTAAGTAAAGTAATAAGAAAGGGAAGATCTGCAGGTTTTATAGCAGATAGTGTTTTTTTTTAGTGAACCTAGGTCCCTAGTATAGTTAACATTTTCTAATTTCAACGTAATTTAAAAGGGGTAACTCAGCTAAGGCAAGTCATGGCAGCAGACCTCGCACCCGTGATATGCTCCTCCTGCAAGATGTGGGAAGTCATGGACACTACCAGTGTCCCTGCCGACCATGTGTGCGGGAAGTGTGTCCACCTGCAGCTACTGACCGATCGTATCTCGGAGCTGGAGCTGCGGGTGGACTCACTGTGGAGCATCCGCGATGCAGAGAAACTCGTGGATAGCACGTTTAGCGAGTTGGTCACACCGCAGGTAAAGGGTATACAGGCAGGAAGTGAATGGGTGACCACCAGGAAGAGTAAGAGATGCAGGCAGGTAGTGCAGGGGTCCCCTGTGTCCATCCCCCTCTCAAACAGATATGCCACTTTGGATGCTGTTGGGGGGGATGACTTATCAGGGGAAGGCAGCAGCAGCCAACTTCCTGGCACCACGGGTAGCTCTGCTGCACAGGCTGGGAGGAAAAAGAGTGGCAGAGCTATCGTGATAGGGGACTCAATTGTAAGGGGAATAGACAGGCGTTTCTGCGGCCGCAACCGAGACTCCAGGATGGTGTGTTGCCTCCCTGGTGCAAGGATCAAGGATGTCTCGGAGCGGCTACAGAACATTTTGGAGGGGGAGGGCGAACAGCCAGCTGTCGTGGTGCACATAGGCACCAACGATATAGGTAAAAAAGGGGATGAGGTCCTAAAAGCAGAATATAGGGAGTTAGGAGGTAAATTAAAAAATAGGACCTCAAAGGTAGTAATCTCAGGATTGCTGCCAGTGCCACGTGCTAGTCAGAGTAGAAATAGGAGGATATTTCAAATGAATACGTGGCTAGAGGAATGGTGCAAGGGGGAGGGATTCAAATTCCTGGGACACTGGAAACGGTTCTGGGGGAGGTGGGACCAGTACAAACCGGACGGTCTGCACCTGGGCAGGGCCGGGACCGCTGTCCTAGGAGGAGTGTTTGCTAGTGCTGTTGGGGAGGGTTTAAACTAAAGTGGCAGGGGGTTGGGAACCTGAGCAGGGAGAGAGAGGAAAGCGTAACAGGAAGGGACAGAAGGTATGGAGTAATAGGTAAAGTGTTAAAAAAGGAAAAAGCAGGAACTAAGCGTCACAAAACAGATTTGAAAGTTCTTTATCTGAATGCACGTAGCATTCGTAATAAAATGGACGAGTTAACGGCACAAATAACTACGTATGGGTATGATCTTGTGGCCATTACAGAAACATGGCTGCAGGGTGACAACGACTGGGAATTAAATATGCCAGGGTATTTAACAATCAGGAAGGACAGGCAGGAAGGAAGGGGAGGTGGGGTGGCTATGTTAATAAAGGAAGGAATCACTGTAATACAGAGAAATGATATTGGGACAAAGCATCAAGATAATGAAACAGTTTGGGTGGAGATAAGGAATAATAAGGGAAAAAAAACATTAGTGGGCGTAGTATATAGGCCTCCTAATAGTTGCAACTCTGCTGGAAGAAGTATTAATCAGGAGATAGTCGGGGCATGTAATAAGGGAACAGCCATAATTATGGGGGATTTTAATTATCATATTAACTGGACAAATCAAATTGGGCAGAGCAGCCTTGAGGACGAGTTCATTGAGTGCATCAGGGATGGATTTCTTGAGCAGTATGTAACTGATCCTACAAGGGGGCAGGCAACCTTGGACCTGGTCCTGTGTAATGAGTCAGGATTAATTAATAATGTCCTAGTTAAGGATCCCCTTGGAACGAGCGACCACAACATGGTTGAATTCCATATCCAATTAGAGGGTGAGAAGGTTGATTCTCAAACAAGCGTACTGAGCTTGAATAAAGGAGACTATGATGGTATGAGAGCGGAATTGATTAAAGTGGACTGGGAAAATAGATTAAAGGGTAAGACGGTACATGAGCAGTGGTGTTCATTTAGGGAGTTATTTTACAACTTTCAAAATAAATATATTCCACTGAGGAAAAAAGGGTGTAAAAGAAATGACAGCCACCCGTGGCTAAGTAAAGAAATCAAGGATAGTATCCGACTAAAAACAAGGACATATAAGGTAGCCAAACTTAGTGGGAGGATAGAAGATTGGGAATTCTTCAAAAGACAGCAAAAAGTAACTAAAGGATTGATTAAGAAAGGGAAGTTAGATTATGAAAAGAAATTAGCAAAAAATATAAAAACAGATAGCAAGAGTTTCTATAGTTATATAAAAAGAAAAAGGGTGGCTAAGGCAAACATAGGTCCCTTAGAGGATGAGACCGGGAAATTAATGGTGGGAAACATGGAGATGGCAAAAATGCTGAACAAATATTTTGTTTCAGTCTTTACAGTAGAGGACACTAAGAATATCCCAACACTGGACAAACAGGGGACTCTCGGGGGGGAGGAGCTAAAGACGATTAAAATCACTCAAGAGATGGTACTCAGTAAAATAATGGGACTCAAGGCGGATAAATCCCCTGGACCTGATGGCTTCCATCCTAGGGTCTTGAGGGAAGTGGCAGTCGGGATTGTGGATGCTTTGGTGATAGTTTTCCAAAATTCCCTGGACTCAGGAGAGGTCCCGGCAGATTGGAAAACTGCTAATGTAACACCGTTATTTAAAAAGGGTAGTAGGCAGAAGGCTGGAAATTATAGGCCAGTTAGCTTAACATCTGTGGTGGGTAAAATTTTGGAGTCTATTATTAAGGAGACAGTAACGGAACATTTAGATAAGCATAATTTAATAGGACAAAGTCAGCATGGCTTTATGAAGGGGAAGTCATGTCTGACAAATTTGCTTGAGTTCTTCGAGGATATAACGTATAGGGTGGATAAAGGGGAACCAGTGGACGTAGTGTATTTAGACTTCCAGAAGGCATTCGACAAGGTGCCACATAAAAGATTATTACTTAAGATAAAAAATCACGGGATTGGGGGTAATATTCTGGCATGGGTGGAGGATTGGTTATCGAACAGGAAGCAGAGAGTTGGGATAAATGGTTCATTTTCGGACTGGCAACCAGTGGTGTTCCACAGGGGTCGGTGCTGGGTCCCCAACTCTTTACAATCTATATTAATGATTTGGAGGAGGGGACCGAGTGCAACATATCAAAATTTGCAGATGATACAAAGATGGGAGGGAAAGTAGAGAGTGAGGAGGACATAAAAAACCTGCAAGGGGACATAGACAGGCTGGGTGAGTGGGCGGAGATTTGGCAGATGCAATATAATATTGGAAAATGTGAGGTTATGCACTTTGGCAGGAAAAATCAGAGAGCAAGTTATTTTCTTAATGGCGAGAGACTGGAAAGTACTGCAGTACAAAGGGATCTGGGGGTCCTAGTGCAAGAAAATCAAAAAGTTGGTATGCAGGTGCAGCAGGTGATCAAGAAAGCCAACGGAATGTTGGCTTTTATTGCTAGGGGGATAGAATATAAAAACAAGGAGGTATTGCTGCAGTTATATAAGGTATTGGTGAGACCGCACCTGGAATACTGCATACAGTTTTGGTCTCCATACTTAAGAAAAGACATACTTGCTCTCGAGGCAGTACAAAGAAGGTTCACTCGGTTAATCCCGGGGATGAGGGGGCGGACATATGAGGAGAGGTTGAGTAGATTGGGACTCTACTCATTGGAGTTCAGAAGAATGAGAGGCGATCTTATTGAAACATATAAGATTGTGAAGGGTCTTGATCGGGTGGATGCGGTAAGGATGTTCCCAAAGATGGGTGAAACTAGAACTAGGGGGCATAATCTTAGAATAAGGGGCTGCTCTTTCAAAACTGAGATGAGGAGAAACTTCTTCACTCAGAGGGTGGTAGGTCTGTGGAATTTGCTGCCCCAGGAAGCTGTGGAAGCTACATCATTAGATAAATTTAAAACAGAAATAGACAGTTTCCTAGAAGTAAAGGGAATTAGGGGTTATGGGGAGCGGGCAGGAAATTGGACATGAAGCTGAGTTCGGATCGGTCAATGCCCTGTGGGTGGCGGAGAGGGCCCAGGGGCTATGTGGCCGGGTCCTGCTCCGACTTCTTGTGTTCTTTAGATTTGTAGTTGGGATCAGATCAGCCATGATCTTATTGAATGGCGGAGCAGGCTCGAGGGGCCGATTGGCCTACTCCTGCTCCAATTTCTTATGTTCTTATGTTCTTATTAGGAGTGCTGGCCTTTATCTCAAGAGGGCTGGAATAGAAAGGGGAGGAAGTTATGTTACAGCTGTGGAGAGCTCTGGTTGGAGCCCATCCAGAGCTCGGTCAATGAGGTAGGTTTTAAGGACCGTCTTAAAGGAGGAGAGAGAGAGGTGGAGAGGTTTCGGGAGGGAATTCCAGAGCTTGGGGCCCCGGCAGGTGAAGGCACGGCCGCCAATGGTGGAGTGATGGAAATCGGGGGTTGGGCAAGAGGCCAGAATTGTAGGAGTGCAGAGATCTTGGAGGGTTGGAGGAGGTGACAGAGATAGTGAGAGGGGCGAGGGTCATGGAGGGATTTGAAAACCAGGATGAGAATTTTAAAATGGAGGAGTTCCCGGACCGTGAGCGGATGTCGGTCAGTGAGCACAGGGGGTGATGGGTGAACGGGACTTGGTGCGAGTTCAGATACGGGCAGCAGAGTTTTGGATGAGCTGATGTTTATGGAGGGTGGAAGATGGGAGGACGGGCAGGAGGGTATTGGAATAGTGGAGTCTGGAGGTGAGAAAGGAATGAATGAGTCTGATTAACCGTCTGATTCACACCCCCACCCGGGGGAGGATGGCGGTGGATTGAGATGATGGCGGTGGATGGGGACCAGTTGATCCTCTCCAGGGGGAGGATGGCGGTGGATTGAGATGATGGCGGTGGATGGGGACCGGTTGATCCTCTCCAGGGGGAGGATGGCGGTGGATTGAGATGATGGCGGTGGATGGGGACCGGTTGATCTTCTCCAGGGGGAGGATGGCGGTGGATTGAGATGATGGCGGTGGATGGGGACCGGTTGATCCTCTCCAGGGGGAGGATGGCGGTGGATTGAGATGATGGCGGTGGATGGGGACCGGTTGATCCTCTCCAGGGGGAGGATGGCGGTGGATTGAGATGATGGCGGTGGATGGGGACCGGTTAATCCTCTCCAGGGGGAGGATGGCGGTGGATTGAGATGATGGCGGTGGATGGGGACCGGTTGATCCTCTCCAGGGGGAGGATGGCGGTGGATTGAGATGATGGCGGTGGATGGGGACCGGTTGATCCTCTCCAGGGGGAGGATGGCGGTGGATTGAGATGATGGCGGTGGATGGGGACCGGTTGATCCTCTCCAGGGGGAGGATGGCGGTGGATTGAGATGATGGCGGTGGATGGGGACCGGTTGATCCTCTCCAGGGGGAGGATGGCGGTGGATTGAGATGATGGCGGTGGACGAGGACCGGTTGATCCTCTCCAGGGGGAGGATGGCGGTGGATTGAGATGATGGCGGTGGATGGGGACCGGTTGATCCTCTCCAGGGGGAGGATGGCGGTGGATTGAGATGATGGCGGTGGATGGGGACCGGTTGATCCTCTCCAGGGGGAGGATGGCGGTGGATTGAGATGATGGCGGTGGATGGGGACCGGTTGATCTTCTCCAGTCGCCTGGACTCTCCCATCAGTCAGCTCGCGGCCCCTCCCCTCAACGACGCGCGCTATTGCCAGGTTACTGACGTCACACTCGCGCTGTGTCGGTTTAACGGCCACACAGATTTAAAATCAACAGCCACGTGAGCCCGAGCCGCCGTCCCCTCTCGCGGTCAGTCAATGAAGCGCGGGGCGGGTGCCGAGCCCCGATTGGTGAGCGGGGATGTCAATCAGCGACTTCTGCCCCAATCGCAGGGGCCGATTGTGGGAGGGGGCGTTAATTGACGGTGAATGTCCGCAATGCGCATGCCCCGGCTCTCCAACGCCCGAATGGCGCGAAGTTGGTGAAGACGAAGGCGGTTTGGAGGGAAAATGGCGGCGGAGGCGGAACGGGTGAAATGGAGAGAGAGAGACCGACCCAGGAGGGAAGGACATGTCCCCCTTTGTGTGTGGAGAGGCCCCGAGAGATGTTTCCCCTCCAATTCCCCACCAACTATCGATAGTTTCAGTCAGTGGGTTTATCCTCAGGCGAAGAGTGGGCCGGATTTCCCGTCATTCATTCCTTTCTGGGCAAAAACAGCAAAAGAAAAGCGGCCCCACCGGGACTAAGAAAAGAAATGAAGGAAAGGATTAGATGGAAAGAGGAGTGAGATAAAGTGAGCAGAAAAAGCAGGAAGGCTGAGGATTGGGAGCAGTTTAGAATTCAACAAAAAAGGAGCAAGAGATTGAGAGGAAAAGCAGAGGATGAGAGTAAAGGTGGAAGGAAGATCAAAGCGGACTGGAAAAGATTGTCCAAGGATGGAAAAAGAACAAGATTAGTGAAGACAAGTGTGGGTCGGTGAGGGTGAGAAAGGGGAGAATTTCTAATGGGGAACAAGGACTGACTGGGTTTCACTGGGCAGCTGTCTGTGTCCCACCTGATGGGGAGCGATGATCATCACACTGAGAAATGTTCAATCCCAGAGCAAACCGATGGTGTATTGGTGCAAAGGGGCATCCTCATCACACTCACCGAGATACAGGGGCATCCTCGTCACACTCACCGATACACAGGGACATCCTCGCTCACACTCACCGATACACAGGGGCATCCTCATCACACTCACCGATATACAGGGGCATCCTCGCTCACACTCACCGATATACAGGGGCATCCTCGCTCACACCGATACACAGGGGCATCCTCGCTCACACTCACCGATATACAGGGGCATCCTCGCTCACACTCACCGATATACAGGGGCATCCTCGCTCACACTCACCGATATACAGGGGCATCCTCGCTCACACTCACCGATATACAGGGGCATCCTCGCTCACACTCACCGATATACAGGGGCATCCTCGTCACACTCACCGATATACAGGGGCATTCTCGCTCACACTCACCGATAAACAGGGGCATCCTCGCTCACACTCACCGATACACAGGGGCATCCTCGCTCACACTCACCGATACACAGGGGCATCCTCGCTCACACTCACCGATATACAGGGGCATCCTCGCTCACACTCACCGATATACAGGGGCATCCTCGCTCACACTCACCGATCGACAGGGGCATCCTCGCTCACACTCACCGATATACAGGGGCATCCTCGCTTACACTCCGATATACAGGGGCATCCTCGCTCACACTCACCGATATACAGAGGCATCCTCGCTCACACTCACCAATACACAGGGGCATCCTCGCTCACACACTCAGTGATTTTCAGAGGCATCCTCACTCACTCCCTGATATACAGGGGCATCCTCGCTCAGACACTCACACACTGATACACAGGGGCATCCTCGCTCACATCCTCACTCACCGATATGCAGAGGCATCCTCGCTCAGACACTCACTCAATTATGGACAGGGGCATCTTCACTCACTGATATACAGGGGCATCCTCGCTCGCTCACTCACTCACTGATATAAAGGGGCATTCTCGCTCACATACTCACTGATATACAGCGGCATCCTCGCTCACACTCACTCACTGATATCCAGGGGCATCTTTGCTCACACACTCACTGATATGAAGGGGCATCCTCGCTCACACACTCACTGATATACAGGGCCATCCTCGCTCACACTCACTCACTGATACACAGAGGCATCCTCGCTGACACTCACTGATATACAGGGGCATCCTCACTCACACATTCAATGACATACAGGAGCATACTCGCTCACACTCACTCACTGATACACAGGGGCATCCTTGCTCACACACACTCCCTGATATACAGGGGCATCCTTGCTCACACACACTCCCTGATATACAGGGGCATCCTTGCTCACACACACTCCCTGATATACAGGGGCATCCTCGCTCACACTCACTGATACACAGGGGCATCCTCGCTCACACTGATATACAGAGGTATCCTCGCTCAGACACTCACACACTGATATACAGAGGCATCCTCGCTGACACTCAATCACTGAAAAACATGGGCATGCTCGCTCACACACTCACTCACTGTGAATCAGTATCTTTGCTCACACACTCATTGACAAACAGAGGAATCCTCGCTCAGACACTCACTCACTGATATACAGGGGCATCCTCGCTCACACACTCACTCACTGATATACAGGGGCATCCTCGCTCACACACTCACTCACTGATTTTCAGGGGCATCCTCGCTCAGACACTCACTGATATACAGGGGCATCCTCGCTCACACTCACACGGATAGGCAAAGACATCCTCGCTCACACTCACTGATGTACAAGGGCATCCTCGCTCACACACTCACTGATGTTCAGAGGCATCCTCGCTCAGACACTCACTCACTGACAGGCAGAGGCATCCTCTCTCACACACTCACTCACTGATATTCAGGGGCATCCTCGCTCACACTCACCGATGCACAGGGGCATCCTCGCTCACACTCACCGATGTACAGGGGCATCCTCGCTCACACTCACCGATGTACAGGGGCATCCTCGCTCACACTCACCGATGTACAGTGGCATCCTCGCTCACACTCACCGATACACAGGGGCATCCTCGCTCACACTCACCGATTTGCAGGGGCATCCTCGCTCACACTCACCGATATACAGGGGCATCCTCGCTCACACTCACCGATATACAGGGGCATCCTCGCTCACACTCACCGATATACAGGGGCATCCTCGCTCACACTCACCGATATACAGGGGCATCCTCGCTCACACTCACCGATATACAGGGGCATCCTCGCTCACACTCTGATACACAGACGCATACTCTCTCACACATTCACTCACTGATACACAGAGGCATCCTCTCTCTCACACACTCACTCACTCAGAGTCACTCACTGACATACATGGGCATCCTCGCTCACACACACACTCACTCACTGATATACAGAGGCATCCTTGCTCACACACACTCCCTGACATACAGGGGCATCCTCGCTCACACTCACTGATACACGGGCATCCTCGCTCACACTGATATACAGAGGCATCCTCGCTCAGACACTCACACACTGATATCCAGGAGCATCCTCGCTCACACACTCGCCCACTGATAGACAGGGGCATCCTCGCTCACACTCACATGGATGGATAAAGACATCCTCGCTCACACTCACTGATATACAGAGGCATCCTCGCTCAGACACTCACACACTGATATACAGAGGCATCCTCGCTCACACTGATATACAGAGGCATCCTCGCTCAGACACTCACACACTGATATACAGGAGCATCCTCGCTCACACACTCGCCCACTGATAGACAGGGGCATCCTCGCTCACACTCACATGGATGGACAAAGACATCCTCGCTCACACTCACTGATGCACAAGGGCATCCTCGCTCACACACTCACTGATGTTCAGAGGCATCCCAGCTCAGACACTCACTCACTGACATAAAGGGGCATCCTCACTCACACTGATATACAGAGGCATCCCAGCTCAGACACTCACTCACTGATATGCAGAGGCATCCTCACTCACACACTCACTCACTGATATGCAGGGGCATCCTCGTCACACTCACCGATAAACAGGGGCATCCTCGCTCACACTCACCGATATACAGGGGCATCCTCGCTCACACTCACCGATATACAGAGGCATCCTCGCTCACACTCACCGATATACAGGGGCATCCTCGCTCACACACTCAGTAATTTACAGAGGCATCCTCACTCACTCCCTGATATACAGGGGCATCCTCGCTCAGACACTCACACACTGATACACAGGGGCATCCTCGCTCACATCCTCACTCACTGATATGCAGAGGCATCCTCGCTCAGACACTCACTCAATTATGGACAGGGGCATCCTCGCTCACTCACTCACTCACTGATATAAAGGGGCATTCTCGCTCACATACTCACTGATATACAGGGCCATCCTCGCTCACACTCACTCACTGATACACAGAGGCATCCTCGCTGACACTCACTGATATACAGGGGCATCCTCACTCACACTCACTCACTGATATCCAGGGGCATCTTTGCTCACACACTCACTGATATGAAGGGGCATCCTCGCTCACACACTCACTGTTATACAGGGCCATCCTCGCTCACACTCACTCACTGATACACAGAGGCATCCTCGCTGACACTCACTGATATACAGGGGCATCCTCACTCACACATTCAATGACATACAGGAGCATACTCGCTCACACTCACTCACTGATACACAGGGGCATCCTTGCTCACATGCACTCCCTGATATACAGGGGCATCCTCGCTGACACTCACTGATATACAGCGGCATCCTCATTCACACATTCAATGACATACAGGAGCATACTCGCTCACACTCACTCACTGATACACAGGGGCATCCTTGCTCACACACACTCCCTGATATACAGGGGCATCCTCGCTCACACTGATACACAGGGGCATCCTCGCTCACACTGATACACAGAGGCATCCTCGCTCAGACACTCACACACTGATATACAGAGGCATCCTCGCTCAGACACTCACACACTGATATACAGGAGCATCCTCGCTCACACACTCGCCCACTGATAGACAGGGGCATCCTCGCTCACACTCACTGATGTACAAGGGCATCCTCGCTCACACTCACTGATGTTCAGAGGCATCCCAGCTCAGACACTCACTCACTGACATAAAGGGGCATCCTCACTCACACTGATATACAGAGGCATCCTCGCTCAGACACTCACTCACTGATATGCAGAGGCATCCTCACTCACACACTCACTCACTGATATGCAGGGGCATCCTCGCTCACACCGATATACAGGGGCATCCTCGCTCACACTCACCGATATCCAGGGGCATCCTCGCTCACACTCACCGATAAACAGGGGCATCCTCGCTCACACTCACCGATGCACAGGGGCATCCTCGCTCACACTCACCGATATACAGGGGCATCCTCGCTCACACTCACCGATATACAGGGGCATCCTCGCTCACGCTCACCGATATGCAGGGGCATCCTCGCTCACACTCACTGATATAAAGGGGCATCCTCGCTCAAACTCTGATACACAGACGCATACTCTCTCACACATTCACTCACTGATACACAGAGGCATCCTCTCTCTCACACACTCACTCACTCAGAGTCACTCACTGACATACATGGGCATCCTCGCTCGCACACACACTCACTCACTGATATACAGAGGCATCCTTGCTCACACACACTCCCTGATATACAGGGGCATCCTCGCTGACACTCACTGATATACAGGGGCATCCTCGCTGACACTCACTGATATACAGGGGCATCCTCGCTCACACTCACTGATACACGGGCATCCTCGCTCACACTCACTGATACACGGGCATCCTCGCTCACACTGATATACAGAGGCATCCTCGCTCAGACACTCACACACTGATATACAGGGGCATCCTTGCTCAGACACTCACTCACTGATATACAGGGGCATCCTCGCTCACACTCACTGATACATGGGCATCCTCGCTCACACTCACTGATACACGGGCATCCTCGCTCACACTGATATACAGAGGCATCCTCGCTCACACTCACTCACTGATATTCAGGGGCATCCTCGCTCACACACTCACTCACTGATATACAGAGGCATCCTCGCTCAGACACTCACACACTGATATACAGAGGTATCCTCGCTCAGACACTCACACACTGATACACAGAGGCATCCTCGCTCACACTCGCTCACTGATATGCAGAGGCACCCTCGCTCACACTCAATCACTGATACACAGGGGCATCCTCACTCACACACTAACTCACTGATATACAGGGGCATCTTTGCTCACACACTCACTCACTGATACAAAGGGGTATCCTCACTCACACACTCACTCACTCATATACAAAGGCATCTTCGCTCACACTCAGTCACTGATATACAGGGGCATCCTCGCTCACTCACCCACTGATACACAGGGGCATCCTCACTCACACACTAATTCAGTGATATGCAGGGGCATCTTTGCTCACAGACTCACTCACTGAAAAAACAGGCGCATCCTCGCTCACACTCACTGATATGCAGAGGCATCCTCGCTCACACACTCACTCACTGAAAAAACAGGCATTCTCGCTCGCGCTCACTGATATACAGAGGCCTCCTCGCTCACACACACACTCACTGAAAAATGGGCATCCTCGCTCACACTCACTCACTGAGAAAGAGGGGCATCCGAGCTCACACTCACTCACTGATATACAGGGACACCCTCGCTCACACAATCACTCACTGATATACAGGGGCATCTTCGCTCACACTCACTGACACACAGAAGCATCCTCGCTCACACACTCACTGAGAAAAAAGGGGCATCTTCGCTCACACACTCACTCACACTGATGTACAGAGGCATCCACGCTCACTGATATACAGAGGCATCCTCGCTCACACTCACTGATATACAGGGGCATCCTCGCTCACACTCACTCACTGATTTGCAGAGGCACCCTTGCTCACACTCAATCACTGATATACAGGAGCATCCTCGCTCAGACACTCACTGATATACAGAGGCATCCTCGCTCATACTCACTGATATACAGAGGCATCCTCGCTCACACACACTGATATACAGGGGCATCCTCGCTCACACTCACTGATATACAGGGACACCCTCGCTCACACAATGACTCACTGATATACAGGGGCATCCTCGCTCATACACTCACTGATATACAGGGGCATCCTCGCTCACAATCTCACTGATATCCAGGGGCATCCTCGCTCACACACTAACTCACTGATATAAAGGGGCATCCTCGCTCACACACTCACTGATATACAGGGGCATCCTTGCTCACACTCACTCATTGAGAAAGAGGGGCATCCGAGCTCACACTCACTGATATACAGGGACACCCTCGCTCACACAATCACTCACTGATATACAGGGGCATCCTCGCTCACACACTCACTCACTGATATAAAGGGGCATCCTCGCTCACACACTCACTGATATACAGGGGCATCCTTGCTCACACTCACTCATTGAGAAAGAGGGGCATCCGAGCTCACACTCACTCACTGATATACAGGGACACCCTCGCTCACACAATCACTCACTGATATACAGGGGCATCTTCGCTCACACACTCACTCACTGATATGAAGGGTCATCCTCGCTCACACACTTACTGATATGCAGAGGCATCCTCGCTCAGACACTCACTCACTGATGTACAGAGGTATCCTCATTCACTGATCTCCAGAGGCATCATCGCTCATACACTCACTCACTGAGATACAGAGGCATCCTTGCTCACACAGTCACTCACTGATATACAGGGGCATCTCGCTCACACACTCACTCACTGATATACAGGGGCATCCTTGCTCACACACTCACTCACTGATATACAGGGGCATCCTCGCTCACATGCTCACTCACTGATATAAAGGGGCATCCTCGCTCACACATTCATTGATATGCAGTGGCAACCTCGCTCACACACTCACTGATATACAGGGGCATCCTCGCTCACACACTCACTGATATACAGAGGCATCTTCGCTCACACACTCACTGATATACAGGGGCATTCTTGCTCACAGAATCACTCACTGATTTTCAGGGGCATCCTCTCTCACACTCACTGATATACAGAGGCACCCTCGCTCACACACTCACTCACACTGATATACAGAGGCATCCTCATTCACTGATCTCCAGAGGCATCATCGCTCATACACTCACTCACTGAGATACAGAGGCATCCTTGCTCACACAGTCACTCACTGATATACAGGGGCATCTCGCTCACACACTCACTCACTGATATACCGGGGCATCCTTGCTCACACACTCACTCACTGATATACAGGGGCATCCTCGCTCACATGCTCACTCACTGAAAAAAAGGGGCATCCTCGCTCACAAACTCACTAATATACAGAGGCATCCTCACCCCGACACTCACTCAGTGATATACAGAGGCATCCTCGCTCACACACTCACTCACTGATATACAGAGGCATCCTCGCTCACACTCACTTACTGATATACAGAGGCATCCTCGCCCACACTCACTTACTGATATACAGAGGCATCCTCGCTCACACTCACTGATATACAGGGGCATCCTCGCTCACTCACTCACTCACTGATATACAGAGGCATCCTCGCTCACACTCACTTACTGATATACAGAGGCATCCTCGCTCACACTCACTTTCTGATATACAGGGGCATCCTCGCCCACACACTTACTCACTGATATACAGAGGCATCTCCGCTCATATACTCACTGATATACAGGGGCATTCTTGCTCACAGAATCACTCACTGATTTCCAGGGGCATCCTCGCTCACACTCACTGATATACAGAGGCACCCTCGCTCACACACTCACTCACACTGATATACAGAGGCATCCTCATTCACTGATCTCCAGAGGCATCATCGCTCATACACTCACTCACTGAGATACAGAGGCATCCTTGCTCACACACTCACTCACTGATATAAAGGGGCATCCTCGCTCACACTCTCACTAATATCCAGGGGCAGCCTCGCTCATACTCACCCACTGATATCCAGAGACATCCTCACTCACACATTAACTCACTGATATACAGTGGCATTTTCGCTCACACACTCACTGATATACAGAGGCATCCTCGCTCACACTCACTGATATACAGAGGCATCTCCGCTCACACACACTCACTGATACACAGAGGCATCCTCGCTCACACACTCACTGATATACAGGGGCATCCTCGCTCACATACTCACTGATATACAGGGCCATCCTCGCTCACACTCACTCACTGATACACAAAGGCATCCTCGCTCACACTCACTGATATACAGGGGCATCCTCGCTCACACTCACTCACTGATATACAGAGGCACCCTTGCTCACACTCAATCACTGATATACAGGAGCATCCTCGCTCAGACACTCACTGATATACAGAGGCATCCTCGCTCATACTCACTGATATACAGAGGCATCCTCGCTCACACACACTGATATACAGGGGCATCCTCGCTCACACTCACTGATATACAGGGACACCCTCGCTCACACAATCACTCACTGATATACAGGGGCATCCTCGCTCACACACTCACTGATATACAGGGGCATCCTCGCTCACAATCTCACTGATATCCAGGGGCATCCTCGCTCACACACTAACTCACTGATATAAAGGGGCATCCTCGCTCACACACTCACTGATATACAGGGGCATCCTTGCTCACACTCACTCATTGAGAAAGAGGGGCATCCGAGCTCACACTCACTCACTGATATACAGAGGCACCCTTGCTCACACTCACTCACTGATATACGGGGGCATCCTCGCACACACACACTCACTGATATCCAGGGACACCCTCGCTCACACATTCACTCACTGATATACAGGGGCATCCTCGCTCACTCTCACTGATATACAGGGGCATCCTCGCTCACACTCACTGATATACAGGGGCATCCTCGCTCGCACTCACTCACTGATATACAGGGGCATCCTCGTTCACACTCACTCACTGATACACAGAGAGATCCTCGCTCGGACACTCACTCACTGATGTACAGGGGCATCCTCGCTCAGATACTCACTCACTGACAGACAGGGGCATCCTCGCTCACACACTCACTCACTGATATGCAGGGGCATCATCGCTCACACACTCACTGAAAAACGGGCATCCTCGCTCACACTCACTCACTGATATGCAGGGGCATCCTCGCTCACGCACACTCACTGATATACAGGGGCATCCTCGCTCACACACTCACTGATATACAGAAGCATCCTCACTCACTCCCTGATATACAGGGACACCCTCGCTCACATACTCACTGATTTTCAGAGGCGTCCTCGCTCACACACTCACTCACTGATTTGCAGGGGCATCCTCGCTCACACTCAATCACTGATATGCAGGAGCATCCTCGCTCACACTCACTCACTGATACACAGAGGCATCCTCGCTCACACTCACTGATGTACAGAGGCATCCACGCTCACACGCTCACTGATATACAGGGGCATCTTCACTCACACACTCACTGATTTTCAGGGGCATCCTCGCTCATACTCACTGATATACAGAGGCACCCTCGCTCACACACTCACTCACACTGATATACAGAGGCATCCTCATTCACTGATCTCCAGAGGCATCATCGCTCATACACTCACTCACTGAGATACAGAGGCATCCTTGCTCACACACTCACTCACTGATATACAGAGGCATCCTCGCTCACACTCACTGATATACAGAGGCATCTCCGCTCACACACACTCACTGATACACAGAGGCATCCTCGCTCACACACTCACTGATATACAGGGGCATCCTCGCTCACATACTCACTGATATACAGGGCCATCCTCGCTCACACTCACTCACTGATACACAAAGGCATCCTCGCTCACACTCACTGATATACAGGGGCATCCTCGCTCACACTCACTCACTGATTTGCAGAGGCACCCTTGCTCACACTCAATCACTGATATACAGGAGCATCCTCGCTCAGACACTCACTGATATACAGAGGCATCCTCGCTCATACTCACTGATATACAGAGGCATCCTCGCTCACACACACTGATATACAGGGGCATCCTCGCTCACACTCACTGATATACAGGGACACCCTCGCTCACACAATGACTCACTGATATACAGGGGCATCCTCGCTCATACACTCACTGATATACAGGGGCATCCTCGCTCACAATCTCACTGATATCCAGGGGCATCCTCGCTCACACACTAACTCACTGATATAAAGGGGCATCCTCGCTCACACACTCACTGATATACAGGGGCATCCTTGCTCACACTCACTCATTGAGAAAGAGGGGCATCCGAGCTCACACTCACTGATATACAGGGACACCCTCGCTCACACAATCACTCACTGATATACAGGGGCATCCTCGCTCACACACTCACTCACTGATATAAAGGGGCATCCTCGCTCACACACTCACTGATATACAGGGGCATCCTTGCTCACACTCACTCATTGAGAAAGAGGGGCATCCGAGCTCACACTCACTCACTGATATACAGGGACACCCTCGCTCACACAATCACTCACTGATATACAGGGGCATCTTCGCTCACACACTCACTCACTGATATGAAGGGTCATCCTCGCTCACACACTTACTGATATGCAGAGGCATCCTCGCTCAGACACTCACTCACTGATGTACAGAGGTATCCTCATTCACTGATCTCCAGAGGCATCATCGCTCATACACTCACTCACTGAGATACAGAGGCATCCTTGCTCACACAGTCACTCACTGATATACAGGGGCATCTCGCTCACACACTCACTCACTGATATACAGGGGCATCCTTGCTCACACACTCACTCACTGATATACAGGGGCATCCTCGCTCACATGCTCACTCACTGATATAAAGGGGCATCCTCGCTCACACATTCATTGATATGCAGTGGCAACCTCGCTCACACACTCACTGATATACAGGGGCATCCTCGCTCACACACTCACTGATATACAGAGGCATCTTCGCTCACACACTCACTGATATACAGGGGCATTCTTGCTCACAGAATCACTCACTGATTTTCAGGGGCATCCTCTCTCACACTCACTGATATACAGAGGCACCCTCGCTCACACACTCACTCACACTGATATACAGAGGCATCCTCATTCACTGATCTCCAGAGGCATCATCGCTCATACACTCACTCACTGAGATACAGAGGCATCCTTGCTCACACAGTCACTCACTGATATACAGGGGCATCTCGCTCACACACTCACTCACTGATATACCGGGGCATCCTTGCTCACACACTCACTCACTGATATACAGGGGCATCCTCGCTCACATGCTCACTCACTGAAAAAAAGGGGCATCCTCGCTCACAAACTCACTAATATACAGAGGCATCCTCACCCCGACACTCACTCAGTGATATACAGAGGCATCCTCGCTCACACACTCACTCACTGATATACAGAGGCATCCTCGCTCACACTCACTTACTGATATACAGAGGCATCCTCGCCCACACTCACTTACTGATATACAGAGGCATCCTCGCTCACACTCACTGATATACAGGGGCATCCTCGCTCACTCACTCACTCACTGATATACAGAGGCATCCTCGCTCACACTCACTTACTGATATACAGAGGCATCCTCGCTCACACTCACTTTCTGATATACAGGGGCATCCTCGCCCACACACTTACTCACTGATATACAGAGGCATCTCCGCTCATATACTCACTGATATACAGGGGCATTCTTGCTCACAGAATCACTCACTGATTTCCAGGGGCATCCTCGCTCACACTCACTGATATACAGAGGCACCCTCGCTCACACACTCACTCACACTGATATACAGAGGCATCCTCATTCACTGATCTCCAGAGGCATCATCGCTCATACACTCACTCACTGAGATACAGAGGCATCCTTGCTCACACACTCACTCACTGATATAAAGGGGCATCCTCGCTCACACTCTCACTAATATCCAGGGGCAGCCTCGCTCATACTCACCCACTGATATCCAGAGACATCCTCACTCACACATTAACTCACTGATATACAGTGGCATTTTCGCTCACACACTCACTGATATACAGAGGCATCCTCGCTCACACTCACTGATATACAGAGGCATCTCCGCTCACACACACTCACTGATACACAGAGGCATCCTCGCTCACACACTCACTGATATACAGGGGCATCCTCGCTCACATACTCACTGATATACAGGGCCATCCTCGCTCACACTCACTCACTGATACACAAAGGCATCCTCGCTCACACTCACTGATATACAGGGGCATCCTCGCTCACACTCACTCACTGATATACAGAGGCACCCTTGCTCACACTCAATCACTGATATACAGGAGCATCCTCGCTCAGACACTCACTGATATACAGAGGCATCCTCGCTCATACTCACTGATATACAGAGGCATCCTCGCTCACACACACTGATATACAGGGGCATCCTCGCTCACACTCACTGATATACAGGGACACCCTCGCTCACACAATCACTCACTGATATACAGGGGCATCCTCGCTCACACACTCACTGATATACAGGGGCATCCTCGCTCACAATCTCACTGATATCCAGGGGCATCCTCGCTCACACACTAACTCACTGATATAAAGGGGCATCCTCGCTCACACACTCACTGATATACAGGGGCATCCTTGCTCACACTCACTCATTGAGAAAGAGGGGCATCCGAGCTCACACTCACTCACTGATATACAGAGGCACCCTTGCTCACACTCACTCACTGATATACGGGGGCATCCTCGCACACACACACTCACTGATATCCAGGGACACCCTCGCTCACACATTCACTCACTGATATACAGGGGCATCCTCGCTCACTCTCACTGATATACAGGGGCATCCTCGCTCACACTCACTGATATACAGGGGCATCCTCGCTCGCACTCACTCACTGATATACAGGGGCATCCTCGTTCACACTCACTCACTGATACACAGAGAGATCCTCGCTCGGACACTCACTCACTGATGTACAGGGGCATCCTCGCTCAGATACTCACTCACTGACAGACAGGGGCATCCTCGCTCACACACTCACTCACTGATATGCAGGGGCATCATCGCTCACACACTCACTGAAAAACGGGCATCCTCGCTCACACTCACTCACTGATATGCAGGGGCATCCTCGCTCACGCACACTCACTGATATACAGGGGCATCCTCGCTCACACACTCACTGATATACAGAAGCATCCTCACTCACTCCCTGATATACAGGGACACCCTCGCTCACATACTCACTGATTTTCAGAGGCGTCCTCGCTCACACACTCACTCACTGATTTGCAGGGGCATCCTCGCTCACACTCAATCACTGATATGCAGGAGCATCCTCGCTCACACTCACTCACTGATACACAGAGGCATCCTCGCTCACACTCACTGATGTACAGAGGCATCCACGCTCACACGCTCACTGATATACAGGGGCATCTTCACTCACACACTCACTGATTTTCAGGGGCATCCTCGCTCATACTCACTGATATACAGAGGCACCCTCGCTCACACACTCACTCACACTGATATACAGAGGCATCCTCATTCACTGATCTCCAGAGGCATCATCGCTCATACACTCACTCACTGAGATACAGAGGCATCCTTGCTCACACACTCACTCACTGATATACAGGGGCATCCTCGCTCACACACTCACTCACTGATATACAGGGGCATCCTCGCTCACATGCTCACTCACTGAAAAAAAGGGGCATCCTCGCTCACAAACTCACTCACTGATATACAGAGGCATCCTCACCCCGACACTCACTCAGTGATATACAGAGGCATCCTCGCTCACACACTCACTCACTGATATACAGAGGCATCCTCGCCCACACTCACTTACTGATATACAGAGGCATCCTCGCTCACACTCACTTACTGATATACAGGGGCATCCTCGCTCACTCACTCACTTTCTGATATTCAGGGGCATCCTCGCTCACACTCACTGATATACAGAGGCATCCTCGCTCACACACTCACTTACTGATGTAATGGGGCATCCTCGCTCACACAATCACTCACTGATATACAGGGGCATCCTCGCTCACACTCACTCACTGATATACAGGGGCATCCTCGCTCACACTCACTCACTGATACACAGAGAGATCCTCGCTCAGACACTCACTCACTGATGTACAGGGGCATCCTCGCTCAGATACTCACTCACTGACAGACAGGGGCATCCTCGCTCACACACTCACTCACTGATACACAGAGAGATCCTCGCTCAGACACTCACTCACTGATGTACAGGGGCATCCTCGCTCAGATACTCACTCACTGACAGACAGGGGCATCCTCGCTCACACACTCACTGATATACAGGGGCATCCTCGCTCACACACTCACTGATATACAGAAGCATCCTCACTCACTCCCTGATATACAGGGACACCCTCGCTCACATACTCACTGATTTTCAGAGGCGTCCTCGCTCACACACTCACTCACTGATATGCAGGGGCATCCTCGCTCACACTCAATCACTGATATGCAGGAGCATCCTCGCTCACACTCACTCACTGATACACAGAGGCATCCTCGCTCACACTCACTGATGTACAGAGGCATCCTCGCTCACACTCACTGATGTACAGAGGCATCCTCGCTCACACTCACTGATGTACAGAGGCATCCTCGCTCACACTCACTGATAAACAGGGGCATCCTCGCTCACACGCTCACTGATATACAGGGGCATCCTCGCTCACACACTCACTGATATACAGGGGCATCTTCGCTCACACACTCACTGATTTTCAGGGGCATCCTCGCTCATACTCACTGATATACAGAGGCACCCTCGCTCACACACTCACTCACACTGATATACAGAGGCATCCTCATTCACTGATCTCCAGAGGCATCATCGCTCATACACTCACTCACTGAGATACAGAGGCATCCTTGCTCACACACTCACTCACTGATATACAGGGGCATCCTCGCTCACACACTCACTCACTGATATACAGGGGCATCCTCGCTCACATGCTCACTCACTGAAAAAAAGGGGCATCCTCGCTCACAAACTCACTCACTGATATACAGAGGCATCCTCACCCCGACACTCACTCAGTGATATACAGAGGCATCCTCGCTCACACACTCACTCACTGATATACAGAGGCATCCTCGCCCACACTCACTTACTGATATACAGAGGCATCCTCGCTCACACTCACTTACTGATATACAGGGGCATCCTCGCTCACTCACTCACTTTCTGATATTCAGGGGCATCCTCGCTCACACTCACTGATATACAGAGGCATCCTCGCTCACACACTCACTTACTGATGTAATGGGGCATCCTCGCTCACACAATCACTCACTGATATACAGGGGCATCCTCGCTCACACTCACTCACTGATATACAGGGGCATCCTCGCTCACACTCACTCACTGATACACAGAGAGATCCTCGCTCAGACACTCACTCACTGATGTACAGGGGCATCCTCGCTCAGATACTCACTCACTGACAGACAGGGGCATCCTCGCTCACACACTCACTCACTGATATGCAGGGGCATCATCGCTCACACACTCACTGAAAAACGGGCATCCTCGCTCACACTCACTCACTAATATGCAGGGGCATCCTCGCTCATGCACACTCACTGATATACAGGGGCATCCTCGCTCACACACTCACTGATATACAGAAGCATCCTCACTCACTCCCTGATATACAGGGACACCCTCGCTCACATACTCACTGATTTTCAGAGGCGTCCTCGCTCACACGCTCACTCACTGATATGCAGGGGCATCCTCGCTCACACTCAATCACTGATACGCAGGAGCATCCTCGCTCACACTCACTCACTGATACACAGAGGCATCCTCGCTCACACTCACTGATGTACAGAGGCATCCTCGCTCACACTCACTGATAAACAGGGGCATCCTCGCTCACACGCTCACTGATATACAGGGGCATCCTCGCTCACACACTCACTGATATACAGGGGCATCTTCGCTCACACACTCACTGATTTTCAGGGGCATCCTCGCTCATACTCACTGATATACAGAGGCACCCTCGCTCACACACTCACTCACTGATATACAGAGGCATCCTTGCTCACACATTCACTGATATGCAGTGGCAACCTCGCTCACACACTCACTGATATACAGAGGCATCCTCGCTCAGACACTCACTCACTGATATACAGGGGCATCCTCGCTCACACACTCACTGATATACAGAGGCATCTTCGCTCACACACTCACTGATATACAGGGGCATTCTTGCTCACAGAATCACTCACTGATTTTCAGGGGCATCCTCGCTCACACTCACTGATATACAGAGGCACCCTCGCTCACACACTCACTCACTGATATACAGAGGCATCCTCATTCACTGATCTCCAGAGGCATCATCGCTCATACACTCACTCACTGAGATACAGAGGCATCCTTGCTCACACACTCACTCACTGATATACAGGGGCATCCTTGCTCACACACTCACTCACTGATATACAGGGGCATCCTCGCTCACATGCTCACTCACTGAAAAAAAGGGGCATCCTCGCTCACAAACTCACTAATATACAGAGGCATCCTCACCCCGACACTCACTCAGTGATATACAGAGGCATCCTCGCTCACACACTCACTCACTGATATACAGAGGCATCCTCGCTCACACTCACTTACTGATATACAGAGGCATCCTCGCCCACACTCACTTACTGATATACAGAGGCATCCTCGCCCACACTCACTTACTGATATACAGAGGCATCCTCGCTGACACTCACTTTCTGATATACAGGGGCATCCTCGCCCACACACTTACTCACTGATATACAGAGGCATCTCCGCTCACATACTCACTCACTGATATTCAGGGGCATCCTCGCTCACACACTCACTCATTGATATTCAGGGGCATCCTTGCTCACACACTCACTCACTGAGAGAGAAAGGCACCCTCGCTCACACACTCACTCACACTGATATACAGAGGCATCCTCATTCACTGATCTCCAGAGGCATCATCGCTCATACACTCACTCACTGAGATACAGAGGCATCCTTGCTCACACTCACTCACTGATATACAGAGGCATCTCCGCTCACACACACTCACTGATACACAGAGGCATCCTCGCTCACACTCACTTACTGATATACAGAGGCATCTCCGCTCACACACACTCACTGATACACAGAGGCATCCTCGCTCACACACTCACTGATATACAGGGGCATCCTCGCTCACACACTCACTCACTGATATGCAGTGGCATCCTCGCTCATACTGATATACAGAGGCATCCTCGCTCAGACACTCACTCACTGATATTCAGGGGCATCCTCGCTCACACACTCACTCACTGATATACAGAGGCATCCTCGCTCAGACACTCACTGATATACAGAGGCATCCTCGCTCAGACACTCACTCATTGATATGCAGGGGCATCCTCGCTTACACACTCACTGATATACAGGGGCATCCTCGCTCACACTCTCACTGATATAAAGGGGAATCCTCGCTCACACATGCTCTGATATGCAGAGGCATCCTCTCTCACACACTCACTCAGAGTCACTCACTGATATACTGAGGCATCCTCTCTCTCACACACTCATTCAGAGTCACTCACTGATATACCGAGGCATCCTCTCTCTCTCACTCACTCCGAGTCACTCACTGATATACGGACGCATCCTCTCTAACTCTCCCACACACTCACTCACTCACTGATAGACAGAGGCACCCTCGCACACACTCTCACTCACTGATATAGAGGCATCCTCACTCACACACTCACTCATGATATACAGAGGCATCCTCGTTCACACACTCACTGACTGATATACTGAGACATCCTCGCTCACACTCACTCACTGATCGACAGGGGCATCCTCGTTCACACACTCACTGATATACAGGGGCATCCTCGCTCACACGCACTCACTGATATACAGGGGCATCCTCGCTCACACACACTCTCACTGATATACAGAGGCATCGTCGCTCACACACTCACTCACTAATATACAGGGACATCCTCGCTCACACAATCACTCCATGATACACAGGGGCATCCTCGCTGACACTGATATGCTGAGGCATCTTCGCTCACAATCACTCACTGATATACAGGGGCATCCTCGCTCACACACTCACTCACTGAAAAAACTGGGGCAACCTCGCTCGCACTCACTGATATGCTTAGGCATCTTCGCGCACAATCACTCACTGATATACAGGGGCCTCCTCGCTCACACTCACTGATATACAGTGGCATCCTCGCTCACACACTCACTCACTGATATAAAATGGCATCCTCGCTCACACACTCACTCACTGATATAAAGGGGCATCCTCGCTCACACACTCACTGATATACAGGGGCATCCTTGCTCACGCTGACTCATTGATACACAGGGGCATCCTCGCTCACACTCACTGATATTCGGGGGCACCTCGCTCACACAATCACTCACTGATACACAGGGGCATCCTCGCTCACACAATCACTCACTGATACACAGGGGCATCCTCGCTCACACTCACTGATATACAGGGGCATCCTCGCTCACACACTCACTCACTGATATAAGGGGGCATCATCGCTCACACACTCACTGAAAAACGGGCATTCTCGCTCACGCACACTCACTGATATGCAGGGGCATCCTCGCTCACACACTCACTGATATACAGAAGCATCGTCACTCACTCCCTGATATACAGGGACACCCTCGCTCACATACTCACTGATTTTCAGAGGCGTCCTCGCTCACACACTCACTCACTGATTTGCAGGGGCATCCTCGCTCACACTCAATCACTGATATGCAGGAGCATCCTCGCTCACACTCACTCACTGATACACAGAGGCATCCTCGCTCACACTCACTGATGTACAGAGGCATCCACGCTCACACGCTCACTGATATACAGGGGCATCTTCACTCACACACTCACTGATTTTCAGGGGCATCCTCGCTCATACTCACTGATATACAGAGGCACCCTCGCTCACACACTCACTCACACTGATATACAGAGGCATCCTCATTCACTGATCTCCAGAGGCATCATCGCTCATACACTCACTCACTGAGATACAGAGGCATCCTTGCTCACACACTCACTCACTGATATACAGGGGCATCCTCGCTCACACACTCACTCACTGATATACAGGGGCATCCTCGCTCACATGCTCACTCACTGAAAAAAAGGGGCATCCTCGCTCACAAACTCACTCACTGATATACAGAGGCATCCTCACCCCGACACTCACTCAGTGATATACAGAGGCATCCTCGCTCACACACTCACTCACTGATATACAGAGGCATCCTCGCCCACACTCACTTACTGATATACAGAGGCATCCTCGCTCACACTCACTTACTGATATACAGGGGCATCCTCGCTCACTCACTCACTTTCTGATATTCAGGGGCATCCTCGCTCACACTCACTGATATACAGAGGCATCCTCGCTCACACACTCACTTACTGATGTAATGGGGCATCCTCGCTCACACAATCACTCACTGATATACAGGGGCATCCTCGCTCACACTCACTCACTGATATACAGGGGCATCCTCGCTCACACTCACTCACTGATACACAGAGAGATCCTCGCTCAGACACTCACTCACTGATGTACAGGGGCATCCTCGCTCAGATACTCACTCACTGACAGACAGGGGCATCCTCGCTCACACACTCACTCACTGATACACAGAGAGATCCTCGCTCAGACACTCACTCACTGATGTACAGGGGCATCCTCGCTCAGATACTCACTCACTGACAGACAGGGGCATCCTCGCTCACACACTCACTGATATACAGGGGCATCCTCGCTCACACACTCACTGATATACAGAAGCATCCTCACTCACTCCCTGATATACAGGGACACCCTCGCTCACATACTCACTGATTTTCAGAGGCGTCCTCGCTCACACACTCACTCACTGATATGCAGGGGCATCCTCGCTCACACTCAATCACTGATATGCAGGAGCATCCTCGCTCACACTCACTCACTGATACACAGAGGCATCCTCGCTCACACTCACTGATGTACAGAGGCATCCTCGCTCACACTCACTGATGTACAGAGGCATCCTCGCTCACACTCACTGATGTACAGAGGCATCCTCGCTCACACTCACTGATAAACAGGGGCATCCTCGCTCACACGCTCACTGATATACAGGGGCATCCTCGCTCACACACTCACTGATATACAGGGGCATCTTCGCTCACACACTCACTGATTTTCAGGGGCATCCTCGCTCATACTCACTGATATACAGAGGCACCCTCGCTCACACACTCACTCACACTGATATACAGAGGCATCCTCATTCACTGATCTCCAGAGGCATCATCGCTCATACACTCACTCACTGAGATACAGAGGCATCCTTGCTCACACACTCACTCACTGATATACAGGGGCATCCTCGCTCACACACTCACTCACTGATATACAGGGGCATCCTCGCTCACATGCTCACTCACTGAAAAAAAGGGGCATCCTCGCTCACAAACTCACTCACTGATATACAGAGGCATCCTCACCCCGACACTCACTCAGTGATATACAGAGGCATCCTCGCTCACACACTCACTCACTGATATACAGAGGCATCCTCGCCCACACTCACTTACTGATATACAGAGGCATCCTCGCTCACACTCACTTACTGATATACAGGGGCATCCTCGCTCACTCACTCACTTTCTGATATTCAGGGGCATCCTCGCTCACACTCACTGATATACAGAGGCATCCTCGCTCACACACTCACTTACTGATGTAATGGGGCATCCTCGCTCACACAATCACTCACTGATATACAGGGGCATCCTCGCTCACACTCACTCACTGATATACAGGGGCATCCTCGCTCACACTCACTCACTGATACACAGAGAGATCCTCGCTCAGACACTCACTCACTGATGTACAGGGGCATCCTCGCTCAGATACTCACTCACTGACAGACAGGGGCATCCTCGCTCACACACTCACTCACTGATATGCAGGGGCATCATCGCTCACACACTCACTGAAAAACGGGCATCCTCGCTCACACTCACTCACTAATATGCAGGGGCATCCTCGCTCACGCACACTCACTGATATACAGGGGCATCCTCGCTCACACACTCACTGATATACAGAAGCATCCTCACTCACTCCCTGATATACAGGGACACCCTCGCTCACATACTCACTGATTTTCAGAGGCGTCCTCGCTCACACGCTCACTCACTGATATGCAGGGGCATCCTCGCTCACACTCAATCACTGATATGCAGGAGCATCCTCGCTCACACTCACTCACTGATACACAGAGGCATCCTCGCTCACACTCACTGATGTACAGAGGCATCCTCGCTCACACTCACTGATAAACAGGGGCATCCTCGCTCACACACTCACTGATATACAGGGGCATCCTCGCTCACACACTCACTGATATACAGGGGCATCTTCGCTCACACACTCACTGATTTTCAGGGGCATCCTCGCTCATACTCACTGATATACAGAGGCACCCTCGCTCACACACTCACTCACTGATATACAGAGGCATCCTTGCTCACACATTCACTGATATGCAGTGGCAACCTCGCTCACACACTCACTGATATACAGAGGCATCCTCGCTCAGACACTCACTCACTGATATACAGGGGCATCCTCGCTCACACACTCACTGATATACAGAGGCATCTTCGCTCACACACTCACTGATATACAGGGGCATTCTTGCTCACAGAATCACTCACTGATTTTCAGGGGCATCCTCGCTCACACTCACTGATATACAGAGGCACCCTCGCTCACACACTCACTCACTGATATACAGAGGCATCCTCATTCACTGATCTCCAGAGGCATCATCGCTCATACACTCACTCACTGAGATACAGAGGCATCCTTGCTCACACACTCACTCACTGATATACAGGGGCATCCTTGCTCACACACTCACTCACTGATATACAGGGGCATCCTCGCTCACATGCTCACTCACTGAAAAAAAGGGGCATCCTCGCTCACAAACTCACTAATATACAGAGGCATCCTCACCCCGACACTCACTCAGTGATATACAGAGGCATCCTCGCTCACACACTCACTCACTGATATACAGAGGCATCCTCGCTCACACTCACTTACTGATATACAGAGGCATCCTCGCCCACACTCACTTACTGATATACAGAGGCATCCTCGCCCACACTCACTTACTGATATACAGAGGCATCCTCGCTGACACTCACTTTCTGATATACAGGGGCATCCTCGCCCACACACTTACTCACTGATATACAGAGGCATCTCCGCTCACATACTCACTCACTGATATTCAGGGGCATCCTCGCTCACACACTCACTCATTGATATTCAGGGGCATCCTTGCTCACACACTCACTCACTGAGAGAGAAAGGCACCCTCGCTCACACACTCACTCACACTGATATACAGAGGCATCCTCATTCACTGATCTCCAGAGGCATCATCGCTCATACACTCACTCACTGAGATACAGAGGCATCCTTGCTCACACTCACTCACTGATATACAGAGGCATCTCCGCTCACACACACTCACTGATACACAGAGGCATCCTCGCTCACACTCACTTACTGATATACAGAGGCATCTCCGCTCACACACACTCACTGATACACAGAGGCATCCTCGCTCACACACTCACTGATATACAGGGGCATCCTCGCTCACACACTCACTCACTGATATGCAGTGGCATCCTCGCTCATACTGATATACAGAGGCATCCTCGCTCAGACACTCACTCACTGATATTCAGGGGCATCCTCGCTCACACACTCACTCACTGATATACAGAGGCATCCTCGCTCAGACACTCACTGATATACAGAGGCATCCTCGCTCAGACACTCACTCATTGATATGCAGGGGCATCCTCGCTTACACACTCACTGATATACAGGGGCATCCTCGCTCACACTCTCACTGATATAAAGGGGAATCCTCGCTCACACATGCTCTGATATGCAGAGGCATCCTCTCTCACACACTCACTCAGAGTCACTCACTGATATACTGAGGCATCCTCTCTCTCACACACTCATTCAGAGTCACTCACTGATATACCGAGGCATCCTCTCTCTCTCACTCACTCCGAGTCACTCACTGATATACGGACGCATCCTCTCTAACTCTCCCACACACTCACTCACTCACTGATACACAGAGGCATCCTCGCTCACACTCACTGATGTACAGAGGCATCCTCGCTCACACTCACTGATGTACAGAGGCATCCTCGCTCACACTCACTGATGTACAGAGGCATCCTCGCTCACACTCACTGATAAACAGGGGCATCCTCGCTCACACGCTCACTGATATACAGGGGCATCCTCGCTCACACACTCACTGATATACAGGGGCATCTTCGCTCACACACTCACTGATTTTCAGGGGCATCCTCGCTCATACTCACTGATATACAGAGGCACCCTCGCTCACACACTCACTCACACTGATATACAGAGGCATCCTCATTCACTGATCTCCAGAGGCATCATCGCTCATACACTCACTCACTGAGATACAGAGGCATCCTTGCTCACACACTCACTCACTGATATACAGGGGCATCCTCGCTCACACACTCACTCACTGATATACAGGGGCATCCTCGCTCACATGCTCACTCACTGAAAAAAAGGGGCATCCTCGCTCACAAACTCACTCACTGATATACAGAGGCATCCTCACCCCGACACTCACTCAGTGATATACAGAGGCATCCTCGCTCACACACTCACTCACTGATATACAGAGGCATCCTCGCCCACACTCACTTACTGATATACAGAGGCATCCTCGCTCACACTCACTTACTGATATACAGGGGCATCCTCGCTCACTCACTCACTTTCTGATATTCAGGGGCATCCTCGCTCACACTCACTGATATACAGAGGCATCCTCGCTCACACACTCACTTACTGATGTAATGGGGCATCCTCGCTCACACAATCACTCACTGATATACAGGGGCATCCTCGCTCACACTCACTCACTGATATACAGGGGCATCCTCGCTCACACTCACTCACTGATACACAGAGAGATCCTCGCTCAGACACTCACTCACTGATGTACAGGGGCATCCTCGCTCAGATACTCACTGACAGACAGGGGCATCCTCGCTCACACACTCACTCACTGATATGCAGGGGCATCATCGCTCACACACTCACTGAAAAACGGGCATCCTCGCTCACACTCACTCACTAATATGCAGGGGCATCCTCGCTCACGCACACTCACTGATATACAGGGGCATCCTCGCTCACACACTCACTGATATACAGAAGCATCCTCACTCACTCCCTGATATACAGGGACACCCTCGCTCACATACTCACTGATTTTCAGAGGCGTCCTCGCTCACACGCTCACTCACTGATATGCAGGGGCATCCTCGCTCACACTCAATCACTGATATGCAGGAGCATCCTCGCTCACACTCACTCACTGATACACAGAGGCATCCTCGCTCACACTCACTGATGTACAGAGGCATCCTCGCTCACACTCACTGATAAACAGGGGCATCCTCGCTCACACGCTCACTGATATACAGGGGCATCCTCGCTCACACACTCACTGATATACAGGGGCATCTTCGCTCACACACTCACTGATTTTCAGGGGCATCCTCGCTCATACTCACTGATATACAGAGGCACCCTCGCTCACACACTCACTCACTGATATACAGAGGCATCCTTGCTCACACATTCACTGATATGCAGTGGCAACCTCGCTCACACACTCACTGATATACAGAGGCATCCTCGCTCAGACACTCACTCACTGATATACAGGGGCATCCTCGCTCACACACTCACTGATATACAGAGGCATCTTCGCTCACACACTCACTGATATACAGGGGCATTCTTGCTCACAGAATCACTCACTGATTTTCAGGGGCATCCTCGCTCACACTCACTGATATACAGAGGCACCCTCGCTCACACACTCACTCACTGATATACAGAGGCATCCTCATTCACTGATCTCCAGAGGCATCATCGCTCATACACTCACTCACTGAGATACAGAGGCATCCTTGCTCACACACTCACTCACTGATATACAGGGGCATCCTTGCTCACACACTCACTCACTGATATACAGGGGCATCCTCGCTCACATGCTCACTCACTGAAAAAAAGGGGCATCCTCGCTCACAAACTCACTAATATACAGAGGCATCCTCACCCCGACACTCACTCAGTGATATACAGAGGCATCCTCGCTCACACACTCACTCACTGATATACAGAGGCATCCTCGCTCACACTCACTTACTGATATACAGAGGCATCCTCGCCCACACTCACTCACTGATATACAGAGGCATCCTCGCCCACACTCACTTACTGATATACAGAGGCATCCTCGCTGACACTCACTTTCTGATATACAGGGGCATCCTCGCCCACACACTTACTCACTGATATACAGAGGCATCTCCGCTCACATACTCACTCACTGATATTCAGGGGCATCCTCGCTCACACACTCACTCATTGATATTCAGGGGCATCCTTGCTCACACACTCACTCACTGAGAGAGAAAGGCACCCTCGCTCACACACTCACTCACACTGATATACAGAGGCATCCTCATTCACTGATCTCCAGAGGCATCATCGCTCATACACTCACTCACTGAGATACAGAGGCATCCTTGCTCACACTCACTCACTGATATACAGAGGCATCTCCGCTCACACACACTCACTGATACACAGAGGCATCCTCGCTCACACTCACTTACTGATATACAGAGGCATCTCCGCTCACACACACTCACTGATACACAGAGGCATCCTCGCTCACACACTCACTGATATACAGGGGCATCCTCGCTCACACACTCACTCACTGATATGCAGTGGCATCCTCGCTCATACTGATATACAGAGGCATCCTCGCTCAGACACTCACTCACTGATATTCAGGGGCATCCTCGCTCACACACTCACTCACTGATATACAGAGGCATCCTCGCTCAGACACTCACTGATATACAGAGGCATCCTCGCTCAGACACTCACTCATTGATATGCAGGGGCATCCTCGCTTACACACTCACTGATATACAGGGGCATCCTCGCTCACACTCTCACTGATATAAAGGGGAATCCTCGCTCACACATGCTCTGATATGCAGAGGCATCCTCTCTCACACACTCAGAGTCACTCACTGATATACTGAGGCATCCTCTCTCTCACACACTCATTCAGAGTCACTCACTGATATACCGAGGCATCCTCTCTCTCTCACTCACTCCGAGTCACTCACTGATATACGGACGCATCCTCTCTAACTCTCCCACACACTCACTCACTCACTGATAGACAGAGGCACCCTCGCACACACTCTCACTCACTGATATAGAGGCATCCTCACTCACACACTCACTCATGATATACAGAGGCATCCTCGTTCACACACTCACTGACTGATATACTGAGACATCCTCGCTCACACTCACTCACTGATCGACAGGGGCATCCTCGTTCACACACTCACTGATATACAGGGGCATCCTCGCTCACACGCACTCACTGATATACAGGGGCATCCTCGCTCACACACACTCTCACTGATATACAGAGGCATCGTCGCTCACACACTCACTCACTAATATACAGGGACATCCTCGCTCACACAATCACTCCATGATACACAGGGGCATCCTCGCTGACACTGATATGCTGAGGCATCTTCGCTCACAATCACTCACTGATATACAGGGGCATCCTCGCTCACACACTCACTCACTGAAAAAACTGGGGCAACCTCGCTCGCACTCACTGATATGCTTAGGCATCTTCGCGCACAATCACTCACTGATATACAGGGGCCTCCTCGCTCACACTCACTGATATACAGTGGCATCCTCGCTCACACACTCACTCACTGATATAAAATGGCATCCTCGCTCACACACTCACTCACTGATATAAAGGGGCATCCTCGCTCACACACTCACTGATATACAGGGGCATCCTTGCTCACGCTGACTCATTGATACACAGGGGCATCCTCGCTCACACTCACTGATATTCGGGGGCACCTCGCTCACACAATCACTCACTGATACACAGGGGCATCCTCGCTCACACAATCACTCACTGATACACAGGGGCATCCTCGCTCACACTCACTGATATACAGGGGCATCCTCGCTCACACACTCACTCACTGATATAAGGGGGCATCATCGCTCACACACTCACTGAAAAACGGGCATTCTCGCTCACGCACACTCACTGATATGCAGGGGCATCCTCGCTCACACACTCACTGATATACAGAAGCATCGTCACTCACTCCCTGATATACAGGGACACCCTCGCTCACATACTCACTGATTTTCAGAGGCGTCCTCGCTCACACACTCACTCACTGATTTGCAGGGGCATCCTCGCTCACACTCAATCACTGATATGCAGGAGCATCCTCGCTCACACTCACTCACTGATACACAGAGGCATCCTCGCTCACACTCACTGATGTACAGAGGCATCCACGCTCACACGCTCACTGATATACAGGGGCATCTTCACTCACACACTCACTGATTTTCAGGGGCATCCTCGCTCATACTCACTGATATACAGAGGCACCCTCGCTCACACACTCACTCACACTGATATACAGAGGCATCCTCATTCACTGATCTCCAGAGGCATCATCGCTCATACACTCACTCACTGAGATACAGAGGCATCCTTGCTCACACACTCACTCACTGATATACAGGGGCATCCTCGCTCACACACTCACTCACTGATATACAGGGGCATCCTCGCTCACATGCTCACTCACTGAAAAAAAGGGGCATCCTCGCTCACAAACTCACTCACTGATATACAGAGGCATCCTCACCCCGACACTCACTCAGTGATATACAGAGGCATCCTCGCTCACACACTCACTCACTGATATACAGAGGCATCCTCGCCCACACTCACTTACTGATATACAGAGGCATCCTCGCTCACACTCACTTACTGATATACAGGGGCATCCTCGCTCACTCACTCACTTTCTGATATTCAGGGGCATCCTCGCTCACACTCACTGATATACAGAGGCATCCTCGCTCACACACTCACTTACTGATGTAATGGGGCATCCTCGCTCACACAATCACTCACTGATATACAGGGGCATCCTCGCTCACACTCACTCACTGATATACAGGGGCATCCTCGCTCACACTCACTCACTGATACACAGAGAGATCCTCGCTCAGACACTCACTCACTGATGTACAGGGGCATCCTCGCTCAGATACTCACTCACTGACAGACAGGGGCATCCTCGCTCACACACTCACTCACTGATACACAGAGAGATCCTCGCTCAGACACTCACTCACTGATGTACAGGGGCATCCTCGCTCAGATACTCACTCACTGACAGACAGGGGCATCCTCGCTCACACACTCACTGATATACAGGGGCATCCTCGCTCACACACTCACTGATATACAGAAGCATCCTCACTCACTCCCTGATATACAGGGACACCCTCGCTCACATACTCACTGATTTTCAGAGGCGTCCTCGCTCACACACTCACTCACTGATATGCAGGGGCATCCTCGCTCACACTCAATCACTGATATGCAGGAGCATCCTCGCTCACACTCACTCACTGATACACAGAGGCATCCTCGCTCACACTCACTGATGTACAGAGGCATCCTCGCTCACACTCACTGATGTACAGAGGCATCCTCGCTCACACTCACTGATGTACAGAGGCATCCTCGCTCACACTCACTGATAAACAGGGGCATCCTCGCTCACACGCTCACTGATATACAGGGGCATCCTCGCTCACACACTCACTGATATACAGGGGCATCTTCGCTCACACACTCACTGATTTTCAGGGGCATCCTCGCTCATACTCACTGATATACAGAGGCACCCTCGCTCACACACTCACTCACACTGATATACAGAGGCATCCTCATTCACTGATCTCCAGAGGCATCATCGCTCATACACTCACTCACTGAGATACAGAGGCATCCTTGCTCACACACTCACTCACTGATATACAGGGGCATCCTCGCTCACACACTCACTCACTGATATACAGGGGCATCCTCGCTCACATGCTCACTCACTGAAAAAAAGGGGCATCCTCGCTCACAAACTCACTCACTGATATACAGAGGCATCCTCACCCCGACACTCACTCAGTGATATACAGAGGCATCCTCGCTCACACACTCACTCACTGATATACAGAGGCATCCTCGCCCACACTCACTTACTGATATACAGAGGCATCCTCGCTCACACTCACTTACTGATATACAGGGGCATCCTCGCTCACTCACTCACTTTCTGATATTCAGGGGCATCCTCGCTCACACTCACTGATATACAGAGGCATCCTCGCTCACACACTCACTTACTGATGTAATGGGGCATCCTCGCTCACACAATCACTCACTGATATACAGGGGCATCCTCGCTCACACTCACTCACTGATATACAGGGGCATCCTCGCTCACACTCACTCACTGATACACAGAGAGATCCTCGCTCAGACACTCACTCACTGATGTACAGGGGCATCCTCGCTCAGATACTCACTCACTGACAGACAGGGGCATCCTCGCTCACACACTCACTCACTGATATGCAGGGGCATCATCGCTCACACACTCACTGAAAAACGGGCATCCTCGCTCACACTCACTCACTAATATGCAGGGGCATCCTCGCTCACGCACACTCACTGATATACAGGGGCATCCTCGCTCACACACTCACTGATATACAGAAGCATCCTCACTCACTCCCTGATATACAGGGACACCCTCGCTCACATACTCACTGATTTTCAGAGGCGTCCTCGCTCACACGCTCACTCACTGATATGCAGGGGCATCCTCGCTCACACTCAATCACTGATATGCAGGAGCATCCTCGCTCACACTCACTCACTGATACACAGAGGCATCCTCGCTCACACTCACTGATGTACAGAGGCATCCTCGCTCACACTCACTGATAAACAGGGGCATCCTCGCTCACACGCTCACTGATATACAGGGGCATCCTCGCTCACACACTCACTGATATACAGGGGCATCTTCGCTCACACACTCACTGATTTTCAGGGGCATCCTCGCTCATACTCACTGATATACAGAGGCACCCTCGCTCACACACTCACTCACTGATATACAGAGGCATCCTTGCTCACACATTCACTGATATGCAGTGGCAACCTCGCTCACACACTCACTGATATACAGAGGCATCCTCGCTCAGACACTCACTCACTGATATACAGGGGCATCCTCGCTCACACACTCACTGATATACAGAGGCATCTTCGCTCACACACTCACTGATATACAGGGGCATTCTTGCTCACAGAATCACTCACTGATTTTCAGGGGCATCCTCGCTCACACTCACTGATATACAGAGGCACCCTCGCTCACACACTCACTCACTGATATACAGAGGCATCCTCATTCACTGATCTCCAGAGGCATCATCGCTCATACACTCACTCACTGAGATACAGAGGCATCCTTGCTCACACACTCACTCACTGATATACAGGGGCATCCTTGCTCACACACTCACTCACTGATATACAGGGGCATCCTCGCTCACATGCTCACTCACTGAAAAAAAGGGGCATCCTCGCTCACAAACTCACTAATATACAGAGGCATCCTCACCCCGACACTCACTCAGTGATATACAGAGGCATCCTCGCTCACACACTCACTCACTGATATACAGAGGCATCCTCGCTCACACTCACTTACTGATATACAGAGGCATCCTCGCCCACACTCACTTACTGATATACAGAGGCATCCTCGCCCACACTCACTTACTGATATACAGAGGCATCCTCGCTGACACTCACTTTCTGATATACAGGGGCATCCTCGCCCACACACTTACTCACTGATATACAGAGGCATCTCCGCTCACATACTCACTCACTGATATTCAGGGGCATCCTCGCTCACACACTCACTCATTGATATTCAGGGGCATCCTTGCTCACACACTCACTCACTGAGAGAGAAAGGCACCCTCGCTCACACACTCACTCACACTGATATACAGAGGCATCCTCATTCACTGATCTCCAGAGGCATCATCGCTCATACACTCACTCACTGAGATACAGAGGCATCCTTGCTCACACTCACTCACTGATATACAGAGGCATCTCCGCTCACACACACTCACTGATACACAGAGGCATCCTCGCTCACACTCACTTACTGATATACAGAGGCATCTCCGCTCACACACACTCACTGATACACAGAGGCATCCTCGCTCACACACTCACTGATATACAGGGGCATCCTCGCTCACACACTCACTCACTGATATGCAGTGGCATCCTCGCTCATACTGATATACAGAGGCATCCTCGCTCAGACACTCACTCACTGATATTCAGGGGCATCCTCGCTCACACACTCACTCACTGATATACAGAGGCATCCTCGCTCAGACACTCACTGATATACAGAGGCATCCTCGCTCAGACACTCACTCATTGATATGCAGGGGCATCCTCGCTTACACACTCACTGATATACAGGGGCATCCTCGCTCACACTCTCACTGATATAAAGGGGAATCCTCGCTCACACATGCTCTGATATGCAGAGGCATCCTCTCTCACACACTCACTCAGAGTCACTCACTGATATACTGAGGCATCCTCTCTCTCACACACTCATTCAGAGTCACTCACTGATATACCGAGGCATCCTCTCTCTCTCACTCACTCCGAGTCACTCACTGATATACGGACGCATCCTCTCTAACTCTCCCACACACTCACTCACTCACTGATAGACAGAGGCACCCTCGCACACACTCTCACTCACTGATATAGAGGCATCCTCACTCACACACTCACTCATGATATACAGAGGCATCCTCGTTCACACACTCACTGACTGATATACTGAGACATCCTCGCTCACACTCACTCACTGATCGACAGGGGCATCCTCGTTCACACACTCACTGATATACAGGGGCATCCTCGCTCACACGCACTCACTGATATACAGGGGCATCCTCGCTCACACACACTCTCACTGATATACAGAGGCATCGTCGCTCACACACTCACTCACTAATATACAGGGACATCCTCGCTCACACAATCACTCCATGATACACAGGGGCATCCTCGCTGACACTGATATGCTGAGGCATCTTCGCTCACAATCACTCACTGATATACAGGGGCATCCTCGCTCACACACTCACTCACTGAAAAAACTGGGGCAACCTCGCTCGCACTCACTGATATGCTTAGGCATCTTCGCGCACAATCACTCACTGATATACAGGGGCCTCCTCGCTCACACTCACTGATATACAGTGGCATCCTCGCTCACACACTCACTCACTGATATAAAATGGCATCCTCGCTCACACACTCACTCACTGATATAAAGGGGCATCCTCGCTCACACACTCACTGATATACAGGGGCATCCTTGCTCACGCTGACTCATTGATACACAGGGGCATCCTCGCTCACACTCACTGATATTCGGGGGCACCTCGCTCACACAATCACTCACTGATACACAGGGGCATCCTCGCTCACACAATCACTCACTGATACACAGGGGCATCCTCGCTCACACTCACTGATATACAGGGGCATCCTCGCTCACACACTCACTCACTGATATAAGGGGGCATCATCGCTCACACACTCACTGAAAAACGGGCATTCTCGCTCACGCACACTCACTGATATGCAGGGGCATCCTCGCTCACACACTCACTGATATACAGAAGCATCGTCACTCACTCCCTGATATACAGGGACACCCTCGCTCACATACTCACTGATATGCAGGAGCATCCTCGCTCACACTCACTCACTGATACACAGAGGCATCCTCGCTCACACTCACTGATGTACAGAGGCATCCTCGCTCACACTCACTGATGTACAGAGGCATCCTCGCTCACACTCACTGATGTACAGAGGCATCCTCGCTCACACTCACTGATAAACAGGGGCATCCTCGCTCACACGCTCACTGATATACAGGGGCATCCTCGCTCACACACTCACTGATATACAGGGGCATCTTCGCTCACACACTCACTGATTTTCAGGGGCATCCTCGCTCATACTCACTGATATACAGAGGCACCCTCGCTCACACACTCACTCACACTGATATACAGAGGCATCCTCATTCACTGATCTCCAGAGGCATCATCGCTCATACACTCACTCACTGAGATACAGAGGCATCCTTGCTCACACACTCACTCACTGATATACAGGGGCATCCTCGCTCACACACTCACTCACTGATATACAGGGGCATCCTCGCTCACATGCTCACTCACTGAAAAAAAGGGGCATCCTCGCTCACAAACTCACTCACTGATATACAGAGGCATCCTCACCCCGACACTCACTCAGTGATATACAGAGGCATCCTCGCTCACACACTCACTCACTGATATACAGAGGCATCCTCGCCCACACTCACTTACTGATATACAGAGGCATCCTCGCTCACACTCACTTACTGATATACAGGGGCATCCTCGCTCACTCACTCACTTTCTGATATTCAGGGGCATCCTCGCTCACACTCACTGATATACAGAGGCATCCTCGCTCACACACTCACTTACTGATGTAATGGGGCATCCTCGCTCACACAATCACTCACTGATATACAGGGGCATCCTCGCTCACACTCACTCACTGATATACAGGGGCATCCTCGCTCACACTCACTCACTGATACACAGAGAGATCCTCGCTCAGACACTCACTCACTGATGTACAGGGGCATCCTCGCTCAGATACTCACTCACTGACAGACAGGGGCATCCTCGCTCACACACTCACTCACTGATATGCAGGGGCATCATCGCTCACACACTCACTGAAAAACGGGCATCCTCGCTCACACTCACTCACTAATATGCAGGGGCATCCTCGCTCACGCACACTCACTGATATACAGGGGCATCCTCGCTCACACACTCACTGATATACAGAAGCATCCTCACTCACTCCCTGATATACAGGGACACCCTCGCTCACATACTCACTGATTTTCAGAGGCGTCCTCGCTCACACGCTCACTCACTGATATGCAGGGGCATCCTCGCTCACACTCAATCACTGATATGCAGGAGCATCCTCGCTCACACTCACTCACTGATACACAGAGGCATCCTCGCTCACACTCACTGATGTACAGAGGCATCCTCGCTCACACTCACTGATAAACAGGGGCATCCTCGCTCACACGCTCACTGATATACAGGGGCATCCTCGCTCACACACTCACTGATATACAGGGGCATCTTCGCTCACACACTCACTGATTTTCAGGGGCATCCTCGCTCATACTCACTGATATACAGAGGCACCCTCGCTCACACACTCACTCACTGATATACAGAGGCATCCTTGCTCACACATTCACTGATATGCAGTGGCAACCTCGCTCACACACTCACTGATATACAGAGGCATCCTCGCTCAGACACTCACTCACTGATATACAGGGGCATCCTCGCTCACACACTCACTGATATACAGAGGCATCTTCGCTCACACACTCACTGATATACAGGGGCATTCTTGCTCACAGAATCACTCACTGATTTTCAGGGGCATCCTCGCTCACACTCACTGATATACAGAGGCACCCTCGCTCACACACTCACTCACTGATATACAGAGGCATCCTCATTCACTGATCTCCAGAGGCATCATCGCTCATACACTCACTCACTGAGATACAGAGGCATCCTTGCTCACACACTCACTCACTGATATACAGGGGCATCCTTGCTCACACACTCACTCACTGATATACAGGGGCATCCTCGCTCACATGCTCACTCACTGAAAAAAAGGGGCATCCTCGCTCACAAACTCACTAATATACAGAGGCATCCTCACCCCGACACTCACTCAGTGATATACAGAGGCATCCTCGCTCACACACTCACTCACTGATATACAGAGGCATCCTCGCTCACACTCACTTACTGATATACAGAGGCATCCTCGCCCACACTCACTTACTGATATACAGAGGCATCCTCGCCCACACTCACTTACTGATATACAGAGGCATCCTCGCTGACACTCACTTTCTGATATACAGGGGCATCCTCGCCCACACACTTACTCACTGATATACAGAGGCATCTCCGCTCACATACTCACTCACTGATATTCAGGGGCATCCTCGCTCACACACTCACTCATTGATATTCAGGGGCATCCTTGCTCACACACTCACTCACTGAGAGAGAAAGGCACCCTCGCTCACACACTCACTCACACTGATATACAGAGGCATCCTCATTCACTGATCTCCAGAGGCATCATCGCTCATACACTCACTCACTGAGATACAGAGGCATCCTTGCTCACACTCACTCACTGATATACAGAGGCATCTCCGCTCACACACACTCACTGATACACAGAGGCATCCTCGCTCACACTCACTTACTGATATACAGAGGCATCTCCGCTCACACACACTCACTGATACACAGAGGCATCCTCGCTCACACACTCACTGATATACAGGGGCATCCTCGCTCACACACTCACTCACTGATATGCAGTGGCATCCTCGCTCATACTGATATACAGAGGCATCCTCGCTCAGACACTCACTCACTGATATTCAGGGGCATCCTCGCTCACACACTCACTCACTGATATACAGAGGCATCCTCGCTCAGACACTCACTGATATACAGAGGCATCCTCGCTCAGACACTCACTCATTGATATGCAGGGGCATCCTCGCTTACACACTCACTGATATACAGGGGCATCCTCGCTCACACTCTCACTGATATAAAGGGGAATCCTCGCTCACACATGCTCTGATATGCAGAGGCATCCTCTCTCACACACTCACTCAGAGTCACTCACTGATATACTGAGGCATCCTCTCTCTCACACACTCATTCAGAGTCACTCACTGATATACCGAGGCATCCTCTCTCTCTCACTCACTCCGAGTCACTCACTGATATACGGACGCATCCTCTCTAACTCTCCCACACACTCACTCACTCACTGATAGACAGAGGCACCCTCGCACACACTCTCACTCACTGATATAGAGGCATCCTCACTCACACACTCACTCATGATATACAGAGGCATCCTCGTTCACACACTCACTGACTGATATACTGAGACATCCTCGCTCACACTCACTCACTGATCGACAGGGGCATCCTCGTTCACACACTCACTGATATACAGGGGCATCCTCGCTCACACGCACTCACTGATATACAGGGGCATCCTCGCTCACACACACTCTCACTGATATACAGAGGCATCGTCGCTCACACACTCACTCACTAATATACAGGGACATCCTCGCTCACACAATCACTCCATGATACACAGGGGCATCCTCGCTGACACTGATATGCTGAGGCATCTTCGCTCACAATCACTCACTGATATACAGGGGCATCCTCGCTCACACACTCACTCACTGAAAAAACTGGGGCAACCTCGCTCGCACTCACTGATATGCTTAGGCATCTTCGCGCACAATCACTCACTGATATACAGGGGCCTCCTCGCTCACACTCACTGATATACAGTGGCATCCTCGCTCACACACTCACTCACTGATATAAAATGGCATCCTCGCTCACACACTCACTCACTGATATAAAGGGGCATCCTCGCTCACACACTCACTGATATACAGGGGCATCCTTGCTCACGCTGACTCATTGATACACAGGGGCATCCTCGCTCACACTCACTGATATTCGGGGGCACCTCGCTCACACAATCACTCACTGATACACAGGGGCATCCTCGCTCACACAATCACTCACTGATACACAGGGGCATCCTCGCTCACACTCACTGATATACAGGGGCATCCTCGCTCACACACTCACTCACTGATATAAGGGGGCATCATCGCTCACACACTCACTGAAAAACGGGCATTCTCGCTCACGCACACTCACTGATATGCAGGGGCATCCTCGCTCACACACTCACTGATATACAGAAGCATCGTCACTCACTCCCTGATATACAGGGACACCCTCGCTCACATACTCACTGATTTTCAGAGGCGTCCTCGCTCACACACTCACTCACTGATTTGCAGGGGCATCCTCGCTCACACTCAATCACTGATATGCAGGAGCATCCTCGCTCACACTCACTCACTGATACACAGAGGCATCCTCGCTCACACTCACTGATGTACAGAGGCATCCACGCTCACACGCTCACTGATATACAGGGGCATCTTCACTCACACACTCACTGATTTTCAGGGGCATCCTCGCTCATACTCACTGATATACAGAGGCACCCTCGCTCACACACTCACTCACACTGATATACAGAGGCATCCTCATTCACTGATCTCCAGAGGCATCATCGCTCATACACTCACTCACTGAGATACAGAGGCATCCTTGCTCACACACTCACTCACTGATATACAGGGGCATCCTCGCTCACACACTCACTCACTGATATACAGGGGCATCCTCGCTCACATGCTCACTCACTGAAAAAAAGGGGCATCCTCGCTCACAAACTCACTCACTGATATACAGAGGCATCCTCACCCCGACACTCAGTCAGTGATATACAGAGGCATCCTCGCTCACACACTCACTCACTGATATACAGAGGCATCCTCGCCCACACTCACTTACTGATATACAGAGGCATCCTCGCTCACACTCACTTACTGATATACAGGGGCATCCTCGCTCACTCACTCACTTTCTGATATTCAGGGGCATCCTCGCTCACACTCACTGATATACAGAGGCATCCTCGCTCACACACTCACTTACTGATGTAATGGGGCATCCTCGCTCACACAATCACTCACTGATATACAGGGGCATCCTCGCTCACACTCACTCACTGATATACAGGGGCATCCTCGCTCACACTCACTCACTGATACACAGAGAGATCCTCGCTCAGACACTCACTCACTGATGTACAGGGGCATCCTCGCTCAGATACTCACTCACTGACAGACAGGGGCATCCTCGCTCACACACTCACTGATACACAGAGAGATCCTCGCTCAGACACTCACTCACTGATGTACAGGGGCATCCTCGCTCAGATACTCACTCACTGACAGACAGGGGCATCCTCGCTCACACACTCACTCACTGATATGCAGGGGCATCATCGCTCACACACTCACTGAAAAACGGGCATCCTCGCTCACACTCACTCACTAATATGCAGGGGCATCCTCGCTCACGCACACTCACTGATATACAGGGGCATCCTCGCTCACACACTCACTGATATACAGAAGCATCCTCACTCACTCCCTGATATACAGGGACACCCTCGCTCACATACTCACTGATTTTCAGAGGCGTCCTCGCTCACACACTCACTCACTGATATGCAGGGGCATCCTCGCTCACACTCAATCACTGATATGCAGGAGCATCCTCGCTCACACTCACTCACTGATACACAGAGGCATCCTCGCTCACACTCACTGATGTACAGAGGCATCCTCGCTCACACTCACTGATGTACAGAGGCATCCTCGCTCACACTCACTGATAAACAGGGGCATCCTCGCTCACACGCTCACTGATATACAGGGGCATCCTCGCTCACACACTCACTGATATACAGGGGCATCTTCGCTCACACACTCACTGATTTTCAGGGGCATCCTCGCTCATACTCACTGATATACAGAGGCACCCTCGCTCACACACTCACTCACACTGATATACAGAGGCATCCTCATTCACTGATCTCCAGAGGCATCATCGCTCATACACTCACTCACTGAGATATAGAGGCATCCTTGCTCACACACTCACTCACTGATATACAGAGGCATCCTCGCTCACACATTCACTGATATGCAGTGGCAACCTCGCTCACACACTCACTGATATACAGAGGCATCCTCGCTCAGACACTCACTCACTGATATACAGGGGCATCCTCGCTCACACACTCACTGATATACAGAGGCATCTTCGCTCACACACTCACTGATATACAGGGGCATTCTTGCTCACAGAATCACTCAATGATTTTCAGGGGCATCCTCGCTCACACTCACTGATATACAGAGGCACCCTCGCTCACACACTCACTCACTGATATACAGAGGCATCCTCATTCACTGATCTCCAGAGGCATCATCGCTCATACACTCACTCACTGAGATACAGAGGCATCCTTGCTCACACACTCACTCACTGATATACAGGGGCATCCTCGCTCACACACTCACTCACTGATATACAGGGGCATCCTTGCTCACACACTCACTCACTGATATACAGGGGCATCCTCGCTCACATGCTCACTCACTGAAAAAAAGGGGCATCCTCGCTCACAAACTCACTAATATACAGAGGCATCCTCACCCCGACACTCACTCAGTGATATACAGAGGCATCCTCGCTCACACACTCACTCACTGATATACAGAGGCATCCTCGCTCACACTCACTTACTGATATACAGAGGCATCCTCGCCCACACTCACTGATATACAGAGGCATCCTCGCTGACACTCACTTTCTGATATACAGGGGCATCCTCGCCCACACACTTACTCACTGATATACAGAGGCATCTCCGCTCACATACTCACTCACTGATATTCAGGGGCATCCTCGCTCACACACTCACTCATTGATATTCAGGGGCATCCTTGCTCACACACTCACTCACTGAGAGAGAAAGGCACCCTCGCTCACACACTCACTCACACTGATATACAGAGGCATCCTCATTCACTGATCTCCAGAGGCATCATCGCTCATACACTCACTCACTGAGATACAGAGGCATCCTTGCTCACACTCACTCACTGATATACAGAGGCATCTCCGCTCACACACACTCACTGATACACAGAGGCATCCTCGCTCACACTCACTTACTGATATACAGAGGCATCTCCGCTCACACACACTCACTGATACACAGAGGCATCCTCGCTCACACACTCACTGATATACAGGGGCATCCTCGCTCACACACTCACTCACTGATATGCAGTGGCATCCTCGCTCATACTGATATACAGAGGCATCCTCGCTCAGACACTCACTCACTGATATTCAGGGGCATCCTCGCTCACACACTCACTCACTGATATACAGAGGCATCCTCGCTCAGACACTCACTGATATACAGAGGCATCCTCGCTCAGACACTCACTCATTGATATGCAGGGGCATCCTCGCTTACACACTCACTGATATACAGGGGCATCCTCGCTCACACTCTCACTGATATAAAGGGGAATCCTCGCTCACACATGCTCTGATATGCAGAGGCATCCTCTCTCACACACTCACTCAGAGTCACTCACTGATATACTGAGGCATCCTCTCTCTCACACACTCATTCAGAGTCACTCACTGATATACCGAGGCATCCTCTCTCTCTCACTCACTCCGAGTCACTCACTGATATACGGACGCATCCTCTCTACCTCTCCCACACACTCACTCACTCACTGATAGACAGAGGCACCCTCGCACACACTCTCACTCACTGATATAGAGGCATCCTCGCTCACACACTCACTCATGATATACAGAGGCATCCTCGTTCACACACTCACTGACTGATATACTGAGACATCCTCGCTCACACTCACTCACTGATCGACAGGGGCATCCTCGTTCACACACTCACTGATATACAGGGGCATCCTCGCTCACACGCACTCACTGATATACAGGGGCATCCTCGCTCACACACACTCTCACTGATATACAGAGGCATCGTCGCTCACACACTCACTCACTAATATACAGGGACATCCTCGCTCACACAATCACTCCATGATACACAGGGGCATCCTCGCTGACACTCACTGATATGCTGAGGCATCTTCGCTCACAATCACTCACTGATATACAGGGGCATCCTCGCTCACACACTCACTCACTGAAAAAACTGGGGCAACCTCGCTCGCACTCACTGATATGCTTAGGCATCTTCGCGCACAATCACTCACTGATATACAGGGGCCTCCTCGCTCACACTCACTGATATACAGTGGCATCCTCGCTCACACACTCACTCACTGATATAAAATGGCATCCTCGCTCACACACTCACTCACTGATATAAAGGGGCATCCTCGCTCACACACTCACTGATATACAGGGGCATCCTTGCTCACGCTGACTCATTGATACACAGGGGCATCCTCGCTCACACTCACTGATATTCGGGGGCACCTCGCTCACACAATCACTCACTGATACACAGGGGCATCCTCGCTCACACAATCACTCACTGATACACAGGGGCATCCTCGCTCACACTCACTGATATACAGGGGCATCCTCGCTCACACACTCACTCACTGATATAAGGGGGCATCATCGCTCACACACTCACTGAAAAACGGGCATTCTCGCTCACGCACACTCACTGATATGCAGGGGCATCCTCGCTCACACACTCACTGATATACAGAAGCATCGTCACTCACTCCCTGATATACAGGGACACCCTCGCTCACATACTCACTGATTTTCAGAGGCGTCCTCGCTCACACACTCACTCACTGATATGCAGGGGCATCCTCGCTCACACTCAATCACTGTTATGCAGGAGCATCCTCGCTCACACTCACTCACTGATACACAGAGGCATCCTCGCTCACACTCACTGATGTACAGAGGCATCCACGCTCACACGCTCACTGATATACAGGGGCATCTTCACTCACACACTCACTGATTTTCAGGGGCATCCTCGCTCATACTCACTGATATACAGAGGCATCCTCATTCACTGATCTCCAGAGGCATCATCGCTCATACACTCACTCACTGAGATACAGAGGCATCCTTGCTCACACACTCACTCACTGATATACAGGGGCATCCTCGCTCACACACTCACTCACTGATATACAGGGGCATCCTCGCTCACATGCTCACTCACTGAAAAAAAGGGGCATCCTCGCTCACAAACTCACTCACTGATATACAGAGGCATCCTCACCCCGACACTCACTCAGTGATATACAGAGGCATCCTCGCTCACACACTCACTCACTGATATACAGAGGCATCCTCGCCCACACTCACTTACTGATATACAGAGGCATCCTCGCTCACACTCACTTACTGATATACAGGGGCATCCTCGCTCACTCACTCACTTTCTGATATTCAGGGGCATCCTCGCTCACACTCACTGATATACAGAGGCATCCTCGCTCACACACTCACTTACTGATGTAATGGGGCATCCTCGCTCACACAATCACTCACTGATATACAGGGGCATCCTCGCTCACACTCACTCACTGATATACAGGGGCATCCTCGCTCACACTCACTCACTGATACACAGAGAGATCCTCGCTCAGACACTCACTCACTGATGTACAGGGGCATCCTCGCTCAGATACTCACTCACTGACAGACAGGGGCATCCTCGCTCACACACTCACTCACTGATACACAGAGAGATCCTCGCTCAGACACTCACTCACTGATGTACAGGGGCATCCTCGCTCAGATACTCACTCACTGACAGACAGGGGCATCCTCGCTCACACACTCACTCACTGATATGCAGGGGCATCATCGCTCACACACTCACTGAAAAACGGGCATCCTCGCTCACACTCACTCACTAATATGCAGGGGCATCCTCGCTCACGCACACTCACTGATATACAGGGGCATCCTCGCTCACACACTCACTGATATACAGAAGCATCCTCACTCACTCCCTGATATACAGGGACACCCTCGCTCACATACTCACTGATTTTCAGAGGCGTCCTCGCTCACACACTCACTCACTGATATGCAGGGGCATCCTCGCTCACACTCAATCACTGATATGCAGGAGCATCCTCGCTCACACTCACTCACTGATACACAGAGGCATCCTCGCTCACACTCACTGATGTACAGAGGCATCCTCGCTCACACTCACTGATAAACAGGGGCATCCTCGCTCACACGCTCACTGATATACAGGGGCATCCTCGCTCACACACTCACTGATATACAGGGGCATCTTCGCTCACACACTCACTGATTTTCAGGGGCATCCTCGCTCATACTCACTGATATACAGAGGCACCCTCGCTCACACACTCACTCACACTGATATACAGAGGCATCCTCATTCACTGATCTCCAGAGGCATCATCGCTCATACACTCACTCACTGAGATATAGAGGCATCCTTGCTCACACACTCACTCACTGATATACAGAGGCATCCTCGCTCACACATTCACTGATATGCAGTGGCAACCTCGCTCACACACTCACTGAGATACAGAGGCATCCTTGCTCACACACTCACTCACTGATATACAGGGGCATCCTCGCTCACACACTCACTCACTGATATACAGGGGCATCCTTGCTCACACACTCACTCACTGATATACAGGGGCATCCTCGCTCACATGCTCACTCACTGAAAAAAAGGGGCATCCTCGCTCACAAACTCACTAATATACAGAGGCATCCTCACCCCGACACTCACTCAGTGATATACAGAGGCATCCTCGCTCACACACTCACTCACTGATATACAGAGGCATCCTCGCTCACACTCACTTACTGATATACAGAGGCATCCTCGCCCACACTCACTTACTGATATACAGAGGCATCCTCGCTGACACTCACTTTCTGATATACAGGGGCATCCTCGCCCACACACTTACTCACTGATATACAGAGGCATCTCCGCTCACATACTCACTCACTGATATTCAGGGGCATCCTCGCTCACACACTCACTCATTGATATTCAGGGGCATCCTTGCTCACACACTCACTCACTGAGAGAGAAAGGCACCCTCGCTCACACACTCACTCACACTGATATACAGAGGCATCCTCATTCACTGATCTCCAGAGGCATCATCGCTCATACACTCACTCACTGAGATACAGAGGCATCCTTGCTCACACTCACTCACTGATATACAGAGGCATCTCCGCTCACACACACTCACTGATACACAGAGGCATCCTCGCTCACACTCACTTACTGATATACAGAGGCATCTCCGCTCACACACACTCACTGATACACAGAGGCATCCTCGCTCACACACTCACTGATATACAGGGGCATCCTCGCTCACACACTCACTCACTGATATGCAGTGGCATCCTCGCTCATACTGATATACAGAGGCATCCTCGCTCAGACACTCACTCACTGATATTCAGGGGCATCCTCGCTCACACACTCACTCACTGATATACAGAGGCATCCTCGCTCAGACACTCACTGATATACAGAGGCATCCTCGCTCAGACACTCACTCATTGATATGCAGGGGCATCCTCGCTTACACACTCACTGATATACAGGGGCATCCTCGCTCACACTCTCACTGATATAAAGGGGAATCCTCGCTCACACATGCTCTGATATGCAGAGGCATCCTCTCTCACACACTCACTCAGAGTCACTCACTGATATACTGAGGCATCCTCTCTCTCACACACTCATTCAGAGTCACTCACTGATATACCGAGGCATCCTCTCTCTCTCACTCACTCCGAGTCACTCACTGATATACGGACGCATCCTCTCTACCTCTCCCACACACTCACTCACTCACTGATAGACAGAGGCATCCTCGCTCACACACTCACTCATGATATACAGAGGCATCCTCGTTCACACACTCACTGACTGATATACTGAGACATCCTCGCTCACACTCACTCACTGATCGACAGGGGCATCCTCGTTCACACACTCACTGATATACAGGGGCATCCTCGCTCACACGCACTCACTGATATACAGGGGCATCCTCGCTCACACACACTCTCACTGATATACAGAGGCATCGTCGCTCACACACTCACTCACTAATATACAGGGACATCCTCGCTCACACAATCACTCCATGATACACAGGGGCATCCTCGCTGACACTCACTGATATGCTGAGGCATCTTCGCTCACAATCACTCACTGATATACAGGGGCATCCTCGCTCACACACTCACTCACTGAAAAAACTGGGGCAACCTCGCTCGCACTCACTGATATGCTTAGGCATCTTCGCGCACAATCACTCACTGATATAAAATGGCATCCTCGCTCACACACTCACTCACTGATATAAAGGGGCATCCTCGCTCACACACTCACTCACTGAAAAAACTGGGGCCTCCTCGCTCACACTCACTGATATACAGTGGCATCCTCGCTCACACACTCACTCACTGATATAAAATGGCATCCTCGCTCACACACTCACTCACTGATATACAGTGGCATCCTCGCTCACACACTCACTCACTGATATAAAATGGCATCCTCGCTCACACACTCACTCACTGATATAAAGGGGCATCCTCGCTCACACACTCACTGATATACAGGGGCATCCTTGCTCACGCTGACTCATTGATACACAGGGGCATCCTCGCTCACACTCACTGATATTCGGGGGCACCTCGCTCACACAATCACTCACTGACAGACAGGGGCATCCTCGCTCACACACTCACTCACTGATATGCAGGGGCATCATCGCTCACACACTCACTGAAAAACGGGCATCCTCGCTCACGCACACTCACTGATATACAGGGGGCACAGATTTAAGGTGAGAGGGGAGAGATACAAAAGGGTGCAGAGGGGCAATTTTTTCACTCAAAGGGTGGTGAGTGTCTGGAACGAGCTGCCAGAGGCAGTAGTAGAGGCGGGTACAATTTTGTCTTTTAAAAAGCATTTGGACAGTTACATGGGGAAGATGGGTATCGAGGGATATGGGCCAAGTGCAGGCAATTGGGACTAGCTTAGTGGTATAAACTGGGCGACATGGACATGTTGGGCCGAAGGGCCTGTTTCCATGTTGTAACTTCCATGATTCTATGATATGCAGGGGCATCCTCGCTCACGCACACTCACTGATATACAGGGGCATCCTCGCTCACACACTCACTGATATACAGAAGCATCCTCACTCACTCCCTGATATACAGGGACACCCTCGCTCACATACTCACTGATTTTCAGAGGCGTCCTCGCTCACACACTCACTCACTGATTTGCAGGGGCATCCTCGCTCACACTCAATCACTGATATGCAGGAGCATCCTCGCTCACACTCACTCACTGATACACAGAGGCATCCTCGCTCACACTCACTGATGTACAGAGGCATCCACGCTCACACGCTCACTGATATACAGGGGCATCTTCACTCACACACTCACTGATTTTCAGGGGCATCCTCGCTCATACTCACTGATATACAGAGGCACCCTCGCTCACACACTCACTCACACTGATATACAGAGGCATCCTCATTCACTGATCTCCAGAGGCATCATCGCTCATACACTCACTCACTGAGATACAGAGGCATCCTTGCTCACACACTCACTCACTGATATACAGGGGCATCCTCGCTCACACACTCACTCACTGATATACAGGGGCATCCTCGCTCACATGCTCACTCACTGAAAAAAAGGGGCATCCTCGCTCACAAACTCACTCACTGATATACAGAGGCATCCTCACCCCGACACTCACTCAGTGATATACAGAGGCATCCTCGCTCACACACTCACTCACTGATATACAGAGGCATCCTCGCCCACACTCACTTACTGATATACAGAGGCATCCTCGCTCACACTCACTTACTGATATACAGGGGCATCCTCGCTCACTCACTCACTTTCTGATATTCAGGGGCATCCTCGCTCACACTCACTGATATACAGAGGCATCCTCGCTCACACACTCACTTACTGATGTAATGGGGCATCCTCGCTCACACAATCACTCACTGATATACAGGGGCATCCTCGCTCACACTCACTCACTGATATACAGGGGCATCCTCGCTCACACTCACTCACTGATACACAGAGAGATCCTCGCTCAGACACTCACTCACTGATGTACAGGGGCATCCTCGCTCAGATACTCACTCACTGACAGACAGGGGCATCCTCGCTCACACACTCACTCACTGATATGCAGGGGCATCATCGCTCACACACTCACTGAAAAACGGGCATCCTCGCTCACACTCACTCACTAATATGCAGGGGCATCCTCGCTCACGCACACTCACTGATATACAGGGGCATCCTCGCTCACACACTCACTGATATACAGAAGCATCCTCACTCACTCCCTGATATACAGGGACACCCTCGCTCACATACTCACTGATTTTCAGAGGCGTCCTCGCTCACACACTCACTCACTGATATGCAGGGGCATCCTCGCTCACACTCAATCACTGATATGCAGGAGCATCCTCGCTCACACTCACTCACTGATACACAGAGGCATCCTCGCTCACACTCACTGATGTACAGAGGCATCCTCGCTCACACTCACTGATAAACAGGGGCATCCTCGCTCACACACTCACTGATATACAGGGGCATCTTCGCTCACACACTCACTGATTTTCAGGGGCATCCTCGCTCATACTCACTGATATACAGAGGCACCCTCGCTCACACACTCACTCACACTGATATACAGAGGCATCCTCATTCACTGATCTCCAGAGGCATCATCGCTCATACACTCACTCACTGAGATATAGAGGCATCCTTGCTCACACACTCACTCACTGATATACAGGGGCATCCTCGCTCACACACTCACTGATATACAGAGGCATCTTCGCTCACACACTCACTGATATACAGGGGCATTCTTGCTCACAGAATCACTCAATGATTTTCAGGGGCATCCTCGCTCACACTCACTGATATACAGAGGCACCCTCGCTCACACACTCACTCACTGATATACAGAGGCATCCTCATTCACTGATCTCCAGAGGCATCATCGCTCATACACTCACTCACTGAGATACAGAGGCATCCTTGCTCACACACTCACTCACTGATATACAGGGGCATCCTCGCTCACACACTCACTGATATACAGGGGCATCCTTGCTCACACACTCACTCACTGATATACAGGGGCATCCTCGCTCACATGCTCACTCACTGAAAAAAAGGGGCATCCTCGCTCACAAACTCACTAATATACAGAGGCATCCTCACCCCGACACTCACTCAGTGATATACAGAGGCATCCTCGCTCACACACTCACTCACTGATATACAGAGGCATCCTCGCTCACACTCACTTACTGATATACAGAGGCATCCTCGCCCACACTCACTTACTGATATACAGAGGCATCCTCGCTGACACTCACTTTCTGATATACAGGGGCATCCTCGCCCACACACTTACTCACTGATATACAGAGGCATCTCCGCTCACATACTCACTCACTGATATTCAGGGGCATCCTCGCTCACACACTCACTCATTGATATTCAGGGGCATCCTTGCTCACACACTCACTCACTGAGAGAGAAAGGCACCCTCGCTCACACACTCACTCACACTGATATACAGAGGCATCCTCATTCACTGATCTCCAGAGGCATCATCGCTCATACACTCACTGAGATACAGAGGCATCCTTGCTCACACTCACTCACTGATATACAGAGGCATCTCCGCTCACACACACTCACTGATACACAGAGGCATCCTCGCTCACACTCACTTACTGATATACAGAGGCATCTCCGCTCACACACACTCACTGATACACAGAGGCATCCTCGCTCACACACTCACTGATATACAGGGGCATCCTCGCTCACACACTCACTCACTGATATGCAGTGGCATCCTCGCTCATACTGATATACAGAGGCATCCTCGCTCAGACACTCACTCACTGATATTCAGGGGCATCCTCGCTCACACACTCACTCACTGATATACAGAGGCATCCTCGCTCAGACACTCACTGATATACAGAGGCATCCTCGCTCAGACACTCACTCATTGATATGCAGGGGCATCCTCGCTTACACACTCACTGATATACAGGGGCATCCTCGCTCACACTCTCACTGATATAAAGGGGAATCCTCGCTCACACATGCTCTGATATGCAGAGGCATCCTCTCTCACACACTCACTCAGAGTCACTCACTGATATACTGAGGCATCCTCTCTCTCACACACTCATTCAGAGTCACTCACTGATATACCGAGGCATCCTCTCTCTCTCACTCACTCCGAGTCACTCACTGATATACGGACGCATCCTCTCTACCTCTCCCACACACTCACTCACTCACTGATAGACAGAGGCACCCTCGCACACACTCTCACTCACTGATATAGAGGCATCCTCGCTCACACACTCACTCATGATATACAGAGGCATCCTCGTTCACACACTCACTGACTGATATACTGAGACATCCTCGCTCACACTCACTCACTGATCGACAGGGGCATCCTCGTTCACACACTCACTGATATACAGGGGCATCCTCGCTCACACGCACTCACTGATATACAGGGGCATCCTCGCTCACACACACTCTCACTGATATACAGAGGCATCGTCGCTCACACACTCACTCACTAATATACAGGGACATCCTCGCTCACACAATCACTCCATGATACACAGGGGCATCCTCGCTGACACTCACTGATATGCTGAGGCATCTTCGCTCACAATCACTCACTGATATACAGGGGCATCCTCGCTCACACACTCACTCACTGAAAAAACTGGGGCAACCTCGCTCGCACTCACTGATATGCTTAGGCATCTTCGCGCACAATCACTCACTGATATACAGGGGCCTCCTCGCTCACACTCACTGATATACAGTGGCATCCTCGCTCACACACTCACTCACTGATATAAAATGGCATCCTCGCTCACACACTCACTCACTGATATAAAGGGGCATCCTCGCTCACACACTCACTGATATACAGGGGCATCCTTGCTCACGCTGACTCATTGATACACAGGGGCATCCTCGCTCACACTCACTGATATTCGGGGGCACCTCGCTCACACAATCACTCACTGATACACAGGGGCATCCTCGCTCACACAATCACTCACTGATACACAGGGGCATCCTCGCTCACACTCACTGATATACAGGGGCATCCTCGCTCACACACTCACTCACTGATATAAGGGGGCATCATCGCTCACACACTCACTGAAAAACGGGCATTCTCGCTCACGCACACTCACTGATATGCAGGGGCATCCTCGCTCACACACTCACTGATATACAGAAGCATCGTCACTCACTCCCTGATATACAGGGACACCCTCGCTCACATACTCACTGATTTTCAGAGGCGTCCTCGCTCACACACTCACTCACTGATTTGCAGGGGCATCCTCGCTCACACTCAATCACTGATATGCAGGAGCATCCTCGCTCACACTCACTCACTGATACACAGAGGCATCCTCGCTCACACTCACTGATGTACAGAGGCATCCACGCTCACACGCTCACTGATATACAGGGGCATCTTCACTCACACACTCACTGATTTTCAGGGGCATCCTCGCTCATACTCACTGATATACAGAGGCACCCTCGCTCACACACTCACTCACACTGATATACAGAGGCATCCTCATTCACTGATCTCCAGAGGCATCATCGCTCATACACTCACTCACTGAGATACAGAGGCATCCTTGCTCACACACTCACTCACTGATATACAGGGGCATCCTCGCTCACACACTCACTCACTGATATACAGGGGCATCCTCGCTCACATGCTCACTCACTGAAAAAAAGGGGCATCCTCGCTCACAAACTCACTCACTGATATACAGAGGCATCCTCACCCCGACACTCACTCAGTGATATACAGAGGCATCCTCGCTCACACACTCACTCACTGATATACAGAGGCATCCTCGCCCACACTCACTTACTGATATACAGAGGCATCCTCGCTCACACTCACTTACTGATATACAGGGGCATCCTCGCTCACTCACTCACTTTCTGATATTCAGGGGCATCCTCGCTCACACTCACTGATATACAGAGGCATCCTCGCTCACACACTCACTTACTGATGTAATGGGGCATCCTCGCTCACACAATCACTCACTGATATACAGGGGCATCCTCGCTCACACTCACTCACTGATATACAGGGGCATCCTCGCTCACACTCACTCACTGATACACAGAGAGATCCTCGCTCAGACACTCACTCACTGATGTACAGGGGCATCCTCGCTCAGATACTCACTCACTGACAGACAGGGGCATCCTCGCTCACACACTCACTCACTGATACACAGAGAGATCCTCGCTCAGACACTCACTCACTGATGTACAGGGGCATCCTCGCTCAGATACTCACTCACTGACAGACAGGGGCATCCTCGCTCACACACTCACTCACTGATATGCAGGGGCATCATCGCTCACACACTCACTGAAAAACGGGCATCCTCGCTCACACTCACTCACTAATATGCAGGGGCATCCTCGCTCACGCACACTCACTGATATACAGGGGCATCCTCGCTCACACACTCACTGATATACAGAAGCATCCTCACTCACTCCCTGATATACAGGGACACCCTCGCTCACATACTCACTGATTTTCAGAGGCGTCCTCGCTCACACACTCACTCACTGATATGCAGGGGCATCCTCGCTCACACTCAATCACTGATATGCAGGAGCATCCTCGCTCACACTCACTCACTGATACACAGAGGCATCCTCGCTCACACTCACTGATGTACAGAGGCATCCTCGCTCACACTCACTGATAAACAGGGGCATCCTCGCTCACACGCTCACTGATATACAGGGGCATCCTCGCTCACACACTCACTGATATACAGGGGCATCTTCGCTCACACACTCACTGATTTTCAGGGGCATCCTCGCTCATACTCACTGATATACAGAGGCACCCTCGCTCACACACTCACTCACACTGATATACAGAGGCATCCTCATTCACTGATCTCCAGAGGCATCATCGCTCATACACTCACTCACTGAGATACAGAGGCATCCTTGCTCACACACTCACTCACTGATATACAGAGGCATCCTCGCTCACACATTCACTGATATGCAGTGGCAACCTCGCTCACACACTCACTGATATACAGAGGCATCCTCGCTCAGACACTCACTCACTGATATACAGGGGCATCCTCGCTCACACACTCACTGATATACAGAGGCATCTTCGCTCACACACTCACTGATATACAGGGGCATTCTTGCTCACAGAATCACTCACTGATTTTCAGGGGCATCCTCGCTCACACTCACTGATATACAGAGGCACCCTCGCTCACACACTCACTCACTGATATACAGAGGCATCCTCATTCACTGATCTCCAGAGGCATCATCGCTCATACACTCACTCACTGAGATACAGAGGCATCCTTGCTCACACACTCACTCACTGATATACAGGGGCATCCTCGCTCACACACTCACTCACTGATATACAGGGGCATCCTTGCTCACACACTCACTCACTGATATACAGGGGCATCCTCGCTCACATGCTCACTCACTGAAAAAAAGGGGCATCCTCGCTCACAAACTCACTAATATACAGAGGCATCCTCACCCCGACACTCACTCAGTGATATACAGAGGCATCCTCGCTCACACACTCACTCACTGATATACAGAGGCATCCTCGCTCACACTCACTTACTGATATACAGAGGCATCCTCGCCCACACTCACTGATATACAGAGGCATCCTCGCTGACACTCACTTTCTGATATACAGGGGCATCCTCGCCCACACACTTACTCACTGATATACAGAGGCATCTCCGCTCACATACTCACTCACTGATATTCAGGGGCATCCTCGCTCACACACTCACTCATTGATATTCAGGGGCATCCTTGCTCACACACTCACTCACTGAGAGAGAAAGGCACCCTCGCTCACACACTCACTCACACTGATATACAGAGGCATCCTCATTCACTGATCTCCAGAGGCATCATCGCTCATACACTCACTCACTGAGATACAGAGGCATCCTTGCTCACACTCACTCACTGATATACAGAGGCATCTCCGCTCACACACACTCACTGATACACAGAGGCATCCTCGCTCACACTCACTTACTGATATACAGAGGCATCTCCGCTCACACACACTCACTGATACACAGAGGCATCCTCGCTCACACACTCACTGATATACAGGGGCATCCTCGCTCACACACTCACTCACTGATATGCAGTGGCATCCTCGCTCATACTGATATACAGAGGCATCCTCGCTCAGACACTCACTCACTGATATTCAGGGGCATCCTCGCTCACACACTCACTCACTGATATACAGAGGCATCCTCGCTCAGACACTCACTGATATACAGAGGCATCCTCGCTCAGACACTCACTCATTGATATGCAGGGGCATCCTCGCTTACACACTCACTGATATACAGGGGCATCCTCGCTCACACTCTCACTGATATAAAGGGGAATCCTCGCTCACACATGCTCTGATATGCAGAGGCATCCTCTCTCACACACTCACTCAGAGTCACTCACTGATATACTGAGGCATCCTCTCTCTCACACACTCATTCAGAGTCACTCACTGATATACCGAGGCATCCTCTCTCTCTCACTCACTCCGAGTCACTCACTGATATACGGACGCATCCTCTCTACCTCTCCCACACACTCACTCACTCACTGATAGACAGAGGCACCCTCGCACACACTCTCACTCACTGATATAGAGGCATCCTCGCTCACACACTCACTCATGATATACAGAGGCATCCTCGTTCACACACTCACTGACTGATATACTGAGACATCCTCGCTCACACTCACTCACTGATCGACAGGGGCATCCTCGTTCACACACTCACTGATATACAGGGGCATCCTCGCTCACACGCACTCACTGATATACAGGGGCATCCTCGCTCACACACACTCTCACTGATATACAGAGGCATCGTCGCTCACACACTCACTCACTAATATACAGGGACATGCTCGCTCACACAATCACTCCATGATACACAGGGGCATCCTCGCTGACACTCACTGATATGCTGAGGCATCTTCGCTCACAATCACTCACTGATATACAGGGGCATCCTCGCTCACACACTCACTCACTGAAAAAACTGGGGCAACCTCGCTCGCACTCACTGATATGCTTAGGCATCTTCGCGCACAATCACTCACTGATATACAGGGGCCTCCTCGCTCACACTCACTGATATACAGTGGCATCCTCGCTCACACACTCACTCACTGATATAAAATGGCATCCTCGCTCACACACTCACTCACTGATATAAAATGGCATCCTCGCTCACACACTCACTCACTGATATAAAGGGGCATCCTCGCTCACACACTCACTGTTATATAGGGGCATCCTTGCTCACGCTGACTCATTGATACACAGGGGCATCCTCGCTCACACTCACTGATATTCGGGGGCACCTCGCTCACACAATCACTCACTGATACACAGGGGCATCCTCGCTCACACAATCACTCACTGATACACAGGGGCATCCTCGCTCACACAATCACTCACTGATACACAGGGGCATCCTCGCTCACACTCACTGATATACAGGGGCATCCTCGCTCACACACTCACTCACTGATATAAGGGGGCATCCTCGCTCACACACTCACTGATATACAGGGGCACCCTTGCTCACACTCACTCATTGATGCACAGGGGCATCCTCGCTCACACTCACTCACTGATATATAGAGGCATCCTCGCTCACACACACACAGAAAAACGGGCATCCTCGCTCACACTCACTGAGAAACAGGGGCATCCTCGCTCACACTCACTTTCTGATATGCAGGGGCATCCTCGCCCACACACTTACTCACTGATATACAGAGGCATCTCCGCTCACATACTCACTCACTGATATTCAGGGGCATCCTCGCTCACACACTCACTCATTGATATTCAGGGGCATCCTTGCTCACACACTCACTCACTGAGAGAGAGAGGCAGCCTCGCTCACACACTCACTCACACTGATATACAGAGGCATCCTCATTCACTGATCTCCAGAGGCATCATCGCTCATACACTCACTCACTGAGATACAGAGGCATCCTTGCTCACACTCACTCACTGATATACAGAGGCATCTCCGCTCACACACACTCACTGATACACAGAGGCATCCTCGCTCACACTCACTTACTGATATACAGAGGCATCTCCGCTCACACACACTCACTGATACACAGAGGCATCCTCGCTCACACACTCATTGATATACAGGGGCATCCTCGCTCACACACTCACTCACTGATATGCAGTGGCATCCTCGCTCATACTGATATACAGAGGCATCCTCGCTCAGACACTCACTCACTGATATTCAGGGGCATCCTCGCTCACACACTCACTCACTGATATACAGAGGCATCCTCGCTCAGACACTCACTGATATACAGAGGCATCCTCGCTCAGACACTCACTCATTGATATGCAGGGGCATCCTCGCTTACACACTCACTGATATACAGGGGCATCCTCGCTCACACTCTCACTGATATAAAGGGGAATCCTCGCTCACACATGCTCTGATATGCAGAGGCATCCTCTCTCACACACTCACTCAGAGTCACTCACTGATATACTGAGGCATCCTCTCTCTCACACACTCATTCAGAGTCACTCACTGATATACCGACGCATCCTCTCTCTCTCACTCACTCCGAGTCACTCACTGATATACGGACGCATCCTCTCTACCTCTCCTACACACTCACTCACTCACTGATATACAGGGGCATCCTCGCTCACACTTACTGACTGATATGCAGAGGCGCCCTCGCTCACACACTCACTCATTGATATTCAGGGGCATCCTCGCTCACATGCTCACTCACTGATACACAGAGGCATCCTCGCTCACACGCTCACTCACTGATATAAAGGGGCATCCTCGCTCTCACAATCACTCATGATATACAGGGGCATCCTCGCTCACACTCACTGATATGCAGAGGCATTCTTGCTCACACTCACTCACTGATTTTCATAGTCATAGAGTCATAGAGTTATACAGCACGGATAGAGGCCCTTCGGCCCACCGTGTCCGCGCCGGCCATCAAGCCCAGTCTAATCTAATCCCATATTCCAGCATTTGGTCCGTAGCCTTGTATGCTATGGCATTTCAAGTGCTCATCCAAATGCTTCTTGAATGTTGTGAGGGTTCCTGCCTCCACAACCCTCTCAGGCAGTGAGTTCCAGACTCCAACCACCCTCTGGGTGAAAAAGTTCTTTCTCAAATCCCCTCTTAACCTCCCGCCTTTTACCTTGAATCTATGCCCCCTTGTTATAGAACCCTCAACGAAGGGAAAAAGCTCCTTCGTATCCATCCTATCTATGCCCCTCATAATTTTGTACACCTCAATCATGTCCCCCCTCAGCCTCCTCTGCTCCACGGAAAACAAACCCAATCTTCCCAGTCTCTCTTCATAGCTGAAGCGCTCCAGCCCTGGTAACATCCTGGTGAATCTCCTCTGCACCCTCTCCAAAGCGATCACATCCTTCCTGTAGTGCGGCGACCAGAACTGCACACAGTACTCCAGCTGTGGCCTAACCAGTGTTTTATACAGCTCCATCATAACCTCCTTGCTCTTATATTCTATGCCTCGGCTAATAAAGGCAAGTATCCCAAAAGCCTTCTTTACCACCTTATCTACCTGTTCCGCCGCCTTCAGGGATCTGTGAACTTGCACACCAAGATCCCTCTGACCCTCTGTCTTGCCTAGGGTCCTCCCATTCATTGTGTATTCCCTTGCCTTGTTAGTCCCTCCAAAGTGCATCACCTCGCACTTTTCTGGGTTAAATTCCATTTGCCACTGTTCCGCCCATCTGACCAACCCATCTATATCGTCCTGCAGACTGAGGCTATCCTCCTCGCTATTTACCACCCTACCAATTTTTGTATCATCAGCGAACTTACTGATCATACCTTTTACATTCATATCCAAGTCGTTAATGTAGACCACAAACAGCAAGGGCCCCAGCACAGATCCCTGTGGTACCCCACTGGCCACAGGCTTCCAGTCACAAAAACAACCTTCCACCATCACCCTCTGCCTTCTGCCACTAAGCCAGTTTTGTATCCAAAGTGCCAAGGCACCCTGGACTCCATGGGCTCGTACCTTCTTGACCAGTCTCCTGTGCGGGACTTTATCGAAGGCCTTACTGAAAGCCATGTATACCACATCCACTGCGTTACGCTCATCCACACGCCTAGTCACCCCCTCAAAAAATTCAATCAAATAAGTCAGACATGATCTTCCCTTGACAAAGCCATGTTGACGATCCCTGATTAATCCTTGCTTCTCCAAGTGGAGACTAATTTTGTCCTTCAGAATTTTTTCCAATAATTTTCCTACCACTGATGTTAGGCTCACTGGCCTGTAGTTCCCCGGTTTTTCCCTACTCCCCTTCTTGAATAATGGTACTTCAGTAGCATACTCGCTCACACTAACTCACTGATACACAGAGGCACCTTGCTCACACTCACTTACTGATATAAAGGGGCATTCTCGCTCACACTCACCCATTGATTTACAGAGCCATCCTCGTTCAGACACTCACTCACTGATATACAGGGGCATCCTCGCTCACACACTCACTCACTGATATAAAGGGGCATCCTCGCTCACACTCACCCATTGATAGACAGGGGCATCCTCGCTCACACACTCACTCACTGATATACGGGGGCATCCTCGCTCACACACTCACTCACTGATATAAAGGGGCATCCCTGCTCACACTCACTCATTGATATACAGGGGCATCCTCGCTCACACACTCACTCACTGATATACAGGGGCATCCTCGCTCACACACTCACTCACTGATATACAGGGGCATCCTCGCTCAGACACTCACTCACTGATATACAGAGGCATCCTCGCTCACACTCACTTACTGATATACAGAGGCATCCCCGCTCACACATTCACTGATATGCAGAGGCAACCTCGCTCACACACTCACTGATATAAAGGGGCATCCCTGCTCACACTCACTCATTGATATACAGGGGCATCCTCGCTCACACACTCACTCACTGATATACAGGGGCATCCTCGCTCACACACTCACTCACTGATATACAGGGGCATCCTCGCTCAGACACTCACTCACTGATATACAGAGGCATCCTCGCTCACACTCACTTACTGATATACAGAGGCATCCCCGCTCACACATTCACTGATATGCAGAGGCAACCTCGCTCACACACTCACTGATATACAGGGGCATCCTCGCTCAGACACTCACTCACTGATATAAAGGGGCATCCTCGCTCACACACTCACTCTCTGATATAAAGGGGCATCCTCGCTCTCACAATCACTCATGATATACAGGGGCATCCTCGCTCACACTCACTGATATGCAGAGGCATTCTTGCTCACACACACACTCACTGAAAAACAGGGGCATTCTCGCTCACACTCACTTACTAATATAAAGGGGCATCCTCGCTCACACACTCACTGATATACAGAGCCATCCTCGCTGACACTCACTCACTGATATACAGGGGCATCCTTGCTCACACACTCACTGATATACAGAGCCATCCTCGCTGACACTCACTCACTGATATACAGGTGCATCCTCGCTCACACTCACCCATTGATATACAGAGCCATCCTCGTTCAGACACTCACTCACTGATATAAAGGGGCATCCTTGCTCACACACTCACTCACTGATATACAGGGGCATCCTCGCTCAGACACTCACTCACTGATATACAGAGGCATCCTCGCTCACACTCACTTACTGATATACAGAGGCATCTCCGCTCACACACACTCACTGATACACAGAGGCATCCTCGCTCACACTCACTTACTGATATACAGAGGCATCTCCGCTCACACACACTCACTGATACACAGAGGCATCCTCACTCACACACTCACTGATATACAGAGGCATCCTCGCTCAGACACTCACTCACTGATATACAGAGGCCCCCTCGACCACACACTCACTCACTGATATACAGGGGCATTCTTGCTCACAAAATCACTCACTGATTTTCAGGGGCATCCTCGCTCACACTCACTGATATACAGAGGCACCCTCGCTCACACACTCACTGATATACAGAGGCACCCTCGCTCACACACTCACTGATATACAGAGGCACCCTCGCTCACACACTCACTCACTGAAAAAAAGGGGCATCCTCGCTCACAAACTCACTAATATGCAGAGGCATCCTCACCCCGACACTCACTCAGTGATATACAGAGGCATCCTCGCTCACACACTCACTCACTGATATACAGGGGCATCCTCGCTCACACACTCACTCACTGATATACAGAGGCATCCTCGCTCACACACTCACTCACTGATATACAGAGGCATCCTCGCTCACACTCACTTACTGATATACAGAGGCACCCTCGCTCACACACTCACTCACTGATATACAGAGGCATCCTCGCTCACACTCACTTACTGATATACAGAGGCATCTCCGCTCACACACTCACTCATTGATATTCAGGGGCATCCTCGCTCACACACTCACTCACTGATAAGCAGGGGCATCCTCGCTCACACTCACTCACTGATATAAAGTGGCATCCTCGCTCACACACACTCACTGATAGACAGGGGCATCCTCGCTCAGACACTCACTGATATACAGAGCCATCCTCGCTCACACACACTCACTGATATACAGAGGCATCCTCGCTCACACTCACTTCCTGATATACCGAGGCATCCCCGCTCACACATTCACTGATATGCAGAGGCAACCTCGCGCACACACTCACTCATTGATATACAGGGGCATCCTCGCTCACACACTCACTCACTGATTTCCAGGGGCATCCTCACACAGACACTCACTCACTGATATGAAGTGGCATCCTCGCTCACACACACTCACTGATATACAGGGGCATCCTCGTTCACACACACTCACTCTCTGATACACAGAGGCATCCTCGCTCACACACACTCACTGATAGACAGGGGCATCCTCGCTCACACTCACTTTCTGATATACAGAGGCATCCTCGCTCACACACACTCACTTACTGATATACAGAGGCATCCTCGCTCACACACTCACTGATATACAGGGGCATCCTCGCTCACACACTCACTGATATACAGGGGCATCCTCGCTCACACTCACTCACTGACATACAGGGGCATCCTCGCTCACACACTCACTGATATACAGGGGCATCCTCGCTCACACACTCACTGATATACAGGGGCATCCTCGCTCACATTCACTCACTGATATACAGGGGAATCCTCGCTCACATACTCTCTGATACACAGAGGCATCCTCGCTCATACACACTCACTGATAGACAGGGGCATCCTCGCTCAGACACTCACTCACTGATTTTCAGGGGCATCCTCTCTCACACACTCACTCACTGATATACACGGGCCTCCTCTTTCACACTCAGTCACTGATATACAGAGGCATTCCCACTTGCACACTCACTCACTGATATATAGAGGCATTCCTGCTTGCACGCTCACTCACTGATATACAGAGGCATTGTCACTCACACACACTCACTGATGTACGGAGGCATCCTTGCTCACACTCACTCACTAATTTTCCGAGGCATCCTCGCTCTATATGTATCTAACCCGTGCTGTACCTGCACTGGGAATGTTTGATGGGACAGTGTAGAGGGAGCTTTACTCTGTATCTCACCCTGTACCTGCCCTGGAAGAGTTTGATGGGATAGTGTAGAGGGAGCTTTACTCTGTATCTAACCCTGTACCTGCCCTGTTGGTATTTGATGGGACAGTGTGGAGGGTTCTTTACTCTGTCACCCGTGCTGTACCTGCGCTGGGAATTTTTGATGGGTCAGTGTTGACTGATCTTTACTCTGTATCTAATCCGTGCCTTACCTGTCCTAGGTGTGTTTGATGGGACAGTGTAGAGGGAGATTTACTCTGTATCTAACCCGTGCTGTATCTACCCTGTGAGTGTTTGGTGTGACAGTGTAGAGGGAGCTTTCGTCTCTATCTAACCCGTGCTGTACCAGTCCTGGAAGTGTTTGATGGCACAAGTGCAAAGAGAACTTTACTCTGCCATGTCCTGTACAGTATCAGTCTGTGATGGAGCAGAGCCCTGCTCTTTCGTAGAAATCATTCTTTCGATGAGCCACTGAGCCCCTAAAGCAGCCTCTGAGACCAAAAGTCTGATTTCCATCCCACAGTTCCAGCAATTTGCGAGGGCTGGGCCACGTTAACACCAGCTTTCTGTTCCTGGTCTGGAGCTGAGGTGTGTATTGTCCCAGACACAGGGACCAGGTGGTGAGCTGCTGGCTCTGGTTCTGGGATCATTCCCTGCTGCTCTGTTCTCACCTCTTCACTGGGTCTCAGATTATTCCAGCCCTCTTCCTGATCAAAGAGAATCGCCAGTCTGACCAGGGAGATTTGCAATTGTTTTTGTTATTCATTCATGGGCTGTGGGCGTCGCTGGCTCGCGTTCGTTCGGTCTGTCGGTCGGTCAGCCATACATCAGCTGTTGTCTCCGTAATAACGCATACATACGTACAGAGACGCTGGAAAAACCTGCATTGCATTTCCACTATCTCTCCACGGAGATGCACCGTTCCCAGAGACACTGCAATACTGGGTCGATGCGTGGAGTGGACGGAGCAAGCCCGACTCCATCTCCCTGTTCCAAAATCAATTTAATATATGGTCCCCAGATAGGGGACGTATCAAGGCCAGCATTTTTTGCCCATCCCTAATTGCCCTTGAGAAGGTAGTGGTGAGCCGCCTTCTTGAACCGCTGCACTCCGCATGGTGAAGATTCTCCCACAGTGCTGTTAGGAAGGGAGTTCCAGAATTTTGACCCAGCAACGATGAAGGAATGGCGATATATTTCCAAGTCAGGGTGGTGTGTGACTTGGAGGGAAACGTGCAGGTGGTGGTTTTCCCATGCGTCTGCTGCCCTTGACCTTCGAGGTGGTAGAGGTGCTGTCGAAGAAGCCTTGGCGAGTTGCTGCAGTGCATCTTGTAGATGGTACACACTGCAGCCACAGTGCGCCGGTGGTGGAGGGAGTTAATGTTTAGGGTGGTGGGTGGGCTGCTTTTTCCTGGATGGTGTCGAGCTTCTTGAGTGTTTTTTTTCGACCGTCTGATTGGGGAAGTGCCTGATCGAGTCCACTCTTTCCTTTCCCTGCAGGACTCTGAGAACGTTTCATGTCGACCACTGTCTGATGGCCTTGTGTTCGAAGGGGTTCCTCTTCCCTCTCCCCTCGATCTTCCACCTCCCCCCCGATCTTCCCCCCTCGATCTTCCCCTCTCCCCCCCCGATCTTCCACTCTCCCCCCCTGATCTTCCACTCTCCCCCCCTGATCTTCCACTCTCCCCCCCCCAGATCTTCCACTCTCCGCCCCCCCCGATCTTCCACTCTCCCCCCCGATCTTCCCGTCTCCCCGCCCTGATCTTCCCCTCTCCCCTCCGATCTTCCTCCTCCCCCCGGATCTTCCCCCTTCCCCCCCCCGATCTTCCACTCTTCGCCCGCCCGATCTTCCACTCTCCCCCCCCGATCTTCCACTCTCCCCCCTGATCTTCCACTCTCCCCCCTGATCTTCCACTCTCCCCCCCAATCTTCCCCTCTCCCCTCCGATCTTCCCCTGTCCCCTCCGAACTTCCACTCTCCACCCGATCTTCCCCCCTCCCCCCCGATCTTCCCCCCTCGATCTTCCCCTCTCCCCCCCCCGATCTTCCACTCTCCCCCCGCAGATCTTCCACTCTCCGCCCCCCCCGATCTTCCACTCTCCCCCCCGATCTTCCACTCTCCCCCCCCGATCTTCCCGTCTCCCCGCCCTGATCTTCCCCTCTCCCCTCCGATCTTCCCCACTCCCCCCGATCTTCCCCCTCTCCCCGATCTTCCCCCTTCCCCCCTCGATCTTCCCCTCTCCTCCCCCCCGATCTTCCACTCTCCCCCCCCTGATCTTCCACTCTTCCCCCCCCGATCTTCCACTCTCTGCCCCCCCGATCTTCCACTCTCCCCCCCCCCCCCGATCTTCCACTCTCCCCCCTGATCTTCCACTCTCCCCCCGATCTTCCCCTCTCCCCTCCGATCTTCCCCTGTCCCCTCCGATCTTCCACTCTCCACCCGATCTTCCCCCCTCCCCCCGATCTTCCCCCCTCCCCCCGATCTGCCCCCCTCCCCCGATCTTCCCACCCTCCCCCCCGACCTTCCCCCCTCCCCCCGATCTTCCCCCTCCCCCCCGATCTTCCCCCTCCCCCGATTTCCCCCCCGATCTTCCCCCTCCCCCCCGATCTTCCCCCTCCCCCCCGATCTTCCCCCCTCCCCCCCCGATCTTCCACTCTCCCCTCCGACCTTGCCCCCTCCTCCCCGATCTTCCACTCTTCCCCCCCCCCCGATCTTCCCCTCTTCCCCCCCCCCCCGATCTTCCACGCTCCACGCCCGATCTTCCGTTCCAGCACCGGATAACGTCTCGCTCTATCTCTTTCTCTCCACCCCCACCCTCGGGTTGCAGCTCCTGTCAATCAGGCTGGCTGCCGGGCGCAAAACCCGGAGAGCACGTTAATCACCATCAATTACATTGCGATCGTGGTGTTCGGAAATGGCAAGGTTTGTTTGTTCGGGTTTGCCACACGCACCTTCACCCCCCCTCCCCCCCGCTGCCAACCCGCCACCATTTCAAAATTGAGCCCTTGATGTTTGTGTACTGGGGCTCTACACACATCCTGAGGCAGCCACACACAAAGGTGACCATCAGGATCAGAGCGGCGTTGGGGACGCTCTTCCCCCTTTTGTCTGTGGGCCTGTCCATGGTGGCCCTACAGACGTGTTCTACCTTGGTCCTCCAAACAAAGTGGAAGATAGCTCGGGTGACTGTGACAGCGGAACTGTGGGGAATGGGCCAGACCCTGGCCACGTAGAGCAACACCGCGAGTACCTCACACCTTATCACTATGGGGAAGAGGGATCGCCCCACCCACATACCAAGCTTCTGTTTGGCCGCTCCTCCTAGTTCTTGGTGCAGACCAGGGGCCCCCCGAACCAGATCCCCAGCACCTTCAGGTAGTCGGACCTGACGGTGAAGGGGACAAAGGATCAGGTCTCCCACCTGCTAATGAACATAGCCTCACTCTTACTTTGGTTCACTCTGGACCCCTGAGGCCAGCACGAAACGGTCGCAAATGCCCATCAGTGTGTGGACCGAGTGCTGATCGGAGCAGAAGACGGTGAAGTCATCCATGTATGAGGAGGCCTTAAACTGAGGGCCTTAAACTGAGAGCCTCCTCCGCCTGGGATCGTCATCTCCCTGATACCTGCGTCCTTCCTGATGGACGTGGCAAACAGCTCGATACAACATACGAACAAGACCGTGGAGAGAGGATGCCTTGCCTGACTCCAGATCTGTTCGGAAAGCTCTCTGACTCCCACCCGTTGACTAGCACTGCGCCACGTCAAGCAATCGGATCCAATTGCGGATTCCCTCCCGAAAACCTGTTTTGGAGAGCACGTCCATCATGTATGTGTGGGATATTCTGTCAAAGGCCTTCTCCTGGTCCAGGCTGATGAGGCAGGTGTTCACCCCCCTGTCCTGCACATAGGCGATCGTGTGCCTGAGCATCGCAAGGCTATCAGAGATCTTCCTGCCGGGTACAGTACAGGTCTGATCCGGGTGAATCACTCGCTCCAGAGCAGACTTGAACCTGTTGGCGATGGCCGTAGACAGAATCTTGTCGTCGACATTCAGCAAGGAAATGGGTCGCCAATTTCTAATTTCTTCCCTCTCTCCTTTCCACTTGTAGATGAGGTCGATGATGCCTTTCCTCATGGACTCTGACATGCCCCAGTAAGTCTGGGCCTCTCCAACCCTGCAGAGCCGAGTGCAACTCGACCAGTAGGCCATCGCTTCTGGGAGTTTTACTCTTCTCGAAGGACTGGTCGGCCTTTGTCAGCTCATCCAAGATCAATGGCCGATCCATGCTCTCCCGCTCGCTGTCCTCTATCGCTGTCTTGATAGAGGACAGGAAGGACTGGGAAGCCGTGCTGTCCGTGGGCTTCCAGTCGTACAGCCTGGCATAAAAGGATTTGCTGATCCTCAGTATGTTAGCCTGCGAGGACGTCACCAAGCTGTCTTCCTCCTTCAGGCTGCTGATCACAGAGGTCTGTGCAGTTTCTGGAAAAAGAAGCCCGAGCATTTCTCGCCCAGCTCCACAGAGCAGACTCTGGACTGGAAGATGATCTTTGAGGCCTTGGAGGCGAAGAGCGAGGCTTGCTGGCCCTTCACCTCTCGGAGTTCGTTCCTGACATCAACCCCCCTGACATCGACCCCTATCGACTGTAGCTGGAGCAGATCCTGTATGCTTTTCTAGAGTTGTGACACTTCCCTGCGTGTCTCTCTCTCACCTTCTAAACACCATTGAGGTTGAAGAGCCTCTTTATTTTGGCCTTGATGGCTTCCCACCAGTGGCACCATGGAGTCAAAGAGGGGGTTTCACAGTGTGTAATTGCTCTTTAGTTCCTCAGGTGGTGGAAAGGGGGATTTAGGGCTGAGCAGCTCATTTTCGGCCGACACGGATATGGAGTGGCCTCCTTCTGTGTCATAAATTTTCTACCGAACAGCGCTTTATTTTTAAGAACTGTGCAGCCGAATATGACCACGACTTAGCTGTTACTGAAATGTGAGGAATTAAGAAAAAGACACACCACACTACGAAACTCTTCTCTATTTTTAGTCATAAACCAGGGGAGAGCACGAAAGCAATCCCCCACTACCACAAATTTTGCAGTCGAGTATCCCGCATTTAGGGGCATCGCAGGCGTCAGTACACCCAGAGTGCAATGGACTAGCCTCGTCCTGGGAGAACCTCCTTTTTTTATATTTCAAAAATATACTTTATTCATAAAATTTGTAAAGGTAAACAGTACAATCCAACTATCACAATACAACTACAGGTCATACATGATAAATACAGTTCATGACACTCCAGGGTGCCTCATTGCACTTGCAATCAGTACAGATTACAGTTACATTCCATCAATTACAGTCATTACACATTCATTAGGAGGAGTTTTTTTTGGTTTCCAGTCCCTTGGCGTACAATGGTGAGAGCGTCCTTTCCCCATCGAGCTTTTGCGGCGGCTGCAGTCCTGGCAGCACCCAGTCCTGGAAATGCTTTAATATCTAAGGTTCACTAGGTATTTTACAGAAAAACGACAAGCACCACTATTAATCAGCCAGCAAATCCTTCGCGCTGATCGCTCAGATAGACAGTGATTCGAGATTGGAAGTTACTCAATTAACTGAACACTCTAATGCACACATTATTTCTGATGTGGCGATGCCGGTGATGGACTGGGGTTGACAATTGTAAACAATTTTACAACACCAAGTTATAGTCCAGCAATTTTATTTTAAATTCACAAGCTTTCGGAGGCTACCTCCTTCCTCAGGTGAACATCGTTCCACATCGTTCACCTGAGGAAGGAGGTAGCCTCCGAAAGCTTGTGAATTTAAAATAAAATTGCTTCACATTATTTCTATCTTGAGTCATAAACCAGGGGAGAGCACGAACACAGTCCCCCACTACCACAAATTTTGCAGTCAAGTATCCCGCATTTGGGGACATCGCAGGTGCAATAGGCGAGCCTCGTCCTGGGAGAACCTTCTTCGTGATCAAAGTCTCTCCCTGCAGGTAAGTATGGTCCAATAGTATTGCAAATTTCCATCCAACGGCAGTCAACACTCTAACATTAGGGCAAGAAAGAATTTTAAACCTTCATTTTCCATTTTTATAAGGAATATTTACTGGAGATGTAAAAATCATTGTTTTTCCATCATTTCTTTGGTTAAATATGATTGTTTTTGAAGATTCAACTGCATTCGCTGCCTCATTTGCATTTCACCCATAAAAGGAAAGAGCACCCCCCCCCCCCCATTCGCCGGATGGAACGGAGCATTCCTGAATGGTTCTGCCCATTTACAGCTCATCTCTTGTTTCTTTCCTTGTCCCACTCCCGCCCTCCTTGCCTTGAATCATCATCATCATCCCTTTTCTCATTTAATCACTCCTGCCCTCCCACTCAATGATGTTGTGGAGATGCCGGTGATGGACTGGGGTTGACAATTGTAAACAATTTTACAACACCAAGTTATAGTCCAACGATTTTTATTTGAAATCTACAAGCTTTCGGAGGCTTCCTCCTTCCTCAGGTAATGATGTGGAGATGCTGGTGATGGACTGGGGTGGACAAATGTAAGGAGTCTTACAACACCAGGTTATAGTCCAACAGCTTCATTTGGAATCACAAGCTTTCGGAGCTTTCCTCCTTCGTCAGGTCTCAGACCTTTCCTTTTGTTCTTTCCTCCCCCATTTTGCCTGGCTCTGAAGTTGCTTAAAAACTGTTAAATCTTTTAACTTCTTCCAGTTCTGACGAAATGTCATTGACCTCAAACGTTAACCCTGTTTTTTTTCAAAAAATATACTTTATTCATAAAATTTGCAGCAATACATACAATACAGTTGTCATATCACATTCCAAACGTACACAATACAGATTATACATTTTGCAGGTGACATCAAGTACTAGAACACATTGTACATAATTACAGTTTACAACAGTCTAGGGTGCCTCATTGCATTACACTCAATACAGGTGATTCATTACAGATTCATTACAGGGTACATTACATCAATTTGAATTTTACATTCTGCCTGAGGGTTTTTTTTAAGGGCATAAGAAATAGGAGCAGGAGTAGGCCACACGGCCCCTCGAGCCTGCTCCACCATTCAATGGCTGAACTTCTACATCAATTCCACTTTCCTGCCCGATCCCCATATCCCTTGATTCCCTTGGTGTCCACAGATGCTGGTTAACTGAATATTTCCAGTATTTTCTGTTTTTATTCCTGAAGCTGAACTCACGGTTACTGTGCATATGCATAATTTTTTATATTTCAAAAATGTACTTTATTCATAAAATTTGTAAAGGTACATACAGTACAATCCAAATAATACAATTACAGATCATAAATGATAAACACAGTTTATGACACTCTAGGGTGCCTCATTGCACTTGTAATCATTGCAGATTACGGTTACATTACATCACCATCTTTTGCTCGGATCAGCTGTCGGTCCGCAGACTGATGAGCATCTGCGACCAGTTCGAACTGGCCTCAGGGGCCAGGGTAAATCGTACCAAGAGCGAGGCCATGTTCTTTGGGAACTGGACCGACCGATCCTTTATCCCCTTCACCGTCAGGTCGGATTACCTGAAGGTGCTGGGGATCTGGTTCGGGGGGGCCGGGGCGTGCACCAAAAACTGGGAGGAGCGTATTGCCAAGGTCAAGCTGAAACTGGGACCGTGGGATCGACAGTCTCCCGAGCCATCTTCCACTTTATCTGGAGATCAAAAATGGACCGTCTCCGTGTACAGATCTCCAGAGAAAGGGGGGAAAGGCGTGCCCAACGTGGCCCTCATCCTGATGGCCACCTTTGTGTGCGGCTGCATCAAGCTGTGCGTAGACCCTCGGTACGCAAACACAAAGTGTCACTACGTGCTACCACAGAATGCTCCACCTGTCCTTCGTGGAAAAGTTTGTGCAGAAAAACAAGTAGTCCGCACGCAATGTCCTCAAGACCATGCGGGAAAAGGAGATGGTGGATCCTGTCGGTTGGTTCCCCGAGCAGACTGCCAATGTCATTTGGAAGAACGCCTCATCGCCAGAGCTGTCAAACAAGCACCAAGACCTAGCTTGGCTGGTGGTGAGAAGGGCCCTTCCCGTCAGATCCTTCATGCACTCCCGGAGTCTCAGCGCCACCGCGCGCTGTCCCCGAGGAGGCTGCGGTGGAGACAAGACCGTCATCCATCTCCTTCTGGAATGTGCCTTTGCAAAGAAGGTCTGGAGAGCGATGCAGTGGTATCATTACGGTCATTACACATTCATCCTGAGGGGTTTTTTGGGCTCCAGCCCCTCGGTATACAATGCCAGGAGGGCCCTAAACTGTGGCCTTTCCCCATTTAGCCTTTGCAGCCGCTGCACCAAGCTTCAGTGCGTCCCATAGCATCTAGCCCTGGAAATGCTTTAATAACTAAGGGCAGTTATTAATGGGCTAAAAAAGGGTGTAAGGTAAACCCAGCAACTACAGTTTAATCTCGGTGATGGGGAATCTTATAGAAACGATAATCCGGGACAAAATTAACAGTCACTTGGACGAGTGTGGATTAATAAAGGAAAGCCAGCACGGATTTGTTTAAGGCAAATCATGTTTAACTAACTTCATTGAGTTTTTTGATGAGGTAACAGAGAGGTTTGATGAGGGCAATGCGGTTGATGTGTATATGGATTTTCAAAAGGCATTTGATAAAGTACCATATAATAGGCTTGTCAGCACAATTGAAGTCCATGGAAGGTGAGGTGAGAGTGACTGCCCTTGACACCAAGGCAGCATTTGACCGAGTGTGGCACCAAGGAGCCCTAGTAAAATTGAAGTCAATGGGAATCAGGGGGAAAACTCTCCAGTGGCTGGAGTCATACCTAGCACAAAGGAAGATGGTAGTGGTTGTTGGAGGCCCATCATCTCAGCCCCAGGCCATTGCTGCAGGAGTTCCTCAGGGCAGTGTCCCAGGCCCAACCATCCTCAACTGCTTCATCAATGACCTTCCCTCCATCATAAGTTCAGAAATTGGGATGTTCGCTGATGATTTAACAGTTCCATTCGCAAATCCTCAGATAATGAAGCAGTCCGTGCCCGCATGAATCAAGACCTGGACAACCAATCCAGGCTTGGGCTGATAAGTGGCAAGTCACATTCGCGTCAGACAAGTGCCAGGCAATGACCATCTCCAACAAGAGAGAGTCTAACCACCTCCCCTTGACATCGAACAACATTACCATTGCCGAATCCCCCACCATCAATATCCTGGGGGTCACCATTGACCAGAAACTTAACTGGACCAGCCACATAAATACGATGGCGACAAGAGCAGGTCAGAGGCTGGGTATTCTGCAGCAAGTGACTCACCTCCAGACTCCCCAGAGCCTTTCCACCATCTACAAGGCACAAGTCAGGAGTGTGATGGAATACTCTCCACTTGCCTGGATGAGTGCAGCTCCAACAACACTCAAGGAGTTCGACACCATCCAGGACAAAGCAGCCCGCTTGATTGGCACCCCATCCACCACCCTAAACATTCACTCCCTTCAGCACCGGCGCACCATGGCTTCAGTGTGCACCATCCACAGGAATGCACTGCAGCCAAGGCTTCTTCGACAGCACCTCCCAAACCCACGACCTCTACCACCTAGAAGGACAAGGGCAGCAGGCACATGGGAACAACACCACCTGCACGTTCCCCTCCAAGTCACACACCATCCCGACTTGGAAATATATCGCCGTTCCTTCATCGTCGCTGGGTCAAAATCCTGGAACTCCCTTCCTAACAGGACTGTGGGAGAACCTTCACCAGACGGACTGCATCGGTTCAAGAAGGCGGCTCACCACCACCTTCTCAAGGGCAATTAGGGATGGGCAATAAATGCTGGCCTCACCAGCAACGCCCACATCCCATGAATGAATAATAAAAAAGGGGCAGTAGCAGCATGGATACAAAATTGGCTAAATGACAGGAAACATAGTGGTGAGCAATTGCTTTTCGGACTGGAGGAAGGTATACAGTGGTGTTTAAAATATATATCAGTGGTGTTCATTAATATATATCAAGAAAGGCATTGCTTTTCTTGATATATATTAATGACTTGGACTTGGGTGCACAGTGCACAATTTCAAAATTTGCAGATGACACAAAACTTGGAAGCGGAGTAAAGAGTGCGGAGGATAGTGAGAGACTTCAAGAGGATATAGACAGGCTGGAGGAATGGGCGGACATGTGGCAGATGAAATTTAATGCAGAGAAGTGCAAAGTGATGTCTTTTGGAACAATGCAGACAGGCAATATCTTCTCCGAGGGAGGACGGCGATGGATGGGGACCGGTTGATCCTCTCCAGGGGGAGGATGACGGTGGATTGAGATGATGGCGGTGGATGAGGACCGGTTGATCCTCTCCAGGGGGAGGATGACGGTGGATTGAGATGATGGCGGTGGATGAGGACCGCCAGGCCCCTGGACTCTCCCATCAGTCAGCTCGCGGCCCCAGCCCTCAACATGCGTCACACTCGCGCCGTTGCCAGTTTACTGTAACGTCACACCCACTCCCAGCCCGCACTGTGGCGGTTTAACGGCCGCGCAGTTTTAAAATCAGCAGCCACGTGATCCCCCGCCCCTCGTTCCGTCAATCGAGCTTGGGGCGGGCGCCGAGCCCCGATTGGTGAGCGGGGATGTCAATCAGCGGGTTATGACCCAATGGCAGGGCTGGACTCTGGGAGGGGGCGTTAATTGATGCCGAATGTCAACAGTGCGCAGACCCCGACCCTCGAATGCCCGGATGGAGCAGGGTCGGCGGAGAAGAAGGCGGTTTGGAGGGAAGATGGCGGTGGAGGCGGAGCGGGTGAAATGGAGAGAGTGAGTGAGTGAGCGGTATTGGGGGCCGCTCCGATGGAGAGAGGCTGTATTCCCCGCCCCCGCCAACGGACCGGCATGGGGGGGGGGGAATGGAAACTCAGAGACAGAAGCGAACGGTTCCTGTTTGTGGGAACTCAGTCGCAATCTTTGGGTCGATACGAGGAAGAGGTTTCTGATCCTTTGCCCCGAGACACCACTTGCAATGTGTGATCCAACCTGTGATCTGGACACGTGTCTTCTGGCAATTTAACTTGTTCAATCCCAGTCTGTGTAGGATTTTACAAGTTGTTGATGGTTAAAGGTCAGGTTTCATCATCCTGCCGCTTGTCCCCATCACAAAATACGCATGGATGCTCAGTCACTCACTGATATACAGAGGCATCCTCTCTCTCACACTCACTGATATACAGAGGCATCCTCTCTCTCACACTCACTCACTCACTGATATACAGAGGCGTCCTCTCTCACTCACTCACTGATATCCAGAGGCATCCTCTCTCACACACACTCACTGATATCCAGAGGCATCCTCACTCTCACACTCACTGATATACAGAGGCATCCTCTCTCACTCACTCACTGATATCCAGAGGCATCCTCTCTCACTCACTCACTGATATCCAGAGGCATCCTCTCTCACTCACACACTCACTGATATACAGAGGCATCCTCTCTCACTCACTCACTGATATCCAGAGGCATCCTCTCTCACTCACACACTCACTGATATACAGAGGCATCCTCTCTCACTCACTCACTGATATACAGGGGCATCCTCTCTCACTCACTCACTGATATCCAGAGGCATCCTCTCTCACTCACTCACTGATATCCAGAGGCATCCTCTCTCACACACACTCACTGATATCCAGAGGCATCCTCACTCTCACACTCACTGATATACAGAGGCATCCTCTCTCACTCACTCACTGATATCCAGAGGCATCCTCTCTCACTCACACACTCACTGATATACAGAGGCATCCTCTCTCACTCACACACTCACTGATACACAGAGGCATCCTCTCTCACTCACTCACTGATATCCAGAGGCATCCTCTCTCACTCACACACTCACTGATATCCAGAGGCATCCTCTCTCTCACTCACACACTCACTGATATACAGAGGCATCCTCTCTCACTCACTCACTGATATCCAGAGGCATCCTCTCTCACTCACACACTCACTGATATACAGAGGCATCCTCTCTCACTCACTCACTGATATCCAGAGGCATCCTCTCTCTCACACACTCACTGATATACAGAGGCATCCTCTCTCACACACTCACTGATATACAGAGGCATCCTCTCTCACACACTCACTGAAATACAGAGGCATCCTCTTTCAAACACTCACTGAAATACAGAGGCATCCTCTCTCTCACACTCACTGATATACAGGGGCATCCTCTCTCACACACTCACTGAAATACAGAGGCATCCTCTCTCTCACACTCACTGATATACAGAGGCATCCTCTCTCACACACTCACTGATATACAGAGGCATCCTCTCTCACACACTCACTGAAATACAGAGGCATCCTCTCTCACACACTCACTGAAATACAGGGGCATCCTCTCTCTCACTCACTCACTGATAGACAGGGGCATCCTCTCTCACACACTCACTGAAATACAGGGGCATCCTCTCTCTCACTCACTCACTGATATACAGGGGCATCCTCTCTCTCACACACTCACTGATATACAGGGGCATCCTCTCTCTCACACTCACTGAAATACAGAGGCATCCTCTCTCACACACTCACTGATATACAGAGGCATCCTCTCCCTCACACTCACTGAAATACAGAGGCATCCTCTCTCTCACACACTCACTGATATACAGGGGCATCCTCTCTCTCACACACTCACTGATATACAGAGGCATCCTCTCTCTCACACTCACTGATATACAGAGGCATCCTCTCCCTCACACTCACTGATATACAGAGGCATCCTCTCTCTCACACACTCACTGATATACAGGGGCATCCTCTCACACACTCACTGATATACAGAGGCATCCTCTCTCACACACTCACTGAAATACAGAGGCATCCTCTCTCACACACTCACTGAAATACAGAGGCATCCTCTCTCACACACTCACTGATATACAGGGGCATCCTCTCACACACTCACTGAAATACAGAGGCATCCTCTCTCACACACTCACTGATACACAGGGGCATCCTCTCTCTCACACTCACGGAAATACAGAGGCATCCTCTCTCACACACTCACTGAAATACAGAGGCATCCTCTCTCAAACACTCACTGAAATACAGAGGCATCCTCTCTCTCACACACTTACTGATATACAGGGGCATCCTCTCTCTCACACTCACTGAAATACAGAGGCATCCTCTCTCTCACACTCACTGAAATACAGAGGCATCCTCTCTCACACACTCACTGATATACAGAGGCATCCTCTCCCTCACACTCACTGATATACAGAGGCATCCTCTCTCTCACACACTCACTGATATACAGAGGCATCCTCTCTCTCACACACTCACTGATATACAGAGGCATCCTCTCTCTCACACACTCACTGATACACAGAGGCATCCTCTCTCTCACACACTCACTGATATACAGGGGCATCCTCTCTCTCACACACTCACTGACACACAGAGGCATCCTCTCTCACACACTCACTGATAGACAGAGGCATCCTCTCTCTCACACACTCACTGATATACAGAGGCATCCTCTCTCTCACACACTCACTGATATACAGAGGCATCCTCTCTCTCACACTCACTGATATACAGAGGCATCCTCTCTCTCACACACTCACTGATATGCAGGGGCATCCTCTCTCTCACACACTCACTGATATACAGAGGCATCCTCTCTCACACACTCACTGATATACAGAGGCATCCTCTCTCTCTCACACACTCACTGATATACAGGGGCATCCTCTCTCTCACACTCACTGATATACAGGGGCATCCTCTCTCTCACACTCACTGAAATACAGAGGCATCCTCTCTCACACACTCACTGATCTACAGAGGCATCCTCTCCCTCACACTCACTGATATACAGAGGCATCCTCTCTCTCACACACTCACTGACATACAGAGGCATCCTCTCTCTCACACACTCACTGATATACAGAGGCATCCTCTCTCTCACACTCACTGATATACAGAGGCATCCTCTCTCTCACACACTCACTGAAATACAGGGGCATCCTCTCTCTCACACACTCACTGATATACAGAGGCATCCTCTCTCACACACTCACTGATATACAGAGGCATCCTCTCTCTCTCACACACTCACTGATATACAGGGGCATCCTCTCTCTCACACTCACTGAAATACAGAGGCATCCTCTCTCACACACTCACTGATATACAGGGGCATCCTCTCTCACACACTCACTGAAATACAGAGGCATCCTCTCTCACACACTCACTGATATACAGGGGCATCCTCTCTCTCACACACTCACTGATATACAGGGGCATCCTCTCTCTCACACACTCACTGAAATACAGAGGCATCCTCTCTCACACACTCACTGAAATACAGAGGCATCCTCTCTCACACACTCACTGATATACAGGGGCATCCTCTCTCTCACACTCACTGATATGCAGAGGCATCCTCTCTCACACACTCACTGATATACAGAGGCATCCTCTCTCTCACACACTCACTGATATACAGAGGCATCCTCTCTCTCACACTCACTGATATACAGAGGCATCCTCTCTCACACACTCACTGATATACAGAGGCATCCTCTCTCTCACACTCACTGATATCCAGAGGCATCCTCTCTCACACACTCACTGATATACAGAGGCACCCTCTCTCTCACACACTCACTGAGTTCAGAGGCATCCTCTCTCACTCACACACTCACTGAGATCAGAGGCATCCTCTCACACACTCACTGATATACAGAGGCATCCTCTCTCACACACTCACTGAAATACAGAGGCATCCTCTCTCACACACTCACTGAAATACAGAGGCATCCTCTCTCTCACACACTCACTGATGTACAGAGGCATCCTCTCTCTCACACTCACTGATATACAGAGGCATCCTCTCTCTCACACACTCACTGATATACAGGGGCATCCTCTCTCTCACACACTCACTGAAATACAGAGGCATCCTCTTTCACACACTCACTGATATACAGGGGCATCCTCTCTCTCACACTCACTGAAAGACAGAGGCATCCTCTCTCACACACTCACTGAAATACAGAGGCATCCTCTCCCTCACACTCACTGAAATACAGAGGCATCCTCTCTCACACACTCACTGAAATACAGAGGCATCCTCTCTCACACACTCACTGATATACAGGGGCATCCTCTCTCTCACACACTCACTGAAATACAGAGGCATCCTCTCTCACACACTCACTGATATACAGAGGCATCCTCTCCCTCACACACTCACTGATATACAGGGGCATCCTCTCTCTCACACTCACTGATATCCAGAGGCATCCTCTCTCTCACACACTCACTGATATACAGAGGCATCCTCTCTCACACACTCACTGATATACAGAGGCATCCTCTCTCTCACACACTCACTGATATACAGAGGCATCCTCTCTCTCACACACTCACTGATATACAGGGGCATCCTCTCTCTCACACTCACTGAAATACAGAGGCATCCTCTCTCACACACTCACTGATATACAGGGGCATCCTCTCTCACACACTCACTGAAATACAGAGGCATCCTCTCTCACACACTCACTGATATACAGGGGCATCCTCTCTCTCACACACTCACTGAAATACAGAGGCATCCTCTCTCACACACTCACTGAAATACAGAGGCATCCTCTCTCACACACTCACTGATATACAGAGGCATCCTCTCTCTCACACTCACTGATATACAGAGGCATCCTCTCTCTCACACACTCACTGATATACAGAGGCATCCTCTCTCTCACACTCACTGATATACAGAGGCATCCTCTCTCTCACACTCACTGATACACAGAGGCATTCTCGCTCACACACACTCACTGATATACAGGGGCATCCTCTCTCACACTCACTGATATACAGAGGCATCCTCTCTCACACACTCACTGATATACAGAGGCATCCTCTCTCTCACACACTCACTGATATACAGAGGCATCCTCTCTCTCACACTCACTGATATACAGAGGCATCCTCTCTCACACACTCACTGATATACAGAGGCATCCTCTCTCTCACACTCACTGATGTCCAGAGGCATCCTCTCTCACACACTCACTGATATACAGAGGCATCCTCTCTCACACACTCACTGATATACAGAGGCATCCTCTCTCTCACACACTCACTGATATACAGAGGCATCCTCTCTCTCACACTCACTGATATACAGAGGCATCCTCTCTCTCACACACTCACTGATATACAGAGGCATCCTCTCTCACACACACTCACTGATGTACAGAGGCACCCTCTCTCTCACACACTCACTGAGATCAGAGGCATCCTTTTTCACTCACACACTCACTGAGATCAGAGGCATCCTCTCACACACTCACTGATATACAGAGGCATCCTCTCTCACACACTCACTGAAATACAGAGGCATCCTCTCTCACACACTCACTGAAATACAGAGGCATCCTCTCTCACACACTCACTGATATACAGGGGCATCCTCTCTCTCACACTCACTGAAAGACAGAGGCATCCTCTCTCACACACTCACTGAAATACAGAGGCATCCTCTCCCTCACACTCACTGAAATACAGAGGCATCCTCTCTCACACACTCACTGAAAGACAGAGGCATCCTCTCTCACACACTCACTGATATACAGGGGCATCCTCTCTCTCACACTCACTGAAATACAGAGGCATCCTCTCTCACACACTCACTGATATACAGGGGCATCCTCTCTCTCACACTCACTGAAATACAGAGGCATCCTCTCTCACACACTCACTGATATACAGAGGCATCCTCTCCCTCACACTCACTGATATACAGAGGCATCCTCTCTCTCACACACTCACTGATATACAGAGGCATCCTCTCTCTCACACACTCACTGATGGACAGAGGCATCCTCTCTCTCACACTCACTGAAATGCAGAGGCATCCTCTCTCACACACTCACTGAAATACAGAGGCATCCTCTCTCACACACTCACTGATATACAGGGGCATCCTCTCTCTCACACTCACTGATATACAGAGGCATCCTCTCTCACACACTCACTGATATACAGAGGCATCCTCTCTCTCACACACTCACTGATATACAGAGGCATCCTCTCTCTCACACACTCACTGATATACAGAGGCATCCTCTCTCTCACACTCACTGATATACAGAGGCATCCTCTCTCTCACACACTCACTGATATACAGAGGCATCCTCTCTCTCACACTCACTGATATACATTGGCATCCTCTCTCACACACTCACTGAAATACAGAGGCATCCTCTCTCACACACTCACTGATATACAGAGGCATCCTCTCTCACACACTCACTGATATGCAGAGGCATCCTCTCTCTCACACACTCACTGATATACAGAGGCGTCCTCTCTCTCACACTCACTGATATACAGAGGCATCCTCTCTCTCACACACTCACTGATGGACAGAGGCATCCTCTCTCACACACACTCACTGATGTACAGAGGCACCCTCTCTCTCACACACTCACTGAAATACAGAGGCATCCTCTCTCACACACTCACTGAAACACAGAGGCATCCTCTCTCACACACTCACTGAAATACAGAGGCATCCTCTCTCACACACTCACTGAAATACAGAGGCATCCTCTCTCTCACACACTCACTGATATACAGAGGCATCCTCTCTCACACACTCACTGATATACAGGGGCATCCTCTCTCTCTCACACTCACTGAAAGACAGAGGCATCCTCTCTCACACACTCACTGAAATACAGAGGCATCCTCTCCCTCACACTCACTGAAATACAGAGGCATCCTCTCTCACACACTCACTGAAATACAGAGGCATCCTCTCTCACACACTCACTGATATACAGGGGCATCCTCTCTCACACTCACTGAAATACAGAGGCATCCTCTCTCTCACACACTCACTGATATACAGGGGCATCCTCTCTCTCACACACTCACTGAAATACAGAGGCATCCTCTCTCTCACACTCAATGATATGCAGAGGCATCCTCTCTCACTCACTCACTGATGTACAGAGGCATCCTCTCTCTCACACTCACTGATATCGAGAGGCATCCTCTCTCTCACACACTCACTGATATACAGAGGCATCCTCTCTCACACACTCACTGATATACAGGGGCATCCTCTCTCTCACACACTCACTCACTGATATACAGAGGCATCCTCTCTCACACACTCACTGATATACAGAGGCATCCTCTCTCTCACACACTCACTGATATACAGAGGCATCCTCTCTCTCACACACTCACTGATATACAGGGGCATCCTCTCTCTCACACTCACTGAAATACAGAGGCATCCTCTCTCACACACTCACTGAAATACAGAGGTATCCTCTCACACACTCACTGATATACAGGGGCATCCTCTCTCTCACACACTCACTGAAATACAGAGGCATCCTCTCTCTCACACACTCACTGAAATACAGAGGCATCCTCTCTCACACACTCACTGATATACAGGGGCATCCTCTCTCACACTCACTGATATACAGAGGCATCCTCTCTCACACACTCACTGATATGCAGAGGCATCCTCTCACTCACACACTCACTGATATACAGAGGCATCCTCTCTCTCACACTCACTGATATTCAGAGGCATCCTCTCTCACACACTCACTGATACACAGAGGCATCCTCTCTCACACACTCACTGAAATACAGAGGCATCCTCTCTCACACACTCACTGATATACAGAGGCATCCTCTCTCTCACACACTCACTGATAGACAGAGGCATCCTCTCTCTCACACTCACTGATATACAGAGGCATCCTCTCTCTCACACACTCACTGATATACAGGGGCATCCTCTCTCTCACACACTCACTGATATACAGAGGCATCCTCTCTCACACACTCACTCATATACAGAGGCATCCTCTCTCTCTCACACACTCACTGATATACAGGGGCATCCTCTCTCTCACACTCACTGAAATACAGAGGCATCCTCTCTCACACACTCACTGATATACAGGGGCATCCTCTCTCACACACTCACTGAAATACAGAGGCATCCTCTCTCACACACTCACTGATATACAGGGGCATCCTCTCTCTCACACACTCACTGATATACAGGGGCATCCTCTCTCTCACACACTCACTGAAATACGGAGGCATCCTCTCTCACACACTCACTGAAATACAGAGGCATCCTCTCTCACACACTCACTGATATACAGGGGCATCCTCTCTCTCACACTCACTGATATACAGAGGCATCCTCTCTCACACACTCACTGATATACAGAGGCATCCTCTCTCTCACACACTCACTGATATACAGAGGCATCCTCTCTCTCACACTCACTGATATACAGAGGCATCCTCTCTCACACACTCACTGATATACAGAGGCATCCTCTCTCACACTCAGTGATATCCAGAGGCATCCTCTCTCACACACTCACTGATATACAGAGGCATCCTCTCTCACACACTCACTGATATACAGAGGCATCCTCTCTCTCACACACTCACTGATATACAGAGGCATCCTCTCTCTCACACTCACTGATTTTCAGAGGCATCCTCTCTCTCACACACTCACTGATATACAGAGGCATCCTCTCTCTCACACTCACTGATTTTCAGAGGCATCCTCTCTCACACACTCACTGATATACAGAGGCATCCTCTCTCACACACACTCACTGAGATCAGTGGCATCCTCTCTCACTCACACACTCACTGAGATCAGAGGCATCCTCTCACACACTCACTGATATACAGAGGCATCCTCTCTCACACACTCACTGAAATACAGAGGCATCCTCTCTCTCACACACTGATATACAGAGGCATCCTCTCTCTCACACTCACTGATATACAGAGGCATCCTCTCTCTCACACACTCACTGATATACAGGGGCATCCTCTCTCTCACACACTCACTGAAATACAGAGGCATCCTCTCTCACACACTCACTGATATGCAGGGGCATCCTCTCTCTCACACTCACTGAAAGACAGAGGCATCCTCTCTCACACACTCACTGATTTTCAGAGGCATCCTCTCTCACACACTCACTGATATACAGAGGCATCCACTCTCACACACACTCACTGAGATCAGTGGCATCCTCTCTCACTCACACACTCACTGAGATCAGAGGCATCCTCTCACACACTCACTGATATACAGAGGCATCCTCTCTCACACACTCACTGAAATACAGAGGCATCCTCTCTCTCACACACTGATATACAGAGGCATCCTCTCTCTCACACTCACTGATATACAGAGGCATCCTCTCTCTCACACACTCACTGATATACAGGGGCATCCTCTCTCTCACACACTCACTGAAATACAGAGGCATCCTCTCTCACACACTCACTGACATGCAGGGGCATCCTCTCTCTCACACTCACTGAAAGACAGAGGCATCCTCTCTCACACACTCACTGAAATACAGAGGCATCCTCTCCCTCACACTCACTGAAATACAGAGGCATCCTCTCTCACACACTCACTGAAATACAGAGGCATCCTCTCTCACACACTCACTGAAACACAGAGGCATCCTCTCCCTCACACACTCACTGATATACAGAGGCATCCTCTCTCTCACACTCACTGATATACAGAGGCATCCTCTCTCTCACACACTCACTGATATACAGAGGCATCCTCTCTCTCACACTCACTGATATACAGAGGCATCCTCTCTCACACACACTCACTGATATACAGGGGCATCCTCTCTCACACTCACTGATAGACAGAGGCCTCCTCTCTCACACACTCACTGATATACAGAGGCATCCTCTCTCTCACACACTCACTGATATACGGAGGCATCCTCTCTCTCACACTCACTGATAGACAGAGGCATCCTCTCTCACACACTCACTGATATACAGAGGCATCCTCTCTCTCACACTCACTGATATCCAGAGGCATCCTCTCTCACACACTCACTGATATACAGAGGCATCCTCTCTCACACACTCACTGATAGACAGAGGCATCCTCTCTCTCACACACTCACTGATATACAGAGGCATCCTCTCTCACACACTCACTGAAATACAGAGGCATCCTCTCTCACACACTCACTGATACACAGGGGCATCCTCTCTCTCACACTCACTGAAAGACAGAGGCATCCTCTCTCACACACTCACTGAAATACAGAGGCATCCTCTCCCTCACACTCACTGAAATACAGAGGCATCCTCTCTCACACACTCACTGAAATACAGAGGCATCCTCTCTCACACACTCACTGATATACAGGGGCATCCTCTCTCTCACACTCACTGAAATACAGAGGCATCCTCTCCCTCACATTCACTGATATGCAGAGGCATCCTCTCTCTCACACACTCACTGATATACAGAGGCATCCTCTCTCTCACACACTCACTGATGTACAGAGGCATCCTCTCTCTCACACTCACTGAAATGCAGAGGCATCCTCTCTCACACACTCACTGAAATACAGAGGCATCCTCTCTCACACACTCACTGAAATACAGAGGCATCCTCTCTCACACACTCACTGATATACAGGGGCATCCTCTCTCACACACTCACTGATATACAGAGGCATCCTCTCCCTCACATTCACTGATATGCAGAGGCATCCTCTCTCTCACACACTCACTGATATACAGAGGCATCCTCTCTCTCACACACTCACTGATGTACAGAGGCATCCTCTCTCTCACACTCACTGAAATGCAGAGGCATCCTCTCTCACACACTCACTGAAATACAGAGGCATCCTCTCTCACACACTCACTGATATACAGGGGCATCCTCTCTCTCACACTCACTGATATACAGAGGCATCCTCTCTCACACACTCACTGATAGACAGAGGCATCCTCTCTCTCACACACTCACTGATATACAGAGGCATCCTCTCTCTCACACTCACTGATATACAGAGGCATCCTCTCTCACACACTCACTGATATACAGAGGCATCCTCTCTCTCACACTCACTGATATCCAGAGGCATCCTCTCTCACACACTCACTGATATACAGAGGCATCCTCTCTCACACACTCACTGATATACAGAGGCATCCTCTCTCTCACACACTCACTGATATACAGAGGCGTCCTCTCTCTCACACTCACTGATATACAGAGGCATCCTCTCTCTCACACACTCACTGATATACAGAGGCATCCTCTCTCACACACACTCACTGATGTACAGAGGCACCCTCTCTCTCACACACTCACTGAGATCAGAGGCATCCTCTCTCACTCACACACTCACTGAGATCCGAGGCATCCTCTCACACACTCACTGATATACAGAGGCATCCTCTCTCACACACTCACTGAAATACAGAGGCATCCTCTCTCACACACTCACTGAAATACAGAGGCATCCTCTCTCTCACACACTCACTGATATACAGAGGCATCCTCTCTCTCACACTCACTGATATATAGAGGCATCCTCTCTCTCACACACTCACTGATATACAGGGGCATCCTCTCTCTCACACACTCACTGAAATACAGAGGCATCCTCTCTCACACACTCACTGATATACAGGGGCATCCTCTCTCTCACACTCACTGAAAGACAGAGGCATCCTCTCTCACACACTCACTGAAATACAGAGGCATCCTCTCCCTCACACTCACTGAAATACAGAGGCATCCTCTCTCACACACTCACTGAAATACAGAGGCATCCTCTCTCACACACTCACTGATATACAAGGGCATCCTCTCTCACACTCACTGAAATACAGAGGCATCCTCTCTCACACACTCACTGATATACAGGGGCATCCTCTCTCTCACACACTCACTGAAATACAGAGGCATCCTCTCTCACACACTCACTGATATACAGGGGCATCCTCTCTCTCACACTCACTGATAAACAGAGGCATCCTCTCTCACACACTCACTGATATACAGAAGCATCCTCTCTCTCACACTCACTGAAATACAGAGGCATCCTCTCTCACACACTCACTGATATACAGAGGCATCCTCTCTCTCACACACTCACTGATATACAGAGGCATCCTCTCTCTCACACTCACTGATATACAGAGGCATCCTCTCTCACACACTCACTGATATACAGAGGCATCCTCTCTCTCACACTCACTGATATCCAGAGGCATCCTCTCTCACACACTCACTGATATACAGAGGCATCCTCTCTCACACACTCACTGATACACAGAGGCATCCTCTCTCTCACACACTCACTGATATACAGAGGCATCCTCTCCCTCACACTCACTGATATACAGAGGCATCCTCTCTCTCACACACTCACTGATATACAGAGGCATACTCTCTCACACACACTCACTGATGTACAGAGGCACCCTCTCTCTCACACACTCCCTGAGATCAGAGGCATCCTCTCTCACTCACACACTCACTGAGATCAGAGGCATCCTCTCACACACTCAGTGATATACAGAGGCATCCTCTCTCACACACTCACTGAAATACAGAGGCATCCTCTCTCACACACTCACTGAAATACAGAGGCATCCTCTCTCACACACTCACTGATATACAGGGGCATCCTCTCTCTCACACTCACTGAAAGACAGAGGCATCCTCTCTCACACACTCACTGAAATACAGAGGCATCCTCTCCCTCACACTCACTGAAATACAGAGGCATCCTCTCTCACACACTCACTGAAATACAGAGGCATCCTCTCTCACACACTCACTGATATACAGGGGCATCCTCTCTCTCACACTCACTGAAATACAGAGGCATCCTCTCTCACACACTCACTGATATACAGAGGCATCCTCTCCCTCACATTCACTGATATGCAGAGGCATCCTCTCTCTCACACACTCACTGATATACAGAGGCATCCTCTCTCTCACACACTCACTGATGTACAGAGGCATCCTCTCTCTCACACTCACTGAAATGCAGAGGCATCCTCTCTCACACACTCACTGAAATACAGAGGCATCCTCTCTCACACACTCACTGATATACAGGGGCATCCTCTCTCTCACACTCACTGATATACAGAGGCATCCTCTCTCACACACTCACTGATAGACAGAGGCATCCTCTCTCTCACACTCACTGATATACAGAGGCATCCTCTCTCACACACTCACTGATATGCAGAGGCATCCTCTCTCTCACACTCACTGATATCCAGAGGCATCCTCTCTCACACACTCACTGATATACAGAGGCATCCTGTCTCACACACTCACTGATATACAGAGGCATCCTCTCTCTCACACACTCACTGATATACAGAGGCGTCCTCTCTCTCACACTCACTGATATACAGAGGCATCCTCTCTCTCACACACTCACTGATATACAGAGGCATCCTCTCTCACACACACTCACTGATGTACAGAGGCACCCTCTCTCTCACACACTCACTGAGATCAGAGGCATCCTCTCTCACTCACACACTCACTGAGATCCGAGGCATCCTCTCACACACTCACTGATATACAGAGGCATCCTCTCTCACACACTCACTGAAATACAGAGGCATCCTCTCTCACACACTCACTGAAATACAGAGGCATCCTCTCTCTCACACACTCACTGATATACAGAGGCATCCTCTCTCTCACACTCACTGATATACAGAGGCATCCTCTCTCACACACTCACTGATATACAGAGGCATCCTCTCTCTCACACTCACTGATATCCAGAGGCATCCTCTCTCACACACTCACTGATATACAGAGGCATCCTCTCTCACACACTCACTGATACACAGAGGCATCCTCTCTCTCACACACTCACTGATATACAGAGGCATCCTCTCTCTCACACTCACTGATATACAGAGGCATCCTCTCTCTCACACACTCACTGATATACAGAGGCATCCTCTCTCACACACACTCACTGATGTACAGAGGCACCCTCTCTCTCACACACTCCCTGAGATCAGAGGCATCCTCTCTCACTCACACACTCACTGAGATCAGAGGCATCCTCTCACACACTCACTGAAATACAGAGGCATCCTCTCTCACACACTCACTGATATACAGGGGCATCCTCTCTCTCACACTCACTGAAATACAGAGGCATCCTCTCTCACACACTCACTGATATACAGAGGCATCCTCTCCCTCACATTCACTGATATGCAGAGGCATCCTCTCTCTCACACACTCACTGATATACAGAGGCATCCTCTCTCTCACACACTCACTGATGTACAGAGGCATCCTCTCTCTCACACTCACTGAAATGCAGAGGCATCCTCTCTCACACACTGAAATACAGAGGCATCCTCTCTCACACACTCACTGATATACAGGGGCATCCTCTCTCTCACACTCACTGATATACAGAGGCATCCTCTCTCACACACTCACTGATAGACAGAGGCATCCTCTCTCTCACACACTCACTGATATACAGAGGCATCCTCTCTCTCACACTCACTGATATACAGAGGCATCCTCTCTCACACACTCACTGATATACAGAGGCATCCTCTCTCTCACACTCACTGATATCCAGAGGCATCCTCTCTCACACACTCACTGATATACAGAGGCATCCTCTCTCACACACTCACTGATATACAGAGGCATCCTCTCTCTCACACACTCACTGATATACAGAGGCGTCCTCTCTCTCACACTCACTGATATACAGAGGCATCCTCTCTCTCACACACTCACTGATATACAGAGGCATCCTCTCTCACACACACTCACTGATGTACAGAGGCACCCTCTCTCTCACACACTCACTGAGATCAGAGGCATCCTCTCTCACTCACACACTCACTGAGATCCGAGGCATCCTCTCACACACTCACTGATATACAGAGGCATCCTCTCTCACACACTCTCTCACACACTCACTGAAATACAGAGGCATCCTCTCTCACACACTCACTGAAATACAGAGGCATCCTCTCTCTCACACACTCACTGATATACAGAGGCATCCTCTCTCTCACACTCACTGATATATAGAGGCATCCTCTCTCTCACACACTCACTGATATACAGGGGCATCCTCTCTCTCACACACTCACTGAAATACAGAGGCATCCTCTCTCACACACTCACTGATATACAGGGGCATCCTCTCTCTCACACTCACTGAAATACAGAGGCATCCTCTCTCACACACTCACTGAAATACAGAGGCATCCTCTCCCTCACACTCACTGAAATACAGAGGCATCCTCTCTCACACACTCACTGAAATACAGAGGCATCCTCTCTCACACACTCACTGATATACAGAGGCATCCTCTCTCTCACACACTCACTGATAGACAGGGGCATCCTCTCTCTCACACTCACTGAAATACAGAGGCATCCTCTCTCTCACACTCACTGAAATACAGAGGCATCCTCTCTCTCACACACTCACTGATGTACAGGGGCATCCTCTCTCTCACACACTCACTGAAATACAGAGGCATCCTCTCTCACACACTCACTGATATACAGAAGCATCCTCTCTCTCACACACTCACTGAAATACAGAGGCATCCTCTCTCACACACTCACTGATATACAGGGGCATCCTCTCTCTCACACTCACTGATAAACAGAGGAATCCTCTCTCACACACTCACTGATATACAGAAGCATCCTCTCTCTCACACTCACTGATATACAGAGGCATCCTCTATCACTCACTCACTGATAGACAGAGGCATCCTCTCTCTCACACTCACTGATATACAGAGGCATCCTCTCTCACACACTCACTGATATACAGAGGCATCCTCTCTCTCACACACTCACTGATATACAGAGGCATCCTCTCTCTCACACACTCACTGAGATCAGAGGCATCCTCTCTCACTCACACACTCACTGAGATCCGAGGCATCCTCTCACACACTCACTGATATACAGAGGCATCCTCTCTCACACACTCACTGAAATACAGAGGCATCCTCTCTCTCACACACTCACTGATATACAGAGGCATCCTCTCTCTCACACTCACTGATATACAGAGGCATCCTCTCTCACACACTCACTGATATACAGAGGCATCCTCTCTCTCACACTCACTGATATCCAGAGGCATCCTCTCTCACACACTCACTGATATACAGAGGCATCCTCTCTCACACACTCACTGATACACAGAGGCATCCTCTCTCTCACACACTCACTGATATACAGAGGCATCCTCTCTCTCACACTCACTGATATACAGAGGCATCCTCTCTCTCACACACTCACTGATATACAGAGGCATCCTCTCTCACACACACTCACTGATGCACAGAGGCACCCTCTCTCTCACACACTCCCTGAGATCAGAGGCATCCTCTCTCACTCACACACTCACTGAGATCAGAGGCATCCTCTCACACACTCACTGAAATACAGAGGCATCCTCTCTCACACACTCACTGATATACAGGGGCATCCTCTCTCTCACACTCACTGAAATACAGAGGCATCCTCTCTCACACACTCACTGATATACAGAGGCATCCTCTCCCTCACATTCACTGATATGCAGAGGCATCCTCTCTCTCACACACTCACTGATATACAGAGGCATCCTCTCTCTCACACACTCACTGATGTACAGAGGCATCCTCTCTCTCACACTCACTGAAATGCAGAGGCATCCTCTCTCACACACTCACTGAAATACAGAGGCATCCTCTCTCACACACTCACTGATATACAGGGGCATCCTCTCTCTCACACTCACTGATATACAGAGGCATCCTCTCTCACACACTCACTGATAGACAGAGGCATCCTCTCTCTCACACACTCACTGATATACAGAGGCATCCTCTCTCTCACACTCACTGATATACAGAGGCATCCTCTCTCACACACTCACTGATATACAGAGGCATCCTCTCTCTCACACTCACTGATATCCAGAGGCATCCTCTCTCACACACTCACTGATATACAGAGGCATCCTCTCTCACACACTCACTGATATACAGAGGCATCCTCTCTCTCACACACTCACTGATATACAGAGGCGTCCTCTCTCTCACACTCACTGATATACAGAGGCATCCTCTCTCTCACACACTCACTGATATACAGAGGCATCCTCTCTCACACACACTCACTGATGTACAGAGGCACCCTCTCTCTCACACACTCACTGAGATCAGAGGCATCCTCTCTCACTCACACACTCACTGAGATCCGAGGCATCCTCTCACACACTCACTGATATACAGAGGCATCCTCTCTCACACACTCACTGAAATACAGAGGCATCCTCTCTCACACACTCACTGAAATACAGAGGCATCCTCTCTCTCACACACTCACTGATATACAGAGGCATCCTCTCTCTCACACTCACTGATATATAGAGGCATCCTCTCTCTCACACACTCACTGATATACAGGGGCATCCTCTCTCTCACACACTCACTGAAATACAGAGGCATCCTCTCTCACACACTCACTGATGTACAGGGGCATCCTCTCTCTCACACTCACTGAAATACAGAGGCATCCTCTCTCACACACTCACTGAAATACAGAGGCATCCTCTCCCTCACACTCACTGAAATACAGAGGCATCCTCTCTCACACACTCACTGAAATACAGAGGCATCCTCTCTCACACACTCACTGATATACAGAGGCATCCTCTCTCTCACACACTCACTGATAGACAGGGGCATCCTCTCTCTCACACTCACTGAAATACAGAGGCATCCTCTCTCTCACACTCACTGAAATACAGAGGCATCCTCTCTCTCACACACTCACTGATGTACAGGGGCATCCTCTCTCTCACACACTCACTGAAATACAGAGGCATCCTCTCTCACACACTCACTGATATACAGGGGCATCCTCTCTCTCACACACTCACTGAAATACAGAGGCATCCTCTCTCACACACTCACTGATATACAGAGGCATCCTCTCTCTCACACTCACTGATAAACAGAGGAATCCTCTCTCACACACTCACTGATATACAGAAGCATCCTCTCTCTCACACTCACTGATATGCAGAGGCATCCTCTCTCACACACTCACTGATGTACAGAGGCATCCTCTCTCTCACACTCACTGATATCCAGAGGCATCCTCTCTCTCACACACTCACTGATATACAGAGGCATCCTCTCTCACTCACTCACTGATAGACAGAGGCATCCTCTCTCTCACACTCACTGATATACAGAGGCATCCTCTCTCACACACTCACTGATATACAGAGGCATCCTCTCTCTCACACACTCACTGATATACAGAGGCATCCTCTCTCTCACACACTCACTGATATACAGGGGCATCCTCTCTCTCACACTCACTGAAATACAGAGGCATCCTCTCTCACACACTCACTGATATACAGGGGCATCCTCTCTCACACACTCACTGAAATACAGAGGCATCCTCTCTCACACACTCACTGATATACAGGGGCATCCTCTCTCTCACACACTCACTGAAATACAGAGGCATCCTCTCTCACACACTCACTGATATACAGAGGCATCCTCTCTCTCACACTCACTGATATACAGAGGCATCCTCTCTCACACACACTCACTGATATACAGGGGCATCCTCTCTCACACTCACTGATATACAGAGGCCTCCTCTCTCTCACACTCACTGATATACAGAGGCATCCTCTCTCACACACTCACTGATATACAGAGGCATCCTCTCTCTCACACTCACTGATATCCAGAGGCATCCTCTCTCACACACTCACTGATATACAGAGGCATCCTCTCTCACACACTCACTGATATACAGAGGCATCCTGTCTCTCACACACTCACTGATATACAGAGGCATCCTCTCTCACACACTCACTGAAATACAGAGGCATCCTCTCTCACACACTCACTGATATACAGGGGCATCCTCTCTCTCACACTCACTGAAAGACAGAGGCATCCTCTCTCACACACTCACTGAAATACAGAGGCATCCTCTCCCTCACACTCACTGAAATACAGAGGCATCCTCTCTCACACACTCACTGAAATACAGAGGCATCCTCTCTCACACACTCACTGATATACAGGGGCATCCTCTCTCTCACACTCACTGAAATACAGAGGCATCCTCTCCCTCACATTCACTGATATGCAGAGGCATCCTCTCTCTCACACACTCACTGATATACAGAGGCATCCTCTCTCTCACACACTCACTGATGTACAGAGGCATCCTCTCTCTCACACTCACTGAACTGCAGAGGCATCCTCTCTCACACACTCACTGAAATACAGAGGCATCCTCTCTCACACACTCACTGAAATACAGAGGCATCCTCTCTCACACACTCACTGATATACAGGGGCATCCTCTCTCACACACTCACTGATATACAGAGGCATCCTCTCCCTCACATTCACTGATATGCAGAGGCATCCTCTCTCTCACACACTCACTGATATACAGAGGCATCCTCTCTCTCACACACTCACTGATGTACAGAGGCATCCTCTCTCTCACACTCACTGAAATGCAGAGGCATCCTCTCTCACACACTCACTGAAATACAGAGGCATCCTCTCTCACACACTCACTGATATACAGGGGCATCCTCTCTCTCACACTCACTGATATACAGAGGCATCCTCTCTCACACACTCACTGATAGACAGAGGCATCCTCTCTCTCACACACTCACTGATATACAGAGGCATCCTCTCTCTCACACTCACTGATATACAGAGGCATCCTCTCTCACACACTCACTGATATACAGAGGCATCCTCTCTCTCACACTCACTGATATCCAGAGGCATCCTCTCTCACACACTCACTGATATACAGAGGCATCCTCTCTCACACACTCACTGATATACAGAGGCATCCTCTCTCTCACACACTCACTGATATACAGAGGCGTCCTCTCTCTTACACTCACTGATATACAGAGGCATCCTCTCTCTCACACACTCACTGATATACAGAGGCATCCTCTCTCACACACACTCACTGATGTACAGAGGCACCCTCGCTCTCACACACTCACTGAGATCAGAGGCATCCTCTCTCACTCACACACTCACTGAGATCCGAGGCATCCTCTCACACACTCACTGATATACAGAGGCATCCTCTCTCACACACTCACTGAAATACAGAGGCATCCTCTCTCACACACTCACTGAAATACAGAGGCATCCTCTCTCTCACACACTCACTGATATACAGAGGCATCCTCTCTCTCACACTCACTGATATACAGAGGCATCCTCTCTCTCACACACTCACTGATATACAGGGGCATCCTCTCTCTCACACACTCACTGAAATACAGAGGCATCCTCTCTCACACACTCACTGATATACAGGGGCATCCTCTCTCTCACACTCACTGAAAGACAGAGGCATCCTCTCTCACACACTCACTGAAATACAGAGGCATCCTCTCCCTCACACTCACTGAAATACAGAGGCATCCTCTCTCACACACTCACTGAAATACAGAGGCATCCTCTCTCACACACTCACTGATATACAAGGGCATCCTCTCTCACACTCACTGAAATACAGAGGCATCCTCTCTCTCACACACTCACTGATATGCAGGGGCATCCTCTCTCTCACACACTCACTGAAATACAGAGGCATCCTCTCTCACACACTCACTGATATACAGGGGCATCCTCTCTCTCACACACTCACTGAAATACAGAGGCATCCTCTCTCACACACTCACTGATATACAGGGGCATCCTCTCTCTCACACTCACTGATAAACAGAGGCATCCTCTCTCACACACTCACTGATATACAGAAGCATCCTCTCTCTCACACTCACTGAAATACAGAGGCATCCTCTCTCTCACACACTCACTGATATACAGAGGCATCCTCTCTCTCACACTCACTGATATACAGAGGCATCCTCTCTCACACACACTCACTGATATACAGGGGCATCCTCTCTCACACTCACTGATATACAGAGGCATCCTCTCTCACACACTCACTGATATACAGAGGCATCCTCTCTCTCACACACTCACTGATATACAGAGGCATCCTCTCTCTCACACTCACTGATATACAGAGGCATCCTCTCTCACACACTCACTGATATACAGAGGCATCCTCTCTCTCACACTCACTGATATCCAGAGGCATCCTCTCTCACACACTCACTGATATACAGAGGCATCCTCTCTCACACACTCACTGATACACAGAGGCATCCTCTCTCTCACACACTCACTGATATACAGAGGCATCCTCTCCCTCACACTCACTGATATACAGAGGCATCCTCTCTCTCACACACTCACTGATATACAGAGGCATCCTCTCTCACACACACTCACTGATGTACAGAGGCACCCTCTCTCTCACACACTCCCTGAGATCAGAGGCATCCTCTCTCACTCACACATTCACTGAGATCAGAGGCATCCTCTCACACACTCAGTGATATACAGAGGCATCCTCTCTCACACACTCACTGAAATACAGAGGCATCCTCTCTCACACACTCACTGAAATACAGAGGCATCCTCTCTCACACACTCACTGATATACAGGGGCATCCTCTCTCTCACACTCACTGAAAGACAGAGGCATCCTCTCTCACACACTCACTGAAATACAGAGGCATCCTCTCCCTCACACTCACTGAAATACAGAGGCATCCTCTCTCACACACTCACTGAAATACAGAGGCATCCTCTCTCACACACTCACTGATATACAGGGGCATCCTCTCTCTCACACTCACTGAAATACAGAGGCATCCTCTCTCACACACTCACTGATATACAGAGGCATCCTCTCCCTCACATTCACTGATATGCAGAGGCATCCTCTCTCTCACACACTCACTGATATACAGAGGCATCCTCTCTCTCACACACTCACTGATGTACAGAGGCATCCTCTCTCTCACACTCACTGAAATGCAGAGGCATCCTCTCTCACACACTCACTGAAATACAGAGGCATCCTCTCTCACACACTCACTGATATACAGGGGCATCCTCTCTCTCACACTCACTGATATACAGAGGCATCCTCTCTCACACACTCACTGATAGACAGAGGCATCCTCTCTCTCACACTCACTGATATACAGAGGCATCCTCTCTCACACACTCACTGATATACAGAGGCATCCTCTCTCTCACACTCACTGATATCCAGAGGCATCCACTCTCACACACTCACTGATATCCAGAGGCATCCTCTCTCTCACACACTCACTGATATACAGAGGCGTCCTCTCTCTCACACTCACTGATATACAGAGGCATCCTCTCTCTCACACACTCACTGATATACAGAGGCATCCTCTCTCACACACACTCACTGATGTACAGAGGCACCCTCTCTCTCACACACTCACTGAGATCAGAGGCATCCTCTCTCACTCACACACTCACTGAGATCCGAGGCATCCTCTCACACACTCACTGATATACAGAGGCATCCTCTCTCACACACTCACTGAAATACAGAGGCATCCTCTCTCACACACTCACTGAAATACAGAGGCATCCTCTCTCTCACACACTCACTGATATACAGAGGCATCCTCTCTCTCACACTCACTGATATACAGAGGCATCCTCTCTCACACACTCACTGATATACAGAGGCATCCTCTCTCTCACACTCACTGATATCCAGAGGCATCCTCTCTCACACACTCACTGATATACAGAGGCATCCTCTCTCACACACTCACTGATACACAGAGGCATCCTCTCTCTCACACACTCACTGATATACAGAGGCATCCTCTCTCTCACACTCACTGATAGACAGAGGCATCCTCTCTCTCACACACTCACTGATATACAGAGGCATCCTCTCTCACACACACTCACTGATGTACAGAGGCACCCTCTCTCTCACACACTCCCTGAGATCAGAGGCATCCTCTCTCACTCACACACTCACTGAGATCAGAGGCATCCTCTCACACACTCACTGAAATACAGAGGCATCCTCTCTCACACACTCACTGATATACAGGGGCATCCTCTCTCTCACACTCACTGAAATACAGAGGCATCCTCTCTCACACACTCACTGATATACAGAGGCATCCTCTCCCTCACATTCACTGATATGCAGAGGCATCCTCTCTCTCACACACTCACTGATATACAGAGGCATCCTCTCTCTCACACACTCACTGATGTACAGAGGCATCCTCTCTCTCACACTCACTGAAATGCAGAGGCATCCTCTCTCACACACTCACTGAAATACAGAGGCATCCTCTCTCACACACTCACTGATATACAGTGGCATCCTCTCTCTCACACTCACTGATATACAGAGGCATCCTCTCTCACACACTCACTGATGTACAGAGGCATCCTCTCTCTCACACTCACTGATATCCAGAGGCATCCTCTCTCTCACACACTCACTGATATACAGAGGCATCCTCTCTCACTCACTCACTGATAGACAGGGGCATCCTCTCTCTCACACTCACTGATATACAGAGGCATCCTCTCTCACACACTCACTGATATACAGAGGCATCCTCTCTCTCACACACTCACTGATATACAGAGGCATCCTCTCTCTCACACACTCACTGATATACAGGGGCATCCTCTCTCTCACACTCACTGAAATACAGAGGCATCCTCTCTCACACACTCACTGATATACAGGGGCATCCTCTCTCACACACTCACTGAAATACAGAGGCATCCTCTCTCACACACTCACTGATATACAGGGGCATCCTCTCTCTCACACACTCACTGAAATACAGAGGCATCCTCTCTCACACACTCACTGAAATACAGAGTCATCCTCTCTCTCACACACTCACTGATATACAGAGGCATCCTCTCTCTCACACACTCACTGATATACAGAGGCATCCTCTCTCTCACACTCACTGATATACAGAGGCATCCTCTCTCACACACTCACTGATGTACAGAGGCATCCTCTCTCTCACACTCACTGATATCCAGAGGCATCCTCTCTCTCACACACTCACTGATATACAGAGGCATCCTCTCTCACACACTCACTGATATACAGAGGCATCCTCTCTCTCACACACTCACTGATAGACAGGGGCATCCTCTCTCTCACACTCACTGAAATACAGAGGCATCCTCTCTCACACACTCACTGATATACAGGGGCATCCTCTCTCTCACACACTCACTGAAATACAGAGGCATCCTCTCTCTCACACACTCACTGAAATACAGAGGCATCCTCTCTCACTCACTGATATACAGGGGCATCCTCTCTCTCACACTCACTGATATACAGAGGCATCCTCTCTCACACACTCACTGATATACAGAGGCATCCTCTCTCTCACACACTCACTGATATGCAGAGGCATCCTCTCTCTCACACTCACTGATATACAGAGGCATCCTCTCTCTCACACACTCACTGATATACAGAGGCATCCTCTCTCTCACACTCACTGATATACAGAGGCATCCTCTCTCTCACACTCACTGATATACAGAGGCATCCTCTCTCACACACACTGATATACAGGGGCATCCTCTCTCACACTCACTGATATACAGAGGCATCCTCTCTCACACACTCACTGATATACAGAGGCATCCTCTCTCTCACACTCACTGATATACAGAGGCATCCTCTCTCACACACTCACTGATATACAGAGGCATCCTCTCTCTCACACTCACTGAAATACAGAGGCATCCTCTCTCTCACACACTCACTGATATACAGAGGCATCCTCTCTCTCACACTCACTGATATACAGAGGCATCCTCTCTCACACACACTCACTGATATACAGGGGCATCCTCTCTCTCACTCACTGATATACAGAGGCATCCTCTCTCACACACTCACTGATATACAGAGGCATCCTCTCTCTCACACACTCACTGATATACAGAGGCATCCTCTCTCTCACACTCACTGATATACAGAGGCATCCTCTCTCACACACTCACTGATATACAGAGGCATCCTCTCTCTCACACTCACTGATATCCAGAGGCATCCTCTCTCACACACTCACTGATATACAGAGGCATCCTCTCTCACACACTCACTGATACACAGAGGCATCCTCTCTCTCACACACTCACTGATATACAGAGGCATCCTCTCCCTCACACTCACTGATATACAGAGGCATCCTCTCTCTCACACACTCACTGATATACAGAGGCATCCTCTCTCACACACACTCACTGATGCACAGAGGCACCCTCTCTCTCACACACTCCCTGAGATCAGAGGCATCCTCTCTCACTCACACACTCACTGAGATCAGAGGCATCCTCTCACACACTCAGTGATATACAGAGGCATCCTCTCTCACACACTCACTGAAATACAGAGGCATCCTCTCTCACACACTCACTGAAATACAGAGGCATCCTCTCTCACACACTCACTGATATACAGGGGCATCCTCTCTCTCACACTCACTGAAAGACAGAGGCATCCTCTCTCACACACTCACTGAAATACAGAGGCATCCTCTCCCTCACACTCACTGAAATACAGAGGCATCCTCTCTCTCACACTCACTGAAATACAGAGGCATCCTCTCTCACACACTCACTGATATACAGAGGCATCCTCTCTCTCACACACTCACTGATATACAGAGGCATCCTCTCTCTCACACTCACTGATATACAGAGGCATCCTCTCTCACACACTCACTGAAATACAGAGGCATCCTCTCCCTCACACTCACTGATATACAGGGGCATCCTCTCTCTCACACTCACTGATATACAGAGGCATCCTCTCTCACACACTCACTGATAGACAGAGGCATCCTCTCTCTCACACACTCACTGATATACAGAGGCATCCTCTCTCTCACACTCACTGATATACAGAGGCATCCTCTCTCACACACTCACTGATATACAGAGGCATCCTCTCTCTCACACTCACTGATATCCAGAGGCATCCTCTCTCACACACTCACTGATATACAGAGGCATCCTCTCTCACACAATCACTGATATACAGAGGCATCCTCTCTCTCACACACTCACTGATATACAGAGGCGTCCTCTCTCTCACACTCACTGATATACAGAGGCATCCTCTCTCTCACACACTCACTGATATACAGAGGCATCCTCTCTCACACACACTCACTGATGTACGGAGGCACCCTCTCTCTCACACACTCACTGAGATCAGAGGCATCCTCTCTCACTCACACACTCACTGAGATCCGAGGCATCCTCTCACACACTCACTGATAAACAGAGGCATCCTCTCTCACACACTCACTGAAATACAGAGGCATCCTCTCTCACACACTCACTGAAATACAGAGGCATCCTCTCTCTCACACACTCACTGATATACAGAGGCATCCTCTCTCTCACACTCACTGATATACAGAGGCATCCTCTCTCACACACTCACTGATATACAGAGGCATCCTCTCTCTCACACTCACTGATATCCAGAGGCATCCTCTCTCACACACTCACTGATATACAGAGGCATCCTCTCTCACACACTCACTGATACACAGAGGCATCCTCTCTCTCACACACTCACTGATATACAGAGGCATCCTCTCTCTCACACTCACTGATATACAGAGGCATCCTCTCTCTCACACACTCACTGATATACAGAGGCATCCTCTCTCACACACACTCACTGATGTACAGAGGCATCCTCTCTCTCACACTCACTGAAATGCAGAGGCATCCTCTCTCACACACTCACTGAAATACAGAGGCATCCTCTCTCACACACTCACTGATATACAGGGGCATCCTCTCTCTCACACTCACTGATATACAGAGGCATCCTCTCTCACACACTCACTGATAGACAGAGGCATCCTCTCTCTCACACACTCACTGATATACAGAGGCATCCTCTCTCTCACACTCACTGATATACAGAGGCATCCTCTCTCACACACTCACTGATATACAGAGGCATCCTCTCTCTCACACTCACTGATATCCAGAGGCATCCCCTCTCACACACTCACTGATATACAGAGGCATCCTCTCTCACACACTCACTGATATACAGAGGCATCCTCTCTCTCACACACTCACTGATATACAGAGGCATCCTCTCTCACACACACTCACTGATGTACAGAGGCACCCTCTCTCTCACACACTCACTGAGATCAGAGGCATCCTCTCTCACTCACACACTCACTGAAATACAGAGGCATCCTCTCTCACACACTCACTGATATACAAGGGCATCCTCTCTCACACTCACTGAAATACAGAGGCATCCTCTCTCTCACACACTCACTGATATACAGGGGCATCCTCTCTCTCACACACTCACTGAAATACAGAGGCATCCTCTCTCACACACTCACTGATATACAGGGGCATCCTCTCTCTCACACACTCACTGAAATACAGAGGCATCCTCTCTCACACACTCACTGATATACAGGGGCATCCTCTCTCTCACACTCACTGATAAACAGAGGCATCCTCTCTCACACACTCACTGATATACAGAAGCATCCTCTCTCTCACACTCACTGAAATACAGAGGCATCCTCTCTCTCACACACTCACTGATATACAGAGGCATCCTCTCTCTCACACTCACTGATATACAGAGGCATCCTCTCTCACACACACTCACTGATATACAGGGGCATCCTCTCTCACACTCACTGATATACAGAGGCATCCTCTCTCACACACTCACTGATATACAGAGGCATCCTCTCTCTCACACACTCACTGATATACAGAGGCATCCTCTCTCTCACACTCACTGATATCCAGAGGCATCCTCTCTCACACACTCACTGATATACAGAGGCATCCTCTCTCACACACTCACTGATACACAGAGGCATCCTCTCTCTCACACACTCACTGATATACAGAGGCATCCTCTCCCTCACACTCACTGATATACAGAGGCATCCCCTCTCTCACACACTCACTGATATACAGAGGCATCCTCTCTCACACACACTCACTGATGTACAGAGGCACCCTCTCTCTCACACACTCCCTGAGATCAGAGGCATCCTCTCTCACTCACACACTCACTGAGATCAGAGGCATCCTCTCACACACTCACTGAAATACAGAGGCATCCTCTCTCACACACTCACTGAAATACAGAGGCATCCTCTCTCACACACTCACTGATATACAGGGGCATCCTCTCTCTCACACTCACTGAAAGACAGAGGCATCCTCTCTCACACACTCACTGAAATACAGAGGCATCCTCTCCCTCACACTCACTGAAATACAGAGGCATCCTCTCTCACACACTCACTGAAATACAGAGGCATCCTCTCTCACACACTCACTGATATACAGGGGCATCCTCTCTCTCACACTCACTGAAATACAGAGGCATCCTCTCTCACACACTCACTGATATACAGAGGCATCCTCTCCCTCACATTCACTGATATGCAGAGGCATCCTCTCTCTCACACACTCACTGATATACAGAGGCATCCTCTCTCTCACACACTCACTGATGTACAGAGGCATCCTCTCTCTCACACTCACTGAAATGCAGAGGCATCCTCTCTCACACACTCACTGAAATACAGAGGCATCCTCTCTCACACACTCACTGATATACAGGGGCATCCTCTCTCTCACACTCACTGATATACAGAGGCATCCTCTCTCACACACTCACTGATAGACAGAGGCATCCTCTCTCTCACACACTCACTGATATACAGAGGCATCCTCTCTCTCACACTCACTGATATACAGAGGCATCCTCTCTCACACACTCACTGATATACAGAGGCATCCTCTCTCTCACACTCACTGATATCCAGAGGCATCCTCTCTCACACACTCACTGATATACAGAGGCATCCTCTCTCACACACTCACTGATATACAGAGGCATCCTCTCTCTCACACACTCACTGATATACAGAGGCGTCCTCTCTCTCACACTCACTGATATACAGAGGCATCCTCTCTCTCACACACTCACTGATATACAGAGGCATCCTCTCTCACACACACTCACTGATGTACAGAGGCACCCTCTCTCTCACACACTCACTGAGATCAGAGGCATCCTCTCTCACTCACACACTCACTGAGATCCGAGGCATCCTCTCACACACTCACTGATATACAGAGGCATCCTCTCTCACACACTCACTGAAATACAGAGGCATCCTCTCTCACACACTCACTGAAATACAGAGGCATCCTCTCTCTCACACACTCACTGATATACAGAGGCATCCTCTCTCTCACACTCACTGATATACAGAGGGATCCTCTCTCACACACTCACTGATATACAGAGGCATCCTCTCTCTCACACTCACTGATATCCAGAGGCATCCTCTCTCACACACTCACTGATATACAGAGGCATCCTCTCTCACACACTCACTGATACACAGAGGCATCCTCTCTCTCACACACTCACTGATTTCCAGAGGCATCCTCTCTCTCACACTCACTGATATACAGAGGCATCCTCTCTCTCACACACTCACTGATATACAGAGGCATCCTCTCTCACACACACTCACTGATGTACAGAGGCACCCTCTCTCTCACACACTCCCTGAGATCAGTGGCATCCTCTCTCACTCACACACTCACTGAGATCAGAGGCATCCTCTCACACACTCACTGAAATACAGAGGCATCCTCTCTCACACACTCACTGATATACAGGGGCATCCTCTCTCTCACACTCACTGAAATACAGAGGCATCCTCTCTCACACACTCACTGATATACAGAGGCATCCTCTCCCTCACATTCACTGATATGCAGAGGCATCCTCTCTCTCACACACTCACTGATATACAGAGGCATCCTCTCTCTCACACACTCACTGATGTACAGAGGCATCCTCTCTCTCACACTCACTGAAATGCAGAGGCATCCTCTCTCACACACTCACTGAAATACAGAGGCATCCTCTCTCACACACTCACTGATACACAGGGGCATCCTCTCTCTCACACTCACTGATATACAGAGGCATCCTCTCTCACACACTCACTGATAGACAGAGGCATCCTCTCTCTCACACACTCACTGATAGACAGAGGCATCCTCTCTCTCACACTCACTGATATACAGAGGCATCCTCTCTCACACACTCACTGATATACAGAGGCATCCTCTCTCTCACACTCACTGATATCCAGAGGCATCCTCTCTCACACACTCACTGATATACAGAGGCATCCTCTCTCACACACTCACTGATATACAGAGGCATCCTCTCTCTCACACACTCACTGATATACAGAGGCGTCCTCTCTCTCACACTCACTGATATACAGAGGCATCCTCTCTCTCACACACTCACTGATATACAGAGGCATCCTCTCTCACACACACTCACTGATGTACAGAGGCACCCTCTCTCTCACACACTCACTGAGATCAGAGGCATCCTCTCTCACTCACACACTCACTGAGATCCGAGGCATCCTCTCACACACTCACTGATATACAGAGGCATCCTCTCTCACACACTCACTGAAATACAGAGGCATCCTCTCTCACACACTCACTGAAATACAGAGGCATCCTCTCTCTCACACACTCACTGATATACAGAGGCATCCTCTCTCTCACACTCACTGATATATAGAGGCATCCTCTCTCTCACACACTCACTGATATACAGGGGCATCCTCTCTCTCACACACTCACTGAAATACAGAGGCATCCTCTCTCACACACTCACTGATATACAGGGGCATCCTCTCTCTCACACTCACTGAAATACAGAGGCATCCTCTCTCACACACTCACTGAAATACAGAGGCATCCTCTCCCTCACACTCACTGAAATACAGAGGCATCCTCTCTCACACACTCACTGAAATACAGAGGCATCCTCTCTCACACACTCACTGATATACAAGGGCATCCTCTCTCACACTCACTGAAATACAGAGGCATCCTCTCTCTCACACACTCACTGATATACAGGGGCATCCTCTCTCTCACACACTCACTGAAATACAGAGGCATCCTCTCTCACACACTCACTGATATACAGGGGCATCCTCTCTCTCACACACTCACTGAAATACAGAGGCATCCTCTCTCACACACTCACTGATATACAGGGGCATCCTCTCTCTCACACTCACTGATAAACAGAGGCATCCTCTCTCTCACACACTCACTGATATACAGGGGCATCCTCTCTCTCACACTCACTGAAATACAGAGGCATCCTCTCTCACACACTCACTGATATACAGGGGCATCCTCTCTCACACACTCACTGAAATACAGAGGCATCCTCTCTCACACACTCACTGATATACAGGGGCATCCTCTCTCTCACACACTCACTGAAATACAGAGGCATCCTCTCTCACACACTCACTGAAATACAGAGTCATCCTCTCTCTCACACACTCACTGATATACAGAGGCATCCTCTCTCTCACACACTCACTGATATACAGAGGCATCCTCTCTCTCACACTCACTGATATACAGAGGCATCCTCTCTCACACACTCACTGATGTACAGAGGCATCCTCTCTCTCACACTCACTGATATCCAGAGGCATCCTCTCTCTCACACACTCACTGATATACAGAGGCATCCTCTCTCACACACTCACTGATATACAGAGGCATCCTCTCTCTCACACACTCACTGATAGACAGGGGCATCCTCTCTCTCACACTCACTGAAATACAGAGGCATCCTCTCTCACACACTCACTGATATACAGGGGCATCCTCTCTCTCACACACTCACTGAAATACAGAGGCATCCTCTCTCTCACACACTCACTGAAATACAGAGGCATCCTCTCTCACTCACTGATATACAGGGGCATCCTCTCTCTCACACTCACTGATATACAGAGGCATCCTCTCTCTCACACACTCACTGATATGCAGAGGCATCCTCTCTCTCACACTCACTGATATACAGAGGCATCCTCTCTCTCACACACTCACTGATATACAGAGGCATCCTCTCTCTCACACTCACTGATATACAGAGGCATCCTCTCTCTCACACTCACTGATATACAGAGGCATCCTCTCTCACACACACTGATATACAGGGGCATCCTCTCTCACACTCACTGATATACAGAGGCATCCTCTCTCACACACTCACTGATATACAGAGGCATCCTCTCTCTCACACTCACTGATATACAGAGGCATCCTCTCTCACACACTCACTGATATACAGAGGCATCCTCTCTCTCACACTCACTGATATCCAGAGGCATCCTCTCTCACACACTCTCTGATATACAGAGGCATCCTCTCTCACACACTCACTGATATACAGAGGCATCCTCTCTCTCACACACTCACTGATATACAGAGGCATCCTCTCTCTCACACTCACTGATATACAGAGGCATCCTCTCTCTCACACACTCACTGATATACAGAGGCATCCTCTCTCACACACACTCACTGATGTACAGAGGCACCCTCTCTCTCACACACTCACTGAGATCTGAGGCATCCTCTCTCACTCACACACTCACTGAGATCAGAGGCATCCTCTCACACACTCACTGATATACAGAGGCATCCTCTCTCACACACTCACTGAAATACAGAGGCATCCTCTCTCACACACTCACTGATATACAGGGGCATCCTCTCTCTCACACTCACTGAAAGACAGAGGCATCCTCTCCCTCACACTCACTGAAATACAGAGGCATCCTCTCCCTCACACTCACTGAAATACAGAGGCATCCTCTCTCACACACTCACTGAAATACAGAGGCATCCTCTCTCACACACTCACTGAAAACAGGGGCATCCTCTCTCTCACACTCACTGAAATACAGAGGCATCCTCTCTCACACACTCACTGATATACAGAGGCATCCTCTCCCTCACACTCACTGATATACAGAGGCATCCTTTCTCTCACACACTCACTGATATACAGAGGCATCCTCTCTCTCACACACTCACTGATATACAGAGGCGTCCTCTCTCTCACACTCACTGATATACAGAGGCATCCTCTCTCTCACACACTCACTGATATACAGAGGCATCCTCTCTCACACACACTCACTGATGTGCAGAGGCACCCTCTCACTCACACACTCACTGAGATCAGAGGCATCCTCTCTCACTCACACACTCACTGAGATCCGAGGCATCCTCTCACACACTCACTGATATGCAGAGGCATCCTCTCTCACACACTCACTGAAATACAGAGGCATCCTCTCTCACACACTCACTGAAATACAGAGGCATCCTCTCTCTCACACACTCACTGATATACAGAGGCATCCTCTCTCTCACACTCACTGATATACAGAGGCATCCTCTCTCTCACACACTCACTGATATACAGGGGCATCCTCTCTCTCACACACTCACTGAAATACAGAGGCATCCTCTCTCACACACTCACTGATATACAGGGGCATCCTCTCTCTCACACTCACTGAAAGACAGAGGCATCCTCTCTCACACACTCACTGAAATACAGAGGCATCCTCTCCCTCACACTCACTGAAATACAGAGGCATCCTCTCTCACACACTCACTGAAATACAGAGGCATCCTCTCTCACACACTCACTGATATACAGGGGCATCCTCTCTCTCACACACTCACTGAAATACAGAGGCATCCTCTCTCACACACTCACTGATATACAGGGGCATCCTCTCTCTCACACTCACTGATATACAGAGGCATCCTCTCTCACACACTCACTGATATACAGAAGCATCCTCTCTCTCTCACACTCACTGATATACAGAGGCATCCTCTCTCTCACACTCACTGATATGCAGAGGCATCCTCTCTCACACACTCACTGATGTACAGAGGCATCCTCTCTCTCACACTCACTGATATACAGGGGCATCCTCTCTCTCACTCACTCACTGATATACAGAGGCATCCTCTCTCACACACTCACTGATATACAGAGGCATCCTCTCTCTCACACACTCACTGATATACAGAGGCATCCTCTCTCTCACACACTCACTGATATACAGGGGCATCCTCTCTCTCACACTCACTGAAATACAGAGGCATCCTCTCACACACTCACTGATATACAGGGGCATCCTCTCTCTCACACACTCACTGAAATGCAGAGGCATCCTCTCTCTCACACACTCACTGAAATACAGAGGCATCCTCTCTCACACACTCACTGATATACAGGGGCATCCTCTCTCACACTCACTGATATACAGAGGCATCCTCTCTCACACACTCACTGATATACAGAGGCATCCTCTCTCTCACACACTCACTGATACACAGAGGCATCCTCTCTCTCACACTCACTGATATACAGAGGCATCCTCTCTCACACACTCACTGATATACAGAGGCATCCTCTCTCTCACACACTCACTGATATACAGAGGCATCCTCTCTCTCACACTCACTGATATACAGAGGCATCCTCTCTCTCACACACTCACTGATATACAGAGGCATCCTCTCTCACACACACTCACTGATATACAGGGGCATCCTCTCTCACACTCACTGATATACAGAGGCATCCTCTCTCACACACTCACTGATATACAGAGGCATCCTCTCTCTCACACACTCACTGATATACAGAGGCATCCTCTCTCTCACACTCACTGATATACAGAGGCATCCTCTCTCACACACTCACTGATATACAGAGGCATCCTCTCTCTCACACTCACTGATATCCAGAGGCATCCTCTCTCACACACTCACTGATATACAGAGGCATCCTCTCTCACACACTCACTGATATACAGAGGCATTCTCTCTCTCACACACTCACTGATATACAGAGGCATCCTCTCTCTCACACTCACTGATATACAGAGGCATCCTCTCTCTCACACACTCACTGATATACAGAGGCATCCTCTCTCACACACTCACTGAAATACAGAGGCATCCTCTCTCACACACTCACTGAAATACAGAGGCATCCTCTCTCACACACTCACTGATTTTCAGGGGCATCCTCTCTCTCACACTCACTGAAAGACAGAGACATCCTCTCTCACACACTCACTGAAATACAGAGGCATCCTCTCCCTCACACTCACTGAAATACAGAGGCATCCTCTCTCACACACTGAAATACAGAGGCACCCTCTCTCACACACTCACTGATATACAGGGGCATCCTCTCTCTCACACTCACTGAAATACAGAGGCATCCTCTCTCACACACTCACTGATATACAGGGGCATCCTCTCTCACACTCACTGAAATACAGAGGCATCCTCTCCCTCACACTCACTGATATACAGAGGCATCCTCTCTCTCACACACTCACTGATATACAGAGGCATCCTCTCTCTCACACTCACTGATATACAGAGGCATCCTCTCTCTCACACACTCACTGATATACAGGGGCATCCTCTCTCTCACACACTCACTGAAATACAGAGGCATCCTCTCTCACACACTTACTGATATACAGAGGCATCCTCTCTCTCACACACTCACTGATATACAGAGGCATCCTCTCTCTCACACTCACTGATATCCAGAGGCATCCTCTCTCTCACACACTCACTGATATACAGAGGCATCCTCTCTCACACACTCACTGATATACAGAGGCATCCTCTCTCTCACACACTCACTGATAGACAGGGGCATCCTCTCTCTCACACTCACTGAAATACAGAGGCATCCTCTCTCACACACTCACTGAGAAACAGGGGCATCCTCTCTCTCACACACTCACTGAAATACAGAGGCATCCTCTCTCTCACACACTCACTGAAATACAGAGGCATCCTCTCTCACTCACTGATATACAGGGGCATCCTCTCTCTCACACTCACTGATATACAGAGGCATCCTCTCTCACACACTCACTGATATACAGAGGCATCCTCTCTCTCACACACTCACTGATATGCAGAGGCATCCTCTCTCTCACACTCACTGATATACAGAGGCATCCTCTCTCACACACTCACTGATGTACAGAGGCATCCTCTCTCTCACACACTCACTGATATACAGAGGCATCCTCTCTCTCACACTCACTGATATACAGAGGCATCCTCTCTCTCACACACTCACTGATATACGGAGGCATCCTCTCTCACACACACTCACTGATATACAGAGGCACCCTCTCTCACTCACACACTCACTGAGATCAGAGGCATCCTCTCTCACTCACGCACTCACTGAGATCAGAGGCATCCTCTCTCTCACACTCACTCACTGATATACAGAGGCATCCTCTCTCACTCACACAGTCACTGAGATCAGAGGCATCCTCTCACAAACTCACTCACTGATATGCAGGGGCATCCTCTCTCTAACACACTCACTCACTTATTTCCAGGGGCATCCTCTCTCACACACTCACTGATATACAGTGGCATCCTCTCTCACACACACACACACACACACTGATAGACAGAGGCATCCTCTCTCTCACTCACTCACTGATATACAGAGGCATCCTCTCTCACACACACTCACTGATACACAGAAGCATCCTCTCTCACTCACACACTCACTGAGATCAGAGGCATCCTCTCACACTCACTCACTCACTGATATACAGAGGCATCCTCTCTCACTCACTCACACACTCACTGATATACAGAGGCATCCTCTCTCACTCACACACACACTCACTGATATACAGAGGCATCCTCTCTCACTCACACACTCACTGAGATCAGAGGCATCCTCTCTCACTCACACTCACTCACTGATATACAGAGGCATCCTCTCTCTCACTCACACACTCACTGGCAGACAGAGGCATCCTCTCTCTCACTCACTCACTCACTGATATACAGAGGCATCCTCTCTCACTCACACACTGATATACAGAGGCATCCTCTCTCACACACACTCACTGATACACAGAGGCATCCTCTCTCACTCACACACTCACTGAGATCAGAGGCATCCTCTCTCTCACTCACACACTCACTGATACACAGAGGCATCCTCTCTCACTCACACACTCACTGAGATCAGAGGCATCCTCTCTCTCACTCACACACTCACTGATATACAGAGGCATCCTCTCTCACTCACACACTCACTCACTGATATACAGAGGCATCCTCTCTCTCACACTCACTCACTCACTGATATACAGAGGCATCCTCTCTCACTCACACACTCACTCACTGATAAACCGAGGCATCCTCTCACACACTCACTCACTGATAAACAGAGGCATCCTCTCTCACACACACTCACTGATACACAGAGGCATCCTCACTCTCACACACTCACTGATATACAGAGGCATCCTCTCACACACACTCACTGATACACAGAGGCATCCTCTCTCACTCACACACTCACTGAGATCAGAGGCATCCTCTCACACTCACTGAGATCAGAGGCATCCTCTCTCACTCACACTTACTCACTGATATACAGAGGCATCCTCTCTCTCACACTCACTCACTCACTGATATACAGAGGCATCCTCTCTCACTCACACACTCACTCACTGACATACAGAGGCATCCTCTCTCTCACTCACACACTCACTGATACACAGAGGCATCCTCTCTCTCACACTCACTGATATACAGAGGCATCCTCTCTCACACACTCACTGATATACAGAGGCATCCTCTCTCTCACACACTCACTGATATACAGAGGCATCCTCTCTCTCACACTCACTGATATACAGAGGCATCCTCTCTCTCACACACTCACTGATATACAGAGGCATCCTCTCTCACACACACTCACTGATATACAGGGGCATCCTCTCTCACACTCACTGATATACAGAGGCATCCTCTCTCACACACTCACTGATATACAGAGGCATCCTCTCTCTCACACACTCACTGATATACAGAGGCATCCTCTCTCTCACACTCACTGATATACAGAGGCATCCTCTCTCACACACTCACTGATATACAGAGGCATCCTCTCTCTCACACTCACTGATATCCAGAGGCATCCTCTCTCACACACTCACTGATATACAGAGGCATCCTCTCTCACACACTCACTGATATACAGAGGCATCCTCTCTCTCACACACTCACTGATATACAGAGGCATCCTCTCTCTCACACTCACTGATATACAGAGGCATCCTCTCTCTCACACACTCACTGATATACAGAGGCATCCTCTCTCACACACTCACTGAAATACAGAGGCATCCTCTCTCACACACTCACTGAAATACAGAGGCATCCTCTCTCACACACTCACTGATATACAGGGGCATCCTCTCTCTCACACTCACTGAAAGACAGAGACATCCTCTCTCACACACTCACTGAAATACAGAGGCATCCTCTCCCTCACACTCACTGAAATACAGAGGCATCCTCTCTCACACACTGAAATACAGAGGCACCCTCTCTCACACACTCACTGATATACAGGGGCATCCTCTCTCTCACACTCACTGAAATACAGAGGCATCCTCTCTCACACACTCACTGATATACAGGGGCATCCTCTCTCACACTCACTGAAATACAGAGGCATCCTCTCCCTCACACTCACTGATATACAGAGGCATCCTCTCTCTCACACACTCACTGATATACAGAGGCATCCTCTCTCTCACACTCACTGATATACAGAGGCATCCTCTCTCTCACACACTCACTGATATACAGGGGCATCCTCTCTCTCAGACTCACTGATGTGCAGAGGCATCCTCTCTCTCACACACTCACTGATATACAGGGGCATCCTCTCTCTCACACACTCACTGAAATACAGAGGCATCCTCTCTCACACACTTACTGATATACAGAGGCATCCTCTCTCTCACACACTCACTGATATACAGAGGCATCCTCTCTCTCACACTCACTGATATCCAGAGGCATCCTCTCTCTCACACACTCACTGATATGCAGAGGCATCCTCTCTCACACACTCACTGATATACAGAGGCATCCTCTCTCTCACACACTCACTGATAGACAGGGGCATCCTCTCTCTCACACTCACTGAAATACAGAGGCATCCTCTCTCACACACTCACTGAGAAACAGGGGCATCCTCTCTCTCACACACTCACTGAAATACAGAGGCATCCTCTCTCTCACACACTCACTGAAATACAGAGGCATCCTCTCTCACTCACTGATATACAGGGGCATCCTCTCTCTCACACTCACTGATATACAGAGGCATCCTCTCTCACACACTCACTGATATACAGAGGCATCCTCTCTCTCACACACTCACTGATATGCAGAGGCATCCTCTCTCTCACACTCACTGATATACAGAGGCATCCTCTCTCACACACTCACTGATGTACAGAGGCATCCTCTCTCTCACACACTCACTGATATACAGAGGCATCCTCTCTCTCACACTCACTGATATACAGAGGCATCCTCTCTCTCACACACTCACTGATATACGGAGGCATCCTCTCTCACACACACTCACTGATATACAGAGGCACCCTCTCTCACTCACACACTCAATGAGATCAGAGGCATCCTCTCTCACTCACGCACTCACTGAGATCAGAGGCATCCTCTCTCTCACACTCACTCACTGATATACAGAGGCATCCTCTCTCACTCACACAGTCACTGAGATCAGAGGCATCCTCTCACAAACTCACTCACTGATATGCAGGGGCATCCTCTCTCTAACACACTCACTCACTTATTTCCAGGGGCATCCTCTCTCACACACTCACTGATATACAGTGGCATCCTCTCTCACACACACACACACACACACACTGATAGACAGAGGCATCCTCTCTCTCACTCACTCACTGATATACAGAGGCATCCTCTCTCACACACACTCACTGATACACAGAAGCATCCTCTCTCACTCACACACTCACTGAGATCAGAGGCATCCTCTCACACTCACTCACTCACTGATATACAGAGGCATCCTCTCTCACTCACTCACACACTCACTGATATACAGAGGCATCCTCTCTCACTCACACACACACTCACTGATATACAGAGGCATCCTCTCTCACTCACACACTCACTGAGATCAGAGGCATCCTCTCTCACTCACACTCACTCACTGATATACAGAGGCATCCTCTCTCTCACTCACACACTCACTGGCAGACAGAGGCATCCTCTCTCTCACTCACTCACTCACTGATATACAGAGGCATCCTCTCTCACTCACACACTCACTCACTGATAAACAGAGGCATCCTCTCACACTCACTCACTGATAAACAGAGGCATCCTCTCTCACACACACTCACTGATACACAGAGGCATCCTCTCTCACTCACACACTCACTGAGATCAGAGGCATCCTCTCTCTCACTCACACACTCACTGATATACAGAGGCATCCTCTCTCACTCACTCACTGATATACAGAGGCATCCTCTCTCTCACACTCACTCACTCACTGATATACAGAGGCATCCTCTCTCACTCACACACTCACTCACTGATAAACCGAGGCATCCTCTCACACACTCACTCACTGATAAACAGAGGCATCCTCTCTCACACACACTCACTGATACACAGAGGCATCCTCACTCTCACACACTCACTGATATACAGAGGCATCCTCTCACACACACTCACTGATACACAGAGGCATCCTCTCTCACTCACACACTCACTGAGATCAGAGGCATCCTCTCACACTCACTGAGATCAGAGGCATCCTCTCTCACTCACACTTACTCACTGATATACAGAGGCATCCTCTCTCTCACACTCACTCACTCACTGATATACAGAGGCATCCTCTCTCACTCACACACTCACTCACTGACATACAGAGGCATCCTCTCTCTCACTCACACACTCACTGATATACAGAGGCATCCTCTCTCACTCACTCACTGATATACAGAGGCATCCTCTCTCACTCACACACTCACTCACTGATATACAGAGGCATCCTCTCTCTCACACTCACTCACTCACTGATATGCAGAGGCATCCTCTCTCTCACTCACTCTCACTGATATGCAGAGGCATCCTCTCTCACTCACACACTCACTCACTGATATACAGAGGCATCCTCTCTCTCACACTCACACACTCACTGAAAAACAGAGGCATCCTCTCTCACTCACACACTCATATACAGAGGCATCCTCTCTCACTCACACACTCACTCACTGATATACAGAGGCATCCTCTCTCACACGCTCACTGATATACAGAGGCATCCTCTCTCTCACACTCACTGATATCCAGAGGCATCCTCTCTCTCACACACTCACTGATATGCAGAGGCATCCTCTCTCACACACTCACTGATATACAGAGGCATCCTCTCTCTCACACACTCACTGATAGACAGGGGCATCCTCTCTCTCACACTCACTGAAATACAGAGGCATCCTCTCTCACACACTCACTGAGAAACAGGGGCATCCTCTCTCTCACACACTCACTGAAATACAGAGGCATCCTCTCTCTCACACACTCACTGAAATACAGAGGCATCCTCTCTCACTCACTGATATACAGGGGCATCCTCTCTCTCACACTCACTGATATACAGAGGCATCCTCTCTCACACACTCACTGATATACAGAGGCATCCTCTCTCTCACACACTCACTGATATGCAGAGGCATCCTCTCTCTCACACTCACTGATATACAGAGGCATCCTCTCTCACACACTCACTGATGTACAGAGGCATCCTCTCTCTCACACACTCACTGATATACAGAGGCATCCTCTCTCTCACACTCACTGATATACAGAGGCATCCTCTCTCTCACACACTCACTGATATACGGAGGCATCCTCTCTCACACACACTCACTGATATACAGAGGCACCCTCTCTCACTCACACACTCAATGAGATCAGAGGCATCCTCTCTCTCACACTCACTCACTGATATACAGAGGCATCCTCTCTCACTCACACAGTCACTGAGATCAGAGGCATCCTCTCACAAACTCACTCACTGATATGCAGGGGCATCCTCTCTCTAACACACTCACTCACTTATTTCCAGGGGCATCCTCTCTCACACACTCACTGATATACAGTGGCATCCTCTCTCACACACACACACACACACACTGATAGACAGAGGCATCCTCTCTCTCACTCACTCACTGATATACAGAGGCATCCTCTCTCACACACACTCACTGATACACAGAAGCATCCTCTCTCACTCACACACTCACTGAGATCAGAGGCATCCTCTCACACTCACTCACTCACTGATATACAGAGGCATCCTCTCTCACTCACTCACACACTCACTGATATACAGAGGCATCCTCTCTCACTCACACACACACTCACTGATATACAGAGGCATCCTCTCTCACTCACACACTCACTGAGATCAGAGGCATCCTCTCTCACTCACACTCACTCACTGATATACAGAGGCATCCTCTCTCTCACTCACACACTCACTGGCAGACAGAGGCATCCTCTCTCTCACTCACTCACTCACTGATATACAGAGGCATCCTCTCTCACTCACACACTCACTCACTGATAAACAGAGGCATCCTCTCACACTCACTCACTGATAAACAGAGGCATCCTCTCTCACACACACTCACTGATACACAGAGGCATCCTCTCTCACTCACACACTCACTGAGATCAGAGGCATCCTCTCTCTCACTCACACACTCACTGATATACAGAGGCATCCTCTCTCACTCACACACTCACTCACTGATATACAGAGGCATCCTCTCTCTCACACTCACTCACTCACTGATATACAGAGGCATCCTCTCTCACTCACACACTCACTCACTGATAAACCGAGGCATCCTCTCACACACTCACTCACTGATAAACAGAGGCATCCTCTCTCACACACACTCACTGATACACAGAGGCATCCTCACTCTCACACACTCACTGATATACAGAGGCATCCTCTCACACACACTCACTGATACACAGAGGCATCCTCTCTCACTCACACACTCACTGAGATCAGAGGCATCCTCTCACACTCACTGAGATCAGAGGCATCCTCTCTCACTCACACTTACTCACTGATATACAGAGGCATCCTCTCTCTCACACTCACTCACTCACTGATATACAGAGGCATCCTCTCTCACTCACACACTCACTCACTGACATACAGAGGCATCCTCTCTCTCACTCACACACTCACTGATATACAGAGGCATCCTCTCTCACTCACTCACTGATATACAGAGGCATCCTCTCTCACTCACACACTCACTCACTGATATACAGAGGCATCCTCTCTCTCACACTCACTCACTCACTGATATGCAGAGGCATCCTCTCTCTCACTCACTCTCACTGATATGCAGAGGCATCCTCTCTCACTCACACACTCACTCACTGATATACAGAGGCATCCTCTCTCTCACACTCACACACTCACTGAAAAACAGAGGCATCCTCTCTCACTCACACACTCATATACAGAGGCATCCTCTCTCACTCACACACTCACTCACTGATATACAGAGGCATCCTCTCTCACACGCTCACTGATATACAGAGGCATCCTCTCTCACTCACACACTCACTGATACACAGAGGCATCCTCTCTCACTCACACACTCACTGAGATCAGAGGCATCCTCTCTCACTCACACACTCACTTACTGATATAAAGAGGCATCCTCTCTCTCACACTCACTGATATACAGAGGCATCCTCTCTCTCACATTCACTCATTGATATACAGAGGCATCCTCTCTCACTCACACACTCACTCACTGATATACAGAGGCATCCTCTCTCACACACTCACTGATATGCAGAGGCAACCTCTCTCACTCACACACTCACTGATATACAGAGGCATCCTCTCTCACGCACACACTCACTGAGATCAGAGGCATCCTCTCTCACTCACACACTCACTCACTGATATACAGAGGCATCCTCTCTCACACACTCACTGATATACAGAGGCATCCTCTCTCACTCACACACTCACTCACTGATATACAGAGGCATCCTCTCTCTCACTCACACACTCACTCACTGATATACAGAGGCATCCTCTCTCACACACTCACTGATATACAGAGGCATCCTCTCTCACTCACACACTCACTGATGTACAGTGGCATCCTCTCTCACTCACACACTCACTCACTGATATCCAGGGGCATCCTCTCTCTCACACACTCACTGAAAAACCGAGGCATCCTCTCTCTCACACACTCACTGATATACAGGGGCATCCTCTCTCACTCACACACTCACTTACTGATATACAGAGGCATCCTCTCTCTCACACTCACTCACTCACTGATCTCCAGAGGCATCCTCTCTCTCACTCACACACTCACTGATATACAGAGGCATCCTCTCTCTCACTCACACACTCACTGATACACAGAGGCATCCTCTCTCACACACACACTGATATACAGAGGCATCCTCTCTCACTCACACTCACTCACTGATCTTCAGAGGCATCCTCTCTCACTCACACACTCACTCACTGATACACAGAGGCATCCTCTCTCTCACACTCACTGATATACAGAGGCATCCTCTCTCTCACACACTCACTGATATACAGGGGCATCCTCTCTCTCTCACACACTCACTGATACACAGAGGCATCCTCTCTCACTCACACTCACTCACTGATACACAGAGGCATCCTCTCTCACACACTCACTGATATACAGAGGCATCCTCTCTCTCACATTCACTCACTGATATACAGAGGCATCCTCTCTCACTCACACACTCACTCACTGATATACAGAGGCATCCTCTCTCACACACTCACTGATATGCAGAGGCATCCTCTCTCACTCACACACTCACTGATATACAGAGGCATCCTCTCACTCACACACTCACTGATGTACAGGGGCATCCTCTCTCACTCACACACTCACTCACTGATATCCAGGGGCATCCTCTCTCTCACACACTCACTGAAAAACCGAGGCATCCTCTCTCTCACACACTCACTGATATACAGGGGCATCCTCTCTCACTCACACACTCACTCACTGATATCCAGGGGCATCCTCTCTCTCACACACTCACTGATACACAGAGGCATCCTCTCTCACACACTCACTGATATGCAGAGGCATCCTCTCTCACACACACTCACTGATATGCAGAGGCATCCTCTCTCACACACACTGACACAGAGGCATCCTTTCACTCACTCACTGATATCCAGGGGCATCCTCTCTCTCACACACTCACTGATATACAGAGGCATCCTCTCTCTCACACTCACTCACTCACTGATATACAGAGGCATCCTCTCTCTCACTCACACACTCACTGATATGCAGAGGCATCCTCTCTCACTCACACACTCACTGAAAAACAGAGGCATCCTCTCTCACTCACACACTCATTTCCAGAGGCATCCTCTCTCACTCACACACTCACTCACTGATATACAGAGGCATCCTCTCTCACACGCTCACTGATATACAGAGGCATCCTCTCTCACTCACACACTCACTGATACACAGAGGCATCCTCTCTCACTCACACACTCACTGAGATCAGAGGCATCCTCTCTCACTCACACACTCACTTACTGATATACAGAGGCATCCTCTCTCTCACACTCACTCACTCACTGATCTCCAGAGGCATCCTCTCTCTCACTCACACACTCACTGATACACAGAGGCATCCTCTCTCACACACACACTGATATACAGAGGCATCCTCTCTCACTCACACTCACTCACTGATCTTCAGAGGCATCCTCTCTCACTCACACACTCACTCACTGATACACAGAGGCATCCTCTCTCTCACACTCACTGATATACAGAGGCATCCTCTCTCTCACACACTCACTGATATACAGGGGCATCCTCTCTCTCTCACACACTCACTGATACACAGAGGCATCCTCTCTCACTCACACTCACTCACTGATATACAGAGGCATCCTCTCTCACACACTCACTGATATACAGAGGCATCCTCTCTCTCACATTCACTCACTGATATACAGAGGCATCCTCTCTCACTCACACACTCACTGAGATCAGAGGCATCCTCTCTCACTCACACACTCACTCACTGATATACCGAGGCATCCTCTCTCACACACTCACTGATTTACAGAGGCATCCTCTCTCACTCACACACTCACTGATATACAGAAGCATCCTCTCTCACTCACACACTCACTCACTGATATACAGAGGCATCCTCTCTCTCACACTCACTCACTCACTGATATACAGAGGCATCCTCTCTCTCACTCACACACTCACTCATGATATACAGAGGCATCCTCTCTCACACACTCACTGATATACAGAGGCATCCTCTCTCACTCACACACTCACTGATGTACAGGGGCATCCTCTCTCACTCACACACTCACTCACTGATATCCAGGGGCATCCTCTCTCTCACACACTCACTGAAAAACCGAGGCATCCTCTCTCTCACACACTCACTGATATACAGGGGCATCCTCTCTCACTCACACTCACTCACTGATATACAGGGGCATCCTCTCTCACTCACACACTCACTCACTGATATCCAGGGGCATCCTCTCTCTCACACACTCACTGATACACAGAGGCATCCTCTCTCGCACACTCACTGATACGCAGAGGCATCCTCTCTGACACACACTCACTGATATGCAGAGGCATCCTCTCTCACACACACTGATATACAGAGGCATCCTTTCACTCACTCACTGATATCCAGGGGCATCCTCTCTCTCACACACTCACTGATATACAGAGGCATCCTCTCTCTCACACTCACTGATATACAGAGGCATCCTCTCTCACACACTCACTGATATGCAGAGGCATCCTCTCTCACACACACTCACTGATGTACAGAGGCACCCTCTCTCTCACACACTCACTGAGATCAGAGGCATCCTCTCTCACTCACACACTCACTGAGATCAGAGGCATCCTCTCACACACTCACTGATATACAGAGGCATCCTCGCTCACACAATTACTGAAATACAGAGGCATCCTCTCTCACACACTCACTGAAATACAGAGGCATCCTCTCTCACACACTCACTGATATACAGGGGCATCCTCTCTCTCACACTCACTGAAAGACAGAGGCATCATCTCTCACACACTCACTGAAATACAGAGGCATCCTCTCCCTCACACTCACTGAAATACAGAGGCATCCTCTCTCACACACTCACTGAAATACAGAGGCATCCTCTCTCACACACTCACTGATATACAGGGGCATCCTCTCTCTCACACTCACTGAAATACAGAGGCATCCTCTCTCACACACTCACTGATATACAGGGGCATCCTCTCTCTCACACTCACTGAAATACAGAGGCATCCTCTCCCTCACACTCACTGATATACAGAGGCATCCTCTCTCTCACACACTCACTGATATACAGGGGCATCCTCTCTCTCTCACACACTCACTGATACACAGAGGCATCCTCTCTCACTCACACTCACTCACTGATATACAGAGGCATCCTCTCTCACACACTCACTGATATACAGAGGCATCCTCTCTCTCACATTCACTCACTGATATACAGAGGCATCCTCTCTCACTCACACACTCACTCACTGAAACACAGAGGCATCCTCTCTCACACACTCACTGATATACAGGGGCATCCTCTCTCTCACACTCACTGAAATACAGAGGCATCCTCTCCCTCACACTCACTGATATACAGAGGCATCCTCTCTCTCACACACTCACTGATATACAGAGGCATCCTCTCTCTCACACTCACTGATATACAGAGGCATCCTCTCTCTCACACACTCACTGATATACAGGGGCATCCTCTCTCTCACACTCACTGATATGCAGAGGCATCCTCTCTCTCACACACTCACTGATATACAGGGGCATCCTCTCTCTCACACACTCACTGAAATACAGAGGCATCCTCTCTCACACACTCACTGATATACAGGGACATCCTCTCTCTCACACTCACTGATACACAGAGGCATCCTCTCTCACACACTCACTGATATACAGAGGCATCCTCTCTCTCACACTCACTGATATACAGAGGCATCCTCTCTCACACACTCACTGATGTACAGAGGCATCCTCTCTCTCACACTCACTGATATCCAGAGGCATCCTCTCTCTCACACACTCACTGATATACAGAGGCATCCTCTCTCACACACTCACTGATATACAGGGGCATCCTCTCTCTCACACACTCACTCACTGATATACAGAGGCATCGTCTCTCACACACTCACTGATATACAGAGGCATCCTCTCTCTCACACACTCACTGATATGCAGAGGCATCCTCTCTCACACACTCACTGATATACAGAGGCATCCTCTCTCTCACACACTCACTGATATACAGAGGCATCTTCTCTCTCACACTCACTGATATACAGAGGCATCCTCTCTCACACACTCACTGATATACAGAGGCATCCTCTCTCTCACACACTCACTGATATACAGAGGCATCCTCTCTCTCACACTCACTGATATACAGAGGCATCCTCTCTCTCACACACTCACTGATATGCAGAGGCATCCTCTCTCACACACACTCACTGATATACAGGGGCATCCTCTCTCACACTCACTGATAAACAGAGGCATCCTCTCTCACACACTCACTGATTTTCAGAGGCATCCTCTCTCTCACACACACTGATATACAGAGGCATCCTCTCTCTCACACTCACTGATTTCCAGAGGCATCCTCTCTCACACACTCACTGATATACAGAGGCATCCTCTCTCTCACACTCACTGATATCCAGAGGCATCCTCTCTCACACACTCACTGATATACAGAGGCATCCTCTCTCACACACTCACTGACATACAGAGGCATCCTCTCTCTCACACACTCACTGATATACAGAGGCATCCTCTCTCTCACACTCACTGATATACAGAGGCATCCTCTCTCTCACACACTCACTGATATACAGAGGCATCCTCTCTCACACACACTCACTGATATACAGGGGCATCCTCTCTCACACTCACTGATAAACAGAGGCATCCTCTCTCACACACTCACTGATATGCAGAGGCATCCTCTCTCACACACACTGATATACAGAGGCATCCTCTCTCTCACACTCACTGATATACAGAGGCATCCTCTCTCACACACTCACTGATATACAGAGGCATCCTCTCTCTCACACTCACTGATATCCAGAGGCATCCTCTCTCACACACTCACTGATATACAGAGGCATGCTCTCTCACACACTCACTGATATACAGAGGCATCCTCTCTCTCACACACTCACTGATATACAGAGGCATCCTCTCTCACACACACTCACTGATGTACAGAGGCACCCTCTCTCTCACACACTCACTGAGATCAGAGGCATCCTCTCACACACTCACTGATATACAGAGGCATCTCTCTCACACACTCACTGAAATACAGAGGCATCCTCTCTCACACACTCACTGAAATACAGAGGCATCCTCTCTCACACACTCACTGATATACAGGGGCATCCTCTCTCTCACACTCACTGAAAGACAGAGGCATCCTCTCTCACACACTCACTGAAATACAGAGGCATCCTCTCCCTCACACTCACTGAAATACAGAGGCATCCTCTCTCACACACTCACTGAAATACAGAGGCATCCTCTCTCACACACTCACTGATATACAGGGGCATCCTCTCTCTCACACTCACTGAAATACAGAGGCATCCTCTCTCACACACTCACTGATATACAGGGGCATCCTCTCTCACACTCACTGAAATACAGAGGCATCCTCTCCCTCACACTCACTGATATACAGAGGCATCCTCTCTCTCACACACTCACTGATATACAGAGGCATCCTCTCTCTCACACTCACTGATATACAGAGGCATCCTCTCTCTCACACACTCACTGATATACAGGGGCATCCTCTCTCTCACACTCACTGATATGCAGAGGCTTCCTCTCTCTCACACACTCACTGATATACAGGGGCATCCTCTCTCTCACACACTCACTGAAATACAGAGGCATCCTCTCTCACACACTTACTGATATACAGGGACATCCTCTCTCTCACACTCACTGATATACAGAGGCATCCTCTCTCACACACTCACTGATATACAGAGGCATCCTCTCTCTCACACACTCACTGATATACAGAGGCATCCTCTCTCTCACACTCACTGATATACAGAGGCGTCCTCTCTCACACACTCACTGATGTACAGAGACATCCTCTCTCTCACACTCACTGATATCCAGAGGCATCCTCTCTCTCACACACTCACTGATATACAGAGGCATCCTCTCTCACACACTCACTGATATACAGGGGCATCCTCTCTCTCACACACTCACTGATATACAGAGGCATCCTCTCTCTCACACTCACTGATATACAGAGGCATCCTCTCTCACACACTCACTGATATGCAGAGGCATCCTCTCTCACACACACTCACTGATGTACAGAGGCACCCTCTCTCTCACACACTCACTGATATACAGAGGCATCCTCTCTCACACACACTCACTGATATACAGGGGCATCCTCTCTCACACTCACTGATACACAGAGGCATCCTCTCTCACACACTCACTGATATACAGAGGCATCCTCTCTCACACACACTGATATACAGAGGCATCCTCTCTCTCACACTCACTGATATACAGAGGCATCCTCTCTCACACACTCACTGATATACAGAGGCATCCTCTCTCTCACACTCACTGATATCCAGAGGCATCCTCTCTCACACACTCACTGATATACAGAGGCATCCTCTCTCACACACTCACTGATATACAGAGGCATCCTCTCTCTCACACACTCACTGATATACAGAGGCATCCTCTCTCTCACACTCACTGATATACAGAGGCATCCTCTCTCTCACACACTCAGTGATTTCCAGAGGCATCCTCTCTCACACACACTCACTGATGTACAGAGGCACCCTCTCTCTCACACACTCACTGAGATCAGAGGCATCCTCTCTCACTCACACACTCACTGAGATCAGAGGCATCCTCTCACACACTCACTGATATACAGAGGCATCTCTCTCACACACTCACTGAAATACAGAGGCATCCTCTCTCACACACTCACTGAAATACAGAGGCATCCTCTCTCACACACTCACTGATATACAGGGGCATCCTCTCTCTCACACTCACTGAAAGACAGAGGCATCCTCTCTCACACACTCACTGAAATACAGAGGCATCCTCTCCCTCACACTCACTGAAATACAGAGGCATCCTCTCTCACACACTCACTGAAATACAGAGGCATCCTCTCTCACACACTCACTGATATACAGGGGCATCCTCTCTCTCACACTCACTGAAATACAGAGGCATCCTCTCTCACACACTTACTGATATACAGGGGCATCCTCTCTCACACTCACTGAAATACAGAGGCATCCTCTCCCTCACACTCACTGATATACAGAGGCATCCTCTCTCTCACACACTCACTGATATACAGAGGCATCCTCTCTCTCACACTCACTGATATACAGAGGCATCCTCTCTCTCACACACTCACTGATATATAGGGGCATCCTCTCTCTCACACTCACTGATATGCAGAGGCATCCTCTCTCTCACACACTCACTGATATACAGGGGCATCCTCTCTCTCACACACTCACTGAAATACAGAGGCATCCTCTCTCACACACTTACTGATATACAGGGACATCCTCTCTCTCACACTCACTGATATACAGAGGCATCCTCTCTCACACACTCACTGATATACAGAGGCATCCTCTCTCTCACACACTCACTGATATACAGAGGCATCCTCTCTCTCACACTCACTGATATACAGAGGCATCCTCTCTCTCACACACTCACTGATATACAGAGGCATCCTCTCTCTCACACACTCACTGATATACAGGGGCATCCTCTCTCTCACACTCACTGAAATACAGAGGCATCCTCTCTCACACACTCACTGATATACAGGGGCATCCTCTCTCTCACACACTCACTGAAATACAGAGGCATCCTCTCTCTCACACACTCACTGAAATACAGAGGCATCCTCTCTCACACACTCACTGATATACAGGGGCATCCTCTCTCTCACACTCACTGATACACAGAGGCATCCTCTCTCACACACTCACTGAGAGACAGAGGCATCCTCTCTCTCACACACTCACTGATATGCAGAGGCATCCTCTCTCTCACACTCACTGATATACAGAGGCATCCTCTCTCACACACTCACTGATATACAGAGGCATCCTCTCTCTCACACACTCACTGATATACAGAGGCACCCTCTCTCACTCACACACTCACTGAGATCAGAGGCATCCTCTCTCACTCACGCACTCACTGAGATCAGAGGCATCCTCTCTCTCACACTCACTCACTGATACACAGAGGCATCCTCTCTCACTCACACACTCACTGAGATCAGAGGCATCCTCTCACAAACTCACTCACTGATATGCAGGGGCATCCTCTCTCTCACACACTCACTCACTTATATACAGGGGCATCCTCTCTCACACACTCACTGATACACAGAGGCATCCTCTCTCACACACACACACACACACTGATAGACAGAGGCATCCTCTCTCTCACTCACTCACTGATACACAGAGGCATCCTCTCTCACACACACTCACTGATACACAGAAGCATCCTCTCTCACTCACACACTCACTGAGATCAGAGGCATCCTCTCACACTCACTCACTCACTGATATACAGAGGCATCCTCTCTCACTCACTCACACACTCACTGATATACAGAGGCATCCTCTCTCACTCACACACACACTCACTGATATGCAGAGGCATCCTCTCTCACTCACACACTCACTGAGATCAGAGGCATCCTCTCTCACTCACACTCACTCACTGATATGCAGAGGCATCCTCTCTCTCACTCACACACTCACTGATATACAGAGGCATCCTCTCTCTCACTCACACACTCACTGATATACAGAGGCATCCTCTCTCACTCACACACTCACTCACTGATATACAGAGGCATCCTCTCTCTCACTCACTCACTCACTGATATACAGAGGCATCCTCTCTCACTCACACACTCACTCACTGATAAACAGAGGCATCCTCTCACACACTCACTCACTGATAAACAGAGGCATCCTCTCTCACACACACTCACTGATACACAGAGGCATCCTCTCTCACTCACACACTCACTGAGATCAGAGGCATCCTCTCTCTCACTCACACACTCACTGATATACAGAGGCATCCTCTCTCACTCACACACTCACTCACTGATAAACAGAGGCATCCTCTCACACACTCACTCACTGATAAACAGAGACATCCTCTCTCACACACACTCACTGATACACAGAGGCATCCTCACTCTCACACACTCACTGATATACAGAGGCATCCTCTCACTCACACACTCACTGAGATCAGAGGCATCCTCTCACACTCACTCACTTACTGATTTACAGAGGCATCCTCTCTCACTCACACACTCACTGATATACAGAGGCATCCTCTCTCACTCACTGAGATCAGAGGCATCCTCTCTCACTCACTGATATACAGAGGCATCCTCTCTCTCACACTCACTCACTCACTGATATACAGAGGCATCCTCTCTCACTCACACACTCACTCACTGATATACAGAGGCATCCTCTCTCTCACTCACACACTCACTGATATACAGAGGCATCCTCTCTCACTCACTCACTGATATACAGAGGCATCCTCTCTCACTCACACACTCACTCACTGATATACAGAGGCATCCTCTCTCTCACACTCACTCACTCACTGATATACAGAGGCATCCTCTCTCTCACTCACACACTCACTGATATGCAGAGGCATCCTCTCTCACTCACACACTCACTGAAAAACAGAGGCATCCTCTCTCACTCACACACTCATATACAGAGGCATCCTCTCTCACTCACACACTCACTCACTGATATACAGAGGCATCCTCTCTCACACGCTCACTGATATACAGAGGCATCCTCTCTCACTCACACACTCACTGATACACAGAGGCATCCTCTCTCACTCACACACTCACTGAGATCAGAGGCATCCTCTCTCACTCACACACTCACTTACTGATATACAGAGGCATCCTCTCTCTCACACTCACTCACTCACTGATCTCCAGAGGCATCCTCTCTCTCACTCACACACTCACTGATATACAGAGGCATCCTCTCTCACTCACACTCACTCACTGATATACAGAGGCATCCTCTCTCACTCACACACTCACTCACTGATACACAGAGGCATCCTCTCTCTCACACTCACTGATATACAGAGGCATCCTCTCTCTCACACACTCACTGATATACAGGGGCATCCTCTCTCTCTCACACACTCACTGATCCACAGAGGCATCCTCTCTCACTCACACTCACTCACTGATATACAGAGGCATCCTCTCTCACACACTCACTGATATACAGAGGCATCCTCTCTCTCACATTCACTCACTGATATACAGAGGCATCCTCTCTCACACACTCACTGATATGCAGAGGCATCCTCTCTCACTCACACACTCACTGATATACAGAGGCATCCTCTCTCACGCTCACACTCACTGAGATCAGAGGCATCCTCTCTCACTCACACACTCACTCACTGAAATACAGAGGCATCCTCTCTCACACACTCACTGATATACAGGGGCATCCTCTCTCTCACACTCACTGAAATACAGAGGCATCCTCTCTCACACACTTACTGATATACAGGGGCATCCTCTCTCACACTCACTGAAATACAGAGGCATCCTCTCCCTCACACTCACTGATATACAGAGGCATCCTCTCTCTCACACACTCACTGATATACAGAGGCATCCTCTCTCTCACACTCACTGATATACAGAGGCATCCTCTCTCTCACACACTCACTGATATATAGGGGCATCCTCTCTCTCACACTCACTGATATGCAGAGGCATCCTCTCTCTCACACACTCACTGATATACAGGGGCATCCTCTCTCTCACACACTCACTGAAATACAGAGGCATCCTCTCTCACACACTTACTGATATACAGGGACATCCTCTCTCTCACACTCACTGATATACAGAGGCATCCTCTCTCACACACTCACTGATATACAGAGGCATCCTCTCTCTCACACACTCACTGATATACAGAGGCATCCTCTCTCTCACACTCACTGATATACAGAGGCATCCTCTCTCTCACACACTCACTGATATACAGAGGCATCCTCTCTCTCACACACTCACTGATATACAGGGGCATCCTCTCTCTCACACTCACTGAAATACAGAGGCATCCTCTCTCACACACTCACTGATATACAGGGGCATCCTCTCTCTCACACACTCACTGAAATACAGAGGCATCCTCTCTCTCACACACTCACTGAAATACAGAGGCATCCTCTCTCACACACTCACTGATATACAGGGGCATCCTCTCTCTCACACTCACTGATACACAGAGGCATCCTCTCTCACACACTCACTGAGAGACAGAGGCATCCTCTCTCTCACACACTCACTGATATGCAGAGGCATCCTCTCTCTCACACTCACTGATATACAGAGGCATCCTCTCTCACACACTCACTGATATACAGAGGCATCCTCTCTCTCACACACTCACTGATATACAGAGGCACCCTCTCTCACTCACACACTCACTGAGATCAGAGGCATCCTCTCTCACTCACGCACTCACTGAGATCAGAGGCATCCTCTCTCTCACACTCACTCACTGATACACAGAGGCATCCTCTCTCACTCACACACTCACTGAGATCAGAGGCATCCTCTCACAAACTCACTCACTGATATGCAGGGGCATCCTCTCTCTCACACACTCACTCACTTATATACAGGGGCATCCTCTCTCACACACTCACTGATACACAGAGGCATCCTCTCTCACACACACACACACACACTGATAGACAGAGGCATCCTCTCTCTCACTCACTCACTGATATACAGAGGCATCCTCTCTCACACACACTCACTGATACACAGAAGCATCCTCTCTCACTCACACACTCACTGAGATCAGAGGCATCCTCTCACACTCACTCACTCACTGATATACAGAGGCATCCTCTCTCACTCACTCACACACTCACTGATATACAGAGGCATCCTCTCTCACTCACACACACACTCACTGATATGCAGAGGCATCCTCTCTCACTCACACACTCACTGAGATCAGAGGCATCCTCTCTCACTCACACTCACTCACTGATATGCAGAGGCATCCTCTCTCTCACTCACACACTCACTGATATACAGAGGCATCCTCTCTCTCACTCACACACTCACTGATATACAGAGGCATCCTCTCTCACTCACACACTCACTCACTGATATACAGAGGCATCCTCTCTCTCACTCACTCACTCACTGATATACAGAGGCATCCTCTCTCACTCACACACTCACTCACTGATAAACAGAGGCATCCTCTCACACACTCACTCACTGATAAACAGAGGCATCCTCTCTCACACACACTCACTGATACACAGAGGCATCCTCTCTCACTCACACACTCACTGAGATCAGAGGCATCCTCTCTCTCACTCACACACTCACTGATATACAGAGGCATCCTCTCTCACTCACACACTCACTCACTGATAAACAGAGGCATCCTCTCACACACTCACTCACTGATAAACAGAGACATCCTCTCTCACACACACTCACTGATACACAGAGGCATCCTCACTCTCACACACTCACTGATATACAGAGGCATCCTCTCACACACACTCACTGATACACAGAGGCATCCTCTCTCACTCACACACTCACTGAGATCAGAGGCATCCTCTCACACTCACTCACTTACTGATATACAGAGGCATCCTCTCTCACTCACACACTCACTGATATACAGAGGCATCCTCTCTCACTCACTGAGATCAGAGGCATCCTCTCTCACTCACTGATATACAGAGGCATCCTCTCTCTCACACTCACTCACTCACTGATATACAGAGGCATCCTCTCTCACTCACACACTCACTCACTGATATACAGAGGCATCCTCTCTCTCACTCACACACTCACTGATATACAGAGGCATCCTCTCTCACTCACTCACTGATATACAGAGGCATCCTCTCTCACTCACACACTCACTCACTGATATACAGAGGCATCCTCTCTCTCACACTCACTCACTCACTGATATACAGAGGCATCCTCTCTCTCACTCACACACTCACTGATATGCAGAGGCATCCTCTCTCACTCACACACTCACTGAAAAACAGAGGCATCCTCTCTCACTCACACACTCATATACAGAGGCATCCTCTCTCACTCACACACTCACTCACTGATATACAGAGGCATCCTCTCTCACACGCTCACTGATATACAGAGGCATCCTCTCTCACTCACACACTCACTGATACACAGAGGCATCCTCTCTCACTCACACACTCACTGAGATCAGAGGCATCCTCTCTCACTCACACACTCACTTACTGATATACAGAGGCATCCTCTCTCTCACACTCACTCACTCACTGATCTCCAGAGGCATCCTCTCTCTCACTCACACACTCACTGATATACAGAGGCATCCTCTCTCACTCACACTCACTCACTGATATACAGAGGCATCCTCTCTCACTCACACACTCACTCACTGATACACAGAGGCATCCTCTCTCTCACACTCACTGATATACAGAGGCATCCTCTCTCTCACACACTCACTGATATACAGGGGCATCCTCTCTCTCTCACACACTCACTGATCCACAGAGGCATCCTCTCTCACTCACACTCACTCACTGATATACAGAGGCATCCTCTCTCACACACTCACTGATATACAGAGGCATCCTCTCTCTCACATTCACTCACTGATATACAGAGGCATCCTCTCTCACACACTCACTGATATGCAGAGGCATCCTCTCTCACTCACACACTCACTGATATACAGAGGCATCCTCTCTCACGCTCACACTCACTGAGATCAGAGGCATCCTCTCTCACTCACACACTCACTCACTGATATACAGAGGCATCCTCTCTCACACACTCACTGATATACAGAGGCATCCTCTCTCACTCACACACTCACTCACTGATATACAGAGGCATCCTCTCTCTCACACTCACTCACTCACTGATATACAGAGGCATCCTCTCTCTCACTCACACACTCACTCACTGATATGCAGAGGCATCCTCTCTCACACACTCACTGATATACAGAGGCATCCTCTCTCACTCACACACTCACTCACTGATATCCAGTGGCATCCTCTCTCTCTCACACACTCACTGAAACACCGAGGCATCCTCTCTCTCACACACTCACTGATGTACAGGGGCATCCTCTCTCACTCACACTCACTCACTGATATATAGGGGCATCCTCTCTCACTCACACACTCACTCACTGATATCCAGGGGCATCCTCTCTCTCACACACTCACTGATACACAGAGGCATCCTCTCTCACACACTCACTGATATGCAGAGGCATCCTCTCTCACACACACTCACTGATATGCAGAGGCAGCCTCTCTCACACACACTGATATACAGAGGCATCCTTTCACACACTCACTGATATACAGGGGCATCCTCTCTCTCACACACTCACTGATACACAGAGGCATCCTCTCTCACACACTCACTGATATGCAGAGGCATCCTCTCTCACACACACTCACTGATGTACAGAGGCACCCTCTCTCTCACACACTCACTGAGATCAGAGGCATCCTCTCTCACTCACACACTCACTGAGATCAGAGGCATCCTCTCACACACTCTGATATACAGAGGCATCCTCTCTCACACACTCACTGAAATACAGAGGCATCCTCTCTCACACACTCACTGATATACAGGGACATCCTCTCTCTCACACTCACTGATATACAGAGGCATCCTCTCTCACACACTCACTGATATACAGAGGCATCCTCTCTCTCACACACTCACTGATATACAGAGGCATCCTCTCTCTCACACTCACTGATATACAGAGGCATCCTCTCTCTCACACTCACTGATATCCAGAGGCATCCTCTCTCTCACACTCTCACTGACATACAGAGGCATCCTCTCTCACACACTCACTGATATACAGGGGCATCCTCTCTCTCACACACTCACTCACTGATATACAGAGGCATCCTCTCTCACACACTCACTGATATACAGAGGCATCCTCTCTCTCACACACTCACTGATATACAGAGGCATCCTCTCTCTCACACACTCACTGATATACAGGGGCATCCTCTCTCTCACACTCACTGAAATACAGAGGCATCCTCTCTCACACACTCACTGATATACAGGGGCATCCTCTCTCTCACACACTCACTGAAATACAGAGGCATCCTCTCTCTCACACACTCACTGAAATACAGAGGCATCCTCTCTCACACACTCACTGATATACAGGGGCATCCTCTCTCTCACACACTCACTGATATACAGAGGCATCCTCTCTCACACACTCACTGATATACAGAGGCATCCTCTCTCTCACACACTCACTCACTGACATACAGAGGCATCCTCTCTCTCACACTCACTGATATACAGAGGCATCCTCTCTCTCACACACTCACTGATATACAGAGGCATCCTCTCTCACACACACTCACTGATATACAGAGGCACCCTCTCTCTCACACACTCACTGAGATCAGAGGCATCCTCTCTCACTCACACACTCACTGAGATCAGTGGCATCCTCTCACACACTCACTCACTGATATACAGAGGCATCCTCTCTCACACACACTCACTGATATACAGAGGCATCCTCTCTCTCACACACTCACTGATATACAGAGGCATCCTCTCTCTCACACACTCACTGATATACAGGGGCATCCTCTCTCTCACACTCACTGAAATACAGAGGCATCCTCTCTCACACACTCACAGAAAAACAGAGGCATCCTCTCTCACACACTCACTGATATACAGGGGCATCCTCTCTCTCACACTCACTGAAATACAGAGGCATCCTCTCTCACACACTCACTGATATACAGGGGCATCCTCTCTCTCACACTCACTGAAATACAGAGGCATCCTCTCCCTCACACTCACTGATATACAGAGGCATCCTCTCTCTCACACACTCACTGATACACAGAGGCATCCTCTCTCTCACACTCACTGATATACAGAGGCATCCTCTCTCTCACACACTCACTGATATACAGGGGCATCCTCTCTCTCACACTCACTGATATGCAGACGCATCCTCTCTCTCACACACTCACTGATATACAGGGGCATCCTCTCTCTCACACACTCACTGAAATACAGAGGCATCCTCTCTCACACACTCACTGATATACAGGGGCATCCTCTCTCTCACACTCACTGATATACAGAGGCATCCTCTCTCACACACTCACTGATATACAGAGGCATCCTCTCTCTCACACACTCACTGATATACAGAGGCATCCTCTCTCTCACACTCACTGATATACAGAGGCATCCTCTCTCACACACTCACTGATATACAGAGGCATCCTCTCTCACACACACTCACTGATATACAGAGGCACCCTCTCTCTCACACACTCACTGAGATCAGAGGCATCCTCTCTCACTCACACACTCACTGAGATCAGAGGCATCCTCTCACACACTCACTGATGTACAGGGGCATCCTCTCTCACACACTCACTCACTGATAGACAGAGGCATCCTCTCTCACTCACACACTCACTGAGATCAGTGGCATCCTCTCACACACTCACTCACTGATATACAGAGGCATCCTCTCTCACACACACTCACTGATATGCAGAGGCATCCTCTCTCACTCACACACTCACTGAGATCAGAGGCATCCTCTCACTCACGCACTCACTGAGATCAGAGGCATCCTCTCTCTCACACTCACTCACTGATATACAGAGGCATCCTCTCTCACTCACACACTCACTGAGATCAGAGGCATCCTCTCACAAACTCACTCACTGATATGCAGGGGCATCCTCTCTCTCACACACACTCACTTGTATACAGGGGCATCCTCTCTCACACACTCACTGATATACAGGGGCATCCTCTCTCTCACACTCACTGATATGCAGAGGCATCCTCTCTCACACACTCACTGATATACAGAGGCATCCTCTCTCTCACACACTCACTGATATACAGAGGCATCCTCTCTCTCACACTCACTGATATACAGAGGCATCCTCTCTCACACACTCACTGATATACAGAGGCATCCTCTCTCTCACACACTCACTGATATACAGAGGCATCCTCTCTCTCACACTCACTGATATACAGAGGCATCCTCTCTCTCACACACTCACTGATATACAGAGGCATCCTCTCTCACACACACTCACTGATATGCAGAGGCACCCTCTCTCTCACACACTCACTGAGATCAGAGGCATCCTCTCTCACTCACACACTCACTGAGATCAGAGGCATCCTCTCACACACTCACTGATATACAGGGGCATCCTCTCTCTCACACACTCACTCACTGATAGACAGAGGCATCCTCTCTCACTCACACACTCACTGAGATCAGAGGCATCCTCTCTCACACACACTCACTGATATGCAGAGGCATCCTCTCTCACTCACACACTCACTGAGATCAGAGGCATCCTCTCTCACTCACGCACTCACTGAGATCAGAGGCATCCTCTCTCTCACACTCACTCACTGATATACAGAGGCATCCTCTCTCACTCACACACTCACTGAGATCAGAGGCATCCTCTCACAAACTCACTCACTGATATGCAGGGGCATCCTCTCTCTCACACACACTCACTTATATACAGGGGCATCCTCTCTCACACACTCACTGATATACAGAGGCATCCTCTCTCACACACACACACACTGATAGACAGAGGCATCCTCTCTCTCACTCACTCACTGATATACAGAGGCATCCTCTCTCACACACACTCACTGATATACAGAGGCATCCTCTCTCACTCACACACACACTCACTGATATACAGAGGCATCCTCTCTCACTCACACACTCACTGAGATCAGAGGCATCCTCTCTCACTCACACTCACTCACTGATGTACAGAGGCATCCTCTCTCTCACTCACACACTCACTGATATACAGAGGCATCCTCTCTCTCACTCACACACTCACTGATATACAGAGGCATCCTCTCTCACTCACACACTCACTCACTGATATACAGAGGCATCCTCTCTCTCACTCACTCACTCACTGATATACAGAGGCATCCTCTCTCACTCACACACTCACTCACTGATAAACAGAGGCATCCTCTCACACACTCACTCACTGATAAACAGAGGCATCCTCTCTCACACACACTCACTGATACACAGAGGCATCCTCTCTCACTCACACACTCACTGAGATCAGAGGCATCCTCTCTCTCACTCACACACTCACTGATATACAGAGGCATCCTCTCTCACTCACACACTCACTGATATACAGAGGCATCCTCTCTCTCACACTCACTCACTCACTGATATACAGAGGCATCCTCTCTCACTCACACACTCACTCACTGATAAACAGAGGCATCCTCTCACACACTCACTCACTGATAAACAGAGACATCCTCTCTCACACACACTCACTGATACACAGAGGCATCCTCACTCTCACACACTCACTTTTATACAAAGGCATCCTCTCACACACACTCACTGATACACAGAGGCATCCTCTCTCACTCACACACTCACTGAGATCAGAGGCATCCTCTCACACTCACTCACTTACTGATATGCAGAGGCATCCTCTCTCACTCACACACTCACTGATATACAGAGGCATCCTCTCTCACTCACTGAGATCAGAGGCATCCTCTCTCACTCACACTTACTCACTGATATACAGAGGCATCCTCTCTCTCACACTCACTCACTCACTGATATACAGAGGCATCCTCTCTCACTCACACACTCACTCACTGATATACAGAGGCATCCTCTCTCTCACTCACACACTCACTGATATGCAGAGGCACCCTCTCTCACTCACACACTCACTGAAAAACAGAGGCATCCTCTTTCACTCACACACTCATATACAGAGGCATCCTCTCTCACTCACACACTCACTCACTGATATACAGAGGCATCCTCTCTCACACGCTCACTGATATACAGAGGCATCCTCTCTCACTCACACACTCACTGATACACAGAGGCATCCTCTCTCACTCACACACTCACTGAGATCAGAGGCATCCTCTCTCACTCACACACTCACTTACTGATATACAGAGGCATCCTCTCTCTCACACTCACTCACTCACTGATCTCCAGAGGCATCCTCTCTCTCTCTCACACACACACTGATATACAGAGGCATCCTCTCTCACTCTCACTCACTCACTGATATACAGAGGCATCCTCTCTCACTCACACACTCACTCACTGATACACAGAGGCATCCTCTCTCTCACACTCACTGATATACAGAGGCATCCTCTCTCTCACACACTCACTGATATACAGGGGCATCCTCTCTCTCTCACACACTCACTGATACACAGAGGCATCCTCTCTCACTCACACTCACTCACTGATATACAGAGGCATCCTCTCTCACACACTCACTGATATACAGAGGCATCCTCTCTCTCACATTCACTCACTGATATACAGAGGCATCATCTCTCACACACTCACTGATATGCAGAGGCATCCTCTCTCACTCACACACTCACTGATATACAGAGGCATCCTCTCTCACGCACACACTCACTGAGATCAGAGGCATCCTCTCTCACTCACACACTCACTCACTGATATACAGAGGCATCCTCTCTCACACACTCACTGATATACAGAGGCATCCTCTCTCACTCACACACTCACTCACTGATATACAGAGGCATCCTCTCTCTCACACTCACTCACTCACTGATATACAGAGGCATCCTCTCTCTCACTCACACACTCACTCACTGATATACAGAGGCATCCTCTCTCACACACTCACTGATATACAGAGGCATCCTCTCTCACTCACACACTCACTCACTGATATCCAGGGGCATCCTCTCTCTCACACACTCACTGAAACACCGAGGCATCCTCTCTCTCACACACTCACTGATATACAGGGGCATCCTCTCTCACTCACACTCACTCACTGATATATAGGGGCATCCTCTCTCACTCACACACTCACTCACTGATATCCAGGGGCATCCTCTCTCTCACACACACTGATATACAGAGGCATCCTTTCACACACTCACTGATATGCAGGGGCATCCTCTCTCTCACACACTCACTGATACACAGAGGCATCCTCTCTCACACACTCACTGATATGCAGAGGCATCCTCTCTCACACACACTCACTGATGTACAGAGGCACCCTCTCTCTCACACACTCACTGAGATCAGAGGCATCCTCTCACAGACTCACTGATATACAGAGGCATCCTCTCTCACACACTCACTGAAATACAGAGGCATCCTCTCTCACACACTCACTGAAATACAGAGGCATCCTCTCTCACACACTCACTGATATACAGGGGCATCCTCTCTCTCACACTCACTGAAAGACAGAGGCATCCTCTCTCACATACTCACTGAAATACAGGGGCATCCTCTCTCTCACACACTCACTGATATACAGGGGCATCCTCTCTCTCACACTCACTGATATGCAGAGGCATCCTCTCTCTCACACACTCACTGATATACAGGGGCATCCTCTCTCTCACACACTCACTGAAATACAGAGGCATCCTCTCTCACACACTCACTGATATACAGGGACATCCTCTCTCTCACACTCACTGATATACAGAGGCATCCTCTCTCACACACTCACTGATATACAGAGGCATCCTCTCTCTCACACACTCACTGATATACAGAGGCATCCTCTCTCTCACACTCACTGATATGCAGAGGCATCCTCTCTCACACACTCACTGATGTACAGAGGCATCCTCTCTCTCACACTCACTGATATCCAGAGGCATCCTCTCTCTCACACACTCACTGATAAACAGAGACATCCTCTCTCACACACACTCACTGATACACAGAGGCATCCTCACTCTCACACACTCACTTTTATACAAAGGCATCCTCTCACACACACTCACTGATACACAGAGGCATCCTCTCTCACTCACACACTCACTGAGATCAGAGGCATCCTCTCACACTCACTCACTTACTGATATGCAGAGGCATCCTCTCTCACTCACACACTCACTGATATACAGAGGCATCCTCTCTCACTCACTGAGATCAGAGGCATCCTCTCTCACTCACACTTACTCACTGATATACAGAGGCATCCTCTCTCTCACACTCACTCACTCACTGATATACAGAGGCATCCTCTCTCACTCACACACTCACTCACTGATATACAGAGGCATCCTCTCTCTCACTCACACACTCACTGATATGCAGAGGCACCCTCTCTCACTCACACACTCACTGAAAAACAGAGGCATCCTCTTTCACTCACACACTCATATACAGAGGCATCCTCTCTCACTCACACACTCACTCACTGATATACAGAGGCATCCTCTCTCACACGCTCACTGATATACAGAGGCATCCTCTCTCACTCACACACTCACTGATACACAGAGGCATCCTCTCTCACTCACACACTCACTGAGATCAGAGGCATCCTCTCTCACTCACACACTCACTTACTGATATACAGAGGCATCCTCTCTCTCACACTCACTCACTCACTGATCTCCAGAGGCATCCTCTCTCTCTCTCACACACACACTGATATACAGAGGCATCCTCTCTCACTCTCACTCACTCACTGATATACAGAGGCATCCTCTCTCACTCACACACTCACTCACTGATACACAGAGGCATCCTCTCTCTCACACTCACTGATATACAGAGGCATCCTCTCTCTCACACACTCACTGATATACAGGGGCATCCTCTCTCTCTCACACACTCACTGATACACAGAGGCATCCTCTCTCACTCACACTCACTCACTGATATACAGAGGCATCCTCTCTCACACACTCACTGATATACAGAGGCATCCTCTCTCTCACATTCACTCACTGATATACAGAGGCATCATCTCTCACACACTCACTGATATGCAGAGGCATCCTCTCTCACTCACACACTCACTGATATACAGAGGCATCCTCTCTCACGCACACACTCACTGAGATCAGAGGCATCCTCTCTCACTCACACACTCACTCACTGATATACAGAGGCATCCTCTCTCACACACTCACTGATATACAGAGGCATCCTCTCTCACTCACTCACTGATATACAGAGGCATCCTCTCTCTCACACTCACTCACTCACTGATATACAGAGGCATCCTCTCTCTCACTCACACACTCACTCACTGATATACAGAGGCATCCTCTCTCACACACTCACTGATATACAGAGGCATCCTCTCTCACTCACACACTCACTCACTGATATCCAGGGGCATCCTCTCTCTCACACACTCACTGAAACACCGAGGCATCCTCTCTCTCACACACTCACTGATATACAGGGGCATCCTCTCTCACTCACACTCACTCACTGATATATAGGGGCATCCTCTCTCACTCACACACTCACTCACTGATATCCAGGGGCATTCTCTCTCTCACACACACTGATATACAGAGGCATCCTTTCACACACTCACTGATATGCAGGGGCATCCTCTCTCTCACACACTCACTGATACACAGAGGCATCCTCTCTCACACACTCACTGATATGCAGAGGCATCCTCTCTCACACACACTCACTGATGTACAGAGGCACCCTCTCTCTCACACACTCACTGAGATCAGAGGCATCCTCTCACAGACTCACTGATATACAGAGGCATCCTCTCTCACACACTCACTGAAATACAGAGGCATCCTCTCTCACACACTCACTGAAATACAGAGGCATCCTCTCTCACACACTCACTGATATACAGGGGCATCCTCTCTCTCACACTCACTGAAAGACAGAGGCATCCTCTCTCACACACTCACTGAAATACAGGGGCATCCTCTCTCTCACACACTCACTGATATACAGGGGCATCCTCTCTCTCACACTCACTGATATGCAGAGGCATCCTCTCTCTCACACACTCACTGATATACAGGGGCATCCTCTCTCTCACACACTCACTGAAATACAGAGGCATCCTCTCTCACACACTCACTGATATACAGGGACATCCTCTCTCTCACACTCACTGATATACAGAGGCATCCTCTCTCACACACTCACTGATATACAGAGGCATCCTCTCTCTCACACACTCACTGATATACAGAGGCATCCTCTCTCTCACACTCACTGATATGCAGAGGCATCCTCTCTCACACACTCACTGATGTACAGAGGCATCCTCTCTCTCACACTCACTGATATCCAGAGGCATCCTCTCTCTCACACACTCACTGATATACAGAGGCATCCTCTCTCACACACTCACTGATATACAGGGGCATCCTCTCTCTCACACACTCACTCACTGATATACAGAGGCATCCTCTCTCACACACTCACTGATATACAGAGGCATCCTCTCTCTCACACACTCACTGATATACAGAGGCATCCTCTCTCTCACACACTCACTGATATACAGGGGCATCCTCTCTCTCACACTCACTGAAATACAGAGGCATCCTCTCTCACACACTCACTGATATACAGGGGCATCCTCTCTCTCACACACTCACTGAAATACAGAGGCATCCTCTCTCTCACACACTCACTGAAATACAGAGGCATCCTCTCTCACACACTCACTGATATACAGGGGCATCCTCTCTCTCACACACTCACTGATATACAGAGGCATCCTCTCTCACACACTCACTGATATACAGAGGCATCCTCTCTCTCACACACTCACTGACACACAGAGGCATCCTCTCTCTCACTCACTGATATACAGAGGCATCCTCTCTCTCACACACTCACTGATATACAGAGGCATCCTCTCTCACACACACTCACTGATATACAGAGGCACCCTCTCTCTCACACACTCACTGAGATCAGAGGCATCCTCTCACACACTCACTGATATGCAGGGGCATCCTCTCTCTCACACACTCACTCACTGATAGACAGAGGCATCCTCTCTCACTCACACACTCACTGAGATCAGTGGCATCCTCTCACACACTCACTCACTGATATACAGAGGCATCCTCTCTTACACACACTCACTGATATGCAGAGGCATCCTCTCTCTCACACACTCACTGATATACAGAGGCATCCTCTCTCACACACTCACTGATATACAGAGGCATCCTCTCTCTCACACACTCACTGATATACAGAGGCATCCTCTCTCACACACTCACTGATATACAGGGGCATCCTCTCTCTCACACTCACTGAAATACAGAGGCATCCTCTCTCACACACTCACTGATATACAGGGGCATCCTCTCTCTCACACTCACTGAAATACAGAGGCATCCTCTCCCTCACACTCACTGATATACAGAGGCATCCTCTCTCTCACACACTCACTGATATACAGAGGCATCCTCTCTCTCACACTCACTGATATACAGAAGCATCCTCTCTCTCACACACTCACTGATATACAGGGGCATCCTCTCTCTCACACTCACTGATATGCAGACGCATCCTCTCTCTCACACACTCACTGATATACAGGGGCATCCTCTCTCTCACACACTCACTGAAATACAGAGGCATCCTCTCTCACACACTCACTGATATACAGAGGCATCCTCTCTCACACACACTCACTGATATACAGAGGCACCCTCTCTCTCACACACTCACTGAGATCAGAGGCATCCTCTCTCACTCACACACTCACTGAGATCAGAGGCATCCTCTCACACACTCACTGATATGCAGCGGCATCCTCTCTCTCACACACTCACTCACTGATAGACAGAGGCATCCTCTCTCACTCACACACTCACTGAGATCAGTGGCATCCTCTCACACACTCACTCACTGATATACAGAGGCATCCTCTCTTACACACACTCACTGATATACAGAGGCATCCTCTCTCTCACACACTCACTGATATACAGAGGCATCCTCTCTCTCACACACTCACTGATATACAGGGGCATCCTCTCTCTCACACTCACTGAAATACAGAGGCATCCTCTCTCACACACTCACAGAAAAACAGAGGCATCCTCTCTCACACACTCACTGATATGCAGGGGCATCCTCTCTCTCACACTCACTGAAATACAGAGGCATCCTCTCTCACACACTCACTGATATGCAGGGGCATCCTCTCTCTCACACTCACTGAAATACAGAGGCATCCTCTCCCTCACACTCACTGATATACAGAGGCATCCTCTCTCTCACACACTCACTGATATACAGAGGCATCCTCTCTCTCACACTCACTGATATACAGAGGCATCCTCTCTCTCACACACTCACTGATACACAGGGGCATCCTCTCTCTCACACTCACTGATATGCAGACGCATCCTCTCTCTCACACACTCACTGATATACAGGGGCATCCTCTCTCTCACACACTCACTGAAATACAGAGGCATCCTCTCTCACACACTCACTGATATACAGGGACATCCTCTCTCTCACACTCACTGATACACAGAGGCATCCTCTCTCACACACTCACTGATATACAGAGGCATCCTCTCTCTCACACACTCACTGATATACAGAGGCATCCTCTCTCACACACTCACTGATATACAGGGGCATCCTCTCTCTCACACTCACTGAAATACAGAGGCATCCTCTCTCACACACTCACTGATATACAGGGGCATCCTCTCTCTCACACTCACTGAAATACAGAGGCATCCTCTCCCTCACACTCACTGATATACAGAGGCATCCTCTCTCTCACACACTCACTGATATACAGAGGCATCCTCTCTCTCACACTCACTGATATACAGAAGCATCCTCTCTCTCACACACTCACTGATATACAGGGGCATCCTCTCTCTCACACTCACTGATATGCAGACGCATCCTCTCTCTCACACACTCACTGATATACAGGGGCATCCTCTCTCTCACACACTCACTGAAATACAGAGGCATCCTCTCTCACACACTCACTGATATACAGGGACATCCTCTCTCTCACACTCACTGATATACAGAGGCATCCTCTCTCACACACTCACTGATAAAAAGAGGCATCCTCTCTCTCACACACTCACTGATATACAGAGGCATCCTCTCTCTCACACTCACTGATATACAGAGGCATCCTCTCTCACACACTCACTGATGTACAGAGGCATCCTCTCTCTCACACTCACTGATATCCAGAGGCATCCTCTCTCTCACACACTCACTGATATACAGAGGCATCCTCTCTCACACACTCACTGATATACAGGGGCATCCTCTCTCTCACACTCACTGATATACAGAGGCATCCTCTCTCACACACTCACTGATATACAGAGGCATCCTCTCTCTCACACACTCACTGATATACAGAGGCATCCTCTCTCTCACACTCACTGATATACAGAGGCATCCTCTCTCACTCACACACTCACTGAGATCAGAGGCATCCTCTCACACACTCACTGATATACAGGGGCATCCTCTCTCTCACACACTCACTCACTGATAGACAGAGGCATCCTCTCTCACTCACACACTCACTGTGATCAGTGGCATCCTCTCACACACTCACTCACTGATATACAGAGGCATCCTCTCTCACACACACTCACTGATATGCAGAGGCATCCTCTCTCACTCACACACTCACTGAGATCAGAGGCATCCTCTCTCTCACACTCACTCACTGATATACAGAGGCATCCTCTCTCACTCACACACTCACTGAGATCAGAGGCATCCTCTCACAAACTCACTCACTGATATGCAGGGGCATCCTCTCTCTCACACACACTCACTTATATACAGGGGCATCCTCTCTCACACACTCACTGATATACAGGGGCATCCTCTCTCTCACACTCACTGATATACAGAGGCATCCTCTCTCACACACTCACTGATATACAGAGGCATCCTCTCTCTCACACACTCACTGATATACAGAGGCATCCTCTCTCTCACACTCACTGATATACAGAGGCATCCTCTCTCACACACTCACTGATATACAGAGGCATCCTCTCTCTCACACACTCACTGATATACAGAGGCATCCTCTCTCTCACACTCACTGATATACAGAGGCATCCTCTCTCTCACACACTCACTGATATACAGAGGCATCCTCTCTCACACACACTCACTGATATACAGAGGCACCCTCTCTCTCACACACTCACTGAGATCAGAGGCATCCTCTCTCACTCACACACTCACTGAGATCAGAGGCATCCTCTCACACACTCACTGATATACAGGGGCATCCTCTCTCACACACTCACTGATATACAGAGGCATCCTCTCTCACACACACACACACACTGATCGACAGAGGCATCCTCTCTCTCACTCACTCACTGATATACAGAGGCATCCTCTCTCACACACTCACTGATATACAGAGGCATCCTCTCTCACTCACACACACACTCACTGATAGACAGAGGCATCCTCTCTCACTCACACACTCACTGAGATCAGAGGCATCCTCTCTCACTCACACTCACTCACTGATATACAGAGGCATCCTCTCTCTCACTCACACACTCACTGATATACAGAGGCATCCTCTCTCTCACTCACACACTCACTGATATACAGAGGCATCCTCTCTCACTCACACACTCACTCACTGATATACAGAGGCATCCTCTCTCTCACTCGCTCACTCACTGATATACAGAGGCATCCTCTCTCACTCACACACTCACTCACTGATAAACAGAGGCATCCTCTCACACACTCACTCACTGATAAACAGAGGCATCCTCTCTCACACACACTCACTGATACACAGAGGCATCCTCTCTCACTCACACACTCACTGAGATCAGAGGCATCCTCTCTCTCACTCACACACTCACTGATATACAGAGGCATCCTCTCTCACTCACACACTCACTCACTCACTGATATACAGAGGCATCCTCTCTCTCACACTCACTCACTCACTGATATACAGAGGCATCCTCTCTCACTCACACACTCACTCACTGATAAACAGAGGCATCCTCTCACACACTCACTCACTGATAAACAGAGACATCCTCTCTCACACACACTCACTGATACACAGAGGCATCCTCACTCTCACACACTCACTGATATACAGAGGCATCCTCTCACACACACTCACTGATACACAGAGGCATCCTCTCTCACTCACACACTCACAGATCAGAGGCATCCTCTCACACTCACTCACTTACTGATATACAGAGGCATCCTCTCTCACGCACACACTCACTGAGATCAGAGGCATCCTCTCTCACTCACACACTCACTCACTGATATACAGAGGCATCCTCTCTCACACACTCACTGATATACAGAGGCATCCTCTCTCACTCACACACTCACTCACTGATATACAGAGGCATCCTCTCTCTCACACTCACTCACTGATATACAGAGGCATCCTCTCTCTCACTCACACACTCACTCACTGATATACAGAGGCATCCTTTCTCACACACTCACTGATATACAGAGGCATCCTCTCTCACTCACACACTCACTCACTGATATCCAGGGGCATCCTCTCTCTCACACACTCACTGAAACACCGAGGCATCCTCTCTCTCACACACTCACTGATATACAGGGGCATCCTCTCTCACTCACACTCACTCACTGATATATAGGGGCATCCTCTCTCACTCACACACTCACTCACTGATATCCAGGGGCATCCTCTCTCTCACACACTCACTGATACACAGAGGCATCCTCTCTCACACACTCACTGATATGCAGAGGCATCCTCTCTCACACACACTCACTGATATGCAGAGGCATCCTCTCTCACACACACTGATATACAGAGGCATCCTTTCACACACTCACTGATATACAGGGGCATCCTCTCTCTCACACACTCACTGATACACAGAGGCATCCTCTCTCACACACTCACTGATATGCAGAGGCATCCTCTCTCACACACACTCACTGATGTACAGAGGCACCCTCTCTCTCACACACTCACTGAGATCAGAGGCATCCTCTCTCACTCACACACTCACTGAGATCAGAGGCATCCTCTCACACACTCACTGATATACAGAGGCATCCTCTCTCACACACTCACTGAAATACAGAGGTATCCTCTCTCACACACTCACTGAAATACAGAGGCATCCTCTCTCACACACTCACTGATATACAGGGGCATCCTCTCTCTCACACTCACTGAAAGACAGAGGCATCCTCTCTCACACACTCACTGAAATACAGGGGCATCCTCTCTCTCACACACTCACTGATATACAGGGGCATCCTCTCTCTCACACTCACTGATATGCAGAGGCATCCTCTCTCTCACACACTCACTGATATACAGGGGCATCCTCTCTCTCACACACTCACTGAAATACAGAGGCATCCTCTCTCACACACTCACTGATATACAGGGACATCCTCTCTCTCACACTCACTGATATACAGAGGCATCCTCTCTCACACACTCACTGATATACAGAGGCATCCTCTCTCTCACACACTCACTGATATACAGAGGCATCCTCTCTCTCACACTCACTGATATGCAGAGGCATCCTCTCTCACACACTCACTGATGTGCAGAGGCATCCTCTCTCTCACACTCACTGATATCCAGAGGCATCCTCTCTCTCACACACACACTGATATACAGAGGCATCCTCTCTCACACACTCACTGATATGCAGGGGCATCCTCTCTCTCACACACTCACTCACTGATATACAGAGGCACCCTCTCTCACACACTCACTGATACACAGAGGCATCCTCTCTCTCACACACTCACTGATATACAGAGGCATCCTCTCTCTCACACACTCACTGATATACAGGGGCATCCTCTCTCTCACACTCACTGAAATACAGAGGCATCCTCTCTCACACACTCACTGATATACAGGGGCATCCTCTCTGTAACACACTCACTGAAATACAGAGTCATCCTCTCTCTCACACACTCACTGAAATACAGAGGCATCCTCTCTCACACACTCACTGATATACAGGGGCATCCTCTCTCTCACACACTCACTGATATACAGAGGCATCCTCTCTCACACACTCACTGATATACAGAGGCATCCTCTCTCTCACACACTCACTGACACACAGAGGCATCCTCTCTCTCACACTCACTGATATACAGAGGCATCCTCTCTCTCACACACTCACTGATATACAGAGGCATCCTCTCTCACAAACACTCACTGATATACAGAGGCACCCTCTCTCTCACACACTCACTGAGATCAGAGGCATCCTCTCTCACTCACACACTCACTGAGATCAGAGGCATCCTCTCACACACTCACTGATATGCAGGGGCATCCTCTCTCTCACACACTCACTCACTGATAGACAGAGGCATCCTCTCTCACTCACACACTCACTGAGATCAGTGGCATCCTCTCACACACTCACTCACTGATATACAGAGGCATCCTCTCTCACACACACTCACTGATATACAGAGGCATCCTCTCTCTCACACACTCACTGATATACAGAGGCATCCTCTCTCTCACACACTCACTGATATACAGGGGCATCCTCTCTCTCACACTCACTGAAATACAGAGGCATCCTCTCTCACACACTCACAGAAAAACAGAGGCATCCTCTCTCACACACTCACTGATATACAGGGGCATCCTCTCTCTCACACTCACTGAAATACAGAGGCATCCTCTCTCACACACTCACTGATATACAGGGGCATCCTCTCTCTCACACTCACTGAAATACAGAGGCATCCTCTCCCTCACACTCACTGATATACAGAGGCATCCTCTCTCTCACACACTCACTGATATCCAGAGGCATCCTCTCTCTCACACTCACTGATATACAGAGGCATCCTCTCTCTCACACACTCACTGATATACAGGGGCATCCTCTCTCTCACACTCACTGATATGCAGACGCATCCTCTCTCTCACACACTCACTGATATACAGGGGCATCCTCTCTCTCACACACTCACTGAAATGCAGAGGCATCCTCTCTCACACACTCACTGATATACAGGGACATCCTCTCTCTCACACTCACTGATATACAGAGGCATCCTCTCTCACACACTCACTGATATACAGAGGCATCCTCTCTCTCACACACTCACTGATATACAGAGGCATCCTCTCTCTCACACTCACTGATATACAGAGGCATCCTCTCTCACACACTCACTGATGTACAGAGGCATCCTCTCTCTCACACTCACTGATATCCAGAGGCATCCTCTCTCTCACACACTCACTGATATACAGAGGCATCCTCTCTCACACACTCACTGATATACAGGGGCATCCTCTCTCTCACACTCACTGATATACAGAGGCATCCTCTCTCTCACACTCACTGATATACAGAGGCATCCTCTCTCTCACACTCACTGATATCCAGAGGCATCCTCTCTCTCACACACACACTGATATACAGAGGCATCCTCTCTCACACACTCACTGATATGCAGGGGCATCCTCTCTCTCACACACTCACTCACTGATATACAGAGGCACCCTCTCTCACACACTCACTGATATACAGAGGCATCCTCTCTCTCACACACTCACTGACATACAGAGGCATCCTCTCTCTCACACACTCACTGATATACAGGGGCATCCTCTCTCTCACACTCACTGAAATACAGAGGCATCCTCTCTCACACACTCACTGATATACAGGGGCATCCTCTCTGTAACACACTCACTGAAATACAGAGTCATCCTCTCTCTCACACACTCACTGAAATACAGAGGCATCCTCTCTCACACACTCACTGATATACAGGGGCATCCTCTCTCTCACACACTCACTGATATACAGAGGCATCCTCTCTCACACACTCACTGATATACAGAGGCATCCTCTCTCTCACACACTCACTGACACACAGGCATCCTCTCTCTCACACTCACTGATATACAGAGGCATCCTCTCTCTCACACACTCACTGATATACAGAGGCATCCTCTCTCACACACACTCACTGATATACAGAGGCACCCTCTCTCTCACACACTCACTGAGATCAGAGGCATCCTCTCTCACTCACACACTCACTGAGATCAGAGGCATCCTCTCACACACTCACTGATATGCAGGGGCATCCTCTCTCTCACACACTCACTCACTGATAGACAGAGGCATCCTCTCTCAATCACACACTCACTGAGATCAGTGGCATCCTCTCACACACTCACTCACTGATATACAGAGGCATCCTCTCTCACACACACTCACTGATATACAGAGGCATCCTCTCTCTCACACACTCACTGATATACAGAGGCATCCTCTCTCTCACACACTCACTGATATACAGGGGCATCCTCTCTCACACACTCACAGAAAAACAGAGGCATCCTCTCTCACACACTCACTGATATACAGGGGCATCCTCTCTCTCACACTCACTGAAATACAGAGGCATCCTCTCTCACACACTCACTGATATACAGGGGCATCCTCTCTCTCACACTCACTGAAATACAGAGGCATCCTCTCCCTCACACTCACTGATATACAGAGGCATCCTCTCTCTCACACACTCACTGATATCCAGAGGCATCCTCTCTCTCACACTCACTGATATACAGAGGCATCCTCTCTCTCACACACTCACTGATATACAGGGGCATCCTCTCTCTCACACTCACTGATATGCAGACGCATCCTCTCTCTCACACACTCACTGATATACAGGGGCATCCTCTCTCTCACACACTCACTGAAATACAGAGGCATCCTCTCTCACACACTCACTGATATACAGGGACATCCTCTCTCTCACACTCACTGATATACAGAGGCATCCTCTCTCACACACTCACTGATATACAGAGGCATCCTCTCTCTCACACACTCACTGATATACAGAGGCATCCTCTCTCACACTCACTGATATACAGAGGCATCCTCTCTCACACACTCACTGATGTACAGAGGCATCCTCTCTCTCACACTCACTGATATCCAGAGGCATCCTCTCTCTCACACACTCACTGATATACAGAGGCATCCTCTCTCACACACTCACTGATATACAGGGGCATCCTCTCTCTCACACTCACTGATATACAGAGGCATCCTCTCTCTCACACTCACTGATATACAGAGGCATCCTCTCTCTCACACTCACTGATATACAGAGGCATCCTCTCTCACACACTCACTGATATACAGAGGCATCCTCTCTCTCACACACTCACTGATATACAGAGGCATCCTCTCTCTCACACTCACTGATATACAGAGGCATCCTCTCTCTCACACACTCACTGATATACAGAGGCATCCTCTCTCACACACACTCACTGATATACAGAGGCACCCTCTCTCTCACACACTCACTGAGATCAGAGGCATCCTCTCTCACTCACACACTCACTGAGATCAGAGGCATCCTCTCACACACTCACTGATATACAGGGGCATCCTCTCTCTCACACACTCACTCACTGATAGACAGAGGCATCCTCTCTCACTCACACACTCACTGAGATCAGTGGCATCCTCTCACACACTCACTCACTGATATACAGAGGCATCCTCTCTCACACACACTCACTGATATGCAGAGGCATCCTCTCTCACTCACACTCACTGAGATCAGAGGCATCCTCTCTCACTCACGCACTCACTGAGATCAGAGGCATCCTCTCTCTCACACTCACTCACTGATATACAGAGGCATCCTCTCTCACTCACACACTCACTGAGATCAGAGGCATCCTCTCACAAACTCACTCACTGATATGCAGGGGCATCCTCTCTCTCACACACACTCACTTATATACAGGGGCATCCTCTCTCACACACTCACTGATATACAGAGGCATCCTCTCTCACACACACACACACACACACTGATAGACAGAGGCATCCTCTCTCTCACTCACTCACTGATATACAGAGGCATCCTCTCTCACACACACTCACTGATACACAGAAGCATCCTCTCTCACTCACACACTCACTGAGATCAGAGGCATCCTCTCGCACTCACTCACTCACTGATATACAGAGGCATCCTCTCTCACTCACTCACACACTCACTGATATACAGAGGCATCCTCTCTCACTCACACACACACTCACTGATATACAGAGGCATCCTCTCTCACTCACACACTCACTGAGATCAGAGGCATCCTCTCTCACTCACACTCACTCACTGATATACAGAGGCATCCTCTCTCTCACTCACACACTCACTGATATACAGAGGCATCCTCTCTCTCACTCACACACTCACTGATATACAGAGGCATCCTCTCTCACTCACACACTCACTCACTGATATACAGAGGCATCCTCTCTCTCACTCACTCACTCACTGATATACAGAGGCATCCTCTCTCACTCACACACTCACTCACTGATAAACAGAGGCATCCTCTCACACACTCACTCACTGATAAACAGAGGCATCCTCTCTCACACACACTCACTGATACACAGAGGCATCCTCTCTCACTCACACACTCACTGAGATCAGAGGCATCCTCTCTCACACTCACTCACTCACTGATATACAGAGGCATCCTCTCCCACTCACACTCACTCACTGATAAACAGAGGCATCCTCTCACACACTCACTCACTGATAAACAGAGGCATCCTCTCTCACACACACTCACTGATACACAGAGGCATCCTCACTCTCACACACTCACTGATATACAGAGGCATCCTCTCACACACACTCACTGATACACAGAGGCATCCTCTCTCACTCACACACTCACTGAGATCAGAGGCATCCTCTCACACTCACTCACTCACTGATATACAGAGGCATCCTCTCTCACTCACACACTCACTGATATACAGAGGCATCCTCTCTCACTCACACTTACTGATATACAGAGGCATCCTCTCTCTCACACTCACTCACTCACTGATATACTGAGGCATCCTCTCTCACTCACACACTCACTCACTGATATACAGAGGCATCCTCTCTCTCACTCACACACTCACTGATACACAGAGGCATCCTCTCTCACTCACTCACTGATATACAGAGGCATCCTCTCTCACTCACACACTCACTCACTGATATGCAGAGGCATCCTCTCTCACTCACACACTCACTGATGCACAGAGGCATCATCTCTCACTCACACACTCACTGAGATCAGAGGCATCCTCTCTCACTCACACACTCACTTACTGATATACAGAGGCATCCTCTCTCTCACACTCACTGACTCACTGATCTCCAGAGGCATCCTCTCTCTCACTCACACACTCACTGATATACAGAGGCATCCTCTCTCTCACTCACACACTCACTCACTGATATACAGAGGCATCCTCTCTCACACACACACTGAGATACAGAGGCATCCTCTCTCACTCACACTCACTCACTGATATACAGAGGCATCCTCTCTCACTCACACACTCACTCACTGATACACAGAGGCATCCTCTCTCTCACACTCACTGATATACAGAGGCATCCTCTCTCTCACACACTCACTGATATACAGGGGCATCCTCTCTCTCTCACACACTCACTGATACACAGAGGCATCCTCTCTCACTCACACTCACTCACTGATATGCAGAGGCATCCTCTCTCACACACTCACTGATAGACAGAGGCATCCTCTCTCTCACATTCACTCACTGATATGCAGAGGCATCCTCTCTCACTCACACACTCACTCACTGATATACAGAGGCATCCTCTCTCACACACTCACTGATATGCAGAGGCATCCTCTCTCACTCACACACTCACTGATATACAGAGGCATCCTCTCTCACGCACACACTCACTGAGATCAGAGGCATCCTCTCTCACACACTCACTCACTGATACACAGAGGCATCCTCTCTCACACACTCACTGATGTACAGAGGCATCCTCTCACTCACACACTCACTCACTGATATACAGAGGCATCCTCTCTCTCACACTCACTCACTCACTGATATACAGAGGCATCCTCTCTCTCACTCACACACTCACTCACTGATATACAGAGGCATCCTCTCTCACACACTCACTGATATACAGAGGCATCCTCTCTCACTCACACACTCACTGATGTACAGGGGCATCCTCTCTCACTCACACACTCACTCACTGATATCCAGGGGCATCCTCTCTCTCACACACTCACTGAAAAACCGAGGCATCCTCTCTCTCACACACTCACTGATATACAGGGGCATCCTCTCTCACTCACACTCACTCACTGATATACAGGGGCATCCTCTCTCACTCACACACTCACTCACTGATATCCAGGGGCATCCTCTCTCTCACACACTCACTGATACACAGAGGCATCCTCTCTCTCACACACTCACTGATATACAGGGGCATCCTCTCTCACTCACACTCACTCACTGATATACAGGGGCAGCCTCTCTCACTCACACACTCACTCACTGATATCCAGGGGCATCCTCTCTCTCACACACTCACTGATACACAGAGGCATCCTCTCTCACACACTCACTGATATGCAGAGGCATCCTCTCTCACACACACTCACTGATATGCAGAGGCATCCTCTCTCACACACACTGATATACAGAGGCATCCTTTCACTCACTCACTGATATCCAGGGGCATCCTCTCTCTCACACACTCACTGATACACAGAGGCATCCTCTCTCACACACTCACTGATATGCAGAGGCATCCTCTCTCACACACACTCACTGATATGCAGAGGCATCCTCTCTCACACTCACTGATATACAGGGGCATCCTCTCTCTCACACACTCACTGAAATACAGAGGCATCCTCTCTCTCACACACTCACTGAAATACAGAGGCATCCCCTCTCTCACACACTCAGTGAAATACAGGGGCATCCTCTCTCTCACACACTCACTGATATACAGGGGCATCCTCTCTCTCACACACACTCACTGATATACAGTGGCATCCTCTCTCACACACACACTCACTGATCTACAGGGGCATCCCCTCTCACACACTCACTGAAATACAGGGGCATCCTCCCTCTCACACACTCACTGAAATACAGAGGCATCCTCTCTCTCTCACACGAACTGATATACAGGGGCATCCTCTCTCTCTCACACTCACTGATATACAGAGGCATCCTCTCTCACACACTCACTGATATACAGAGGCATCCTCTCTCTCACACTCCCTGATATCCAGAGGCATCCTCTCTCTCACACACTCACTGATATACAGAGGCATCCTCTCTCACACACTCACTGATATACAGGGGCATCCTCTCTCTCACACACTCACTCACTGATATACAGAGGCATCCTCTCTCACACACTCACTGATATACAGAGGCATCCTCTCTCTCACACACTCACTGATATACAGGGGCATCCTCTCTCTCACACTCAATGAAATACAGAGGCATCCTCTCTCACACAGTCACTGATATACAGGGGCATCCTCTCTCACACACTCACTGAAATACAGAGGCATCCTCTCTCACACACTCACTGATATACAGAGGCATCCTCTCTCACTCACACACACACTCACTGATATACAGAGGCATCCTCTCTCACTCACACACTCACTGAGATCAGAGGCATCCTCTCTCACTCACACTCTCTCACTGATATACAGAGGCATCCTCTCTCTCACTCACACACTCACTGATATACAGAGGCATCCTCTCTCTCACTCACACACTCACTGATATACAGAGGCATCCTCTCTCACTCACACACTCACTCACTGATATACAGAGGCATCCTCTCTCTCACTCACTCACTCACTGATATACAGAGGCATCCTCTCTCACTCACACACTCACTCACTGATAAACAGAGGCATCCTCTCACACACTCACTCACTGATAAACAGAGGCATCCTCTCTCACACACACTCACTGATACACAGAGGCATCCTCTCTCACTCACACACTCACTGAGATCAGAGGCATCCTCTCTCTCACTCACACACTCACTGATATACAGAGGCATCCTCTCTCACTCACACACTCACTCACTGATACACATAGGCATCCTCTCTCTCACACTCACTCACTCACTGATATACAGAGGCATCCTCTCCCACTCACACACTCACTCACTGATAAACAGAGGCATCCTCTCACACACTCACTCACTGATAAACAGAGGCATCCTCTCTCACACACACTCACTGATACACAGAGGCATCCTCACTCTCACACACTCACTGATATACAGAGGCATCCTCTCACACACACTCACTGATACACAGAGGCATCCTCTCTCACTCACACACTCACTCACTGATATACAGAGGCATCCTCTCTCACACACTCACTGATATACAGAGGCATCCTCTCTCTCACACACTCACTGATATACAGGGGCATCCTCTCTCTCACACTCACTGAAATACAGAGGCATCCTCTCTCACACAGTCACTGATATACAGGGGCATCCTCTCTCACACACTCACTGAAATACAGAGGCATCCTCTCTCACACACTCACTGACTCACTGATCTCCAGAGGCATCCTCTCTCTCACTCACACACTCACTGATATACAGAGGCATCCTCTCTCTCACTCACACACTCACTCACTGATATGCAGAGGCATCCTCTCTCACACACACACTGAGATACAGAGGCATCCTCTCTCACTCACACTCACTCACTGATATACAGAGGCATCCTCTCTCACTCACACACTCACTCACTGATACACAGAGGCATCCTCTCTCTCACACTCACTGATATACAGAGGCATCCTCTCTCTCACACACTCACTGATATACAGGGGCATCCTCTCTCTCTCACACACTCACTGATACACAGAGGCATCCTCTCTCACTCACACTCACTCACTGATATGCAGAGGCATCCTCTCTCACACACTCACTGATAGACAGAGGCATCCTCTCTCTCACATTCACTCACTGATATGCAGAGGCATCCTCTCTCACTCACACACTCACTCACTGATATACAGAGGCATCCTCTCTCACACACTCACTGATATGCAGAGGCATCCTCTCTCACTCACACACTCACTGATATACAGAGGCATCCTCTCTCACGCACACACTCACTGAGATCAGAGGCATCCTCACTCACACACTCACTCACTGATGCACAGAGGCATCCTCTCTCACACACTCACTGATACACAGAGGCATCCTCTCTCACTCACACACTCACTGATGTACAGAGGCATCCTCTCACTCACACACTCACTCACTGATATACAGAGGCATCCTCTCTCTCACACTCACTCACTCACTGATATACAGAGGCATCCTCTCTCTCACTCACACACTCACTCACTGATATACAGAGGCATCCTCTCTCACACACTCACTGATATACAAAGGCATCCTCTCTCACTCACACACTCACTGATGTACAGGGGCATCCTCTCTCACTCACACACTCACTCACTGATATCCAGGGGCATCCTCTCTCTCACACACTCACTGAAAAACCGAGGCATCCTCTCTCTCACACACTCACTGATATACAGGGGCATCCTCTCTCACTCACACTCACTCACTGATATACAGGGGCATCCTCTCTCACTCACACACTCACTCACTGATATCCAGGGGCATCCTCTCTCTCACACACTCACTGATACACAGAGGCATCCTCTCTCTCACACACTCACTGATATACAGGGGCATCCTCTCTCACTCACACTCACTCACTGATATACAGGGGCAGCCTCTCTCACTCACACACTCACTCACTGATATCCAGGGGCATCCTCTCTCTCACACACTCACTGATACACAGAGGCATCCTCTCTCACACACTCACTGATATGCAGAGGCATCCTCTCTCACACACACTCACTGATATGCAGAGGCATCCTCTCTCACACACACTGATATACAGAGGCATCCTTTCACTTACTCACTGATATCCAGGGGCATCCTCTCTCTCACACACTCACTGATACACAGAGGCATCCTCTCTCACACACTCACTGATATGCAGAGGCATCCTCTCTCACACACACTCACTGATATGCAGAGGCATCCTCTCTCACACTCACTGATATACAGGGGCATCCTCTCTCTCACACACTCACTGAAATACAGAGGCATCCTCTCTCTCACACACTCACTGAAATACAGAGGCATCCCCTCTCTCACACACTCAGTGAAATACAGGGGCATCCTCTCTCTCACACACTCACTGATATACAGGGGCATCCTCTCTCTCACACACACTCACTGATATACAGGGGCATCCCCTCTCACACACTCACTGAAATACAGGGGCATCCTCCCTCTCACACACTCACTGAAATACAGAGGCATCCTCTCTCTCTCACACGAACTGATATACAGGGGCATCCTCTCTCTCTCACACTCACTGATATACAGAGGCATCCTCTCTCACACACTCACTGATATACAGAGGCATCCTCTCTCTCACACTCCCTGATATCCAGAGGCATCCTCTCTCTCACACACTCACTGATATACAGAGGCATCCTCTCTCACACAGTCACTGATATACAGGGGCATCCTCTCTCACACACTCACTGAAATACAGAGGCATCCTCTCTCACACACTCACTGATATACAGGGGCATCCTCTCTCTCACACACTCACTGAAATACAGAGGCATCCTCTCTCTCACACACTCACTGAAATACAGAGGCATCCTCTCTCACACACTCACTGATATACAGAGGCATCCTCTCTCTCACACTCACTGATATCCAGAGGCATCCTCTCTCTCACACACTCACTGATATACAGAGGCATCCTCTCTCACACACTCACTGATATACAGAGGCATCCTCTCTCTCACACACTCACTGATATACAGAGGCATCCTCTCTCTCACACTCACTGATATACTGAGGCATCCTCTCTCTCACACACTCACTGATATACAGAGGCATCCTCTCTCACACACACTCACTGATATACAGAGGCACCCTCTCTCTCACACACTCACTGATATACAGAGGCATCCTCTCTCACTCACACACTCACTGAGATCAGTGGCATCCTCTCACACACTCACTCACTGATGTACAGAGGCATCCTCTCTCACATCCTCACTGAGATCAGAGGCATCCTCTCTCACTCACGCACTCACTGAGATCAGAGGCATCCTCTCTCTCACACTCACTCACTGATATACAGAGGCATCCTCTCTCACTCACACACTCACTGAGATCAGAGGCATCCTCTCACAAACTCACTCACTGATATACAGAGGCATCCTCTCTCTCACACACACACACACACACACACACACACACACACTCACTGAGATCAGAGGCATCCTCACACACTCACTCACTGATATACAGAGGCATCCTCTCTCTCACACACTCACTCACTGATAGACAGAGGCATCCTCTCTCTCACTCACTCACTGATATACAGAGGCATCCTCTCACACTCACTCACTCTGATATACAGAGGCATCCTCTCTCACTCACTCACACACTCACTGATATACAGAGGCATCCTCTCTCACTCACACACACACTCACTGATATACAGAGGCATCCTCTCTCACTCACACACTCACTGAGATCAGAGGCATCCTCTCTCTCACTCACACACTCACTGATATACAGAGGCATCCTCTCTCTCACTCACACACTCACTCACTGATATACAGAGGCATCCTCTCTCTCACACTCACTCACTCACTGATATACAGAGGCATCCTCTCTCACTCACACACTCACTCACTGAGAAACAGAGGCATCCTCTCACACACTCACTCACTGATAAACAGAGGCATCCTCTCTCACACACACTCACTGATACACAGAGGCATCCTCTCTCACACACACTCACTGATACACAGAGGCATCCTCTCTCACTCACACACTCACTGAGATCAGAGGCATCCTCTCTCTCACACTCACTCACTCACTGATATACAGAGGCATCCTCTCTCACACACACTCTGATACACAGAGGCATCCTCTCTCACTCACACACTCACTGAGATCAGAGGCATCCTCTCACACTCACTCACTCACTGATATACAGAGGCATCCTCTCTCACTCACACGCTCACTGATTTACAGAGGCATCCTCTCTCACTCACTGAGATCAGAGGCATCCTCTCTCACTCACACTCACTCACTGATATACAGAGGCATCCTCTCTCTCACACTCACTCACTCACTGATATACAGAGGCATCCTCTCTCACTCACACACTCACTCACTGATATACAGAGGCATCCTCTCTCTCACTCACACACTCACTGATATACAGAGGCATCCTCTCTCACTCACTCACTGATATACAGAGGCATCCTCTCTCACTCACTCACTGATATACAGAGGCATCCTCTCTCACTCACACACTCACTCACTGATATACAGAGGCATCCTCTCTCTCACACTCACTCACTCACTGATATGCAGAGGCATCCTCTCTCACTCACACACTCATATGCAGAGGCATCCTCTCTCACTCACACACTCACTCACTGATATACAGAGGCATCCTCTCTCACACACACTCACTGATACACAGAGGCATCCTCTCTCACTCACACACTCACTGAGATCAGAGGCATCCTCTCACACTCACTCACTCACTGATATACAGAGGCATCCTCTCTCACTCACACGCTCACTGATATACAGAGGCATCCTCTCTCACTCACTGAGATCAGAGGCATCCTCTCTCACTCACACTCACTCACTGATATACAGAGGCATCCTCTCTCTCACACTCACTCACTCACTGATATACAGAGGCATCCTCTCTCACTCACACACTCACTCACTGATATACAGAGGCATCCTCTCTCTCACTCACACACTCACTGATATACAGAGGCATCCTCTCTCACTCACTCACTGATATACAGAGGCATCCTCTCTCACTCACACACTCACTCACTGATATACAGAGGCATCCTCTCTCTCACACTCACTCACTCACTGATATACAGAGGCATCCTCTCTCTCACTCACACACTCACTGATATGCAGAGGCATCCTCTCTCTCACTCACACACTCACTGAAAAACAGAGGCATCCTCTCTCACTCACACACTCATATACAGAGGCATCCTCTCTCACTCACACACTCACTCACTGATATGCAGAGGCATCCTCTCTCACACGCTCACTGATATACAGAGGCATCCTCTCTCACTCACACACTCACTGATACACAGAGGCATCCTCTCTCACTCACACACTCACTGAGATCAGAGGCATCCTCTCTCACTCACACACTCACTCACTGATCTCCAGAGGCATCCTCTCTCTCACTCACACACTCACTCACTGAGATACAGAGGCATCCTCTCTCACACACACACTGAAACACAGAGGCATCCTCTCTCACTCACACTCACTCACTGATATACAGAGGCATCCTCTCTCACTCACACACTCACTCACTGATACACAGAGGCATCCTCTCTCTCACACTCACTGATATACAGAGGCATCCTCTCGCTCACACACTCACTGATATCCAGAGGTATCCTCTCTCACACACTCACTGAAACACAGAGGCATCCTCTCTCACTCACACACTCACTCACTGATATACAGAGGCATCCTCTCTCACACACTCACTGATATGCAGAGGCATCCTCTCTCACTCACACACTCACTGATATACAGAGGCATCCTCTCTCACGCACACACTCACTGAGATCAGAGGCATCCTCTCTCACTCACACACTCACTCACTGATATACAGAGGCATCCTCTCTCACACACTCACTGATATCCAGAGGCATCCTCTCTCACTCACACACTCACTGATGTACAGGGGCATCCTCTCTCACTCACACACTCACTCACTGATATCCAGGGGCATCCTCTCTCTCACACACTCACTGATACACAGAGGCATCCTCTCTCACACACTCACTGATATACAGGGGCATCCTCTCTCACTCACACACTCACTCACTGATATCCAGGGGCATCCTCTCTCTCACACACTCACTGATACACAGAGGCATCCTCTCTCACACACTCACTGATATGCAGAGGCATCCTCTCTCACACACACTCACTGATATGCAGAGGCATCCTCTCTCACACACACTGATATACAGCGGCATCCTTTCACACACTCACTGATATACAGGGGCATCCTCTCTCTCACACACTCACTGATACACAGAGGCATCCTCTCACACACTCACTGATATGCAGAGGCATCCACTCTCACACACTCTGATATACAGAGGCATCCTCTCTCTCACACGAACTGAAAAACAGGGGCATCCTCTCTCTCACACACTCACTGAAATGCAGGGGCATCCACTCTCTCACACACTCACTGAAATACAGAGGCATCCTCTCTCTCACACATGAACTGATATACAGAGGCATCCTCTCTCACACACTCACTGATATGCAGAGGCATCCTCTCTCACACACACTCACTGATATGCAGAGGCATCCTCTCTCACACACACTGATATACAGAGGCATCCTTTCACACACTCACTGATATGCAGGGGCATCCTCTCTCTCACACACTCACTGATACACAGAGGCATCCTCTCACACACTCACTGATATGCAGAGGCATCCACTCTCACACACTCTGATATACAGAGGCATCCTCTCTCTCACACGAACTGAAAAACAGGGGCATCCTCTCTCTCACACACTCACTGAAATGCAGGGGCATCCACTCTCTCACACACTCACTGATATACAGAGGCATCCTCTCTCTCACTCACACACTCACTGATATACAGAGGCATCCTCTCTCACTCACTCACTGATATACAGAGGCATCCTCTCTCACTCACACACTCACTCACTGATATACAGAGGCATCCTCTCTCTCACACTCACTCACTCACTGATATGCAGAGGCATCCTCTCTCTCACTCACACACTCACTGAAAAACAGAGGCATCCTCTCTCACTCACACACTCATATACAGAGGCATCCTCTCTCACTCACTCACTGATATGCAGAGGCATCCTCTCTCACACGCTCACTGATATACAGAGGCATCCTCTCTCACTCACACACTCACTGATACACAGAGGCATCCTCTCTCACTCACACACTCACTGAGATCAGAGGCATCCTCTCTCACTCACACACTCACTCACTGATCTCCAGAGGCATCCTCTCTCTCACTCACACACTCACTGATATACAGAGGCATCCTCTCTCTCACTCACACACTCACTCACTGAGATACAGAGGCATCCTCTCTCACACACACACTGATATACAGAGGCATCCTCTCTCACTCACACTCACTCACTGATATACAGAGGCATCCTCTCTCACTCACACACTCACTCACTGATACACAGAGGCATCCTCTCTCTCACACTCACTGATATACAGAGGCATCCTCTCGCTCACACACTCACTGATTTTCAGAGGCATCCTCTCTCACTCACTGAGATCAGAGGCATCCTCTCTCACTCACACTCACTCACTGATATACAGAGGCATCCTCTCTCTCACACTCACTCACTCACTGATATACAGAGGCATCCTCTCTCACTCACACACTCACTCACTGATATACAGAGGCATCCTCTCTCTCACGCACACACTCACTGATATACAGAGGTATCCTCTCTCACACACTCACTGAAACACAGAGGCATCCTCTCTCACTCACACACTCACTCACTGATATACAGAGGCATCCTCTCTCTCACACACTCACTGATATGCAGGGGCATCCTCTCTCTCTCACACACTCACTGATACACAGAGGCATCCTCTCTCACTCACACTCACTCACTGATATACAGAGGCATCCTCTCTCACACACTCACTGATATACAGAGGCATCCTCTCTCTCACATTCACTCACTGATATACAGAGGCATCCTCTCTCACACACTCACTGATATGCAGAGGCATCCTCTCTCACTCACACACTCACTGATATACAGAGGCATCCTCTCTCACGCACACACTCACTGAGATCAGAGGCATCCTCTCTCACTCACACACTCACTCACTGATATACAGAGGCATCCTCTCTCACACACTCACTGATATCCAGAGGCATCCTCTCTCACTCACACACTCACTGATGTACAGGGGCATCCTCTCTCACTCACACACTCACTCACTGATATCCAGGGGCATCCTCTCTCTCACACACTCACTGAAAAACCGAGGCATCCTCTCTCACACACACACTCACTGATATACAGGGGCATCCTCTCTCACTCACACTCACTCACTGATATACAGGGGCATCCTCTCTCACTCACACACTCACTCACTGATATCCAGGGGCATCCTCTCTCTCACACACTCACTGATACACAGAGGCATCCTCTCTCACACACTCACTGATATACAGGGGCATCCTCTCTCACTCACACACTCACTCACTGATATCCAGGGGCATCCTCTCTCTCACACACTCACTGATACACAGAGGCATCCTCTCTCACACACTCACTGATATGCAGAGGCATCCTCTCTCACACACACTCACTGATATGCAGAGGCATCCTCTCTCACACACACTGATATACAGAGGCATCCTTTCACACACTCACTGATATACAGGGGCATCCTCTCTCTCACACACTCACTGATACACAGAGGCATCCTCTCACACACTCACTGATATGCAGAGGCATCCACTCTCACACACTCTGATATACAGAGGCATCCTCTCTCTCACACGAACTGAAAAACAGGGGCATCCTCTCTCTCACACACTCACTGAAATGCAGGGGCATCCACTCTCTCACACACTCACTGAAATACAGAGGCATCCTCTCTCTCACACATGAACTGATATACAGGGGCATCCTCTCTCTCACACACTCACTGATATACAGAGGCATCCTCTCTCTCACACTCACTGATATACAGAGGCACCCTCTCTCTCACACACTCACTGAAATACAGAGGCATCCTCTCTCTCACACTCACTGATATACAGAGGCATCCTCTCTCTCACACACTCACTGAAATACAGAGGCATCCTCTCTCTCACACAGTCACTGAAATACAGAGGCATCCCCTCTCTCACACACTCAGTGAAATACAGGGGCATCCTCTCTCTCACACACTCACTGATATACAGGGGCATCCTCTCTCTCACACACACTCACTGATACACAGTGGCATCCTCTCTCACACACACACTCACTGATATACAGGGGCATCCCCTCTCACACCCTCACTGAAATCCAGGGGCATCCTCCCTCTCACACACTCACTGAAATACAGAGGCATCCTCTCTCTCTCACACGAACTGATATACAGGGGCATCCTCTCTCTCACACCCTCACTGAAATCCAGGGGCATCCTCCCTCTCACACACTCACTGAAATACAGAGGCATCCTCTCTCTCACACACTCACTGAAATACAGAGGCATCCTCTCTCACACACTCACTGATATACAGGGGCATCCTCTCTCACACACTCACTGATATACAGGGGCATCCTCTCTCTCACACACTCACTGATATACAGGGGCATCCTCTCTCTCTCACACTCACTGAAATACAGAGGCATCCTCTCTCTCTCACACGAACTGATATACAGGGGCATCCTCTCTCTCACACACTCACTGAAATACAGAGGCATCCTCTCTCACACACTCACTGATATACAGGGGCATCCTCTCTCTCACACACTCACTGATATACAGGGGCATCCTCTCTCTCTCACACTCACTGAAATACAGAGGCATCCTCTCTCTCTCACACGAACTGATATACAGGGGCATCCTCTCTCTCAAACACTCACTGAAATACAGGGGCATCCTCTCTCTCACACACTCACTGATATACAGAGGCATCCTCTCTCTCACACACTCACTGAAATACAGAGGCATCCTCTCTCTCATACGAACTGATACAGAGGGGCATCCTCTCTCTCAAACACTCACTGAAATACAGAGGCATCCTCTCTCTCACACACTCACTGAAATACAGAGGCATCCTCTCTCTCACACACGAACTGATATACAGGGGCATCCTCTCTCACACACTCACTCACTGATACACTGAGGCATCCTCTCTCACTCACTGATATACAGAGGCATCCTCTCTCTCACTCACACTCACTGAGATCAGAGGCATCCTCTCTCACAGTCACTGATATACAGGGGCATCCTCTCTCTCACACTCACTGATATACAGGGGCATCCTCTCTCTCACACACTCACTGATATACAGAGGCATCCTCTCTCTCACACACTCACTGAAATACAGAGGCATCCTCTCTCTCATACGAACTGATACAGAGGGGCATCCTCTCTCTCAAACACTCACTGAAATACAGAGGCATCCTCTCTCTCACACACTCACTGAAATACAGAGGCATCCTCTCTCTCACACACGAACTGATATACAGGGGCATCCTCTCTCACACACTCACTCACTGATACACTGAGGCATCCTCTCTCACTCACTGATATACAGAGGCATCCTCTCTCTCACTCACACTCACTGAGATCAGAGGCATCCTCTCTCACAGTCACTGATATACAGGGGCATCCTCTCTCTCACACTCACTGATATACAGGGGCATCCTCTCTCTCACACACTCACTGATATACAGAGGCATCCTCTCTCACACACACTCACTGATATACAGGGGCATCCTCTCTCACTCACACACTCACTCACTGATATGCAGAGGCATCCTCTCTCTCACACACTCACTGATATGCAGAGGCATCCTCTCTCTCACACACTCACTGATATACGGGGGCATCCTCTCTCACACACACTGATATGCAGAGGCATCCTCACTCTCACACTCACTGATACACGGAGGCATCCTCACTCTCACACTCACTGATGTACAGGGGCATCCTCTCTCTCACACACTCACTGATACACAGAGGCATCCTCTCTCTCACACACTCACTGATATACAGAGGCATCTTCTCTCTCACACACTCACTGATATACAGAGGCATCCTCTCTCACAAACACTCACTGATATACAGAGGCATCCTCACTCTCACACTCACTGATATACAGGGGCGTCCTCTCTCTCTCACTGATGCACAGGGGCATCCTCTCTCTCACACACTCACTGATATACGGAGGCATCCTCTCTCACACACCCTCACTGATATACAGGGGCATCCTCTCCCTCTCACACACTCACTGATATAGAGGCATTCTCTCTGACACACTCACTCAGTCATATACAGAAGTATCCTCTCTCACACATTCACTCAGAATCACTCACTGATACACAGAGGCTTCCTCTCTCTCACCCTCACTGAAACACAGGGGCATCCTCACTCTCACACTCACTGATATCCAGAGGCATCCTCTCTCTCACATACTCACTGATATACGGGGGCATCCTCTCTCTGACACACACACTCACTGATAGACAGGGGCATCCTCTCTCACACACTCACTGAAATACAGAGGCATCCCCTCTCTCACACACTCACTGAAATACAGAGGCATCCCCTCTCTCACACACTCACTGAAATACAGAGGCATCCTCTCTCTCACACACTCACTGAAATACAGAGGCATCCCCTCTCTCACACACTCACTGATACACAGGGGCATCCTCTCTCTCACACACTCACTGATATACAGGGGCATCCTCTCTCACACACTCACTGAAATACAGAGGCATCCTCTCTCACACACACTCACTGATATGCAGAGGCATCCTCTCTCACACACACTGATATACAGAGGCATCCTTTCACTCACTCACTGATATCCAGGGGCATCCTCTCTCTCACACACTCACTGATATGCAGAGGCATCCTCTCTCACACACTCACTGATATGCAGAGGCATCCTCTCTCACACACACTCACTGATCTGCAGAGGCATCCTCTCTCACACACACTGATATACAGAGGCATCCTTTCACACACTCACTGATATACAGGGGCATCCTCTCTCTCACACACTCACTGATGCACAGAGTCATCCTCTCACACACTCACTGATATGCAGAGGCATCCACTCTCACACACTCTGATGTACAGAGGCATCCTCTCTCTCACACAAACTGAAAAACAGGGGCATCCTCTCTCTCACACACTCACTGAAATACAGGGGCATCCACTCTCTCACACACTCACTGAAATACAGAGGCATCCTCTCTCTCACACATGAACTGATATGCAGGGGCATCCTCTCTCTCACACACTCACTGAAATACAGAGGCATCCCCTCTCTCACACACTCAGTGAAATACAGGGGCATCCTCTCTCTCACACACTCACTGATATGCAGGGGCATCCTCTCTCTCACACACACTCACTGATGTACAGTGGCATCCTCTCTCACACACACACTCACTGATGTACAGGGGCATCCCCTCTCACACACTCACTGAAATACAGAGGCATCCTCTCTCTCTCACACGAACTGATATACAGGGGCATCCTCTCTCTCACACACTCACTGAAATACAGAGGCATCCTCTCTCACACACTCACTGATATACAGGGGCATCCTCTCTCTCACACACTCACTGATATACAGGGGCATCCTCTCTCTCTCACACTCACTGAAATACAGAGGCATCCTCTCTCTCTCACACGAACTGATATACAGGGGCATCCTCTCTCACTCACACACTCACTGATATACAGAGGCATCCTCTCTCTCACTCACACACTCACTGATAGACAGAGGCATCCTCTCTCACTCACTCACTGATTCACAGAGGCATCCTCTCTCACTCACACACTCACTCACTGATATACAGAGGCATCCTCTCTCTCACACTCACTCACTCACTGATAAACAGAGGCATCCTCTCTCTCACTCACACACTCACTGATATGCAGAGGCATCCTCTCTCACTCACACACTCACTGAAAAACAGAGGCATCCTCTCTCACTCACACACTCATATACAGAGGCATCCTCTCTCACTCACACACTCACTCACTGATATACAGAGGCATCCTCTCTCACACGCTCACTGATATACAGAGGCATCCTCTCTCACTCACACACTCACTGATACACAGTGGCATCCTCTCTCACTCACACACTCACTGAGATCAGAGGCATCCTCTCTCACTCACACACTCACTTACTGATATACAGAGGCATCCTCTCTCTCACACTCACTCACTCACTGATCTCCAGAGGCATCCTCTCTCTCACTCACACACTCACTGATATACAGAGGCATCCTCTCTCTCACTCACACACTCTCTCACTGATATACAGAGGCATCCTCTCTCACACACACACTGATATACAGAGGCATCCTCTCTCACTCACACTCACTCACTGATATACAGAGGCATCCTCTCTCACTCACACACTCACTCACTGATACACAGAGGCATCCTCTCTCTCACACTCACTGATATACAGAGGCATCCTCTCGCTCACACACTCACTGATATACAGAGGCATCCTCTCTCACACACTCACTGAAACACAGAGGCATCCTCTCTCACTCACACACTCACTCACTGATATACAGAGGCATCCTCTCTCTCACACACTCACTGATATACAGGGGCATCCTCTCTCTCTCACACACTCACTGATACACAGAGGCATCCTCTCTCACTCACACACTCACTCACTGATATACAGAGGCATCCTCTCTCTCACACACTCACTGAAATCCAGGGGCATCCTCCCTCTCACACACTCACTGAAATACAGAGGCATCCTCTCTCTCACACACTCACTGAAATACAGAGGCATCCTCTCTCACACACTCACTGATATACAGGGGCATCCTCTCTCACACACTCACTGATATACAGGGGCATCCTCTCTCTCACACACTCACTGATATACAGGGGCATCCTCTCTCTCTCACACTCACTGAAATACAGAGGCATCCTCTCTCTCTCACACGAACTGATATACAGGGGCATCCTCTCTCTCACACACTCACTGAAATACAGAGGCATCCTCTCTCACACACTCACTGATATACAGGGGCATCCTCTCTCTCACACACTCACTGATATACAGGGGCATCCTCTCTCTCTCACACTCACTGAAATACAGAGGCATCCTCTCTCTCTCACACGAACTGATATACAGGGGCATCCTCTCTCTCAAACACTCACTGAAATACAGGGGCATCCTCTCTCTCACACACTCACTGATATACAGAGGCATCCTCTCTCTCACACACTCACTGAAATACAGAGGCATCCTCTCTCTCATACGAACTGATACAGAGGGGCATCCTCTCTCTCAAACACTCACTGAAATACAGAGGCATCCTCTCTCTCACACACTCACTGAAATACAGAGGCATCCTCTCTCTCACACACGAACTGATATACAGGGGCATCCTCTCTCACACACTCACTCACTGATACACTGAGGCATCCTCTCTCACTCACTGATATACAGAGGCATCCTCTCTCTCACTCACACTCACTGAGATCAGAGGCATCCTCTCTCACAGTCACTGATATACAGGGGCATCCTCTCTCTCACACTCACTGATATACAGGGGCATCCTCTCTCTCACACACTCACTGATATACAGAGGCATCCTCTCTCACACACACTCACTGATATACAGGGGCATCCTCTCTCACTCACACACTCACTCACTGATATGCAGAGGCATCCTCTCTCTCACACACTCACTGATATGCAGAGGCATCCTCTCTCTCACACACTCACTGATATACGGGGGCATCCTCTCTCACACACACTGATATGCAGAGGCATCCTCACTCTCACACTCACTGATACACGGAGGCATCCTCACTCTCACACTCACTGATGTACAGGGGCATCCTCTCTCTCACACACTCACTGATACACAGAGGCATCCTCTCTCTCACACACTCACTGATATACAGAGGCATCTTCTCTCTCACACACTCACTGATATACAGAGGCATCCTCTCTCACAAACACTCACTGATATACAGAGGCATCCTCACTCTCACACTCACTGATATACAGGGGCGTCCTCTCTCTCTCACTGATGCACAGGGGCATCCTCTCTCTCACACACTCACTGATATACGGAGGCATCCTCTCTCACACACCCTCACTGATATACAGGGGCATCCTCTCCCTCTCACACACTCACTGATATAGAGGCATTCTCTCTGACACACTCACTCAGTCATATACAGAAGTATCCTCTCTCACACATTCACTCAGAATCACTCACTGATACACAGAGGCATCCTCTCTCTCACCCTCACTGAAACACAGGGGCATCCTCACTCTCACACTCACTGATATCCAGAGGCATCCTCTCTCTCACATACTCACTGATATACGGGGGCATCCTCTCTCTGACACACACACTCACTGATAGACAGGGGCATCCTCTCTCACACACTCACTGAAATACAGAGGCATCCCCTCTCTCACACACTCACTGAAATACAGAGGCATCCCCTCTCTCACACACTCACTGAAATACAGAGGCATCCTCTCTCTCACACACTCACTGAAATACAGAGGCATCCCCTCTCTCACACACTCACTGATACACAGGGGCATCCTCTCTCTCACACACTCACTGATATACAGGGGCATCCTCTCTCACACACTCACTGAAATACAGAGGCATCCTCTCTCACACACACTCACTGATATGCAGAGGCATCCTCTCTCACACACACTGATATACAGAGGCATCCTTTCACTCACTCACTGATATCCAGGGGCATCCTCTCTCTCACACACTCACTGATATGCAGAGGCATCCTCTCTCACACACTCACTGATATGCAGAGGCATCCTCTCTCACACACACTCACTGATCTGCAGAGGCATCCTCTCTCACACACACTGATATACAGAGGCATCCTTTCACACACTCACTGATATACAGGGGCATCCTCTCTCTCACACACTCACTGATGCACAGAGTCATCCTCTCACACACTCACTGATATGCAGAGGCATCCACTCTCACACACTCTGATGTACAGAGGCATCCTCTCTCTCACACAAACTGAAAAACAGGGGCATCCTCTCTCTCACACACTCACTGAAATACAGGGGCATCCACTCTCTCACACACTCACTGAAATACAGAGGCATCCTCTCTCTCACACATGAACTGATATGCAGGGGCATCCTCTCTCTCACACACTCACTGAAATACAGAGGCATCCCCTCTCTCACACACTCAGTGAAATACAGGGGCATCCTCTCTCTCACACACTCACTGATATGCAGGGGCATCCTCTCTCTCACACACACTCACTGATGTACAGTGGCATCCTCTCTCACACACACACTCACTGATGTACAGGGGCATCCCCTCTCACACACTCACTGAAATACAGAGGCATCCTCTCTCTCTCACACGAACTGATATACAGGGGCATCCTCTCTCTCACACACTCACTGAAATACAGAGGCATCCTCTCTCACACACTCACTGATATACAGGGGCATCCTCTCTCTCACACACTCACTGATATACAGGGGCATCCTCTCTCTCTCACACTCACTGAAATACAGAGGCATCCTCTCTCTCTCACACGAACTGATATACAGGGGCATCCTCTCTCACTCACACACTCACTGATATACAGAGGCATCCTCTCTCTCACTCACACACTCACTGATAGACAGAGGCATCCTCTCTCACTCACTCACTGATTCACAGAGGCATCCTCTCTCACTCACACACTCACTCACTGATATACAGAGGCATCCTCTCTCTCACACTCACTCACTCACTGATAAACAGAGGCATCCTCTCTCTCACTCACACACTCACTGATATGCAGAGGCATCCTCTCTCACTCACACACTCACTGAAAAACAGAGGCATCCTCTCTCACTCACACACTCATATACAGAGGCATCCTCTCTCACTCACACACTCACTCACTGATATACAGAGGCATCCTCTCTCACACGCTCACTGATATACAGAGGCATCCTCTCTCACTCACACACTCACTGATACACAGTGGCATCCTCTCTCACTCACACACTCACTGAGATCAGAGGCATCCTCTCTCACTCACACACTCACTTACTGATATACAGAGGCATCCTCTCTCTCACTCACACACTCACTGATATACAGAGGCATCCTCTCTCTCACTCACACACTCTCTCACTGATATACAGAGGCATCCTCTCTCACACACACACTGATATACAGAGGCATCCTCTCTCACTCACACTCACTCACTGATATACAGAGGCATCCTCTCTCACTCACACACTCACTCACTGATACACAGAGGCATCCTCTCTCTCACACTCACTGATATACAGAGGCATCCTCTCGCTCACACACTCACTGATATACAGAGGCATCCTCTCTCACACACTCACTGAAACACAGAGGCATCCTCTCTCACTCACACACTCACTCACTGATATACAGAGGCATCCTCTCTCTCACACACTCACTGATATACAGGGGCATCCTCTCTCTCTCACACACTCACTGATACACAGAGGCATCCTCTCTCACTCACACTCACTCACTGATATACAGAGGCATCCTCTCTCACACACTCACTGATATACAGAGGCATCCTCTCTCTCACATTCACTCACTGATATACAGAGGCATCCTCTCTCACACACTCACTGATATGCAGAGGCATCCTTTCTCACTCACACACTCACTGATATACAGAGACATCCTCTCTCACGCACACACTCACTGAGATCAGAGGCATCCTCTCTCACTCACACACTCACTCACTGATACACAGAGGCATCCTCTCTCACACACTCACTGATATACAGAGGCATCCTCTCTCACTCACACACTCAATGATATACAGAGGCATCCTCTCTCACTCACACACTCACTAATATACAGAGGCATCCTCTCTCACTCACACACTCACTCACTGATATACAGAGGCATCCTCTCTCTCACACTCACTCACTCACTGATATACAGAGGCATCCTCTCTCACACACTCACTGATATACAGAGGCATCCTCTCTCTCACATTCACTCACTGATATACAGAGGCATCCTCTCTCACTCACTCACTGATTCACAGAGGCATCCTCTCTCACTCACACACTCACTCACTGATATACAGAGGCATCCTCTCTCTCACACTCACTCACTCACTGATATACAGAGGCATCCTCTCTCTCACACTCACTCACTCACTGATAAACAGAGGCATCCTCTCTCTCACTCACACACTCACTGATATGCAGAGGCATCCTCTCTCACTCACACACTCACTGAAAAACAGAGGCATCCTCTCTCACTCACACACTCATATACAGAGGCATCCTCTCTCACTCACACACTCACTCACTGATATACAGAGGCATCCTCTCTCACACGCTCACTGATATACAGAGGCATCCTCTCTCACTCACACACTCACTGATACACAGTGGCATCCTCTCTCACTCACACACTCACTGAGATCAGAGGCATCCTCTCTCACTCACACACTCACTTACTGATATACAGAGGCATCCTCTCTCTCACACTCACTCACTCACTGATCTCCAGAGGCATCCTCTCTCTCACTCACACACTCACTGATATACAGAGGCATCCTCTCTCTCACTCACACACTCTCTCACTGATATACAGAGGCATCCTCTCTCACACACACACTGATATACAGAGGCATCCTCTCTCACTCACACTCACTCACTGATATACAGAGGCATCCTCTCTCACTCACACACTCACTCACTGATACACAGAGGCATCCTCTCTCTCACACTCACTGATATACAGAGGCATCCTCTCGCTCACACACTCACTGATATACAGAGGCATCCTCTCTCACACACTCACTGAAACACAGAGGCATCCTCTCTCACTCACACACTCACTCACTGATATACAGAGGCATCCTCTCTCTCACACACTCACTGATATACAGGGGCATCCTCTCTCTCTCACACACTCACTGATACACAGAGGCATCCTCTCTCACTCACACTCACTCACTGATATACAGAGGCATCCTCTCTCACACACTCACTGATATACAGAGGCATCCTCTCTCTCACATTCACTCACTGATATACAGAGGCATCCTCTCTCACACACTCACTGATATGCAGAGGCATCCTTTCTCACTCACACACTCACTGATATACAGAGACATCCTCTCTCACGCACACACTCACTGAGATCAGAGGCATCCTCTCTCACTCACACACTCACTCACTGATATACAGAGGCATCCTCTCTCACACACTCACTGATATACAGAGGCATCCTCTCTCACTCACACACTCAATGATATACAGAGGCATCCTCTCTCACTCACACACTCACTAATATACAGAGGCATCCTCTCTCACTCACACACTCACTCACTGATATACAGAGGCATCCTCTCTCTCACACTCACTCACTCACTGAAAAACAGAGGCATCCTCTCTCACACACTCACTGATATACAGAGGCATCCTCTCTCTCACATTCACTCACTGATATACAGAGGCATCCTCTCTCACTCACACACTCACTCACTGATATACAGAGGCATCCTCTCTCACACACTCACTGATATGCAGAGGCATCCTCTCTCACTCACACACTCACTGATATACAGAGGCATCCTCTCTCACGCACACACTCACTGAGATCAGAGGCATCCTCTCTCACTCACACACTCACTCACTGATATACAGAGGCATCCTCTCTCACACACTCACTGATATACAGAGGCATCCTCTCTCACTCACACACTCACTGATGTACAGGGGCATCCTCTCTCACTCACACACTCACTCACTGATATCCAGGGGCATCCTCTCTCTCACACACTCACTGAAAAACCGAGTCATCCTCTCTCACACACTCACTGATATACAGGGGCATCCTCTCTCACTCACACTCACTCACTGTTATACAGGGGCATCCTCTCTCACTCACACACTCACTCACTGATATCCAGGGGCATCCTCTCTCTCACACACTCACTGATACACAGAGGCATCCTCTCTCACACACTCACTGAAACACAGAGGCATCCTCTCTCACTCACACACTCACTCACTGATATACAGAGGCATCCTCTCTCTCACACACTCACTGATATACAGGGGCATCCTCTCTCTCTCACACACTCACTGATACACAGAGGCATCCTCTCTCACTCACACTCACTCACTGATATACAGAGGCATCCTCTCTCACACACTCACTGATATACAGAGGCATCCTCTCTCACTCACACACTCACTCACTGATATACAGAGGCATCCTCTCTCACACACTCACTGATATGCAGAGGCATCCTCTCTCACTCACACACTCACTGATATACAGAGGCATCCTCTCTCACGCACACACTCACTGAGATCAGAGGCATCCTCTCTCACTCACACACTCACTGAAATACAGGGGCATCCACTCTCTCACACACTCACTGAAATACAGAGGCATCCTCTCTCTCACACATGAACTGATATACAGGGGCATCCTCTCTCTCACACACTCAGTGAAATACAGAGGCATCCTCTCTCTCACACACTCACTGATATACAGGGGCATCCTCTCTCTCACACACACTCACTGATATACAGTGGCATCCTCTCTCACACACACACTCACTGATATACAGGGGCATCCCCTCTCACACACTCACTGAAATACAGGGGCATCCTCCCTCTCACACACTCACTGAAATACAGAGGCATCCTCTCTCTCTTACTCGAACTGATATACAGGGGCATCCTCTCTCTCACACACTCACTGAAATACAGAGGCATCCTCTCTCACACACTCACTGATATACAGGGGCATCCTCTCTCTCAAACACTCACTGAAATACAGGGGCATCCTCTCTCTCACACACTCACTGAAATACAGAGGCATCCTCTCTCTCATACGAACTGATACAGAGGGGCATCCTCTCTCTCAAACACTCACTGAAATACAGAGGCATCCTCTCTCTCACACACTCACTGAAATACAGAGGCATCCTCTCTCTCACACACTCACTGAAATAGAGAGGCATCCCCTCTCTCACACACTCACTGAAATACAGGGGCATCCTCTCTCTCACACACTCACTGATACACAGAGGCATCCTCTCTCACACACTCACTGACATGCAGAGGCATCCTCTCTCACACACACTCACTGATATGCAGAGGCATCCTCTCTCACACACACTGATATACAGAGGCATCCTTTCACTCACTCACTGATATCCAGGGGCATCCTCTCTCTCACACACTCACTGATACACAGAGGCATCCTCTCTCACACACTCACTGAAATACAGAGGCATCCTCTCTCTCACACATGAACTGATATACAGAGGCATCCTCTCTCTCACACTCACTGATATACAGAGGCATCCTCTCTCTCACACACTCACTGATATACAGGGGCATCCTCTCTCTCTCACACACTCACTGATACACAGAGGCATCCTCTCTCACTCACACTCACTCACTGATATACAGAGGCATCCTCTCTCACACACTCACTGATATACAGAGGCATCCTCTCTCTCACATTCACTCACTGATATACAGAGGCATCCTCTCTCACACACTCACTGATATGCAGAGGCATCCTTTCTCACTCACACACTCACTGATATACAGAGACATCCTCTCTCACGCACACACTCACTGAGATCAGAGGCATCCTCTCTCACTCACACACTCACTCACTGATACACAGAGGCATCCTCTCTCACACACTCACTGATATACAGAGGCATCCTCTCTCACTCACACACTCAATGATATACAGAGGCATCCTCTCTCACTCACACACTCACTAATATACAGAGGCATCCTCTCTCACTCACACACTCACTCACTGATATACAGAGGCATCCTCTCTCTCACACTCACTCACTCACTGATATACAGAGGCATCCTCTCTCACACACTCACTGATATACAGAGGCATCCTCTCTCTCACATTCACTCACTGATATACAGAGGCATCCTCTCTCACTCACTCACTGATTCACAGAGGCATCCTCTCTCACTCACACACTCACTCACTGATATACAGAGGCATCCTCTCTCTCACACTCACTCACTCACTGATATACAGAGGCATCCTCTCTCTCACACTCACTCACTCACTGATAAACAGAGGCATCCTCTCTCTCACTCACACACTCACTGATATGCAGAGGCATCCTCTCTCACTCACACACTCACTGAAAAACAGAGGCATCCTCTCTCACTCACACACTCATATACAGAGGCATCCTCTCTCACTCACACACTCACTCACTGATATACAGAGGCATCCTCTCTCACACGCTCACTGATATACAGAGGCATCCTCTCTCACTCACACACTCACTGATACACAGTGGCATCCTCTCTCACTCACACACTCACTGAGATCAGAGGCATCCTCTCTCACTCACACACTCACTTACTGATATACAGAGGCATCCTCTCTCTCACACTCACTCACTCACTGATCTCCAGAGGCATCCTCTCTCTCACTCACACACTCACTGATATACAGAGGCATCCTCTCTCTCACTCACACACTCTCTCACTGATATACAGAGGCATCCTCTCTCACACACACACTGATATACAGAGGCATCCTCTCTCACTCACACTCACTCACTGATATACAGAGGCATCCTCTCTCACTCACACACTCACTCACTGATACACAGAGGCATCCTCTCTCTCACACTCACTGATATACAGAGGCATCCTCTCGCTCACACACTCACTGATATACAGAGGCATCCTCTCTCACACACTCACTGAAACACAGAGGCATCCTCTCTCACTCACACACTCACTCACTGATATACAGAGGCATCCTCTCTCTCACACACTCACTGATATACAGGGGCATCCTCTCTCTCTCACACACTCACTGATACACAGAGGCATCCTCTCTCACTCACACTCACTCACTGATATACAGAGGCATCCTCTCTCACACACTCACTGATATACAGAGGCATCCTCTCTCTCACATTCACTCACTGATATACAGAGGCATCCTCTCTCACACACTCACTGATATGCAGAGGCATCCTTTCTCACTCACACACTCACTGATATACAGAGACATCCTCTCTCACGCACACACTCACTGAGATCAGAGGCATCCTCTCTCACTCACACACTCACTCACTGATATACAGAGGCATCCTCTCTCACACACTCACTGATATACAGAGGCATCCTCTCTCACTCACACACTCAATGATATACAGAGGCATCCTCTCTCACTCACACACTCACTAATATACAGAGGCATCCTCTCTCACTCACACACTCACTCACTGATATACAGAGGCATCCTCTCTCTCACACTCACTCACTCACTGAAAAACAGAGGCATCCTCTCTCACACACTCACTGATATACAGAGGCATCCTCTCTCTCACATTCACTCACTGATATACAGAGGCATCCTCTCTCACTCACACACTCACTCACTGATATACAGAGGCATCCTCTCTCACACACTCACTGATATGCAGAGGCATCCTCTCTCACTCACACACTCACTGATATACAGAGGCATCCTCTCTCACGCACACACTCACTGAGATCAGAGGCATCCTCTCTCACTCACACACTCACTCACTGATATACAGAGGCATCCTCTCTCACACACTCACTGATATACAGAGGCATCCTCTCTCACTCACACACTCACTGATGTACAGGGGCATCCTCTCTCACTCACACACTCACTCACTGATATCCAGGGGCATCCTCTCTCTCACACACTCACTGAAAAACCGAGTCATCCTCTCTCACACACTCACTGATATACAGGGGCATCCTCTCTCACTCACACTCACTCACTGTTATACAGGGGCATCCTCTCTCACTCACACACTCACTCACTGATATCCAGGGGCATCCTCTCTCTCACACACTCACTGATACACAGAGGCATCCTCTCTCACACACTCACTGAAACACAGAGGCATCCTCTCTCACTCACACACTCACTCACTGATATACAGAGGCATCCTCTCTCTCACACACTCACTGATATACAGGGGCATCCTCTCTCTCTCACACACTCACTGATACACAGAGGCATCCTCTCTCACTCACACTCACTCACTGATATACAGAGGCATCCTCTCTCACACACTCACTGATATACAGAGGCATCCTCTCTCACTCACACACTCACTCACTGATATACAGAGGCATCCTCTCTCACACACTCACTGATATGCAGAGGCATCCTCTCTCACTCACACACTCACTGATATACAGAGGCATCCTCTCTCACGCACACACTCACTGAGATCAGAGGCATCCTCTCTCACTCACACACTCACTGAAATACAGGGGCATCCACTCTCTCACACACTCACTGAAATACAGAGGCATCCTCTCTCTCACACATGAACTGATATACAGGGGCATCCTCTCTCTCACACACTCAGTGAAATACAGAGGCATCCTCTCTCTCACACACTCACTGATATACAGGGGCATCCTCTCTCTCACACACACTCACTGATATACAGTGGCATCCTCTCTCACACACACACTCACTGATATACAGGGGCATCCCCTCTCACACACTCACTGAAATACAGGGGCATCCTCCCTCTCACACACTCACTGAAATACAGAGGCATCCTCTCTCTCTTACTCGAACTGATATACAGGGGCATCCTCTCTCTCACACACTCACTGAAATACAGAGGCATCCTCTCTCACACACTCACTGATATACAGGGGCATCCTCTCTCTCAAACACTCACTGAAATACAGGGGCATCCTCTCTCTCACACACTCACTGAAATACAGAGGCATCCTCTCTCTCATACGAACTGATACAGAGGGGCATCCTCTCTCTCAAACACTCACTGAAATACAGAGGCATCCTCTCTCTCACACACTCACTGAAATACAGAGGCATCCTCTCTCTCACACACTCACTGAAATAGAGAGGCATCCCCTCTCTCACACACTCACTGAAATACAGGGGCATCCTCTCTCTCACACACTCACTGATACACAGAGGCATCCTCTCTCACACACTCACTGACATGCAGAGGCATCCTCTCTCACACACACTCACTGATATGCAGAGGCATCCTCTCTCACACACACTGATATACAGAGGCATCCTTTCACTCACTCACTGATATCCAGGGGCATCCTCTCTCTCACACACTCACTGATACACAGAGGCATCCTCTCTCACACACTCACTGAAATACAGAGGCATCCTCTCTCTCACACATGAACTGATATACAGAGGCATCCTCTCTCTCACACTCACTGATATACAGAGGCATCCTCTCTCTCACACACTCACTGAAATACAGAGGCATCCTCTCTCTCACACAGTCACTGAAATACAGAGGCATCCCCTCTCTCACACACTCACTGATATACAGGGGCATCCTCTCTCTCACACACACTCACTGATACACAGTGGCATCCTCTCTCACACACACACTCACTGATATACAGGGGCATCCCCTCTCACACCCTCACTGAAATCCAGGGGCATCCTCCCTCTCACACACTCACTGAAATACAGAGGCATCCTCTCTCTCTCACACGAACTGATATACAGGGGCATCCTCTCTCTCACACCCTCACTGAAATCCAGGGGCATCCTCCCTCTCACACACTCACTGAAATACAGAGGCATCCTCTCTCTCACACACTCACTGAAATACAGAGGCATCCTCTCTCACACACTCACTGATATACAGGGGCATCCTCTCTCACACACTCACTGATATACAGGGGCATCCTCTCTCTCTCACACTCACTGAAATACAGAGGCATCCTCTCTCTCTCACACGAACTGATATACAGGGGCATCCTCTCTCTCACACACTCACTGAAATACAGAGGCATCCTCTCTCACACACTCACTGATATACAGGGGCATCCTCTCTCTCACACACTCACTGATATACAGGGGCATCCTCTCTCTCTCACACTCACTGAAATACAGAGGCATCCTCTCTCTCTCACACGAACTGATATACAGGGGCATCCTCTCTCTCAAACACTCACTGAAATACAGGGGCATCCTCTCTCTCACACACTCACTGATATACAGAGGCATCCTCTCTCTCACACACTCACTGAAATACAGAGGCATCCTCTCTCTCATACGAACTGATACAGAGGGGCATCCTCTCTCTCAAACACTCACTGAAATACAGAGGCATCCTCTCTCTCACACACTCACTGAAATACAGAGGCATCCTCTCTCTCACACACGAACTGATATACAGGGGCATCCTCTCTCACACACTCACTCACTGATACACTGAGGCATCCTCTCTCACTCACTGATATACAGAGGCATCCTCTCTCTCACTCACACTCACTGAGATCAGAGGCATCCTCTCTCACAGTCACTGATATACAGGGGCATCCTCTCTCTCACACTCACTGATATACAGAGGCATCCTCTCTCACACACTCACTGATATACAGGGGCATCCTCTCTCTCACACACTCACTGATATACAGGGGCATCCTCTCTCACACACTCACTGATATACAGGGGCATCCTCTCTCACACACTCACTGATATACAGGGGCATCCTCTCTCTCACACACTCACTGATATACAGAGGCATCCTCTCTCACACACTCACTGATATACAGGGGCATCCTCTCTCTCACACACTCACTGATATACAGGGGCATCCTCTCTCTCACACACTCACTGATATACAGAGGCATCCTCTCTCTCACACTCACTGATATACAGAGGCATCCTCTCTCTCACACACTCACTGATATACAGAGGCATCCTCTCACACTCACTCACTGATATACAGGGGCATCCTCTCTCTCACACACTCACTCACTGATATACAGAGGCATCCTCTCTCTCACACACTCACTGATATACAGAGGCATCCTCTCTCACACACACTCACTGATATACAGAGGCATCCTCTCTCACTCACACACTCACTCACTGATATGCAGAGGCATCCTCTCTCTCACACACTCACTGATATACAGGGGCATCCTCTCTCTCACACACACTCACTGATATACAGGGGCATCCTCTCTCTCACACACACTCACTGATATACAGGGGCATCCTCTCTCTCACACACTCACTGATATACGGGGGCATCCTCTCTCACACACACTGATATACAGAGGCATCCTCACTCTCACACTCACTGATACACAGAGGCATCCTCACTCTCACACTCACTGATGTACAGGGGCATCCTCTCTCTCACACACTCACTGATATGCAGAGGCATCCTCTCTCACACACACTCACTGATATACAGGGGCATCCTCTCTCACTCACACACTCACTCACTGATATGCAGAGGCATCCTCTCTCTCACACACTCACTGATATGCAGAGGCATCCTCTCTCTCACACACTCACTGATATACGGGGGCATCCTCTCTCACACACACTGATATACAGAGGCATCCTCACTCTCACACTCACTGATACACGGAGGCATCCTCACTCTCACACTCACTGATGTACAGGGGCATCCTCTCTCTCACACACTCACTGATACACAGAGGCATCCTCTCTCTCACACACTCACTGATATACAGAGGCATCTTCTCTCTCACACACTCACTGATATACAGAGGCATCCTCTCTCACAAACACTCACTGATATACAGAGGCATCCTCACTCTCACACTCACTGATATACAGGGGCGTCCTCTCTCTCTCACTGATGCACAGGGGCATCCTCTCTCTCACACACTCACTGATACACAGAGGCATCCTCTCTCTCACACACTCACTGATATACAGAGGCATCTTCTCTCTCACACACTCACTGATATACAGAGGCATCCTCTCTCACAAACACTCACTGATATACAGAGGCATCCTCACTCTCACACTCACTGATATACAGGGGCGTCCTCTCTCTCTCACTGATGCACAGGGGCATCCTCTCTCTCACACACTCACTGATATACGGAGGCATCCTCTCTCACACACCCTCACTGATATACAGGGGCATCCTCTCCCTCTCACACACTCACTGATATAGAGGCATTCTCTCTGACACACTCACTCAGTCATATACAGAAGTATCCTCTCTCACACATTCACTCAGAATCACTCACTGATACACAGAGGCATCCTCTCTCTCACCCTCACTGAAACACAGGGGCATCCTCACTCTCACACTCACTGATATCCAGAGGCATCCTCTCTCTCACATACTCACTGATATACGGGGGCATCCTCTCTCTGACACACACACTCACTGATAGACAGGGGCATCCTCTCTCACACACTCACTGAAATACAGAGGCATCCCCTCTCTCACACACTCACTGAAATACAGAGGCATCCCCTCTCTCACACACTCACTGAAATACAGAGGCATCCTCTCTCTCACACACTCACTGAAATACAGAGGCATCCCCTCTCTCACACACTCACTGATACACAGGGGCATCCTCTCTCTCACACACTCACTGATATACAGGGGCATCCTCTCTCACACACTCACTGAAATACAGAGGCATCCTCTCTCACACACACTCACTGATATGCAGAGGCATCCTCTCTCACACACACTGATATACAGAGGCATCCTTTCACTCACTCACTGATATCCAGGGGCATCCTCTCTCTCACACACTCACTGATATGCAGAGGCATCCTCTCTCACACACTCACTGATATGCAGAGGCATCCTCTCTCACACACACTCACTGATCTGCAGAGGCATCCTCTCTCACACACACTGATATACAGAGGCATCCTTTCACACACTCACTGATATACAGGGGCATCCTCTCTCTCACACACTCACTGATGCACAGAGTCATCCTCTCACACACTCACTGATATGCAGAGGCATCCACTCTCACACACTCTGATGTACAGAGGCATCCTCTCTCTCACACAAACTGAAAAACAGGGGCATCCTCTCTCTCACACACTCACTGAAATACAGGGGCATCCACTCTCTCACACACTCACTGAAATACAGAGGCATCCTCTCTCTCACACATGAACTGATATGCAGGGGCATCCTCTCTCTCACACACTCACTGAAATACAGAGGCATCCCCTCTCTCACACACTCAGTGAAATACAGGGGCATCCTCTCTCTCACACACTCACTGATATGCAGGGGCATCCTCTCTCTCACACACACTCACTGATGTACAGTGGCATCCTCTCTCACACACACACTCACTGATGTACAGGGGCATCCCCTCTCACACACTCACTGAAATACAGAGGCATCCTCTCTCTCTCACACGAACTGATATACAGGGGCATCCTCTCTCTCACACACTCACTGAAATACAGAGGCATCCTCTCTCACACACTCACTGATATACAGGGGCATCCTCTCTCTCACACACTCACTGATATACAGGGGCATCCTCTCTCTCTCACACTCACTGAAATACAGAGGCATCCTCTCTCTCTCACACGAACTGATATACAGGGGCATCCTCTCTCACTCACACACTCACTGATATACAGAGGCATCCTCTCTCTCACTCACACACTCACTGATGGACAGAGGCATCCTCTCTCACTCACTCACTGATTCACAGAGGCATCCTCTCTCACTCACACACTCACTCACTGATATACAGAGGCATCCTCTCTCTCACACTCACTCACTCACTGATAAACAGAGGCATCCTCTCTCTCACTCACACACTCACTGATATGCAGAGGCATCCTCTCTCACTCACACACTCACTGAAAAACAGAGGCATCCTCTCTCACTCACACACTCATATACAGAGGCATCCTCTCTCACTCACACACTCACTCACTGATATACAGAGGCATCCTCTCTCACACGCTCACTGATATACAGAGGCATCCTCTCTCACTCACACACTCACTGATACACAGTGGCATCCTCTCTCACTCACACACTCACTGAGATCAGAGGCATCCTCTCTCACTCACACACTCACTTACTGATATACAGAGGCATCCTCTCTCTCACACTCACTCACTCACTGATCTCCAGAGGCATCCTCTCTCTCACTCACACACTCACTGATATACAGAGGCATCCTCTCTCTCACTCACACACTCTCTCACTGATATACAGAGGCATCCTCTCTCACACACACACTGATATACAGAGGCATCCTCTCTCACTCACACTCACTCACTGATATACAGAGGCATCCTCTCTCACTCACACACTCACTCACTGATACACAGAGGCATCCTCTCTCTCACACTCACTGATATACAGAGGCATCCTCTCGCTCACACACTCACTGATATACAGAGGCATCCTCTCTCACACACTCACTGAAACACAGAGGCATCCTCTCTCACTCACACACTCACTCACTGATATACAGAGGCATCCTCTCTCTCACACACTCACTGATATACAGGGGCATCCTCTCTCTCTCACACACTCACTGATACACAGAGGCATCCTCTCTCACTCACACTCACTCACTGATATACAGAGGCATCCTCTCTCACACACTCACTGATATACAGAGGCATCCTCTCTCTCACATTCACTCACTGATATACAGAGGCATCCTCTCTCACACACTCACTGATATGCAGAGGCATCCTTTCTCACTCACACACTCACTGATATACAGAGACATCCTCTCTCACGCACACACTCACTGAGATCAGAGGCATCCTCTCTCACTCACACACTCACTCACTGATACACAGAGGCATCCTCTCTCACACACTCACTGATATACAGAGGCATCCTCTCTCACTCACACACTCAATGATATACAGAGGCATCCTCTCTCACTCACACACTCACTAATATACAGAGGCATCCTCTCTCACTCACACACTCACTCACTGATATACAGAGGCATCCTCTCTCTCACACTCACTCACTCACTGATATACAGAGGCATCCTCTCTCACACACTCACTGATATACAGAGGCATCCTCTCTCTCACATTCACTCACTGATATACAGAGGCATCCTCTCTCACTCACTCACTGATTCACAGAGGCATCCTCTCTCACTCACACACTCACTCACTGATATACAGAGGCATCCTCTCTCTCACACTCACTCACTCACTGATATACAGAGGCATCCTCTCTCTCACACTCACTCACTCACTGATAAACAGAGGCATCCTCTCTCTCACTCACACACTCACTGATATGCAGAGGCATCCTCTCTCACTCACACACTCACTGAAAAACAGAGGCATCCTCTCTCACTCACACACTCATATACAGAGGCATCCTCTCTCACTCACACACTCACTCACTGATATACAGAGGCATCCTCTCTCACACGCTCACTGATATACAGAGGCATCCTCTCTCACTCACACACTCACTGATACACAGTGGCATCCTCTCTCACTCACACACTCACTGAGATCAGAGGCATCCTCTCTCACTCACACACTCACTTACTGATATACAGAGGCATCCTCTCTCTCACACTCACTCACTCACTGATCTCCAGAGGCATCCTCTCTCTCACTCACACACTCACTGATATGCAGAGGCATCCTCTCTCTCACTCACACACTCTCTCACTGATATACAGAGGCATCCTCTCTCACACACACACTGATATACAGAGGCATCCTCTCTCACTCACACTCACTCACTGATATACAGAGGCATCCTCTCTCACTCACACACTCACTCACTGATACACAGAGGCATCCTCTCTCTCACACTCACTGATATACAGAGGCATCCTCTCGCTCACACACTCACTGATATACAGAGGCATCCTCTCTCACACACTCACTGAAACACAGAGGCATCCTCTCTCACTCACACACTCACTCACTGATATACAGAGGCATCCTCTCTCTCACACACTCACTGATATACAGGGGCATCCTCTCTCTCTCACACACTCACTGATACACAGAGGCATCCTCTCTCACTCACACTCACTCACTGATATACAGAGGCATCCTCTCTCACACACTCACTGATATACAGAGGCATCCTCTCTCTCACATTCACTCACTGATATACAGAGGCATCCTCTCTCACACACTCACTGATATGCAGAGGCATCCTTTCTCACTCACACACTCACTGATATACAGAGACATCCTCTCTCACGCACACACTCACTGAGATCAGAGGCATCCTCTCTCACTCACACACTCACTCACTGATATACAGAGGCATCCTCTCTCACACACTCACTGATATACAGAGGCATCCTCTCTCACTCACACACTCAATGATATACAGAGGCATCCTCTCTCACTCACACACTCACTAATATACAGAGGCATCCTCTCTCACTCACACACTCACTCACTGATATACAGAGGCATCCTCTCTCTCACACTCACTCACTCACTGAAAAACAGAGGCATCCTCTCTCACACACTCACTGATATACAGAGGCATCCTCTCTCTCACATTCACTCACTGATATACAGAGGCATCCTCTCTCACTCACACACTCACTCACTGATATACAGAGGCATCCTCTCTCACACACTCACTGATATGCAGAGGCATCCTCTCTCACTCACACACTCACTGATATACAGAGGCATCCTCTCTCACGCACACACTCACTGAGATCAGAGGCATCCTCTCTCACTCACACACTCACTCACTGATATACAGAGGCATCCTCTCTCACACACTCACTGATATACAGAGGCATCCTCTCTCACTCACACACTCACTGATGTACAGGGGCATCCTCTCTCACTCACACACTCACTCACTGATATCCAGGGGCATCCTCTCTCTCACACACTCACTGAAAAACCGAGTCATCCTCTCTCACACACTCACTGATATACAGGGGCATCCTCTCTCACTCACACTCACTCACTGTTATACAGGGGCATCCTCTCTCACTCACACACTCACTCACTGATATCCAGGGGCATCCTCTCTCTCACACACTCACTGATACACAGAGGCATCCTCTCTCACACACTCACTGAAACACAGAGGCATCCTCTCTCACTCACACACTCACTCACTGATATACAGAGGCATCCTCTCTCTCACACACTCACTGATATACAGGGGCATCCTCTCTCTCTCACACACTCACTGATACACAGAGGCATCCTCTCTCACTCACACTCACTCACTGATATACAGAGGCATCCTCTCTCACACACTCACTGATATACAGAGGCATCCTCTCTCACTCACACACTCACTCACTGATATACAGAGGCATCCTCTCTCACACACTCACTGATATGCAGAGGCATCCTCTCTCACTCACACACTCACTGATATACAGAGGCATCCTCTCTCACGCACACACTCACTGAGATCAGAGGCATCCTCTCTCACTCACACACTCACTGAAATACAGGGGCATCCACTCTCTCACACACTCACTGAAATACAGAGGCATCCTCTCTCTCACACATGAACTGATATACAGGGGCATCCTCTCTCTCACACACTCAGTGAAATACAGAGGCATCCTCTCTCTCACACACTCACTGATATACAGGGGCATCCTCTCTCTCACACACACTCACTGATATACAGTGGCATCCTCTCTCACACACACACTCACTGATATACAGGGGCATCCCCTCTCACACACTCACTGAAATACAGGGGCATCCTCCCTCTCACACACTCACTGAAATACAGAGGCATCCTCTCTCTCTTACTCGAACTGATATACAGGGGCATCCTCTCTCTCACACACTCACTGAAATACAGAGGCATCCTCTCTCACACACTCACTGATATACAGGGGCATCCTCTCTCTCAAACACTCACTGAAATACAGGGGCATCCTCTCTCTCACACACTCACTGAAATACAGAGGCATCCTCTCTCTCATACGAACTGATACAGAGGGGCATCCTCTCTCTCAAACACTCACTGAAATACAGAGGCATCCTCTCTCTCACACACTCACTGAAATACAGAGGCATCCTCTCTCTCACACACTCACTGAAATAGAGAGGCATCCCCTCTCTCACACACTCACTGAAATACAGGGGCATCCTCTCTCTCACACACTCACTGATACACAGAGGCATCCTCTCTCACACACTCACTGACATGCAGAGGCATCCTCTCTCACACACACTCACTGATATGCAGAGGCATCCTCTCTCACACACACTGATATACAGAGGCATCCTTTCACTCACTCACTGATATCCAGGGGCATCCTCTCTCTCACACACTCACTGATACACAGAGGCATCCTCTCTCACACACTCACTGAAATACAGAGGCATCCTCTCTCTCACACATGAACTGATATACAGAGGCATCCTCTCTCTCACACTCACTGATATACAGAGGCATCCTCTCTCTCACACACTCACTGATATACAGGGGCATCCTCTCTCTCTCACACACTCACTGATACACAGAGGCATCCTCTCTCACTCACACTCACTCACTGATATACAGAGGCATCCTCTCTCACACACTCACTGATATACAGAGGCATCCTCTCTCTCACATTCACTCACTGATATACAGAGGCATCCTCTCTCACACACTCACTGATATGCAGAGGCATCCTTTCTCACTCACACACTCACTGATATACAGAGACATCCTCTCTCACGCACACACTCACTGAGATCAGAGGCATCCTCTCTCACTCACACACTCACTCACTGATACACAGAGGCATCCTCTCTCACACACTCACTGATATACAGAGGCATCCTCTCTCACTCACACACTCAATGATATACAGAGGCATCCTCTCTCACTCACACACTCACTAATATACAGAGGCATCCTCTCTCACTCACACACTCACTCACTGATATACAGAGGCATCCTCTCTCTCACACTCACTCACTCACTGATATACAGAGGCATCCTCTCTCACACACTCACTGATATACAGAGGCATCCTCTCTCTCACATTCACTCACTGATATACAGAGGCATCCTCTCTCACTCACTCACTGATTCACAGAGGCATCCTCTCTCACTCACACACTCACTCACTGATATACAGAGGCATCCTCTCTCTCACACTCACTCACTCACTGATATACAGAGGCATCCTCTCTCTCACACTCACTCACTCACTGATAAACAGAGGCATCCTCTCTCTCACTCACACACTCACTGATATGCAGAGGCATCCTCTCTCACTCACACACTCACTGAAAAACAGAGGCATCCTCTCTCACTCACACACTCATATACAGAGGCATCCTCTCTCACTCACACACTCACTCACTGATATACAGAGGCATCCTCTCTCACACGCTCACTGATATACAGAGGCATCCTCTCTCACTCACACACTCACTGATACACAGTGGCATCCTCTCTCACTCACACACTCACTGAGATCAGAGGCATCCTCTCTCACTCACACACTCACTTACTGATATACAGAGGCATCCTCTCTCTCACACTCACTCACTCACTGATCTCCAGAGGCATCCTCTCTCTCACTCACACACTCACTGATATACAGAGGCATCCTCTCTCTCACTCACACACTCTCTCACTGATATACAGAGGCATCCTCTCTCACACACACACTGATATACAGAGGCATCCTCTCTCACTCACACTCACTCACTGATATACAGAGGCATCCTCTCTCACTCACACACTCACTCACTGATACACAGAGGCATCCTCTCTCTCACACTCACTGATATACAGAGGCATCCTCTCGCTCACACACTCACTGATATACAGAGGCATCCTCTCTCACACACTCACTGAAACACAGAGGCATCCTCTCTCACTCACACACTCACTCACTGATATACAGAGGCATCCTCTCTCTCACACACTCACTGATATACAGGGGCATCCTCTCTCTCTCACACACTCACTGATACACAGAGGCATCCTCTCTCACTCACACTCACTCACTGATATACAGAGGCATCCTCTCTCACACACTCACTGATATACAGAGGCATCCTCTCTCTCACATTCACTCACTGATATACAGAGGCATCCTCTCTCACACACTCACTGATATGCAGAGGCATCCTTTCTCACTCACACACTCACTGATATACAGAGACATCCTCTCTCACGCACACACTCACTGAGATCAGAGGCATCCTCTCTCACTCACACACTCACTCACTGATATACAGAGGCATCCTCTCTCACACACTCACTGATATACAGAGGCATCCTCTCTCACTCACACACTCAATGATATACAGAGGCATCCTCTCTCACTCACACACTCACTAATATACAGAGGCATCCTCTCTCACTCACACACTCACTCACTGATATACAGAGGCATCCTCTCTCTCACACTCACTCACTCACTGAAAAACAGAGGCATCCTCTCTCACACACTCACTGATATACAGAGGCATCCTCTCTCTCACATTCACTCACTGATATACAGAGGCATCCTCTCTCACTCACACACTCACTCACTGATATACAGAGGCATCCTCTCTCACACACTCACTGATATGCAGAGGCATCCTCTCTCACTCACACACTCACTGATATACAGAGGCATCCTCTCTCACGCACACACTCACTGAGATCAGAGGCATCCTCTCTCACTCACACACTCACTCACTGATATACAGAGGCATCCTCTCTCACACACTCACTGATATACAGAGGCATCCTCTCTCACTCACACACTCACTGATGTACAGGGGCATCCTCTCTCACTCACACACTCACTCACTGATATCCAGGGGCATCCTCTCTCTCACACACTCACTGAAAAACCGAGTCATCCTCTCTCACACACTCACTGATATACAGGGGCATCCTCTCTCACTCACACTCACTCACTGTTATACAGGGGCATCCTCTCTCACTCACACACTCACTCACTGATATCCAGGGGCATCCTCTCTCTCACACACTCACTGATACACAGAGGCATCCTCTCTCACACACTCACTGAAACACAGAGGCATCCTCTCTCACTCACACACTCACTCACTGATATACAGAGGCATCCTCTCTCTCACACACTCACTGATATACAGGGGCATCCTCTCTCTCTCACACACTCACTGATACACAGAGGCATCCTCTCTCACTCACACTCACTCACTGATATACAGAGGCATCCTCTCTCACACACTCACTGATATACAGAGGCATCCTCTCTCACTCACACACTCACTCACTGATATACAGAGGCATCCTCTCTCACACACTCACTGATATGCAGAGGCATCCTCTCTCACTCACACACTCACTGATATACAGAGGCATCCTCTCTCACGCACACACTCACTGAGATCAGAGGCATCCTCTCTCACTCACACACTCACTGAAATACAGGGGCATCCACTCTCTCACACACTCACTGAAATACAGAGGCATCCTCTCTCTCACACATGAACTGATATACAGGGGCATCCTCTCTCTCACACACTCAGTGAAATACAGAGGCATCCTCTCTCTCACACACTCACTGATATACAGGGGCATCCTCTCTCTCACACACACTCACTGATATACAGTGGCATCCTCTCTCACACACACACTCACTGATATACAGGGGCATCCCCTCTCACACACTCACTGAAATACAGGGGCATCCTCCCTCTCACACACTCACTGAAATACAGAGGCATCCTCTCTCTCTTACTCGAACTGATATACAGGGGCATCCTCTCTCTCACACACTCACTGAAATACAGAGGCATCCTCTCTCACACACTCACTGATATACAGGGGCATCCTCTCTCTCAAACACTCACTGAAATACAGGGGCATCCTCTCTCTCACACACTCACTGAAATACAGAGGCATCCTCTCTCTCATACGAACTGATACAGAGGGGCATCCTCTCTCTCAAACACTCACTGAAATACAGAGGCATCCTCTCTCTCACACACTCACTGAAATACAGAGGCATCCTCTCTCTCACACACTCACTGAAATAGAGAGGCATCCCCTCTCTCACACACTCACTGAAATACAGGGGCATCCTCTCTCTCACACACTCACTGATACACAGAGGCATCCTCTCTCACACACTCACTGACATGCAGAGGCATCCTCTCTCACACACACTCACTGATATGCAGAGGCATCCTCTCTCACACACACTGATATACAGAGGCATCCTTTCACTCACTCACTGATATCCAGGGGCATCCTCTCTCTCACACACTCACTGATACACAGAGGCATCCTCTCTCACACACTCACTGAAATACAGAGGCATCCTCTCTCTCACACATGAACTGATATACAGAGGCATCCTCTCTCTCACACTCACTGATATACAGAGGCATCCTCTCTCTCACACACTCACTGAAATACAGAGGCATCCTCTCTCTCACACAGTCACTGAAATACAGAGGCATCCCCTCTCTCACACACTCACTGATATACAGGGGCATCCTCTCTCTCACACACACTCACTGATACACAGTGGCATCCTCTCTCACACACACACTCACTGATATACAGGGGCATCCCCTCTCACACCCTCACTGAAATCCAGGGGCATCCTCCCTCTCACACACTCACTGAAATACAGAGGCATCCTCTCTCTCTCACACGAACTGATATACAGGGGCATCCTCTCTCTCACACCCTCACTGAAATCCAGGGGCATCCTCCCTCTCACACACTCACTGAAATACAGAGGCATCCTCTCTCTCACACACTCACTGAAATACAGAGGCATCCTCTCTCACACACTCACTGATATACAGGGGCATCCTCTCTCACACACTCACTGATATACAGGGGCATCCTCTCTCTCTCACACTCACTGAAATACAGAGGCATCCTCTCTCTCTCACACGAACTGATATACAGGGGCATCCTCTCTCTCACACACTCACTGAAATACAGAGGCATCCTCTCTCACACACTCACTGATATACAGGGGCATCCTCTCTCTCACACACTCACTGATATACAGGGGCATCCTCTCTCTCTCACACTCACTGAAATACAGAGGCATCCTCTCTCTCTCACACGAACTGATATACAGGGGCATCCTCTCTCTCAAACACTCACTGAAATACAGGGGCATCCTCTCTCTCACACACTCACTGATATACAGAGGCATCCTCTCTCTCACACACTCACTGAAATACAGAGGCATCCTCTCTCTCATACGAACTGATACAGAGGGGCATCCTCTCTCTCAAACACTCACTGAAATACAGAGGCATCCTCTCTCTCACACACTCACTGAAATACAGAGGCATCCTCTCTCTCACACACGAACTGATATACAGGGGCATCCTCTCTCACACACTCACTCACTGATACACTGAGGCATCCTCTCTCACTCACTGATATACAGAGGCATCCTCTCTCTCACTCACACTCACTGAGATCAGAGGCATCCTCTCTCACAGTCACTGATATACAGGGGCATCCTCTCTCTCACACTCACTGATATACAGAGGCATCCTCTCTCACACACTCACTGATATACAGGGGCATCCTCTCTCTCACACACTCACTGATATACAGGGGCATCCTCTCTCACACACTCACTGATATACAGGGGCATCCTCTCTCACACACTCACTGATATACAGGGGCATCCTCTCTCTCACACACTCACTGATATACAGAGGCATCCTCTCTCACACACTCACTGATATACAGGGGCATCCTCTCTCTCACACACTCACTGATATACAGGGGCATCCTCTCTCTCACACACTCACTGATATACAGAGGCATCCTCTCTCTCACACTCACTGATATACAGAGGCATCCTCTCTCTCACACACTCACTGATATACAGAGGCATCCTCTCACACTCACTCACTGATATACAGGGGCATCCTCTCTCTCACACACTCACTCACTGATATACAGAGGCATCCTCTCTCTCACACACTCACTGATATACAGAGGCATCCTCTCTCACACACACTCACTGATATACAGAGGCATCCTCTCTCACTCACACACTCACTCACTGATATGCAGAGGCATCCTCTCTCTCACACACTCACTGATATACAGGGGCATCCTCTCTCTCACACACTCACTGATATACGGGGGCATCCTCTCTCACACACACTGATATACAGAGGCATCCTCACTCTCACACTCACTGATACACAGAGGCATCCTCACTCTCACACTCACTGATGTACAGGGGCATCCTCTCTCTCACACACTCACTGATATACAGAGGCATCCTCTCTCACTCACACACTCACTGATATACAGCGGCATCCTCTCTCTCACTCACACACTCTCTCACTGATATACAGAGGCATCCTCTCTCACACACACACTGATATACAGAGGCATCCTCTCTCACTCACACTCACTCACTGATGTACAGAGGCATCCTCTCTCTCACACACTCACTCACTGATTTCCAGAGGCATCCTCTCTCTCACACACTCACTGAGATCAGAGCCATCCTCTCACACTCACTCACTGATATACAGAGGCATCCTCTCTCACTCACTCACACACTCACTGATATACAGAGGCATCCTCTCTCACTCACACACACACTCACTGATATACAGAGGCATCCTCTCTCACTCACACACTCACTGAGATCAGAGGCATCCTCTCTCTCACTCACACACTCACTGATATACAGAGGCATCCTCTCTCTCACTCACACACTCACTGATATACAGAGGCATCCTCTCTCTCACTCACACACTCACTGATATACAGAGGCATCCTCTCTCACTCACACACTCACTCACTGATATACAGAGGCATCCTCTCTCTCACACTCACTCACTCACTGATATACAGAGGCATCCTCTCTCACACACACTCACTGATACACAGAGGCATCCTCTCTCACTCACACACTCACTGAGATCAGAGGCATCCTCTCTCTCACAGTCACTCACTCACTCACTGATATACAGAGGCATCCTCTCTCACGCACACTCACTGATACACAGAGGCATCCTCTCACACTCACTCACTCACTGATATACAGAGGCATCCTCTCTCACTCACACGCTCACTGATTTACAGAGGCATCCTCTCTCACTCACTGAGATCAGAGGCATCCTCTCTCACTCACACTCACTCACTGATGTACAGAGGCATCCTCTCTCTCACTCACACACTCACTGATATACAGAGGCATCCTCTCTCACTCACTCACTGATATACAGAGGCATCCTCTCTCACTCACACACTCACTCACTGATATACAGAGGCATCCTCTCTCTCACACTCACTCACTCACTGATATACAGAGGCATCCTCTCTCTCACTCACACACTCACTGATATGCAGAGGCATCCTCTCTCTCACTCACACACTCACTGAAAAACAGAGGCATCCTCTCTCACTCACACACTCATATACAGAGGCATCCTCTCTCACTCACACACTCACTCACTGATATGCAGAGGCATCCTCTCTCACACGCTCACTGATATACAGAGGCATCCTCTCTCACTCACACACTCACTGATACACAGAGGCATCCTCTCTCACTCACACACTCACTGAGATCAGAGGCATCCTCTCTCACTCACACACTCACTCACTGATCTCCAGAGGCATCCTCTCTCTCACTCACACACTCACTGATATACAGAGGCATCCTCTCTCTCACTCACACACTCACTCACTGAGATACAGAGGCATCCTCTCTCACACACACACTGATATACAGAGGCATCCTCTCTCACTCACACTCACTCACTGATACACAGAGGCATCCTCTCTCACTCACACACTCACTCACTGATACACAGAGGCATCCTCTCTCTCACACTCACTGATATACAGAGGCATCCTCTCGCTCACACACTCACTGATATACAGAGGTATCCTCTCTCACACACTCACTGAAACACAGAGGCATCCTCTCTCACTCACACACTCACTCACTGATATACAGAGGCATCCTCTCTCTCACACACTCACTGATATGCAGGGGCATCCTCTCTCTCTCACACACTCACTGATACACAGAGGCATCCTCTCTCACTCACACTCACTCACTGATATACAGAGGCATCCTCTCTCACACACTCACTGATATACAGAGGCATCCTCTCTCTCACATTCACTCACTGATATACAGAGGCATCCTCTCTCACTCACACACTCACTCACTGATATAAAGAGGCATCCTCTCTCACACACTCACTGATATGCAGAGGCATCCTCTCTCACTCACACACTCACTGATATACAGAGGCATCCTCTCTCACGCACACACTCACTGAGATCAGAGGCATCCTCTCTCACTCACACACTCACTCACTGATATACAGAGGCATCCTCTCCCACACACTCACTGATATACAGAGGCATCCTCTCTCACTCACACACTCACTGATATACAGAGGCATCCTCTCTCACTCACACACTCACTGATGTACAGGGGCATCCTCTCTCACTCACACACTCACTCACTGATATCCAGGGGCATCCTCTCTCTCACACACTCACTGAAAAACCGAGGCATCCTCTCTCACACACACACTCACTGATATACAGGGGCATCCTCTCTCACTCACACTCACTCACTGATAGACAGGGGCATCCTCTCTCACTCACTCACTGATATCCAGGGGCATCCTCTCTCTCACACACTCACTGATACACAGAGGCATCCTCTCTCACACACTCACTGATATACAGGGGCATCCTCTCTCACTCACACACTCACTCACTGATATCCAGGGGCATCCTCTCTCTCACACACTCACTGATACACAGAGGCATCCTCTCTCACACACTCACTGATATGCAGAGGCATCCTCTCTCACACACACTCACTGATATGCAGAGGCATCCTCTCTCACACACACTGATATACAGAGGCATCCTTTCACACACTCACTGATATGCAGAGGCATCCACTCTCACACACTCTGATATACAGAGGCATCCTCTCTCTCACACGAACTGAAAAACAGGGGCATCCTCTCTCTCACACACTCACTGAAATGCAGGGGCATCCACTCTCTCACACACTCACTGAAATACAGAGGCATCCTCTCTCTCACACATGAACTGATATACAGGGGCATCCTCTCTCTCACACACTCACTGATATACAGAGGCATCCTCTCTCTCACACACTCACTGAAATACAGAGGCATCCTCTCTCTCACACAGTCACTGAAATACAGAGGCATCCCCTCTCTCACACACTCAGTGAAATACAGGGGCATCCTCTCTCTCACACACTCACTGATATACAGGGGCATCCTCTCTCTCACACACACTCACTGATATACAGTGGCATCCTCTCTCACACACACACTCACTGATATACAGGGGCATCCCCTCTCACACCCTCACTGAAATCCAGGGGCATCCTCTCTCTCTCACACGAACTGATATACAGGGGCATCCTCTCTCTCACACACTCACTGAAATACAGAGGCATCCTCTCTCACACACTCACTGATATACAGGGGCATCCTCTCTCTCACACACTCACTGATATACAGGGGCATCCTCTCTCTCTCACACTCACTGAAATACAGAGGCATCCTCTCTCTCTCACACGAACTGAAATACAGGGGCATCCTCTCTCTCACACACTCACTGAAATACAGAGGCATCCTCTCTCTCATACGAACTGATACAGAGGGGCATCCTCTCTCTCAAACACTCACTGAAATACAGAGGCATCCTCTCTCTCACACACTCACTGAAATACAGAGGCATCCTCTCTCTCACACACGAACTGATATACAGGGGCATCCTCTCTCACACACTCACTCACTGATACACTGAGGCATCCTCTCTCACTCACACACTCACTCACTGATATACAGAGGCATCCTCTCTCTCACTCACACACTCACTGAGATCAGAGGCATCCTCTCTCACAGTCACTGATATACAGGGGCATCCTCTCTCTCACACTCACTGATATACAGAGGCATCCTCTCTCTCACACACTCACTGATATACAGAGGCATCCTCTCTCACACACTCACTGATATACAGAGGCATCCTCTCTCTCACACACTCACTGAGATCAGCGGCATCGTCTCTCACTCACACACTGAGATCAGAGCCGTCCTCTCACACTCACTCACTGATATACAGGGGCATCCTCTCTCTCACACACTCACTCACTGATATACAGAGGCATCCTCTCTCTCACACACTCACTGATATACAGAGGCATCCTCTCTCACACAAACTCACTGATATACAGAGGCATCCTCTCTCACTCACACACTCACTGAGATCAGATGCATCCTCTCTCACAGTCACTGATATACAGGGGCATCCTCTCTGTCACACTCACTGATATACAGAGGCATCCTCTCTCTCACACACTCACTGATATACAGAGGCATCCTCTCTCACACACTCACTGATATACAGAGGCATCCTCTCTCTCACACACTCACTGAGATCAGCGGCATCGTCTCTCACTCACACACTGAGATCAGAGCCATCCTCTCACACTCACTCACTGATATGCAGGGGCATCCTCTCTCACTCTCACACACACTCACTGATATACAGGGGCATCCTCTCTCTCACACACTCACTGATATACGGGGGCATCCTCTCTCACACACACTGATATACAGAGGCATCCTCACTCTCACACTCACTGATACACAGAGGCATCCTCACTCTCACACTCACTGATGTACAGGGGCATCCTCTCTCTCACACACTCACTGATACACAGAGGCATCCTCTCTCTCACACACTCACTGATATACAGAGGCATCTTCTCTCTCACACACTCACTGATATCCAGAGGCATCCTCTCTCACAAACACTCACTGATATACAGAGGCATCCTCACTCTCACACTCACTGATATACAGGGGCGTCCTCTCTCTCTCACTGATGCACAGGGGCATCCTCTCTCTCACACACTCACTGATATACAGAGGCATCCTCTCTCTCACACACTCACTGATATACGGAGGCATCCTCTCTCACACACCCTCACTGATATACAGGGGCATCCTCTCCCTCTCACACATTCACTGATATAGAGGCATTCTCTCTGACACACTCACTCAGTGATATACAGAAGTATCCTCTCTCACACACTCACTCAGAATCACTCACTGATACACAGAGGCATCCTCTCTCTCACCCTCACTGAAACACAGGGGCATCCTCACTCTCACACTCACTGATATCCAGAGGCATCCTCTCTCTCACATACTCACTGATATACGGGGGCATCCTCTCTCTGACACACACACTCACTGATAGACAGGGGCATCCTCTCTCACACACTCACTGAAATACAGAGGCATCCCCTCTCTCACACACTCACTGAAATACAGAGGCATCCCCTCTCTCACACACTCACTGAAATACAGAGGCATCCTCTCTCTCACACACTCACTGATATACGGGGGCATCCTCTCTCTGACACACACACTCACTGATAGACAGGGGCATCCTCTCTCACACACTCACTGAAATACAGAGGCATCCCCTCTCTCACACACTCACTGATACACAGGGGCATCCTCTCTCTCACACACGAATTGATACACAGGGGCATCCTCTCTCTCACACACTCACTGAAATACAGAGGCATCCCCTCTCTCACACACTCACTGAAATACAGGGGCATCCTCTCTCTCACACACTCACTGATATACAGGGGCATCCTCTCTCACACACTCACTGATATGCAGAGGCATCCTCTCTCACACACACTCACTGATATGCAGAGGCATCCTCTCTCACACACACTGATATACAGAGGCATCCTTTCACTCACTCACTGATATCCAGGGGCATCCTCTCTCTCACACACTCACTGATACACAGAGGCATCCTCTCTCACACACTCACTGATATGCAGAGGCATCCACTCTCACACACTCTGATGTACAGAGGCATCCTCTCTCTCACACAAACTGAAAAACAGGGGCATCCTCTCTCTCACACACTCACTGAAATACAGGGGCATCCACTCTCTCACACACTCACTGAAATACAGAGGCATCCTCTCTCTCACACATGAACTGATATACAGGGGCATCCTCTCTCTCACACACTCACTGAAATACAGAGGCATCCCCTCTCTCACACACTCAGTGAAATACAGGGGCATCCTCTCTCTCACACACTCACTGATATGCAGGGGCATCCTCTCTCTCACACACACTCACTGATTTACAGTGGCATCCTCTCTCACACACACACTCACTGATATACAGGGGCATCCCCTCTCACACACTCACTGAAATACAGAGGCATCCTCTCTCTCTCACACGAACTGATATACAGGGGCATCCTCTCTCTCACACACTCACTGAAATACAGAGGCATCCTCTCTCACACACTCACTGATATACAGGGGCATCCTCTCTCTCACACACTCACTGATATACAGGGGCATCCTCTCTCTCTCACACTCACTGAAATACAGAGGCATCCTCTCTCTCTCACACGAACTGATATACAGGGGCATCCTCTCTCACTCACACACTCACTGATATACAGAGGCATCCTCTCTCTCACTCACACACTCACTGATATACAGAGGCATCCTCTCTCACTCACTCACTGATATACAGAGGCATCCTCTCTCACTCACACACTCACTCACTGATATACAGAGGCATCCTCTCTCTCACACTCACTCACTCACTGATAAACAGAGGCATCCTCTCTCTCACTCACACACTCACTGATATGCAGAGGCATCCTCTCTCACTCACACACTCACTGAAAAACAGAGGCATCCTCTCTCACTCACACACTCATATACAGAGGCATCCTCTCTCACTCACACACTCACTTACTGATATACAGAGGCATCCTCTCTCTCACACTCACTCACTCACTGATCTCCAGAGGCATCCTCTCTCTCACTCACACACTCACTGATATACAGAGGCATCCTCTCTCTCACTCACACACTCTCTCACTGATATACAGAGGCATCCTCTCTCACACACACACTGATATACGGAGGCATCCTCTCTCACTCACACTCACTCACTGATATACAGAGGCATCCTCTCTCACTCACACACTCACTCACTGATACACAGAGGCATCCTCTCTCTCACACTCACTGATATACAGAGGCATCCTCTCGCTCACACACTCACTGAGAAACAGAGGCATCCTCTCTCACACACTCACTGAAACACAGAGGCATCCTCTCTCACTCACACACTCACTCACTGATATACAGAGGCATCCTCTCTCACTCACACTCACTGACTGATATACAGAGGCATCCTCTCTCACACACTCACTGATATACAGAGGCATCCTCTCTCTCACATTCACTCACTGATATACAGAGGCATCCTCTCTCACACACTCACTGATATGCAGAGGCATCCTCTCTCACTCACACACTCACTGATATACAGAGACATCCTCTCTCACGCACACACTCACTGAGATCAGAGGCATCCTCTCTCACTCACACACTCACTCACTGATATACAGAGGCATCCTCTCTCACACACTCACTGATATACAGAGGCATCCTCTCTCACTCACACACTCACTGATATACAGAGGCATCCTCTCTCACTCACACACTCACTGATATACAGAGGCATCCTCTCTCACTCACACACTCACTCACTGATATACAGAGGCATCCTCTCTCTCACACTCACTCACTCACTCACTGATATACAGAGGCATCCTCTCTCACACACTCACTGATATACAGAGGCATCCTCTCTCTCACATTCACTCACTGATATACAGAGGCATCCTCTCTCACTCACACACTCACTCACTGATATACAGAGGCATCCTCTCTCACACACTCACTGATATGCAGAGGCATCCTCTCTCACTCACACACTCACTGATATACAGAGGCATCCTCTCTCACGCACACACTCACTCACTGATATACAGAGGCATCCTCTCTCTCACACTCACTCACTCACTGATATACAGAGGCATCCTCTCTCTCACACAAACTGAAAAACAGGGGCATCCTCTCTCTCACACACTCACTGAAATACAGGGGCATCCACTCTCTCACACACTCACTGAAATACAGAGGCATCCTCTCTCTCACACATGAACTGATATACAGGGGCATCCTCTCTCTCACACACTCACTGAAATACAGAGGCATCCCCTCTCTCACACACTCAGTGAAATACAGGGGCATCCTCTCTCTCACACACTCACTGATATGCAGGGGCATCCTCTCTCTCACACACACTCACTGATATACAGTGGCATCCTCTCTCACACACACACTCACTGATATGCAGGGGCATCCCCTCTCACACACTCACTGAAATACAGAGGCATCCTCTCTCTCTCACACGAACTGATATACAGGGGCATCCTCTCTCTCACACACTCACTGAAATACAGAGGCATCCTCTCTCACACACTCACTGATATACAGGGGCATCCTCTCTCTCACACACTCACTGATATACAGGGGCATCCTCTCTCTCTCACTCACTGAAATACAGAGGCATCCTCTCTCTCTCACACGAACTGATATGCAGGGGCATCCTCTCTCACTCACACACTCACTGATATACAGAGGCATCCTCTCTCTCACTCACACACTCACTGATATACAGAGGCATCCTCTCTCACTCACTCACTGATATACAGAGGCATCCTCTCTCACTCACACACTCACTCACTGATATACAGAGGCATCCTCTCTCTCACACTCACTCACTCACTGATAAACAGAGGCATCCTCTCTCTCACTCACACACTCACTGATATGCAGAGGCATCCTCTCTCACTCACACACTCACTGAAAAACAGAGGCATCCTCTCTCACTCACACACTCATATACAGAGGCATCCTCTCTCACTCACACACTCACTCACTGATATACAGAGGCATCCTCTCTCACACGCTCACTGATATACAGAGGCATCCTCTCTCACTCACACACTCACTTACTGATATACAGAGGCATCCTCTCTCTCACACTCACTCACTCACTGATCTCCAGAGGCATCCTCTCTCTCACTCACACACTCACTGATATACAGAGGCATCCTCTCTCTCACTCACACACTCTCTCACTGATATACAGAGGCATCCTCTCTCACACACACACTGATATACAGAGGCATCCTCTCTCACTCACACTCACTCACTGATATACAGAGGCATCCTCTCTCACTCACACACTCACTCACTGATACACAGAGGCATCCTCTCTCTCACACTCACTGATATACAGAGGCATCCTCTCGCTCACACACTCACTGATATACAGAGGCATCCTCTCTCACACACTCACTGAAACACAGAGGCATCCTCTCTCACTCACACACTCACTCACTGATATACAGAGGCATCCTCTCTCACTCACACTCACTGACTGATATACAGAGGCATCCTCTCTCTCACATTCACTCACTGATATACAGAGGCATCCTCTCTCACACACTCACTGATATGCAGAGGCATCCTCTCTCACTCACACACTCACTGATATACAGAGACATCCTCTCTCACACACTCACTCACTGAGATCAGAGGCATCCTCTCTCACACACTCACTGATATACAGAGGCATCCTCTCTCACTCACACTCACTGATATACAGAGGCATCCTCTCTCACTCACACACTCACTCACTGATATACAGAGGCATCCTCTCTCACTCACACACTCACTCACTGATATACAGAGGCATCCTCTCTCACTCACACACTCACTCACTGATATACAGAGGCATCCTCTCTCACACACTCACTGATATACAGAGGCATCCTCTCTCTCACATTCACTCACTGATATACAGAGGCATCCTCTCTCACTCACACACTCACTCACTGATATACAGAGGCATCCGCTATCACACACTCACTGATTTTCAGAGGCATCCTCTCTCACTCACACACTCACTGATGTACAGGGGCATCCTCTCTCACTCACACACTCACTGATATCCAGGGGCATCCTCTCTCTCACACACTCACTGAAAAACCGAGTCATCCTCTCTCACACACTCACTCACTGTTATACAGGGGCATCCTCTCTCACTCACACACTCACTCACTGATATCCAGGGGCATCCTCTCTCTCACACACTCACTGATGCACAGAGGCATCCTCTCTCACACACTCACTGAAACACAGAGGCATCCTCTCTCACTCACACACTCACTCACTGATATACAGAGGCATCCTCTCTCTCACACACTCACTGATATACAGGGGCATCCTCTCTCTCTCACACACTCACTGATACACAGAGGCATCCTCTCTCACTCACACTCACTCACTGATATACAGAGGCATCCTCTCTCACACACTCACTGATATACAGAGGCATCCTCTCTCACTCACACACTCACTCACTGATATACAGAGGCATCCTCTCTCACACACTCACTGATATGCAGAGGCATCCTCTCTCACTCACACACTCACTGATATACAGAGGCATCCTCTCTCACGCACACACTCACTGAGATCAGAGGCATCCTCTCTCACTCACACACTCACTGAAATACAGGGGCATCCACTCTCTCACACACTCACTGAAATACAGAGGCATCCTCTCTCTCACACATGAACTGATATACAGGGGCATCCTCTCTCTCACACACTCAGTGAAATACAGAGGCATCCTCTCTCTCACACACTCACTGATATACAGGGGCATCCTCTCTCTCACACACACTCACTGATATACAGTGGCATCCTCTCTCACACACACACTCACTGATATACAGGGGCATCCCCTCTCACACACTCACTGATATGCAGAGGCATCCTCTCTCTCTCACTCGAACTGATATACAGGGGCATCCTCCCTCTCACACACTCACTGAAATACAGAGGCATCCTCTCTCTCTCACTCGAACTGATATACAGGGGCATCCTCTCTCTCACACACTCACTGAAATACAGAGGCATCCTCTCTCTCACACACTCACTGATATGCAGAGGCATCCTCTCTCTCAAACACTCACTGAAATACAGGGGCATCCTCTCTCTCACACACTCACTGAAATACAGAGGCATCCTCTCTCTCATACGAACTGATACAGAGGGGCATCCTCTCTCTCAAACACTCACTGAAATACAGAGGCATCCTCTCTCTCACACACTCACTGAAATACAGAGGCATCCTCTCTCTCACACACTCACTGAAATAGAGAGGCATCCCCTCTCTCACACACTCACTGAAATACAGGGGCATCCTCTCTCTCACACACTCACTGATACACAGAGGCATCCTCTCTCACACACTCACTGATATGCAGAGGCATCCTCTCTCACACACACTCACTGATATGCAGAGGCATCCTCTCTCACACACACTGATATACAGAGGCATCCTTTCACTCACTCACTGATATCCAGGGGCATCCTCTCTCTCACACACTCACTGATACACAGAGGCATCCTCTCTCACACACTCACTGATATGCAGAGGCATCCTCTCTCACACACACTCACTGATGTGCAGAGGCATCCTCTCTCACACACACTGATATACAGAGGCATCCTTTCACACACTCACTGATATACAGGGGCATCCTCTCTCTCACACACTCACTGATACACAGAGGCATCCTCTCACACACTCACTGATATGCAGAGGCATCCACTCTCACACACTCTGATATACAGAGGCATCCTCTCTCTCACACGAACTGAAAAACAGGGGCATCCTCTCTCTCACACACTCACTGAAATACAGGGGCATCCACTCTCTCACACACTCACTGATATACAGAGGCATCCTCTCTCTCACACATGAACTGATATACAGGGGCATCCTCTCTCTCACACACTCACTGATATACAGAGGCATCCTCTCTCTCACACACTCACTGAAATACAGAGGCATCCTCTCCCTCACACACTCACTGAAATACAGAGGCATCTCCTCTCTCACACACTCAGTGAAATACAGGGGCATCCTCTCTCTCACACACTCACTGATATACAGGGGCATCCTCTCTCTCACACACACTCACTGATATACAGTGGCATCCTCTCTCACACACACACTCACTGATATACAGGGGCATCCTCTCTCACACACTCACTGATATACAGGGGCATCCTCTCTCTCTCACACGAACTGATTTCCAGGGGCATCCTCTCTCTCACACACTCACTGAAATACAGGGGCATCCTCCCTCTCACACACTCACTGAAATACAGAGGCATCCTCTCTCTCTCACACGAACTGATATACAGGGGTATCCTCTCTCTCACACACTCACTGAAATACAGAGGCATCCTCTCTCACACACTCACTGATATACAGGGGCATCCTCTCTCTCACACACTCACTGATATACAGGGGCATCCTCTCTCACACTTACTGAAATACAGAGGCATCCTCTCTCTCACACGAACTGATATACAGGGGCATCCTCTCTCTCCAACGCTCACTGAAATACAGGGGCATCCTCTCTCTCACACACTCACTGAAATACAGAGGCATCCTCTCTCATACGAACTGATACAGAGGGGCATCCTCTCTCTCAAACACTCACTGAAACACAGAGGCATCCTCTCTCACACACTCACTGATATACAGGGGCATCCTCTCTCTCACACACTCACTGATATACAGGGGCATCCTCTCTCTCTCACTCACTGAAATACAGAGGCATCCTCTCTCTCTCACACGAACTGATATGCAGGGGCATCCTCTCTCACTCACACACTCACTGATATACAGAGGCATCCTCTCTCTCACTCACACACTCACTGATATACAGAGGCATCCTCTCTCACTCACTCACTGATATACAGAGGCATCCTCTCTCACTCACACACTCACTCACTGATATACAGAGGCATCCTCTCTCTCACACTCACTCACTCACTGATAAACAGAGGCATCCTCTCTCTCACTCACACACTCACTGATATGCAGAGGCATCCTCTCTCACTCACACACTCACTGAAAAACAGAGGCATCCTCTCTCACTCACACACTCATATACAGAGGCATCCTCTCTCACTCACACACTCACTCACTGATATACAGAGGCATCCTCTCTCACACGCTCACTGATATACAGAGGCATCCTCTCTCACTCACACACTCACTTACTGATATACAGAGGCATCCTCTCTCTCACACTCACTCACTCACTGATCTCCAGAGGCATCCTCTCTCTCACTCACACACTCACTGATATACAGAGGCATCCTCTCTCTCACTCACACACTCTCTCACTGATATACAGAGGCATCCTCTCTCACACACACACTGATATACAGAGGCATCCTCTCTCACTCACACTCACTCACTGATATACAGAGGCATCCTCTCTCACTCACACACTCACTCACTGATACACAGAGGCATCCTCTCTCTCACACTCACTGATATACAGAGGCATCCTCTCGCTCACACACTCACTGATATACAGAGGCATCCTCTCTCACACACTCACTGAAACACAGAGGCATCCTCTCTCACTCACACACTCACTCACTGATATACAGAGGCATCCTCTCTCACTCACACTCACTGACTGATATACAGAGGCATCCTCTCTCACACACTCACTGATATACAGAGGCATCCTCTCTCTCACATTCACTCACTGATATACAGAGGCATCCTCTCTCACACACTCACTGATATGCAGAGGCATCCTCTCTCACTCACACACTCACTGATATACAGAGACATCCTCTCTCACACACTCACTCACTGAGATCAGAGGCATCCTCTCTCACACACTCACTGATATACAGAGGCATCCTCTCTCACTCACACTCACTGATATACAGAGGCATCCTCTCTCACTCACACACTCACTCACTGATATACAGAGGCATCCTCTCTCACTCACACACTCACTCACTGATATACAGAGGCATCCTCTCTCACTCACACACTCACTCACTGATATACAGAGGCATCCTCTCTCACACACTCACTGATATACAGAGGCATCCTCTCTCTCACATTCACTCACTGATATACAGAGGCATCCTCTCTCACTCACACACTCACTCACTGATATACAGAGGCATCCTCTATCACACACTCACTGATTTTCAGAGGCATCCTCTCTCACTCACACACTCACTGATGTACAGGGGCATCCTCTCTCACTCACACACTCACTGATATCCAGGGGCATCCTCTCTCTCACACACTCACTGAAAAACCGAGTCATCCTCTCTCACACACTCACTCACTGTTATGCAGGGGCATCCTCTCTCACTCACACACTCACTCACTGATATCCAGGGGCATCCTCTCTCTCACACACTCACTGATGCACAGAGGCATCCTCTCTCACACACTCACTGAAACACAGAGGCATCCTCTCTCACTCACACACTCACTCACTGATATACAGAGGCATCCTCTCTCTCACACACTCACTGATATACAGGGGCATCCTCTCTCTCTCACACACTCACTGATACACAGAGGCATCCTCTCTCACTCACACTCACTCACTGATATACAGAGGCATCCTCTCTCACACACTCACTGATATACAGAGGCATCCTCTCTCACTCACACACTCACTCACTGATATACAGAGGCATCCTCTCTCACACACTCACTGATATGCAGAGGCATCCTCTCTCACTCACACACTCACTGATATACAGAGGCATCCTCTCTCACGCACACACTCACTGAGATCAGAGGCATCCTCTCTCACTCACACACTCACTGAAATACAGGGGCATCCACTCTCTCACACACTCACTGAAATACAGAGGCATCCTCTCTCTCACACATGAACTGATATACAGGGGCATCCTCTCTCTCACACACTCAGTGAAATACAGAGGCATCCTCTCTCTCACACACTCACTGATATACAGGGGCATCCTCTCTCTCACACACACTCACTGATATACAGTGGCATCCTCTCTCACACACACACTCACTGATATACAGGGGCATCCCCTCTCACACACTCACTGATATGCAGAGGCATCCTCTCTCTCTCACTCGAACTGATATACAGGGGCATCCTCCCTCTCACACACTCACTGAAATACAGAGGCATCCTCTCTCTCTCACTCGAACTGATATACAGGGGCATCCTCTCTCTCACACACTCACTGAAATACAGAGGCATCCTCTCTCTCACACACTCACTGATATGCAGAGGCATCCTCTCTCTCAAACACTCACTGAAATACAGGGGCATCCTCTCTCTCACACACTCACTGAAATACAGAGGCATCCTCTCTCTCATACGAACTGATACAGAGGGGCATCCTCTCTCTCAAACACTCACTGAAATACAGAGGCATCCTCTCTCTCACACACTCACTGAAATACAGAGGCATCCTCTCTCTCACACACTCACTGAAATAGAGAGGCATCCCCTCTCTCACACACTCACTGAAATACAGGGGCATCCTCTCTCTCACACACTCACTGATACACAGAGGCATCCTCTCTCACACACTCACTGATATGCAGAGGCATCCTCTCTCACACACACTCACTGATATGCAGAGGCATCCTCTCTCACACACACTGATATACAGAGGCATCCTTTCACTCACTCACTGATATCCAGGGGCATCCTCTCTCTCACACACTCACTGATACACAGAGGCATCCTCTCTCACACACTCACTGATATGCAGAGGCATCCTCTCTCACACACACTCACTGATGTGCAGAGGCATCCTCTCTCACACACACTGATATACAGAGGCATCCTTTCACACACTCACTGATATACAGGGGCATCCTCTCTCTCACACACTCACTGATACACAGAGGCATCCTCTCACACACTCACTGATATGCAGAGGCATCCACTCTCACACACTCTGATATACAGAGGCATCCTCTCTCTCACACGAACTGAAAAACAGGGGCATCCTCTCTCTCACACACTCACTGAAATACAGGGGCATCCACTCTCTCACACACTCACTGATATACAGAGGCATCCTCTCTCTCACACATGAACTGATATACAGGGGCATCCTCTCTCTCACACACTCACTGAAATACAGAGGCATCTCCTCTCTCACACACTCAGTGAAATACAGGGGCATCCTCTCTCTCACACACTCACTGATATACAGGGGCATCCTCTCTCTCACACACACTCACTGATATACAGTGGCATCCTCTCTCACACACACACTCACTGATATACAGGGGCATCCTCTCTCACACACTCACTGATATACAGGGGCATCCTCTCTCTCTCACACGAACTGATTTCCAGGGGCATCCTCTCTCTCACACACTCACTGAAATACAGGGGCATCCTCCCTCTCACACACTCACTGAAATACAGAGGCATCCTCTCTCTCTCACACGAACTGATATACAGGGGTATCCTCTCTCTCACACACTCACTGAAATACAGAGGCATCCTCTCTCACACACTCACTGATATACAGGGGCATCCTCTCTCTCACACACTCACTGATATACAGGGGCATCCTCTCTCTCACACTTACTGAAATACAGAGGCATCCTCTCTCTCACACGAACTGATATACAGGGGCATCCTCTCTCTCCAACGCTCACTGAAATACAGGGGCATCCTCTCTCTCACACACTCACTGAAATACAGAGGCATCCTCTCTCATACGAACTGATACAGAGGGGCATCCTCTCTCTCAAACACTCACTGAAACACAGAGGCATCCTCTCTTTCACACACGAACTGATATACAGGGGCATCCTCTCTCACACACTCACTCACTGATACACTGAGGCATCCTCTCTCACTCACACACTCACTCACTGATACACAGAGGCATCCTCTCTCTCACTCACACACTCACTGAGATCAGAGGCATCCTCTCTCACACTCACTGATATACAGGGGCATCCTCTCTCACTCACACACTCACTGATATACAGAGGCATCCTCTCTCACTCACACACTCACTCACTGATATACAGAGGCATCCTCTCTCACTCACACACTCACTCACTGATATACAGAGGCATCCTCTCTCTCACATTCACTCACTGATATACAGAGGCATCCTCTCTCACTCACACACTCACTCACTGATATACAGAGGCATCCTCTCTCACACACTCACTGATATACAGAGGCATCCTCTCTCACTCACACACTCACTGATGTACAGGGGCATCCTCTCTCACTCACACACTCACTGATATCCAGGGGCATCCTCTCTCTCACACACTCACTGAAAAACCGAGTCATCCTCTCTCACACACTCACTGATATACAGGGGCATCCTCTCTCACTCACACTCACTCACTGTTATACAGGGGCATCCTCTCTCACTCACACACTCACTCACTGATATCCAGGGGCATCCTCTCTCTCACACACTCACTGATACACAGAGGCATCCTCTCTCACACACTCACTGAAACACAGAGGCATCCTCTCTCACTCACACACTCACTCACTGATATACAGAGGCATCCTCTCTCTCACACACTCACTGATATACAGGGGCATCCTCTCTCTCTCACACACTCACTGATACACAGAGGCATCCTCTCTCACTCACACTCACTCACTGATATACAGAGGCATCCTCTCTCACACACTCACTGATATACAGAGGCATCCTCTCTCACTCACACACTCACTCACTGATATACAGAGGCATCCTCTCTCACACACTCACTGATATGCAGAGGCATCCTCTCTCACTCACACACTCACTGATATACAGAGGCATCCTCTCTCACGCACACACTCACTGAGATCAGAGGCATCCTCTCTCACTCACACACTCACTGAAATACAGGGGCATCCTCTCTCTCTCACACACTCACTGATACACAGAGGCATCCTCTCTCACTCACACTCACTCACTGATATACAGAGGCATCCTCTCTCACACACTCACTGATATACAGGGGCATCCTCTCTCACTCACACTCACTCACTGATATACAGAGGCATCCTCTCTCACACACTCACTGATATACAGAGGCATCCTCTCTCACTCACACACTCACTCACTGATATACAGAGGCATCCTCTCTCACTCACACACTCACTCACTGATATACAGAGGCATCCTCTCTCACACACTCACTGATATGCAGAGGCATCCTCTCTCACTCACACACTCACTGATATACAGAGGCATCCTCTCTCACGCACACACTCACTCACTGATATACAGAGGCATCCTCTCTCTCACACAAACTGAAAAACAGGGGCATCCTCTCTCTCACACACTCACTGAAATACAGGGGCATCCACTCTCTCACACACTCACTGAAATACAGAGGCATCCTCTCTCTCACACATGAACTGATATACAGGGGCATCCTCTCTCTCACACACTCACTGAAATACAGAGGCATCCCCTCTCTCACACACTCAGTGAAATACAGGGGCATCCTCTCTCTCACACACTCACTGATATGCAGGGGCATCCTCTCTCTCACACACACTCACTGATATACAGTGGCATCCTCTCTCACACACACACTCACTGATATGCAGGGGCATCCCCTCTCACACACTCACTGAAATACAGAGGCATCCTCTCTCTCTCACACGAACTGATATACAGGGGCATCCTCTCTCTCACACACTCACTGAAATACAGAGGCATCCTCTCTCACACACTCACTGATATACAGGGGCATCCTCTCTCTCACACACTCACTGATATACAGGGGCATCCTCTCTCTCTCACTCACTGAAATACAGAGGCATCCTCTCTCTCTCACACGAACTGATATGCAGGGGCATCCTCTCTCACTCACACACTCACTGATTTCCAGAGGCATCCTCTCTCTCACTCACACACTCACTGATATACAGAGGCATCCTCTCTCACTCACTCACTGATATACAGAGGCATCCTCTCTCACTCACACACTCACTCACTGATATACAGAGGCATCCTCTCTCTCACACTCACTCACTCACTGATAAACAGAGGCATCCTCTCTCTCACTCACACACTCACTGATATGCAGAGGCATCCTCTCTCACTCACACACTCACTGAAAAACAGAGGCATCCTCTCTCACTCACACACTCATATACAGAGGCATCCTCTCTCACTCACACACTCACTCACTGATATACAGAGGCATCCTCTCTCACACGCTCACTGATATACAGAGGCATCCTCTCTCACTCACACACTCACTTACTGATATACAGAGGCATCCTCTCTCTCACACTCACTCACTCACTGATCTCCAGAGGCATCCTCTCTCTCACTCACACACTCACTGATATACAGAGGCATCCTCTCTCACTCACACTCACTCACTGATACACAGAGGCATCCTCTCTCTCACACTCACTGATATACAGAGGCATCCTCTCGCTCACACACTCACTGATATACAGAGGCATCCTCTCTCACACACTCACTGAAACACAGAGGCATCCTCTCTCACTCACACACTCACTCACTGATATACAGAGGCATCCTCTCTCACTCACACTCACTGACTGATATACAGAGGCATCCTCTCTCACACACTCACTGATATACAGAGGCATCCTCTCTCTCACATTCACTCACTGATATACAGAGGCATCCTCTCTCACTCACACACTCACTGATATACAGAGACATCCTCTCTCACACACTCACTCACTGAGATCAGAGGCATCCTCTCTCACACACTCACTGATATACAGAGGCATCCTCTCTCACTCACACACTCACTCACTGATATACAGAGGCATCCTCTCTCACTCACACACTCACTCACTGATATACAGAGGCATCCTCTCTCACACACTCACTGATATACAGAGGCATCCTCTCTCTCACATTCACTCACTGATATACAGAGGCATCCTCTCTCACTCACACACTCACTCACTGATATACAGAGGCATCCTCTATCACACACTCACTGATTTTAAGAGGCATCCTCTCTCACTCACACACTCACTGATGTACAGGGGCATCCTCTCTCACTCACACACTCACTGATATCCAGGGGCATCCTCTCTCTCACACACTCACTGAAAAACCGAGTCATCCTCTCTCACACACTCACTCACTGTTATACAGGGGCATCCTCTCTCACTCACACACTCACTCACTGATATCCAGGGGCATCCTCTCTCTCACACACTCACTGATACACAGAGGCATCCTCTCTCACACACTCACTGAAACACAGAGGCATCCTCTCTCACTCACACACTCACTCACTGATATACAGAGGCATCCTCTCTCTCACACACTCACTGATATACAGGGGCATCCTCTCTCTCTCACACACTCACTGATACACAGAGGCATCCTCTCTCACTCACACTCACTCACTGATATACAGAGGCATCCTCTCTCACACACTCACTGATATACAGAGGCATCCTCTCTCACTCACACACTCACTCACTGATATACAGAGGCATCCTCTCTCACACACTCACTGATATGCAGAGGCATCCTCTCTCACTCACACACTCACTGATATACAGAGGCATCCTCTCTCACGCACACACTCACTGAGATCAGAGGCATCCTCTCTCACTCACACACTCACTGAAATACAGGGGCATCCACTCTCTCACACACTCACTGAAATACAGAGGCATCCTCTCTCTCACACATGAACTGATATACAGGGGCATCCTCTCTCTCACACACTCAGTGAAATACAGAGGCATCCTCTCTCTCACACACTCACTGATATACAGGGGCATCCTCTCTCTCACACACACTCACTGATATACAGTGGCATCCTCTCTCACACACACACTCACTGATATACAGGGGCATCCCCTCTCACACACTCACTGATATGCAGAGGCATCCTCTCTCTCTCACTCGAACTGATATACAGGGGCATCCTCCCTCTCACACACTCACTGAAATACAGAGGCATCCTCTCTCTCTCACTCGAACTGATATACAGGGGCATCCTCTCTCTCACACACTCACTGAAATACAGAGGCATCCTCTCTCTCACACACTCACTGATATGCAGAGGCATCCTCTCTCTCAAACACTCACTGAAATACAGGGGCATCCTCTCTCTCACACACTCACTGAAATACAGAGGCATCCTCTCTCTCATACGAACTGATACAGAGGGGCATCCTCTCTCTCAAACACTCACTGAAATACAGAGGCATCCTCTCTCTCACACACTCACTGAAATACAGAGGCATCCTCTCTCTCACACACTCACTGAAATAGAGAGGCATCCCCTCTCTCACACACTCACTGAAATACAGGGGCATCCTCTCTCTCACACACTCACTGATACACAGAGGCATCCTCTCTCACACACTCACTGATATGCAGAGGCATCCTCTCTCACACACACTCACTGATATGCAGAGGCATCCTCTCTCACACACACTGATATACAGAGGCATCCTCTCTCACACACACTGATATACAGAGGCATCCTTTCACTCACTCACTGATATCCAGGGGCATCCTCTCTCTCACACACTCACTGATACACAGAGGCATCCTCTCTCACACACTCACTGATATGCAGAGGCATCCTCTCTCACACACACTCACTGATGTGCAGAGGCATCCTCTCTCACACACACTGATATACAGAGGCATCCTTTCACACACTCACTGATATACAGGGGCATCCTCTCTCTCACACACTCACTGATACACAGAGGCATCCTCTCACACACTCACTGATATGCAGAGGCATCCACTCTCACACACTCTGATATACAGAGGCATCCTCTCTCTCACACGAACTGAAAAACAGGGGCATCCTCTCTCTCACACACTCACTGAAATACAGGGGCATCCACTCTCTCACACACTCACTGATATACAGAGGCATCCTCTCTCTCACACATGAACTGATATACAGGGGCATCCTCTCTCTCACACACTCACTGATATACAGAGGCATCCTCTCTCTCACACACTCACTGAAATACAGAGGCATCCTCTCCCTCACACACTCACTGAAATACAGAGGCATCTCCTCTCTCACACACTCAGTGAAATACAGGGGCATCCTCTCTCTCACACACTCACTGATATACAGGGGCATCCTCTCTCTCACACACACTCACTGATATACAGTGGCATCCTCTCTCACACACACACTCACTGATATACAGGGGCATCCTCTCTCACACACTCACTGATATACAGGGGCATCCTCTCTCTCTCACACGAACTGATTTCCAGGGGCATCCTCTCTCTCACACACTCACTGAAATACAGGGGCATCCTCCCTCTCACACACTCACTGAAATACAGAGGCATCCTCTCTCTCTCACACGAACTGATATACAGGGGTATCCTCTCTCTCACACACTCACTGAAATACAGAGGCATCCTCTCTCACACACTCACTGATATACAGGGGCATCCTCTCTCTCACACACTCACTGATATACAGGGGCATCCTCTCTCTCACACTTACTGAAATACAGAGGCATCCTCTCTCTCACACGAACTGATATACAGGGGCATCCTCTCTCTCCAACGCTCACTGAAATACAGGGGCATCCTCTCTCTCACACACTCACTGAAATACAGAGGCATCCTCTCTCATACGAACTGATACAGAGGGGCATCCTCTCTCTCAAACACTCACTGAAACACAGAGGCATCCTCTCTCTCACACACGAACTGATATACAGGGGCATCCTCTCTCACACACTCACTCACTGATACACTGAGGCATCCTCTCTCACTCACACACTCACTCACTGATACACAGAGGCATCCTCTCTCTCACTCACACACTCACTGAGATCAGAGGCATCCTCTCTCACACTCACTGATATACAGGGGCATCCTCTCTCACTCACACACTCACTGATATACAGAGGCATCCTCTCTCACTCACACACTCACTCACTGATATACAGAGGCATCCTCTCTCACTCACACACTCACTCACTGATATACAGAGGCATCCTCTCTCACACACTCACTGATATACAGAGGCATCCTCTCTCTCACATTCACTCACTGATATACAGAGGCATCCTCTCTCACTCACACACTCACTCACTGATATACAGAGGCATCCTCTCTCACACACTCACTGATATACAGAGGCATCCTCTCTCACTCACACACTCACTGATGTACAGGGGCATCCTCTCTCACTCACACACTCACTGATATCCAGGGGCATCCTCTCTCTCACACACTCACTGAAAAACCGAGTCATCCTCTCTCACACACTCACTGATATACAGGGGCATCCTCTCTCACTCACACTCACTCACTGTTATACAGGGGCATCCTCTCTCACTCACACACTCACTCACTGATATCCAGGGGCATCCTCTCTCTCACACACTCACTGATACACAGAGGCATCCTCTCTCACACACTCACTGAAACACAGAGGCATCCTCTCTCACTCACACACTCACTCACTGATATACAGAGGCATCCTCTCTCTCACACACTCACTGATATACAGGGGCATCCTCTCTCTCTCACACACTCACTGATACACAGAGGCATCCTCTCTCACTCACACTCACTCACTGATATACAGAGGCATCCTCTCTCACACACTCACTGATATACAGAGGCATCCTCTCTCACTCACACACTCACTCACTGATATACAGAGGCATCCTCTCTCACACACTCACTGATATGCAGAGGCATCCTCTCTCACTCACACACTCACTGATATACAGAGGCATCCTCTCTCACGCACACACTCACTGAGATCAGAGGCATCCTCTCTCACTCACACACTCACTGAAATACAGGGGCATCCACTCTCTCACACACTCACTGAAATACAGAGGCATCCTCTCTCTCACACATGAACTGATATACAGGGGCATCCTCTCTCTCACACACTCAGTGAAATACAGAGGCATCCTCTCTCTCACACACTCACTGATATACAGGGGCATCCTCTCTCTCACACACACTCACTGATATACAGTGGCATCCTCTCTCACACACACACTCACTGATATACAGGGGCATCCCCTCTCACACACTCACTGATATGCAGAGGCATCCTCTCTCTCTCACTCGAACTGATATACAGGGGCATCCTCCCTCTCACACACTCACTGAAATACAGAGGCATCCTCTCTCTCACACACTCACTGATATGCAGAGGCATCCTCTCCATCAAACACTCACTGAAATACAGGGGCATCCTCTCTCTCACACACTCACTGAAATACAGAGGCATCCTCTCTCTCACACACTCACTGAAATACAGAGGCATCCTCTCTCTCACACACTCACTGAAATAGAGAGGCATCCCCTCTCTCACACACTCACTGAAATACAGGGGCATCCTCTCTCTCACACACTCACTGATACACAGAGGCATCCTCTCTCACACACTCACTGATATGCAGAGGCATCCTCTCTCACACACACTCACTGATGTGCAGAGGCATCCTCTCTCACACACACTGATATACAGAGGCATCCTTTCACACACTCACTGATGTACAGGGGCATCCTCTCTCTCACACACACACTGATACACAGAGGCATCCTCTCACACACTCACTGATATGCAGAGGCATCCACTCTCACACACTCTGATATACAGAGGCATCCTCTCTCTCACACGAACTGAAAAACAGGGGCATCCTCTCTCTCACACACTCACTGAAATACAGGGGCATCCACTCTCTCACACACTCACTGATATACAGAGGCATCCTCTCTCTCACACATGAACTGATATACAGGGGCATCCTCTCTCTCACACACTCACTGATATACAGAGGCATCCTCTCTCTCACACACTCACTGAAATACAGAGGCATCCTCTCCCTCACACACTCACTGAAATACAGAGGCATCTCCTCTCTCACACACTCAGTGAAATACAGGGGCATCCTCTCTCTCACACACTCACTGATATACAGGGGCATCCTCTCTCTCACACTTACTGAAATACAGAGGCATCCTCTCTCTCACACGAACTGATATACAGGGGCATCCTCTCTCTCCAACGCTCACTGAAATACAGGGGCATCCTCTCTCTCACACACTCACTGAAATACAGAGGCATCCTCTCTCATACGAACTGATACAGAGGGGCATCCTCTCTCTCAAACACTCACTGAAACACAGAGGCATCCTCTCTCTCACACACGAACTGATATACAGGGGCATCCTCTCTCACACACTCACTCACTGATACACTGAGGCATCCTCTCTCACTCACACACTCACTCACTGATATACAGAGGCATCCTCTCTCTCACTCACACACTCACTGAGATCAGAGGCATCCTCTCTCACACTCACTGATATACAGGGGCATCCTCTCTCTCACACACTCACTGATATACAGAGGCATCCTCTATCTCACACACTCACTGATATACAGAGGCATCCTCTCTCACACACTCACTGATATACAGAGGCATCCTCTCTCTCACACACTCACTGAGATCAGAGGCATCCTCTCACACACTCACTCACTGATATACAGGGGCATCCTCTCTCTCACACACTCACTCACTGATATACAGAGGCATCCTCTCTCTCACACACTCACTGATATACAGAGGCATCCTCTCTCACACACACTCACTGATATACAGAGGCATCCTCTCTCACTCACACACTCACTGAGATCAGAGGCATCCTCTCACACACACTCACTCACTGATATACAGGGGCATCCTCTCTCACTCACACACTCACTCACTGATATGCAGAGGCATCCTCTCTCTCACACACTCACTGATATACAGGGGCATCCTCTCTCTCACACACACTCACTGATATACAGGGGCATCCTCTCTCTCACACACTCACTGATATACGGGGGCATCCTCTCTCTCACACACTGATGTACAGAGGCATCCTCACGCTCACACTCACTGATACACAGAGGCATCCACACTCTCACACTCACTGATGTACAGGGGCATCCTCTCTCTCACACACTCACTGATACACAGAGGCATCCTCTCTCTCACACACTCACTGATATACAGAGGCATCCTCTCTCACACACTCACTGATATACAGAGGCATCTTCTCTCTCATACACTCACTGATATGCAGAGGCATCCTCTCTCACAAACACTCACTGATATACAGAGGCATCCTCACTCTCACACTCACTGATATACAGGGGCGTCCTCTCTCTCTCACTGATGAACAGGGGCATCCTCTCTCTCACACACTCACTGATATACAGAGGCATCCTCACTCTCACACTCACTGATATGCAGGGGCGTCCTCTCTCTCTCACTGATGCACAGGGGCATCCTCTCTCTCACACACTCACTGATATCCAGGGGCATCCTCTCTCTCACACACACTCACTGATATACAGGGGCATCCTCTCCCTCTCACACACTCACTGATATAGAGGCATTCTCTCTCACACACTCACTCAGTGATATACAGAAGTATCCTCTCTCACACACTCACTCAGAATCACTCACTGATATACAGAGGCATCCTCTCACACACTCACTGAAAAACAGGGGCATCCTCTCTCTCACACACTCACTGATATGCAGAGGCATCCTCTCTCTCTCACTCGAACTGATATACAGGGGCATCCTCTCTCTCACACACTCACTGAAATACAGAGGCATCCTCTCTCACACACTCACTGATATACAGGGGCATCCTCTCTCTCAAACACTCACTGAAATACAGGGGCATCCTCTCTCTCACACACTCACTGAAATACAGAGGCATCCTCTCTCTCATACGAACTGATACAGAGGGGCATCCTCTCTCTCAAACACTCACTGAAATACAGAGGCATCCTCTCTCTCACACACTCACTGAAATACAGAGGCATCCTCTCTCACACACTCACTGAAATACAGAGGCATCCCCTCTCTCACACACTCACTGAAATACAGAGGCATCCCCTCTCTCACACACTCACTGAAATACAGAGGCATCCTCTCTCACACACTCACTGAAATACAGAGGCATCCTCTCTCACACACACTCACTGATATGCAGAGGCATCCCCTCTCTCACACACTCACTGATATACAGAGGCATCCTCTCTCACACACTCACTGATATCCAGGGGCATCCTCTCTCTCACACACTCACTGATACACAGAGGCATCCTCTCTCACACACTCACTGATATGCAGAGGCATCCTCTCTCTCACACACTCACTGAAATACAGAGGCATCCCCTCTCTCACACACTCACTGAAATACAGGGGCATCCTCTCTCTCACACACTCACTGATATACAGGGGCATCCTCTCTCTCACACACACTCACTGATATACAGGGGCATCCTCTCTCACACACACACTCACTGATATCCAGGGGCATTCTCTCTCTCACACACTCACTGATATACGGGGGCATCCTCTCTCAACACACTGATATACAGAGGCATCCACACTCTCACACTCACTGATGCAGAGAGGCATCCTCACTCTCATACTCACTGATGTACAGGGGCATCCTCTCTCTCTCACACTCACTGATACACAGAGGCATCCTCTCTCTCACACACACTGATATACGGAGGCATCTTCTCTCTCACACACTCACAGATATACAGAGGCATCCTCTCTCACAAACACTCACTGATATACAGAGGCATCCTCTCTCTCACACACTCACTGATATACGGAGGCATCCTCTCTCACACACCCTCACTGATATACAGGGGCATCCTCTCCCTCTCACACACTCACTGATATAGAGGCATTCTCTCTCACACACTCACTCAGTGATATACAGAAGTATCCTCTCTCACACACTCACTCAGAATCACTCACTGATATACAGAGGCATCCTCTCACACACTCACTGAAAAACAGGGGCATCCTCTCTCTCACACACTTACTGAGAAACAGAGGCATCCTCTCTCTCACACACTCACTGATATACGGAGGCATCCTCTCTCTCACACACCCTCACTGATATACAGGGGCATCCTCTCCCTCTCACACACTCACTGATATCGAGGCATTCTCTCTCACACACTCACTCAGTGATATACAGAAGTATCCTCTCTCACACACTCACTCAGAATCACTCACTGATATACAGAGGCATCCTCTCACACACTCACTGAAAAACAGGGGCATCCTCTCTCTCACACACTCACTGATATGCAGAGGCATCCTCTCTCTCTCACTCGAACTGATATACAGGGGCATCCTCTCTCTCACACACTCACTGAAATACAGAGGCATCCTCTCTCACACACTCACTGATATACAGGGGCATCCTCTCTCTCAAACACTCACTGAAATACAGGGGCATCCTCTCTCTCACACACTCACTGAAATACAGAGGCATCCTCTCTCTCATACGAACTGATGCAGAGGGGCATCCTCTCTCTCAAACACTCACTGAAATACAGAGGCATCCTCTCTCTCACACACTCACTGAAATACAGAGGCATCCTCTCTCTCACACACTCACTGAAATAGAGAGGCATCCCCTCTCTCACACACTCACTGAAATACAGGGGCATCCTCTCTCTCACACACTCACTGATACACAGAGGCATCCTCTCTCACACACTCACTGATATGCAGAGGCATCCTCTCTCACACACACTCACTGATATGCAGAGGCATCCTCTCTCACACACACTGATATACAGAGGCATCCTTTCACTCACTCACTGATATCCAGGGGCATCCTCTCTCTCACACACTCACTGATACACAGAGGCATCCTCTCTCACACACTCACTGATATGCAGAGGCATCCTCTCTCACACACACTCACTGATGTGCAGAGGCATCCTCTCTCACACACTCTGATATACAGAGGCATCCTCTCTCTCACACGAACTGAAAAACAGGGGCATCCTCTCTCTCACACACTCACTGAAATACAGGGGCATCCACTCTCTCACACACTCACTGATATACAGAGGCATCCTCTCTCTCACACATGAACTGATATACAGGGGCATCCTCTCTCTCACACACTCACTGATATACAGAGGCATCCTCTCTCTCACACACTCACTGAAATACAGAGGCATCCTCTCCCTCACACACTCACTGAAATACAGAGGCATCTCCTCTCTCACACACTCAGTGAAATACAGGGGCATCCTCTCTCTCACACACTCACTGATATACAGGGGCATCCTCTCTCTCACACACACTCACTGATATACAGTGGCATCCTCTCTCACACACACACTCACTGATATACAGGGGCATCCCCTCTCACACACTCACTGAAATACAGGGGCATCCTCCCTCTCACACACTCACTGAAATACAGAGGCATCCTCTCTCTCTCACACGAACTGATATACAGGGGTATCCTCTCTCTCACACACTCACTGAAATACAGAGGCATCCTCTCTCACACACTCACTGATATACAGGGGCATCCTCTCTCTCACACACTCACTGATATACAGGGGCATCCTCTCTCTCACACTTACTGAAATACAGAGGCATCCTCTCTCTCACACGAACTGATATACAGGGGCATCCTCTCTCTCCAACGCTCACTGAAATACAGGGGCATCCTCTCTCTCACACACTCACTGAAATACAGAGGCATCCTCTCTCATACGAACTGATACAGAGGGGCATCCTCTCTCTCAAACACTCACTGAAACACAGAGGCATCCTCTCTCTCACACACGAACTGATATACAGGGGCATCCTCTCTCACACACTCACTCACTGATACACTGAGGCATCCTCTCTCACTCACACACTCACTCACTGATATACAGAGGCATCCTCTCTCTCACTCACACACTCACTGAGATCAGAGGCATCCTCTCTCACACTCACTGAGATACAGGGGCATCCTCTCTCTCACACACTCACTGATATACAGAGGCATCCTCTATCTCACACACTCACTGATATACAGAGGCATCCTCTCTCACACACTCACTGATATACAGAGGCATCCTCTCTCTCACACACTCACTGAGATCAGAGGCATCCTCTCACACACTCACTCACTGATATACAGGGGCATCCTCTCTCTCACACACTCACTCACTGATATACAGAGGCATCCTCTCTCTCACACACTCACTGATATACAGAGGCATCCTCTCTCACACACACTCACTGATATACAGAGGCATCCTCTCTCACTCACACACTCACTGAGATCAGAGGCATCCTCTCACACACACTCACTCACTGATATACAGGGGCATCCTCTCTCACTCACACACTCACTCACTGATATGCAGAGGCATCCTCTCTCTCACACACTCACTGATGTACAGGGGCATCCTCTCTCTCACACACACTCACTGATATACAGGGGCATCCTCTCTCTCACACACTCACTGATATACGGGGGCATCCTCTCTCTCACACACTGATGTACAGAGGCATCCTCATGCTCACACTCACTGATACACAGAGGCATCCTCACTCTCACACTCACTGATGTACAGGGGCATCCTCTCTCTCACACACTCACTGATATACAGAGGCATCCTCTCTCACACACTCACTGATATACAGAGGCATCTTCTCTCTCACACACTCACTGATATGCAGAGGCATCCTCTCTCACAAACACTCACTGATATACAGAGGCATCCTCACTCTCACACTCACTGATATACAGGGGCGTCCTCTCTCTCTCACTGATGAACAGGGGCATCCTCTCTCTCACACACTCACTGATATACAGAGGCATATTCTCTCTCACACACTCACTGATATACAGAGGCATCCTCTCTCACAAACACTCACTGATATACAGAGGCATCCTCACTCTCACACTCACTGATATGCAGGGGCGTCCTCTCTCTCTCACTGATGCACAGGGGCATCCTCTCTCTCACACACTCACTGATATCCAGGGGCATCCTCTCTCTCACACACACTCACTGATATACAGGGGCATCCTCTCTCTCACACACTCACTGATATACGGAGGCATCCTCTCTCACACACCCTCACTGATATACAGGGGCATCCTCTCCCTCTCACACACTCACTGATATAGAGGCATTCTCTCTCACACACTCACTCAGTGATATACAGAAGTATCCTCTCTCACACACTCACTCAGAATCACTCACTGATATACAGAGGCATCCTCTCTCTCACCCTCACTGATATACAGGGGCATCCTCACTCTCACACTCACTGATATCCAGAGGCATCCTCTCTCTCACACACTCACTGATATACGGGGGCATCCTCTCTCTGACCCACACACTCACTGATAGACAGGGGCATCCTCTCTCACACACTCACTGAAATACAGAGGCATCCCCTCTCTCACACACTCACTGAAATACAGAGGCATCCCCTCTCTCACACACTCACTGAAATACAGAGGCATCCTCTCTCTCACACACTCACTGAAATACAGAGGCATCCTATCTCTCACACACTCACTGAAATACAGAGGCATCCCCTCTCTCACACACTCACTGATATACAGAGGCATCCTCTCTCACACACTCACTGATACACAGGGGCATCCTCTCTCTTACACACGAACTGATACACAGGGGCATCCTCTCTCTCACACACTCACTGAAATACAGAGGCATCCTCTCTCTCACACACTCACTGAAATACAGAGGCATCCCCTCTCTCACACACTCACTGAAATACAGGGGCATCCTCTCTCTCACACACTCACTGATATACAGGGGCATCCTCTCTCACACACACACTCACTGATATCCAGGGGCATTCTCTCTCTCACACACTCACTGATATACGGGGGCATCCTCTCTCAACACACTGATATACAGAGGCATCCACACTCTCACACTCACTGATACACAGAGGCATCCTCACTCTCATACTCACTGATGTACAGGGGCATCCTCTCTCTCTCACACTCACTGATACACAGAGGCATCCTCTCTCTCACACACACTGATATACAGAGGCATCTTCTCTCTCACACACTCACTGATATACAGAGGCATCCTCTCTCACAAACACTCACTGATATACAGAGGCATCCTCTCTCTCACACACTCACTGATATACGGAGGCATCCTCTCTCACACACCCTCACTGATATACAGGGGCATCCTCTCCCTCTCACACACTCACTGATATAGAGGCATTCTCTCTCACACACTCACTCAGTGATATACAGAAGTATCCTCTCTCACACACTCACTCAGAATCACTCACTGATATACAGAGGCATCCTCTCACACACTCACTGAAAAACAGGGGCATCCTCTCTCTCACACACTCACTGAGAAACAGAGGCATCCTCTCTCTCACACACTCACTGATATACGGAGGCATCCTCTCTCTCACACACCCTCACTGATATACAGGGGCATCCTCTCCCTCTCACACACTCACTGATATCGAGGCATTCTCTCTCACACACTCACTCAGTGATATACAGAAGTATCCTCTCTCACACACTCACTCAGAATCACTCACTGATATACAGAGGCATCCTCTCACACACTCACTGAAAAACAGGGGCATCCTCTCTCTCACACACTCACTGATATGCAGAGGCATCCTCTCTCACACACTCACTGATAGACAGGGGCATCCGCTCTCTCACACACTCACTGAAATACAGGGGCATCCTCTCTCTCACACACACTCACTGATATGCAGAGGCATCCTCTCTCACACACTCACTCAGAATCACTCACTGATACACAGAGGCATCCTATCTCACACTCACTCACTGATACACAGAGGCATCCTCTCTCTCACCCTCACTGATATACAGGGGCATCCTCACTCTCACACTCACTGATATCCAGAGGCATCCTCTCTCTCACACACTCACTGATATACGGGGGCATCCTCTCTCTGACACACACACTCACTGATAGACAGGGGCATCCTCTCTCACACACTCACTGAAATACAGAGGCATCCCCTCTCTCACACACTCACTGAAATACAGAGGCATCCCCTCTCTCACACACTCACTGAAATACAGAGGCATCCCCTCTCTCACACACTCACTGAAATACAGAGGCATCCTCTCTCTCACACACTCACTGAAATACAGAGGCATCCTATCTCTCACACACTCACTGAAGTACAGAGGCATCCCCTCTCTCACACACTCACTGATACACAGAGGCATCCTCTCTCACACACTCACTGATACACAGGGGCATCCTCTCTCTCACACACTAACTGATACACAGGGGCATCCTCTCTCTCACACACTCACTGAAATACAGAGGCATCCTCTCTCTCACACACTCAGTGAAATACAGAGGCATCCCCTCTCTCACACACTCACTGAAATACAGGGGCATCCTCTCTCTCACACTCTCACTGATATACAGGGGCATCCTCTCTCTCACACACACTCACTGATATACAGGGGCATCCTCTCTCACACACACACTCACTGATATACAGGGGCATCCCCTCTCACACACTCACTGAAATACAGGGGCATCCTCTCTCTCACACACTCACTGAAATACAGAGGCATCCTCTCTCACACACTCACTGAAATACAGAGGCATCCCCTCTCTCACACACTCACTGAAATACAGAGGCATCCCCTCTCTCACACACTCACTGAAATACAGAGGCATCCTCTCTCTCACACACTCACTGAAATACAGAGGCATCCTATCTCTCACACACTCACTGAAGTACAGAGGCATCCCCTCTCTCACACACTCACTGATATACAGAGGCATCCTCTCTCACACACTCACTGATGCACAGGGGCATCCTCTCTCTCACACACTCACTGAAATACAGGGGCATCCTCTCTCTCACACACTCACTGAAATACAGAGGCATCCTCTCTCTCTCACACGAACTGATCTTCAGGGGCATCCTCTCTCTCACACACTCACTGAAATACAGGGGCATCCTCTCTCTCACACACTCACTGAAATACAGAGGCATCCTCTCTCACACACGAACTGATATACAGGGGCATCCTCTCTCTCACACACTCACTGATATACAGAGGCATCCTCTCTCTCACACACACTCACTGATATACAGAGGCATCCTCTCTCTCACACACTCTCACAAACACAGAGGCATTCTCTCTCACACACTCACTGATATACAGAGGCATCCTCTCTCTCTCACACACTCACTGATATACAGAGGCATCCTCTCTCTCTCTCACACACTTGCTGATATACAGAGGCATCCTCTCTCTCCCTCACACACACTCACAGAAACAGAGGCATTCTCTCTCACACACTCATTGATATACAGAGGCATCCTCTCTCTCACACACTCACTGATATCCAGAGGCATCCTCTCTCTCACACTCACTGATGCACAGGGGCGTCCTCACTCTCACACTCACTGATGTACAGGGGCGTCCTCTCTCTCACACACACTCACTGAGAGACAGGGGCATCCTCTCTCTCACACACTCACTGATATACAGGGGCATCCTCTCTCTCACGCACTCACTGATTTACGGGGGCATCCTCTCTCACACACACTGATACACAGAGGCATCCTCACTCTCACACTCACTGATATACAGAGGCATCCTCACTCTCACACTCACTGATGTGCAGGGGCATCCTCTCTCTCACACACACTCACTGATATGGAGGCATTCTCTCTCACACACTCACTCAGTGATATACAGAAGTATCCTCTCTCACACACTCACTCAGAATCACTCACTGATAAACAGAGGCATCCTCTCACACACTCACTGAAAAAAAGGGGCATCCTATCTCTCACACACTCACTGATATGCAGAGGCATCCTCTCTCTCACACACTCACTGACATACAGAGGCATCCTCTCTCTCACACACTCACTGAAATACAGAGGCATCCTCTCTCTCACACTCTCACTGAAATACAGAGGCATTCTCTCACACACTGACTGAAATACAGAGGCATCCTCTCTCTCACACACTCACTGATAGACAGAGGCATCCTCTCTCTCACACACACTGATATGCAGGGGCATCCTCTCTCTCTCACACACTCACTGAAATACAGAGGCATGCTCTCTCTCACACACTCACTGATATACAAAGGCATCCTCTCTCACACACACTCACTGATATACAGAGGCATCCTCTCTCACACACTCACTGATATACAGGGGCATCCTCTCTCTCACACACTCACTGAAATACAGGGGCATCCTCTCTCTCACACACTCACTGAAATACAGAGGCATCCTCTCTCTCACACACTCACTGAAATACAGAGGCATCCCCTCTCTCACACACTCACTGAAATACAGAGGCATCCTCTCTCTCACACACTCACTGAAATACAGAGGCATCCTCTCTCACACACTCACTGAAATACAGAGGCATCCCCTCTCTCACACACTCACTGAAATACAGAGGCATCCCCTCTCTCACACACTCACTGAAATACAGAGGCATCCTCTCTCACACACTCACTGAAATACAGAGGCATCCTCTCTCACACACACTCACTGATATGCAGAGGCATCCCCTCTCTCACACACTCACTGATATACAGAGGCATCCTCTCTCACACACTCACTGATATCCAGGGGCATCCTCTCTCTCACACACTCACTGATACACAGAGGCATCCTCTCTCACACACTCACTGATATGCAGAGGCATCCTCTCTCTCACACACTCACTGAAATACAGAGGCATCCCCTCTCTCACACACTCACTGAAATACAGGGGCATCCTCTCTCTCACACACTCACTGATATACAGGGGCATCCTCTCTCTCACACACACTCACTGATATACAGGGGCATCCTCTCTCACACACACACTCACTGATATCCAGGGGCATTCTCTCTCTCACACACTCACTGATATACGGGGGCATCCTCTCTCAACACACTGATATACAGAGGCATCCACACTCTCACACTCACTGATACACAGAGGCATCCTCACTCTCATACTCACTGATGTACAGGGGCATCCTCTCTCTCTCACACTCACTGATACACAGAGGCATCCTCTCTCTCACACACACTGATATACGGAGGCATCTTCTCTCTCACACACTCACTGATATACAGAGGCATCCTCTCTCACAAACACTCACTGATATACAGAGGCATCCTCTCTCTCACACACTCACTGATATACGGAGGCATCCTCTCTCACACACCCTCACTGATATACAGGGGCATCCTCTCCCTCTCACACACTCACTGATATAGAGGCATTCTCTCTCACACACTCACTCAGTGATATACAGAAGTATCCTCTCTCACACACTCACTCAGAATCACTCACTGATATACAGAGGCATCCTCTCACACACTCACTGAAAAACAGGGGCATCCTCTCTCTCACACACTTACTGAGAAACAGAGGCATCCTCTCTCTCACACACTCACTGATATACGGAGGCATCCTCTCTCTCACACACCCTCACTGATATACAGGGGCATCCTCTCCCTCTCACACACTCACTGATATCGAGGCATTCTCTCTCACACACTCACTCAGTGATATACAGAAGTATCCTCTCTCACACACTCACTCAGAATCACTCACTGATATACAGAGGCATCCTCTCACACACTCACTGAAAAACAGGGGCATCCTCTCTCTCACACACTCACTGATATGCAGAGGCATCCTCTCTCTCTCACTCGAACTGATATACAGGGGCATCCTCTCTCTCACACACTCACTGAAATACAGAGGCATCCTCTCTCACACACTCACTGATATACAGGGGCATCCTCTCTCTCAAACACTCACTGAAATACAGGGGCATCCTCTCTCTCACACACTCACTGAAATACAGAGGCATCCTCTCTCTCATACGAACTGATACAGAGGGGCATCCTCTCTCTCAAACACTCACTGAAATACAGAGGCATCCTCTCTCTCACACACTCACTGAAATACAGAGGCATCCTCTCTCTCACACACTCACTGAAATAGAGAGGCATCCCCTCTCTCACACACTCACTGAAATACAGGGGCATCCTCTCTCTCACACACTCACTGATACACAGAGGCATCCTCTCTCACACACTCACTGATATGCAGAGGCATCCTCTCTCACACACACTCACTGATATGCAGAGGCATCCTCTCTCACACACACTGATATACAGAGGCATCCTTTCACTCACTCACTGATATCCAGGGGCATCCTCTCTCTCACACACTCACTGATATGCAGAGGCATCCTCTCTCACACACACTCACTGATGTGCAGAGGCATCCTCTCTCACACACTCTGATATACAGAGGCATCCTCTCTCTCACACGAACTGAAAAACAGGGGCATCCTCTCTCTCACACACTCACTGAAATACAGGGGCATCCACTCTCTCACACACTCACTGATATACAGAGGCATCCTCTCTCTCACACATGAACTGATATACAGGGGCATCCTCTCTCTCACACACTCACTGATATACAGAGGCATCCTCTCTCTCACACACTCACTGAAATACAGAGGCATCCTCTCCCTCACACACTCACTGAAATACAGAGGCATCTCCTCTCTCACACACTCAGTGAAATACAGGGGCATCCTCTCTCTCACACACTCACTGATATACAGGGGCATCCTCTCTCTCACACACACTCACTGATATACAGTGGCATCCTCTCTCACACACACACTCACTGATATACAGGGGCATCCCCTCTCACACACTCACTGAAATACAGGGGCATCCTCCCTCTCACACACTCACTGAAATACAGAGGCATCCTCTCTCTCACACACTCACTGATATACAGGGGCATCCTCTCTCTCACACTTACTGAAATACAGAGGCATCCTCTCTCTCACACGAACTGATATACAGGGGCATCCTCTCTCTCCAACGCTCACTGAAATACAGGGGCATCCTCTCTCTCACACACTCACTGAAATACAGAGGCATCCTCTCTCATACGAACTGATACAGAGGGGCATCCTCTCTCTCAAACACTCACTGAAACACAGAGGCATCCTCTCTCTCACACACGAACTGATATACAGGGGCATCCTCTCTCACACACTCACTCACTGATACACTGAGGCATCCTCTCTCACTCACACACTCACTCACTGATATACAGAGGCATCCTCTCTCTCACTCACACACTCACTGAGATCAGAGGCATCCTCTCTCACACTCACTGATATACAGGGGCATCCTCTCTCTCACACACTCACTGATATACAGAGGCATCCTCTATCTCACACACTCACTGATATACAGAGGCATCCTCTCTCACACACTCACTGATATACAGAGGCATCCTCTCTCTCACACACTCACTGAGATCAGAGGCATCCTCTCACACACTCACTCACTGATATACAGGGGCATCCTCTCTCTCACTCACACACTCACTGAGATCAGAGGCATCCTCTCTCACACTCACTGATATACAGGGGCATCCTCTCTCTCACACACTCACTGATATACAGAGGCATCCTCTATCTCACACACTCACTGATATACAGAGGCATCCTCTCTCACACACTCACTGATATACAGAGGCATCCTCTCTCTCACACACTCACTGAGATCAGAGGCATCCTCTCACACACTCACTCACTGATATACAGGGGCATCCTCTCTCTCACACACTCACTCACTGATATACAGAGGCATCCTCTCTCTCACACACTCACTGATATACAGAGGCATCCTCTCTCACACACACTCACTGATATACAGAGGCATCCTCTCTCACTCACACACTGACTGAGATCAGAGGCATCCTCTCACACACACTCACTCACTGATATACAGGGGCATCCTCTCTCACTCACACACTCACTCACTGATATGCAGAGGCATCCTCTCTCTCACACACTCACTGATATACAGGGGCATCCTCTCTCTCACACACACTCACTGATATACAGGGGCATCCTCTCTCTCACACACTCACTGATATACGGGGGCATCCTCTCTCTCACACACTGATGTACAGAGGCATCCTCACGCTCACACTCACTGATACACAGAGGCATCCTCACGCTCACACTCACTGATATACAGAGGCATCCTCACTCTCACACTCACTGATATACAGGGGCGTCCTCTCTCTCTCACTGATGAACAGGGGCATCCTCTCTCTCACACACTCACTGATATACAGAGGCATATTCTCTCTCACACACTCACTGATATACAGAGGCATCCTCTCTCACAAACACTCACTGATATACAGAGGCATCCTCACTCTCACACTCACTGATATGCAGGGGCGTCCTCTCTCTCTCACTGATGCACAGGGGCATCCTCTCTCTCACACACTCACTGATATCCAGGGGCATCCTCTCTCTCACACACACTCACTGATATACAGGGGCATCCTCTCTCTCACACACTCACTGATATACGGAGGCATCCTCTCTCACACACCCTCACTGATATACAGGGGCATCCTCTCCCTCTCACACACTCACTGATATAGAGGCATTCTCTCTCACACACTCACTCAGTGATATACAGAAGTATCCTCTCTCACACACTCACTCAGAATCACTCACTGATATACAGAGGCATCCTCTCTCTCACCCTCACTGATATACAGGGGCATCCTCACTCTCACACTCACTGATATCCAGAGGCATCCTCTCTCTCACACACTCACTGATATACGGGGGCATCCTCTCTCTGACCCACACACTCACTGATAGACAGGGGCATCCTCTCTCACACACTCACTGAAATACAGAGGCATCCCCTCTCTCACACACTCACTGAAATACAGAGGCATCCCCTCTCTCACACACTCACTGAAATACAGAGGCATCCTCTCTCTCACACACTCACTGAAATACAGAGGCATCCTATCTCTCACACACTCACTGAAATACAGAGGCATCCCCTCTCTCACACACTCACTGATATACAGAGGCATCCTCTCTCACACACTCACTGATACACAGGGGCATCCTCTCTCTTACACACGAACTGATACACAGGGGCATCCTCTCTCTCACACACTCACTGAAATACAGAGGCATCCCCTCTCTCACACACTCACTGAAATACAGGGGCATCCTCTCTCTCACACACTCACTGATATACAGGGGCATCCTCTCTCACACACACACTCACTGATATCCAGGGGCATTCTCTCTCTCACACACTCACTGATATACGGGGGCATCCTCTCTCAACACACTGATATACAGAGGCATCCACACTCTCACACTCACTGATACACAGAGGCATCCTCACTCTCATACTCACTGATGTACAGGGGCATCCTCTCTCTCTCACACTCACTGATACACAGAGGCATCCTCTCTCTCACACACACTGATATACAGAGGCATCTTCTCTCTCACACACTCACTGATATACAGAGGCATCCTCTCTCACAAACACTCACTGATATACAGAGGCATCCTCTCTCTCACACACTCACTGATATACGGAGGCATCCTCTCTCACACACCCTCACTGATATACAGGGGCATCCTCTCCCTCTCACACACTCACTGATATAGAGGCATTCTCTCTCACACACTCACTCAGTGATATACAGAAGTATCCTCTCTCACACACTCACTCAGAATCACTCACTGATATACAGAGGCATCCTCTCACACACTCACTGAAAAACAGGGGCATCCTCTCTCTCACACACTCACTGAGAAACAGAGGCATCCTCTCTCTCACACACTCACTGATATACGGAGGCATCCTCTCTCTCACACACCCTCACTGATATACAGGGGCATCCTCTCCCTCTCACACACTCACTGATATCGAGGCATTCTCTCTCACACACTCACTCAGTGATATACAGAAGTATCCTCTCTCACACACTCACTCAGAATCACTCACTGATATACAGAGGCATCCTCTCACACACTCACTGAAAAACAGGGGCATCCTCTCTCTCACACACTCACTGATATGCAGAGGCATCCTCTCTCACACACTCACTCAGAATCACTCACTGATGCACAGAGGCATCCTCTCTCTCACACACTCACTGATATACAGAGGCATCCTCTCTCACACACTCACTGATAGACAGGGGCATCCGCTCTCTCACACACTCACTGAAATACAGGGGCATCCTCTCTCTCACACACACTCACTGATATGCAGAGGCATCCTCTCTCACACACTCACTCAGAATCACTCACTGATACACAGAGGCATCCTATCTCACACTCACTCACTGATACACAGAGGCATCCTCTCTCTCACCCTCACTGATATACAGGGGCATCCTCACTCTCACACTCACTGATATCCAGAGGCATCCTCTCTCTCACACACTCACTGATATACGGGGGCATCCTCTCTCTGACACACACACTCACTGATAGACAGGGGCATCCTCTCTCACACACTCACTGAAATACAGAGGCATCCCCTCTCTCACACACTCACTGAAATACAGAGGCATCCCCTCTCTCACACACTCACTGAAATACAGAGGCATCCCCTCTCTCACACACTCACTGAAATACAGAGGCATCCTCTCTCTCACACACTCACTGAAATACAGAGGCATCCTATCTCTCACACACTCACTGAAGTACAGAGGCATCCCCTCTCTCACACACTCACTGATACACAGAGGCATCCTCTCTCACACACTCACTGATACACAGGGGCATCCTCTCTCTCACACACTAACTGATACACAGGGGCATCCTCTCTCTCACACACTCACTGAAATACAGAGGCATCCTCTCTCTCACACACTCAGTGAAATACAGAGGCATCCCCTCTCTCACACACTCACTGAAATACAGGGGCATCCTCTCTCTCACACTCTCACTGATATACAGGGGCATCCTCTCTCTCACACACACTCACTGATATACAGGGGCATCCTCTCTCACACACACACTCACTGATATACAGGGGCATCCCCTCTCACACACTCACTGAAATACAGGGGCATCCTCTCTCTCACACACTCACTGAAATACAGAGGCATCCTCTCTCACACACTCACTGAAATACAGAGGCATCCCCTCTCTCACACACTCACTGAAATACAGAGGCATCCCCTCTCTCACACACTCACTGAAATACAGAGGCATCCTCTCTCTCACACACTCACTGAAATACAGAGGCATCCTATCTCTCACACACTCACTGAAGTACAGAGGCATCCCCTCTCTCACACACTCACTGATATACAGAGGCATCCTCTCTCACACACTCACTGATACACAGGGGCATCCTCTCTCTCACACACTCACTGAAATACAGGGGCATCCTCTCTCTCACACACTCACTGAAATACAGAGGCATCCTCTCTCTCTCACACGAACTGATCTTCAGGGGCATCCTCTCTCTCACACACTCACTGAAATACAGGGGCATCCTCTCTCTCACACACTCACTGAAATACAGAGGCATCCTCTCTCACACACGAACTGATATACAGGGGCATCCTCTCTCTCACACACTCACTGATATACAGAGGCATCCTCTCTCTCACACGCACTCACTGATATACAGAGGCATCCTCTCTCTCACACACTCTCACAAACACAGAGGCATTCTCTCTCACACACTCACTGATATACAGAGGCATCCTCTCTCTCTCACACACTCACTGATATACAGAGGCATCCTCTCTCTCTCTCACACACTTGCTGATATACAGAGGCATCCTCTCTCTCCCTCACACACACTCACAGAAACAGAGGCATCCTCTCTCACACACTCACTGATATCCAGAGGCATCCTCTCTCTCACACTCACTGATGCACAGGGGCGTCCTCACTCTCACACTCACTGATGTACAGGGGCGTCCTCTCTCTCACACACACTCACTGAGAGACAGGGGCATCCTCTCTCTCACACACTCACTGATATACAGGGGCATCCTCTCTCTCACACTCACTGATGTGCAGGGGCATCCTCTCTCTCACACACACTCACTGATATGGAGGCATTCTCTCTCACACACTCACTCAGTGATATACAGAAGTATCCTCTCTCACACACTCACTCAGAATCACTCACTGATAAACAGAGGCATCCTCTCACACACTCACTGAAAAAAAGGGGCATCCTATCTCTCACACACTCACTGATATGCAGAGGCATCCTCTCTCTCACACACTCACTGACATACAGAGGCATCCTCTCTCTCACACACTCACTGAAATACAGAGGCATCCTCTCTCTCACACTCTCACTGAAATACAGAGGCATTCTCTCACACACTGACTGAAATACAGAGGCATCCTCTCTCTCACACACTCACTGATATACAGAGGCATCCTCTCTCTCACACACACTGATATGCAGGGGCATCCTCTCTCTCTCACACACTCACTGAAATACAGAGGCATGCTCTCTCTCACACACTCACTGATATACAAAGGCATCCTCTCTCACACACACTCACTGATATACAGAGGCATCCTCTCTCACACACTCACTGATATACAGGGGCATCCTCTCTCTCACACACTCACTGAAATACAGGGGCATCCTCTCTCTCACACACTCACTGAAATACAGAGGCATCCTCTCTCTCACACACTCACTGAAATACAGAGGCATCCCCTCTCTCACACACTCACTGAAATACAGGGGCATCTTCTCTCTCACACACTCACTGAAATACAGGGGCATCCTCTCTCTCACACACTCACTGAAATACAGGGGCATCCCCTCTCACACACTCACTGAAATACAGGGGCATCCTCTCTCTCACACACTCACTGAAATACAGAGGCATCCTCTCTCTCTCACACGAACTGATATACAGGGGCATCCTCTCTCTCACACACTCACTGAAATACAGGGGCATCCTCTCTCTCACACACTCACTGAAATACAGAGGCATCCTCTCTCACACACGAACTGATATACAGGGGCATCCTCTCTCTCACACGCACTCACTGATATACAGAGGCATCCTCTCTCTCACACACTCTCACAGACACAGAGGCATTCTCTCTCACACACTCACTGATATACAGAGGCATCCTCTCTCTCTCACACACTCACTGATATACAGAGGCATCCTCTCTCTCTCTCACACACTTGCTGATATACAGAGGCATCCTCTCTCTCCCTCACACACACTCACAGAAACAGAGGCATTCTCTCTCACACACTCATTGATATACAGAGGCATCCTCTCTCTCACACACTCACTGATATTCAGAGGCATCCTCGCTCTGTCACACACACTCTGATATCCAGAGGCATCCTCTCTCTCACACTCACTGATGCACAGGGGCGTCCTCACTCTCACACTCACTGATGTACAGGGGCGTCCTCTCTCACACACACTCACTGAGAGACAGGGGCATCCTCTCTCTCACACACTCACTGATATACAGGGGCATCCTCTCTCTCACACACTCACTGATTTACGGGGGCATCCTCTCTCACACACACTGATACACAGAGGCATCCTCACTCTCACACTCACTGATGTACAGGGGCATCCTCTCTCTCACACACACTCACTGATATGGAGGCATTCTCTCTCACACACTCACTCAGTGATATACAGAAGTATCCTCTCTCACACACTCACTCAGAATCACTCACTGATAAACAGAGGCATCCTCTCACACACTCACTGAAAAAAAGGGGCATCCTATCTCTCACACACTCACTGATATGCAGAGGCATCCTCTCTCTCACACACTCACTGACATACAGGGGCATCCTCTCTCTCACACACTCACTGAAATACAGAGGCATCCTCTCTCTCACACTCTCACTGAAATACAGAGGCATTCTCTCACACACTTACTGAAATACAGAGGCATCCTCTCTCTCACACACTCACTGATATACAGAGGCATCCTCTCTCTCACACACACTGATATGCAGGGGCATCCTCTCTCTCACACACTCACTGAAATACAGAGGCATGCTCTCTCTCACACACTCACTGATATACAAAGGCATCCTCTCTCACACACACTCACTGATATACAGAGGCATCCTCTCTCACACACTCACTGATATACAGTGGCATCCTCTCTCTCACACACTCACCGATATCCAGGGGCATCCTATCTCACACTCACTGAAATACAGGGGCATCCTCTCTCTCTCACACTCACTGAAATACAGGGGCATCCTCTCTCTCACACACACACACTCATTGATATACAGAGGCATCCTCTCTCACACACACTCACTGATACACAGGGGCATCCTCTCTCTCACACACTCACTGATATGCAGGGGCATCCTCTCTCACACACTCACTGAAATACAGAGGCATCCTCTCTCTCACACACTCATTGATATACAGAGGCATCCTCTCTCACACACACTCACTGATACAGAGGGGCATCCTCTCTCTCACACACTCACTGAAATACAGGGGCATCCTCTCTCTCACACACTCACTGAAATACAGAGGCATCCTCTCTCTCACACACGAACTGATATACAGGGGCATCCTTTCTCTCACACACTCACTGATATACAGAGGCATCCTCTCTCTCACACGCACTCACTGATAAACAGAGGCATCCTCTCTCTCTCACACACTCTCACATATACGGAGGCATTCTCTCTCACACACTCACTGATATACAGAGGCATCCTCTCTCTCTCTCTCACACACTCACTGATATACAGAGGCATCCTCTCTCTCTCTCACACACTCGCTGATATACAGAGGCATCCTCTCTCTCCCTCACACACACTCACAGAAACAGAGGCATTCTCTCTCACACACTCACTGATACACAGAGGCATCCTCTCTCTCTCACACACTCACTGATATTCAGAGGCATCCTCGCTCTCTCACACACACTCTGATATACAGAGGCATCCTCTCTCTCACACTCACTGATGCACGGGAGCGTCCTCTCTCTCACACACACTCACTGAGAGACAGGGGCATCCTCTCTCTCACACACTCACTGATATACAGAGGCATCCTCTCTCTCACACGCACTCACTGATATACAGAGGCATCCTCTCTCTCACACACTCTCACAAACACAGAGGCATTCTCTCTCACACACTCACTGATATACAGAGGCATCCTCTCTCTCTCACACACTCACTGATATACAGAGGCATCCTCTCTCTCTCTCACACACTTGCTGATATACAGAGGCATCCTCTCTCTCCCTCACACACACTCACAGAAACAGAGGCATCCTCTCTCACACACTCACTGATATCCAGAGGCATCCTCTCTCTCACACTCACTGATGCACAGGGGCGTCCTCACTCTCACACTCACTGATGTACAGGGGCGTCCTCTCTCTCACACACACTCACTGAGAGACAGGGGCATCCTCTCTCTCACACACTCACTGATATACAGGGGCATCCTCTCTCTCACACTCACTGATGTGCAGGGGCATCCTCTCTCTCACACACACTCACTGATATGGAGGCATTCTCTCTCACACACTCACTCAGTGATATACAGAAGTATCCTCTCTCACACACTCACTCAGAATCACTCACTGATAAACAGAGGCATCCTCTCACACACTCACTGAAAAAAAGGGGCATCCTATCTCTCACACACTCACTGATATGCAGAGGCATCCTCTCTCTCACACACTCACTGACATACAGAGGCATCCTCTCTCTCACACACTCACTGAAATACAGAGGCATCCTCTCTCTCACACTCTCACTGAAATACAGAGGCATTCTCTCACACACTGACTGAAATACAGAGGCATCCTCTCTCTCACACACTCACTGATATACAGAGGCATCCTCTCTCTCACACACACTGATATGCAGGGGCATCCTCTCTCTCTCACACACTCACTGAAATACAGAGGCATGCTCTCTCTCACACACTCACTGATATACAAAGGCATCCTCTCTCACACACACTCACTGATATACAGAGGCATCCTCTCTCACACACTCACTGATATACAGGGGCATCCTCTCTCTCACACACTCACTGAAATACAGGGGCATCCTCTCTCTCACACACTCACTGAAATACAGAGGCATCCTCTCTCTCACACACTCACTGAAATACAGAGGCATCCCCTCTCTCACACACTCACTGAAATACAGGGGCATCTTCTCTCTCACACACTCACTGAAATACAGGGGCATCCTCTCTCTCACACACTCACTGAAATACAGGGGCATCCCCTCTCACACACTCACTGAAATACAGGGGCATCCTCTCTCTCACACACTCACTGAAATACAGAGGCATCCTCTCTCTCTCACACGAACTGATATACAGGGGCATCCTCTCTCTCACACACTCACTGAAATACAGGGGCATCCTCTCTCTCACACACTCACTGAAATACAGAGGCATCCTCTCTCACACACGAACTGATATACAGGGGCATCCTCTCTCTCACACGCACTCACTGATATACAGAGGCATCCTCTCTCTCACACACTCTCACATATACAGAGGCATTCTCTCTCACACACTCACTGATATACAGAGGCATCCTCTCTCTCTCACACACTCACTGATATACAGAGGCATCCTCTCTCTCTCTCACACACTTGCTGATATACAGAGGCATCCTCTCTCTCCCTCACACACACTCACAGAAACAGAGGCATTCTCTCTCACACACTCATTGATATACAGAGGCATCCTCTCTCTCACACACTCACTGATATTCAGAGGCATCCTCGCTCTGTCACACACACTCTGATATCCAGAGGCATCCTCTCTCTCACACTCACTGATGCACAGGGGCGTCCTCACTCTCACACTCACTGATGTACAGGGGCGTCCTCTCTCACACACACTCACTGAGAGACAGGGGCATCCTCTCTCTCACACACTCACTGATATACAGGGGCATCCTCTCTCTCACACACTCACTGATTTACGGGGGCATCCTCTCTCACACACACTGATACACAGAGGCATCCTCACTCTCACACTCACTGATGTACAGGGGCATCCTCTCTCTCACACACACTCACTGATATGGAGGCATTCTCTCTCACACACTCACTCAGTGATATACAGAAGTATCCTCTCTCACACACTCACTCAGAATCACTCACTGATAAACAGAGGCATCCTCTCACACACTCACTGAAAAAAAGGGGCATCCTATCTCTCACACACTCACTGATATGCAGAGGCATCCTCTCTCTCACACACTCACTGACATACAGGGGCATCCTCTCTCTCACACACTCACTGAAATACAGAGGCATCCTCTCTCTCACACTCTCACTGAAATACAGAGGCATTCTCTCACACACTTACTGAAATACAGAGGCATCCTCTCTCTCACACACTCACTGATATACAGAGGCATCCTCTCTCTCACACACACTGATATGCAGGGGCATCCTCTCTCTCACACACTCACTGAAATACAGAGGCATGCTCTCTCTCACACACTCACTGATATACAAAGGCATCCTCTCTCACACACACTCACTGATATACAGAGGCATCCTCTCTCACACACTCACTGATATACAGTGGCATCCTCTCTCTCACACACTCACCGATATCCAGGGGCATCCTATCTCACACTCACTGAAATACAGGGGCATCCTCTCTCTCTCACACTCACTGAAATACAGGGGCATCCTCTCTCTCACACACACACACTCATTGATATACAGAGGCATCCTCTCTCACACACACTCACTGATACACAGGGGCATCCTCTCTCTCACACACTCACTGATATGCAGGGGCATCCTCTCTCACACACTCACTGAAATACAGAGGCATCCTCTCTCTCACACACTCATTGATATACAGAGGCATCCTCTCTCACACACACTCACTGATACAGAGGGGCATCCTCTCTCTCACACACTCACTGAAATACAGGGGCATCCTCTCTCTCACACACTCACTGAAATACAGAGGCATCCTCTCTCTCACACACGAACTGATATACAGGGGCATCCTTTCTCTCACACACTCACTGATATACAGAGGCATCCTCTCTCTCACACGCACTCACTGATAAACAGAGGCATCCTCTCTCTCTCACACACTCTCACATATACGGAGGCATTCTCTCTCTCTCTCACACACTCGCTGATATACAGAGGCATCCTCTCTCTCCCTCACACACACTCACAGAAACAGAGGCATTCTCTCTCACACACTCACTGATACACAGAGGCATCCTCTCTCTCTCACACACTCACTGATATTCAGAGGCATCCTCGCTCTCTCACACACACTCTGATATACAGAGGCATCCTCTCTCTCACACTCACTGATGCACGGGAGCGTCCTCTCTCTCACACACACTCACTGAGAGACAGGGGCATCCTCTCTCTCACACACTCACTGATATACAGAGGCTTCCTCTCTCTCACACTCTCACTGATATAAAGGGGCATCCTCTCTCTCACACACTCACTGATTAACGGGGGCATCCTCTCTCACACACACTGATATACAGAGGCATCCTCTCTCTCACACTCACTGATATACAGGGGCATCCTCTCTCTCACACACTGATTTACGGGGGCATCCTCTCTCACACACACTGATATGCAGAGGCATCCTCACTCTCACACTCACTGATACACAGAGGCATCCTCACTCTCACACTCACTGATGGACAGGGGCATCCTCTCTCTCACACACACTCACTGATACACAGAGGGATCCTCTCTCTCTCACACTCACTGATATACAGGGGCATCCTCTCTCTCACACACTCACTGATAGACAGAGGCATCCTCTCTCTCACACACTCACTGATATACGGAGGCATCCTCTCTCTCACACACCCTCACTGATATACAGGGGCATCCTCTCCCTCTCACACACTCACTGATATAGAGGCATTCTCTCTCACACACTCACTCAGTGATATACAGAAGTATCCTCTCTCACACACTCACTCAGAATCACTCACTGATATACAGAGGCATCCTCTCACACACTCACTGAAAAACAGGGGCATCCTATCTCTCACACACTCACTGATATGCAGAGGCATCCTCTCTCTCACACACTCACTGAAATACAGAGGCATCCTCTCTCTCACACTCTTACTGAAATACAGAGGCATTTTCTCTCTCACACACTCACTGATATACAGAGGCATCCGCTCTCTCACACACACTGATATGCAGGGGCATCCTCTCTCTCACACACTCACTGAAATACAGAGGCATCCTCTCTCACACACACTCACTGATATACAGAGGCATCCTCTCTCACACTCACTGAAATACAGGGGCATCCTCTCTCACACACTCACTGATCGACAGAGGCATCCTCTCTCTCACACACTCTCACTGATATACAGAGGCATCCTCACTCACACTGACTGAAATACAGGGGCATCCTCTCTCACACACTCACTGATCGACAGAGGCATCCTCTCTCTCTCACACACTCACTGATCGACAGAGGCATCCTCTCTCTCACACACTCTCACTGATATACAGAGGCATCCTCACTCACACTCACTGATATACAGAGGCATCCTCTCTCTCACACACTCACTGATACACAGAGGCATCCTCTCTCTCACACACACTCACTGATATACAGGGGCATCCTCTCTCACACAGTCACTGATTTTCAGGGGCATCCTCTCTCTCTCACACACTCACTGATATACAGGGGCATCCTCTCTCACACACTCACTGATTTTCAGGGGCATCCTCTCTCTCTCACACACTCACTGATATACAGGGGCATCCTCTCTCACACACTCACTGAAATACAGGGGCATCCTCTCTCTCACACACACTCACTGATATACAGAGGCATCCTCTCTCTCTCTCACACACACTCACATTTACAGAGGCATTCTCTCTCTCACACACACTCACTGATATACAGGGGCATCCTCTCACACACACTCACTGATATACAGAGGCATTCTCGCTCTCTCACACTCACTGAAATACAGGGGCATCCTCTCTCACACACTCACTGATCTACAGGGGCATCCTCTCTCACACACTCACTGAAATACAGGGGCATCCTCTCTCACACACACACACACTCACTGAGAAACAGAGGCATCCTCTCTCACACACTCACTTGTATACAGGGGCATTGTCTCTCTCTCACACACTCACTGATATACAGAGGCATCCTCTCTCTCTCACACTCACTGAAATACAGGGGCGTCTTCTCTCACACACACTCAGTGAGACACAGAGGCATCCTCTCTCTCACACACACTCACTGAAATACAGGGGCATCCTCACTCTATCTCACACACACTCACATATACAGAGGCATCCTCTCTCTCTCACACACTCACTGATATACAGAGGCATCCTCTCTCTCTCTCTGATATACAGGGGCATCCTCTCTCTCACACACTCACTGATACACAGAGGCATCCTCTCTCTCACACACTCACTGATATACGGAGGCATCCTCTCTCTCACACACTCACTGATATACAGAGGCATCCCCTCTCTCACACACCCTCACTGATTTTCAGGGGAATCCTCTCCCTCTCACACACTCACTGATATAGAGGCATTCTCTCTCACACACTCACTCAGTGATTTCCAGAAGTATCCTCTCTCACACACTCACTCAGAATCACTCACTGATATCCAGAGGCATCCTCTCACACACTCACTGAAATGCAGAGGCATCCTCTCTCTCACACACTCACTGAAATACAGAGGCATTCTCTCTCTCACACACTCACTGAAATACAGAGGCATTCTCGCTCTCTCACACTCACTGAAATACAGGGGCATCCTCTCTCACACACTCACTGATCTACAGGGGCATCCTCTCTCACACACTCACTGAAATACAGGGGCATCCTCTCTCACACACACACACACTCACTGAGAAACAGAGGCATCCTCTCTCACACACTCACTTGTATACAGGGGCATTGTCTCTCTCTCACACACTCACTGATATACAGAGGCATCCTCTCTCTCTCACACTCACTGAAATACAGGGGCGTCTTCTCTCACACACACTCACTGATATACAGAGGCATCCCCTCTCTCACACACCCTCACTGATTTTCAGGGGAATCCTCTCCCTCTCACACACTCACTGATATAGAGGCATTCTCTCTCACACACTCACTCAGTGATTTCCAGAAGTATCCTCTCTCACACACTCACTCAGAATCACTCACTGATATCCAGAGGCATCCTCTCACACACTCACTGAAATGCAGAGGCATCCTCTCTCTCACACACTCACTGAAATACAGAGGCATTCTCTCTCTCACACACTCACTGAAATACAGAGGCATCCTCTCTCTCACACACTCTGATATACAGAGGCATCCTCTCTCTCACACACACTGATATGCAGGGGCATCCTCTCTCTCACACAATCACTGAAATACAGAGGCATCCTCTCTCTCACACACTCACCGATATCCAGAGGCATCCTCTCTCACACACACTCACTGATATACAGAGGCATCCTCTCTCTCACACACTCACTGATATACAGGGGCATCCTCTCTCACACTCACTGAAATACAGGGGCATCCTCTCTCACACTCACTGAAATACAGGTGCGTCCTCTCACACACACTCAATGATATGCAGAGGCATCCTCTCTCGCACACACTCACTGATACACAGGGGCATCCTCTCTCTCACACACTCACTGATATGCAGAGGCATCCTCTCTCACACACTCACTGAAATACAGAGGCATCCTCTCACACACACTCACTGATATACAGAGGCATCCTCTCTCACACACTCACTGATATGCAGGGGCATCCTCTCTCTCACATACTCACTGAAAAACAGGGGCATCCTCTCTCACACTCACTGAAATACAGGGGCATCCTCTCTCACACACTCACTGATCGACAGGGGCATCCTCTCTCACACACACTCACTGATATGCAGAGGCATCCTCTCTCTCTCACACACACTCACATATGCAGAAGTATCCTCTCTCACACACTCACTCAGAATCACTCACTGATACACAGAGGCATCCTCTCTCTCACACACTCTCTGAAATACAGGGGCATCCTCTCTCACACACTCACTGATCGACAGAGGCATCCTCTCTCTCTCACACACTCACTGATATACAGCGGCATCCTCTCTCACACAGTCACTGATTTTCAGGGGCATCCTCTCTCTCTCACACACTCACTGATATACAGGGGCATCCTCTCTCACACACTCACTGAAATACAGGGGCATCCTCTCTCTCACACACACTCACTGATATACAGAGGCATCCTCTCTCTCTCTTACACACACTCACATTTACAGAGGCATTCTCTCTCTCACACACACTCACTGATATACAGGGGCATCCTCTCTCTCACACACACTCACTGATATACAGAGGCATTCTCTCTCACACACTCACTCATATACAGGGGCATCCTCTCTCACACTCACTGATACACAGAGTCATCCTCTCTCTCACACACTCACTCAGGGTCACTCACTGAAAAACAGAGGCATCCTCTCTCACACTCACTGAAAGACAGAGGCATCCTCTCTCTCACACACTCTCACTGATAGAGGCATCCTCACTCTCACTCACACACACACACTGATATACAGGGGCATCCTCGCTCACAAAATCACTCACTGATAAACTGGGGCGTCCTCTCTCTCACTCACTCACTGATATACAGGGGCGTCCTCTCACACACTCACTGATATGCAGGGGCGTCCTCTCTCACACACACACACTGATGGACAGGGGCTTCCTCTCTCACATCCACAATGATATACAGAGGCATCCTCGCTCACATTCACTCACTGATATACAGAGGCATCCTCCCTCTCACACACACTCACTGATATGCAGAGGCGTCCTCTCTCTCACACACACACTGATGGACAGGGGCATTCTCTCTCACACACACACTGATATACAGGGGCTTCCTCTCTCACACACACTCACTGATATATAGAGGCATCCTCTCTCTCTCACACACACTCTGATATATCGACACATCGTCCGTCTCACACACTCACTGATATACAGGGGCTTCCTCTCTCACACTCACTCAGAATCACTCACTGATATACAGAGTCATCCTCTCTCTCACACACTCACTCATCTGCAGGGGCATCCTCGCTCACAAACTCACTCACTGAAAACAGAGGCATCCTCTCTCACACACACACTCACTGATATGCAGAGGCATCCTCTCTCACACACTCACTGATGTGCAGGGTCATCCTCACTCACACACTCACTGAAATACAGAGGCATCCTCTCACACACACTCACTGATATACAGAGGCATCCTCTCTCACACTCACTGATATGCAGGGGCATCCTCTCTCTCACATACTCACTGAAAAACAGGGGCATCCTCTCTCACACTCACTGAAATACAGGGGCATCCTCTCTCACACACTCACTGATCGACAGGGGCATCCTCTCTCACACACACTCACTGATATGCAGAGGCATCCTCTCTCTCTCACACACACTCACATATGCAGAAGTATCCTCTCTCACACACTCACTCAGAATCACTCACTGATACACAGAGGCATCCTCTCTCTCACACACTCTCTGAAATACAGGGGCATCCTCTCTCACACACTCACTGATCGACAGAGGCATCCTCTCTCTCTCACACACTCACTGATATACAGCGGCATCCTCTCTCACACAGTCACTGATTTTCAGGGGCATCCTCTCTCTCTCACACACTCACTGATATACAGGGGCATCCTCTCTCACACACTCACTGAAATACAGGGGCATCCTCTCTCTCACACACACTCACTGATATACAGAGGCATCCTCTCTCTCTCTTACACACACTCACATTTACAGAGGCATTCTCTCTCTCACACACACTCACTGATATACAGGGGCATCCTCTCTCTCACACACACTCACTGATATACAGAGGCATTCTCTCTCACACACTCACTCATATACAGGGGCATCCTCTCTCACACTCACTGATACACAGAGTCATCCTCTCTCTCACACACTCACTCAGGGTCACTCACTGAAAAACAGAGGCATCCTCTCTCACACTCACTGAAAGACAGAGGCATCCTCTCTCTCACACACTCTCACTGATAGAGGCATCCTCACTCTCACTCACACACACACACTGATATACAGGGGCATCCTCGCTCACAAAATCACTCACTGATAAACTGGGGCGTCCTCTCTCTCACTCACTCACTGATATACAGGGGCGTCCTCTCACACACTCACTGATATGCAGGGGCGTCCTCTCTCACACACACACACTGATGGACAGGGGCTTCCTCTCTCACATCCACAATGATATACAGAGGCATCCTCGCTCACATTCACTCACTGATATACAGAGGCATCCTCCCTCTCACACACACTCACTGATATGCAGAGGCGTCCTCTCTCTCACACACACACTGATGGACAGGGGCATTCTCTCTCACACACACACTGATATACAGGGGCTTCCTCTCTCACACACACTCACTGATATATAGAGGCATCCTCTCTCTCTCACACACACTCTGATATATCGACACATCGTCCGTCTCACACACTCACTGATATACAGGGGCTTCCTCTCTCACACTCACTCAGAATCACTCACTGATATACAGAGTCATCCTCTCTCTCACACACTCACTCATCTGCAGGGGCATCCTCGCTCACAAACTCACTCACTGAAAACAGAGGCATCCTCTCTCACACACACACTGATGTGCAGGGTCATCCTCACTCACACACTCACTGATATACAGGGGCATCCTCTCTCTCACACACTCACTGATCTGCAGGGGCATCCTCTCTCACACACTCACTGATATACAGGGGCGTCCTCTCTCTCATACTCACTGATATACAGAGGCATACTCTCAAACACACACCCACTGATGTACAGAGGCATCCTCTCTCTCACAATCACTCACTGATATACAGGGGCGTCCTCTCTCTCACACACTTCCTGATATACAGGGGCGTCCTCTCTCTCACACACTCACTGATATACAGGGGCTTCCTCTCTCTCACACACTCACTGATATACAGGGGCTTCCTCTCTCTCACACACTCACTAAAAACGGAGGCATCCTCTCTCACACACACACTCACGGATATACAGGGGCATCCTCTCTCACATATTCACTGATCTCCAGGGGCATCCTCTCACACTCACTCACTGATATACAGGGGCATCCTCGCTCACACTCACTCACTGATATACAGAGGCATCCTCCCTCTCACACACGCTCACTGATATACAGGGGCATCCTCTCTCACACACACTCACTGATATACAGGGGCGTCCTCTCTCACACACTCACTCACTGCTATTAAGGGGCATCCTCTCTCTCTCACACACACTTACTGATATACAGGGGCATCCTCTCTCTCACACACACTTATTGATATACAGGGGCATCTTCTCTCTCTCACACACTCAGCGATATACAGAGGCATCCTCCCTCTCTCACACACACTCTGATATATAGACACATCCTCCGTCTCACACACTCACTGATATACAGAGGCATCCTCTCTCACACTCACTCAGAATCACTCACTGATAGACAGAGGCATCCTCTCTCTCACACTCACTGATAGACAGGGGCATCCTCGCTCACAAAATCACTCACTGATATACAGGGTCATCCTCTCTCTCACACACTCACTGATATACATGGGCGTCCTCTCACACACTCACTGATATCCAGGGGGCGTCCTCTCACACACTCACTGATATACAGGGGCATCCTCTCTCTCACACTCACTCACTGCTGTAAAGGGGCATCCTGTCTCACACACACTCACTGATATACAGAGGTGTCCTCCCTCGCACACTCACTGATATACAGGGGCATCCTCGCTCTCACACACTCACTGATGTACAGAGACATCCTGTCTCTCACACACTCACTCAGAATCACTCACTGAGAAACAGAGGAATCCTCACTCTCACACACACACTCACTGATACACACAGGTATCCTCTCTCACACACTCACTCAGAATCACTCACTGATATACAGGGGCATCCTCACTCTCACACACTCTCACTGATATACAGAGGCATCCTCTCTCTCACACTCACTGATATGCAGGGGCATCCTCTCTCACACACTCACTGCATGACAGGGGCATCCTCACTCACTCTCACACTCACTGAAAAACAGGGGCATCCTCTCTCACACACTCACTGATATACAGGGGCATCCTCTTTCTCTCACACTCACTCAGAATCACTCACTGAGAAACAGAGGCATCCTCTCTCTCTCACACACACTCACATATGCAGAAGTATCCTCTCTCACACACTCACTCAGAATCACTCACTGATACACAGAGGCATCCTCTCTCTCACACACTCACTGAAATACAGGGGCATCCTCTCTCACACTCTCACTGATATACAGAGGCATCCTCACTCACACTCACTGATATACAGAGGCATTCTCTCTCTCACACACTCACTGATATACAGGGGCATCCTCACTCACACTCACTGATATACAGAGGCATCCTCTCTCTCACACACTCACTGATTTTCAGAGGCATCCTCTCTCTCACACACACTCACTGATATACAGGGGCATCCTCTCTCACACAGTCACTGATTTTCAGGGGCATCCTCTCTCTCTCACACACTCACTGATATACAGGGGCATCCTCTCTCACACACTCACTGAAATACAGGGGCATCCTCTCTCTCACACACACTCACTGATATACAGAGGCATCCTCTCTCTCTCTCACACACACTCACATTTACAGAGGCATTCTCTCTCTCACACACACTCACTGATATACAGGGGCATCCTCTCTCTCACACACATTCACTGATATACAGAGGCATTCTCTCTCACACACTCACTCATATACAGGGGCATCCTCTCTCACACTCACTGATACACAGAGGCATCCTCTCTCTCACACACTCACTCAGGGTCACTCACTGAAAAACAGAGGCATCCTCTCTCTCACACACTCACTCACTCGGAGTCACTCACTGATACACAGGGGCATCCTCTCACACTCACTGAAAGACAGAGGCATCCTCTCTCTCACACACTCTCACTGATAGAGGCATCCTCACTCTCACTCACACACACACACTGATATACAGGGGCATCCTCGCTCACAAAATCACTCACTGATAAACAGGGGCGTCCTCTCTCTCACTCACTCACTGATATACAGGGGCGTCCTCTCACACACTCACTGATATGCAGGGGCGTCCTCTCTCACACACACACACTGATGGACAGGGGCTTCCTCTCTCACACACTCAATGATATACAGAGGCATCCTCGCTTACATTCACTCACTGATATACAGAGGCATCCTCCCTCTCACACACACTCACTGATATGCAGAGGCGTCCTCTCTCTCACACACACACTGATGGACAGGGGCATTCTCTCTCACACACACACACTGATATACAGGGGCTTCCTCTCTCACACACACTCACTGATATATAGAGGCATCCTCTCTCTCTCACACACTCACTGATATGCAGAGGCATCCTCTCTCACACTCACTCAGAATCACTCACTGATATACAGAGTCATCCTCTCTCTCACACACTCACTCATCTGCAGGGGCATCCTCGCTCACAAACTCACTCACTGAAAACAGAGGCATCCTCTCTCACACACACACTCACTGATATACAGAGGCATCCTCTCTCACACACTCACTGATCTTCAGGGGCATCCTCTCTCACACACTCACTGATATACAGGGGCGTCCTCTCTCTCATACTCACTGATATACAGAGGCATACTCTCAAACACACACCCACTGATGTACAGAGGCATCCTCTCTCTCACAATCACTCACTGATATACAGGGGCGTCCTCTCTCTCACACACTTCCTGATATACAGGGGCGTCCTCTCTCTCACACACTCACTGATATACAGGGGCTTCCTCTCTCTCACACACTCACTAAAAACGGAGGCATCCTCTCTCACACACACACTCACGGATATACAGGGGCATCCTCTCTCACACATTCACTGATATACAGAGGCATCCTCCCTCTCACACACGCTCACTGATATACAGGGGCATCCTCTCTCACACACAGTCACTGATATGCAGGGGCATCCTCACTCTCACACACTCTCACTGACATACAGGGGCATCCTCTCTCTCACACACTCACTGATATACAGGGGCGTCCTCTCTCTCACACACTCACTGATATACAGGGGCGTCCTCTCTCACACACTCACTCACTGCTATTAAGGGGCATCCTCTCTCTCTCACACACACTTACTGATATACAGGGGCATCCTCTCTCTCACACACACTTATTGATATACAGGGGCATCTTCTCTCTCTCACACACTCAGCGATATACAGAGGCATCCTCCCTCTCTCACACACACTCTGATATATAGACACATCCTCCGTCTCACACACTCACTGATATGCAGAGGCATCCTCTCTCACACTCACTCAGAATCACTCACTGATATACAGAGGCATCCTCTCTCTCACACTCACTGATAGACAGGGGCATCCTCGCTCACAAAATCACTCACTGATATACAGGGTCATCCTCTCTCTCACACACTCACTGATATACATGGGCGTCCTCTCACACACTCACTGATATCCAGGGGGCGTCCTCTCACACACTCACTGATATACAGGGGCGTCCTCTCTCTCACACACTCACTGATATACAGGGGCGTCCTCTCTCTCACACACTCACTGATATACAGGGGCATCCTCTCTCTCACACTCACTCACTGCTGTAAAGGGGCATCCTGTCTCACACACACTCACTGATATACAGAGGCGTCCTCCCTCACACACTCACTGATATACAGGGGCATCCTCTCCCTCACACACACACTGATATACAGAGGCATCCTCTCTCTCACACTCACTCAATCACTCACTGATATACAGGGGCGTCCTCTCTCTCACACACTCACTCCAAGTCACTCACTGATACACAGAGGCATCCTCTCTCTCTCACACACTCAGGGTCACTCACTGATATACAGAGGCATCCTCACTCTCACACACTCACTGATATACAGGGGCATCCTCGCTCTCACACACTCACTGATGTACAGAGACATCCTGTCTCTCACACACTCACTCAGAATCACTCACTGAGAAACAGAGGAATCCTCACTCTCACACACACACTCACTGATACACACAGGTATCCTCTCTCACACACTCACTCAGAATCACTCACTGATATACAGGGGCATCCTCACTCTCACACACTCTCACTGATATACAGAGGCATCCTCTCTCTCACACTCACTGATATGCAGGGGCATCCTCTCTCACACACTCACTGCATGACAGGGGCATCCTCACTCACTCTCACACTCACTGAAAAACAGGGGCATCCTCTCTCACACACACTCACTGATATACAGGGGCATCTTCTTTCTCTCACACTCACTCAGAATCACTCACTGAGAAACAGAGGAATCCTCACTCTCACACACACACTCACTGATGCACACAGGTATCCTCTCTCACACACTCACTCAGAATCACTCACTCATATACAGGGGCATCCTCACTCTCACACACTCTCACTGATGTACAGAGGCATCCTCTCTCTCACACACTCACTGATATACAGAGGCATCCTCTCTCACACACACCTACTGATATACAGAGGCATCCTCTCTCTCACACACTCACTGATATACAGGGGCATCCTCGCTCTCACACACTCACTGATGTACAAAGACATCCTGTCTCTCACACACTCACTCAGGGTCACTCGCTGATTTGCAGAGGCATCCTCTCTCACACACACTCACTGATATACAGGGGCATCCTCTTTCTCTCACACTCACTCAGAATCACTCACTGATAGACAGGGGCATCCTCTCTCTCACACTCACTGATATGCAGGGGCATCCTCTCTCACACACTCACTGCATGACAGGGGCATCCTCACTCACTCTCACACTCACTGAAAAACAGGGGCATCCTCTCTCTCACACACTCACTGATATACAGAGGCATCCTCACTCACACTCACTGATATACAGAGGCATCCTCTCTCTCACACACACTCACTGATATACAGGGGCATCCTCTCTCACACAGTCACTGATTTTCAGGGGCATCCTGTCTCTCTCTCACACACTCACTGAAAAACAGAGGCATCCTCTCTCTCTCTCACACACACTCACATTCACAGAGGCATTCTCTCTCTCACACACACTCACTGATACACAGGGGCATCCTCTCTCTCACACACACTCACTGATATGCAGAGGCATTCTCTCTCACACACTCACTCATATACAGGGGCATCCTCTCTCACACTCACTGATACACAGAGGCATCCTCTCTCTCACACACTCACTCAGGGTCACTCACTGAAAAACAGAGGCATCCTCTCTCTCACACACTCACTCACTCGGAGTCACTCACTGATACACAGGGGCATCCTCTCACACTCACTGAAATACAGAGGCATCCTCTCTCTCACACACTCTCACTGATAGAGGCATCCTCACTCTCACTCACACACACACACTGATATACAGGGGCATCCTCGCTCACAAAATCACTCACTGATACACAGGGCATCCTCTCTCTCACTCACTCACTGATAAACAGGGGCGTTCTCTCTCTCACACACTCACTGATATACAGGGGCGTCCTCTCTCACACACACACTGATGGACAGGGGCTTCCTCTCTCACACACTCAATGATATACAGGGGCTTCCTCTCTCTCACACACTCACTGATATATAGAGGCATCCTCTCTCTCTCACACACTCACTGATATATAGAGGCATCCTCTCTCTCTCACACACTCACTGATATACAGAGGCATCCTCTCTCACACACTCACTGATATGCAGAGGCATCCTCTCTCTCTCACACACTCACTGATATACAGAGGCATCCTCCATCTTACACACACTCACTGATATACAGAGGCATCCTCTCTCTCACATTCACTCACTGATATACAGAGGCATCCTCCCTCACACACACTCACTGATATACAGAGGCATCCTCTCTCTCTCACACACACACTGATATACAGGGGCTTCCTCTCTCACACACACTCACTGATATACAGAGGCATCCTCTCTCTCACACACTCACTGATATGCAGAGGCATCCTCTCTCTCTCACACACTCACTGATACACAGAGGCATCCTCTCTCTCTCACACACTCACTGATATGCAGAGGCATCTTCCCTCTCTCACACACTCACTGATATACAGAGGCATCCTCTCTCTCTCACACACTCACTGACAGACAGGGGCAACCTCGCTCAGACACACTCACTGATATACAGGGGCATCCTCGCTTACACTCACTCACTGATATACAGGGTCATCCTCTCTCACACTCACTCACTGATATACAGGGGCATCCTCGCTTACACTCACACTGATATACAGGGGCATCCTCTCTCACACATACCTACTGATGTACAGAGGCATCCTCTCTCTCACAATCACTCACTGATATACAGGGGCGTCCTCTCTCTCACACACTCACTGATATACAGGGGCTTCCTCTCTCTCACACACACTAAAAACAGAGGCATCCTCTCTCACACACACACTCACTGATCTGCAGGGGCATCCTCGCTCATATACTCACTCACTGATATACAGAGGCATCCTCTCTCACACACACACACTCACTGATATACAGGGGCATCCTCTCACACTCACTCACTGAGATACAGGGGCATCCTCGCTCACACTCACTGATATACAGAGGCATCCTCCCTCTCACACACACTCACTGATATACAGGAGCATCCTCTCTCACACACACTCACTGACATGCAGGGGCATCCTCTCACACACACTCACTGATATGCAGGGGCATCCTCACTCTCACACACTCTCACTGACATACAGGGGCATCCTCACTCTCACACTCACTGATACACAGAGGCATCCTCTCTTTCACACACACTCACTGATATACAGGGGCATCCTGTCTCTCACACACACTTATTGATATACAGGGGCATCCTCTCTCTCGCACACTCACCGATATACAGAGGCATCCTCCCTCTCTCACACACACTCACTGATATATCAACACATCCTCCGTCTCACACACTCACTGATATACAGGGGCGTCCTCTCTCTCACTCACTCACTGATACACAGGGGCTTCCTCTCTCTCACACACTCACTGATATAGAATCATAGAATCATAGAAGTTTACAACATGGAAACAGGCCCTTCGGCCCAACATGTCCATGTCGCCCAGTTTATACCACGAAGCTCGTCCCAATTGCCTGCACTTGGCCCATATCCCTCTATACCCATCTTACCCATGTAACTGTCCAAATGCTTTTTAAAAGACAAAATTGTACCTGCCTCTACTACTGCCACTGGCAGCTCGTTCCAGACACTCACCACCCTTTGAGTGAAAAAATTGCCCCTCTGGACCCTTTTGTATCTCTCCTCTCTCACCTTAAATCTATGCCCCCTCGTTATAGACTCCCCTACCTTTGGGAAAATATTTTGACAATCTACCTTATCTATGCCCCTCATTATTTTATAGACTTCTATAAGATCCCCCCGAAACCTCCTGCTCTCCAGGGAAAAAAGTCCCAGTCTATCTAACCTCTCCCTATAAGTCAAACCAACAAGTCCCGGTCGCATCCTAGTAAATCTTTTCTGCACTCTTTCTAGTTTAATAATATCCTTTCTATAATAGGTTGACCAGAACTGTACACAGTATTCCAAGTGTGGCCGAACTAATGTCTTGTACAACTTCAACAAGACATCCCAACTCCTGTATTCAATGTTCTGACCAATGAAACCAAGCATGCTGAATGCCTTCTTCACCACCCTATTCACCTGTGACTCCACTTTCAAGGAGCTATGAACCTGCACTCCTTTCCAGAGGCTTTCTCTCTCTCACACACACTCACTGATACACAGGGGCGTCCTCTCTCTCTCACACACACTCACTGATATACAGAGGCATCCTCTCTCTCTCTCACACACTCACTGATATACAGAGGCATCCTCTCTCTCACACACTCACCGATATACAGAGGCATCCTCTCTCTCTCACACACTCACTCATATACAGTGGCATCCTCTCACACACTCACTCACTGATATACAGGGGCGTCCTCTCTCTCACACACTCACTCAGAATCACTCACTGAAAAACAGAGGCATCCTCTCTCTCTCACACACTCAGGGTCACTCGCTGATTTGCAGAGGCATGCTCTCACACACTTACTGATATACAGGGGCATCCTCTTTCTCTCACACTCACTCAGAATCACTCACTGAGAAACAGAGGCATCCTCACTCTCACACACTCACTGATACACAGAGGTATCCTCTCTCACACACTCACTCAGAACCACTCATTGATGCACAGAGGCATCCTCTCTCTCACACTCACTGATATGCAGGGGCATCCTCTCTCTCACACACTCACTGATATGCAGGTGCATCCTCACTCTCACACTCACTGATATATAGAGGCATCCTCTCTCTCACACACTCACTGAAAAACAGGGGCATCCTCTCACACACTCACTCAGAATCACTCACTGATACACAGGGGCATCCTCTCTCTCACACACTCACTGATATACAGGGGCATCCTCTCTCACACACACTCACTGATATGCAGGGGCATCCTCTCTCACACACTCACTGCATGACAGGGGCATCCTCACTCACACACTGATATATAGAGGCATCCTCTCTCTCACACACTCACTGATATGCAGGGGCATCCTCTCTCACACACACTCACTGATACACAGAGGCATCCTCGCTCTCACACACTCACTGATATGCAGGGGCGTCCTCTCTCTCACACACTCACTGATATGCAGGGGCGTCCTCTCTCTCACACACTCACTGATATACAGAGGCGTCCTCCCTCACACACACACTGATATACAGGGGCGTCCTCTCTCTCACACACTCACTGATATACAGGGGCATCCTCTCTCTCACACACTCACCGATATACAGAGGCATCCTCCCTCTCTCACACACACTCACTGATATATCGACACATCCTCCGTCTCACACACTCACTGATATACAGAGGCATCCTCTCTCACACTCACTCAGAATCACTCACTGATATACAGAGGCATCCTCTCTCTCACGCTCACTGATATACAGGGGCGTCCTCTCTCACACACTCACTGATATACAGGGGCGTCCTCTCTCTCACACACTCACTGATATACAGGGGCATCCTCTCTCTCACACACTCACTGATATAGAATCATAGAAGTTTACAACATGGAAACAGGCCCTTCGGCCCAACATGTCCATGTCGCCCAGTTTGTACCACTAAGCTAGTCCCAATTGCCTGCACTTGACCCATATCCCTCTATACCCATCTTACCCATGTAACTGTCCAAATGCTTTTTAAAAGACAAAATTGTACCCGCCTCCACTGCTGCCTCTGGCAGCTCGTTCCAGACACTCACCACCCTTTGAGTGAAAAAATTGCCCCTCTGGACCCTTTTGTATCTCTCCCCTCTCACCTTAAATCTATGCCCCCTCGTTATAGACTCCCCTACCTTTGGGAAAAGATTTTGACTATCGACCTTATCTGTGCCCCTCATTATTTTATAGACTTCTATAAGATCCCCCCGAAACCTCCTACTCTCCAGGGAAAAAAGTCCCAGTCTATCTAACCTCTCCCTATAAGTCAAACCAACAAGTCCCGGTAGCATCCTAGTAAATCTTTTCTGCACTCTTTCTCGTTGAATAATATCCTTTCTATAATAGGGTGACCAGAACTGTACACAGTATTCCAAGTGTGGCCTAACTCATGTCTTGTACAACTTCAACAAGACATCCCAACTCCTGTATTCAATGATCTGACCAATGAAACCAAGCATGCTGAATGCCTTCTTCACCACCCTATCCACCTGTGACTCCACTTTCAAGGAGCCATGAACCTGTACTCCTATACAGAGGCTTTCTCTCTCTCTCACACACTCACTGATACACAGGGGCATCCTCACTCTCACACACTCACTCAGAATCACTGATACACAGAGGCATTCTCTCTCACACTCACTTGCTGATATACAGAGGCATTCTCTCACTCTCACACACACTGATATACAGAGGCATCCTCGCTCACAAAATCACTCACTGAAACACAGGGGCATCCTCTCTCTCACACACTCACTGGCATACAGAGGCATTCTCTCTCACACTCACTCGCTGATATACAGAGGCATTCTCTCACTCTCACACACACACTGATATACAGGGGCATCCTCGCTCACAAAATCACTCACATACACAGGGGCATCCTCGCTCACACTCTCAATGATATACAGGGGCATCCTCACTCTCACACACTCACTGATATTCAGGGGCATCCTCGCTCACAAAATCACTCACTGATATACAGGGTCATCCTCACACACTCACTCACTGATATCCAGGGGCATCCTCGCTCACACACTCACTCAGAATCACTCACTGATACACAGGGGCATCCTCTCTCACACTCGCTCACTGATATACAGGGGCATCCTCGCTCACACTCACTCATTGATATACAGAGGCATCCTCCCTCTCACACACTCACTCACTGATATACAGAGGCATCCTCTCTCTCCCACACACTTACTGATATGCAGAGGCATCCTCTCTCTCTCACACTCTCACTGATATACAGGGGCATCCTCACTCACAAAATCACTCACTGATACACAGGGGCATCCTCTCTCTCACACACTCACTCAGAATCACTCACTGATATACAGAGGCATCCTCTCTCACACACATCTACTGATATACAGAGGCATCCTCTCTCACACACTCATTCAGAATCACTCACTGATATACAGGGGCGTCCTCTCTCTCTCACACTCACTCCGAGTCACTCACTGATACACCGAGGCATCCTCTCTCTCACACACTCACTCACAGAATCACTCACTGACAAACAGAGGCATCCTCACTCTCACACACTCACTGATATACAGGGGCATTCTCTCTCACACTCACTCACTGATGTGCAGAGACATCCTGTCTCTCTCTCACTCACTCAGGGTCACTCGCTGATTTGCAGAGGCATCCTCTCTCACACACTCTCACTGATATACAGGGGCATCCCTTCTCACTCACTCACTCAAAGTCACTTACTGATAGACCGGGGCATCCTTACTCTCTCACACTCACTGATGTACAGAGGCATCCTCACTCTCACACACTGAAAGACAGAGGCATTCTCTCTCTCACACACTCACTCAGAATCACTCACTGCATGACAGGGGCATCCTCACTCTCTCACACTCACTGAAAAACAGGGGCATCCTCTCTCTCACACACTCACTCAGAATCACTCACTGATATACAGGGGCATCCTCACTCTCAATGATATACAGGGGCATCCTCACTCTCACACTCTCACTGATACACAGGGGCATCCTCTCTCTCACACACTCACTCAGAATCACTCACTGATATACAGAGGCATTCTCTCTCACACTCACTGATATACAGAGGCATTCTCTCTCACACTCACTCGCTGATATACAGAGGCATTCTCTCACACTCACACACTCACTGATATACAGGGGCATCCTCGCTCACAAAATCACTCACTGATATACAGGGGCATCCTCACTCTCACACACTCACTCACTGATATACAGAGGCATTCTCTCACACACTCACTCACTGATATACAGAGGCATTCTCTCTCACACTCACACACTCACTGATCCACAGGGGCATCCTCGCTCACAAAATCACTCACTGATACACAGGGGCATCCTCTCTCTCACACACTCACTGATATACAGAGGCATTCTCTCTCACACTCACTCGCTGATATGCAGAGGCATTCTCTCACTCACACTGATATACAGGGGCATCCTCGCTCACAAAATCACTCACTGATATGCAGGGGCATCCTCACTCTCACACACTCACTCAGAATCACTCACTGATACACAGGGGCAACCTCTCTCTCACACACTCACTGATATACAGAGGCATTCTCTCACTCTCACACACACACTGATATTCAGGGGCATCCTCGCTCACAAAATCACTCACTGATATCCAGGGGCATCCTCTCTCTCACACTCACTCAGAATCACTCACTGATACACAGAGGCATCCTCTCTCACACTAACTGAAAAACAGAGGCATCCTCTCTCACTCACTCAGTCACTCACTGATATAGAATAGAATCATAGAAGTTTACAACATGGAAACAGGCCCTTCGGCCCAACATGTCCATGTCGCCCAGTTTATACCACTAAGCTCGTCCCAATTGCCTGCACTTGGCCCATATCCCTCTATACCCATCTTACCCATGTAACTGTCCAAATGCTTTTTAAAAGACAAAATTGTATCCGCCTCTGCTACTGCCTCTGGCAGCTCGTTCCAGACACTCACCACCCTTTGAGTGAAAAAATTGCCCCTCTGCACCCTTTTGTATCTCTCCCCTCTCACCTTAAATCTATGTCCCCTCGTTATAGACTCCCCTACCTTTGGGAAAAGATTTTGACACTCTACCTTATCTATGCCCCTCATTATTTTTTAGACTTCTATAAGATCACCCCAAAACCTCCTATTCTCCAGGGAAAAAAGTCTCAGTCTATCCAACCTCTCCCTATAAGTCAAACCATCAAGTCCCGGTAGCATCCTTGTAAATCTTTTCTGCACTCTTTCTAGTTTAATAATATCCTTTCGATAATAGGGTGACCAGAACTGTGCACAGTATTCCAAGTGTGACCTAACTAATGTCTTGCACAACTTCAACAAGACATCCCAACTCCTGTATTCAATGTTCTGACCAATGAAACCAAGCATGCTGAATGCCTTCTTCACCACCCTATCCACCTGTGACTCCACTTTCAAGGAGCCATGAACCTGTACTCCCATACAGAGGCTTTCTCTCTCTCTCACACACTCACTGATACACAGGGGCATCCTCACTCTCACACACTCACTCAGAATCACTCACTGATATACAGAGGCATTCTCTCTCACACTCACTTGCTGATATACAGAGGCATTCTCTCACTCTCACACACACACTGATATACAGAGGCATCCTCGCTCACAAAATCACTCACTGATATACAGGGGCATGCTCTCTCTCTCACACACTCACTGACATACAGAGGCATTCTCTCTCACACTCACTCGCTGATATACAGAGGCATTCTCTCACTCTCACACACACACTGATATACAGGGGCATCCTCGCTCACAAAATCACTCACATACACAGGGGCATCCTCGCTCACACTCACAATGATATACAGGGGCATCCTCACTCTCACACACTCACTGATATTCAGGGGCATCCTCGCTCACAAAATCACTCACTGATATACAGGGTCATCCTCACGCACTCACTCACTGATATCCAGGGGCATCCTCGCTCACACACTCACTCAGAATCACTCACTGATGCACAGGGGCATCCTCTCTCACACTCACTCACTGATATACAGGGGCATCCTCGCTCACACTCACTCATTGATAGACAGAGGCATCCTCTCTCTCACACACTCACCGATATACAGAGGCATCCTCCCTCTCACACACTCACTCACTGATATGCAGAGGCATCCTCTCTCTCCCACACACTTACTGATATGCAGAGGCATCCTCTCTCTCATACACACTTACTGATATACAGAGGCATCCTCCCTCTCACACACTCACTGATATGCAGGGGCATCCTCTCTCTCTCACACTCTCACTGATACACAGGGGCATCCTCGCTCACAAAATCACTCACTGATATACAGGGGCATCCTCACTCACAAAATCACTCACTTATACACAGGGGCATCCTCTCTCTCACACACTCACTCAGAATCGCTCACTGATATACAGAGGCATCCTCTCTCACACTCACTGAAAAACGGAGGCATCCTCTCTCACACACATCTACTGATATCCAGAGGCATCCTCTCTCTCACACTCATTCAGAATCACTCACTGTTATACAGGGGCGTCCTCTCTCTCTCTCACTCACTCCGAGTCACTCACTGATATATAGAGGCATCCTCACTCTCACACACTCTGTGATATACATTGGCATCCTCACTCTCACACACTCACTGATATACAGAGGCATTCTCTCTCACACTCGCTCACTGATGTACAGAGACATCCTGTCTCTCTCACACTCACTCAGGGTCACTCGCTGATTTGCAGCGGCATCCTCTCTCACACACTCTCACTGATATACAGGGGCATCCTCTCTCACTCACTCACTCAAAGTCACTTACTGATATACAGGGGCATCCTTACTCTCTCACACTCACTGATGTACAGAGGCATCCTCACTCTCACACACTGAAAGACAGAGGCATTCTCTCTCTCACACACTCACTCAGGATCACTCACTGCATGACAGGGGCATCCTCACTCTCTCACACTCACTGAAAAACAGGGGCATCCTCTCTCTCACACACTCACTCAGAATCACTCACTGATATACAGGGGCATCCTCACTCTCAATGATATACAGGGGCATCCTCACTCTCACACTCTCACTGATACACAGGGGCATCCTCTCTCACACATTCACTGATAGACAGGGGCATCCTCTCTCACACACTCACTCACTGATATACAGGGGCATCCTCGCTCACACACTCACTCACTGATATGCAGAGGCATCCTCTCTCTCACACACACTTACTATTATGCAGAGGCATCCTCCCTCTCACACACACTCACTGATATACAGAGGCATCCTCTCTCTCACACACTCACCGATATACAGAGGCATCCTCCCTCTCACACACTCACTCACTGATGTGCAGAGGCATCCTCTCTCTCCCACACACTTACTGATATGCAGAGGCATCCTCTCTCTCACACACTCACTCAGAGTCACTGATACACAGAGGCATCCTCTCTCTCTCTCACACTCTCACTGATACACAGGGGCATCCTCGCTCACAAAATCACTCACTGATATACAGGGGCATCCTCACTCACAAAATCACTCACTGATGCACAGGGGCATCCTCTCTCTCACACACTCACTCAGAATCACTCACTGATATACAGAGGCATCCTCTCTCACACTCACTGAAAAACAGAGGCATCCTCTCTCACACACATCTACTGATATACAGAGGCATCCTCTCTCACACTCATTCAGAATCACTCACTGATATACAGGGGCATCCTCTCTCACACACTCACTCACTGATATACAGGGGCATCCTCGCTCACACACTCACTCACTGATATGCAGAGGCATCCTCTCTCTCACACACACTTACTATTATGCAGAGGCATCCTCCCTCTCACACACACTCACTGATATACAGAGGCATCCTCTCTCTCACACACTCACCGATATACAGAGGCATCCTCCCTCTCACACACTCACTCACTGATGTGCAGAGGCATCCTCTCTCTCCCACACACTTACTGATATGCAGAGGCATCCTCTCTCTCACACACTCACTCATAGTCACTGATACACAGAGGCATCCTCTCTCTCTCTCACACTCTCACTGATACACAGGGGCATCCTCGCTCACAAAATCACTCACTGATATACAGGGGCATCCTCACTCACAAAATCACTCACTGATGCACAGGGGCATCCTCTCTCTCACACACTCACTCAGAATCACTCACTGATATACAGAGGCATCCTCTCTCACACTCACTGAAAAACAGAGGCATCCTCTCTCACACACATCTACTGATATACAGAGGCATCCTCTCTCACACTCATTCAGAATCACTCACTGATATACAGGGGCGTCCTCTCTCTCTCACACTCACTCCGAGTCACTCACTGATACACCGAGGCATCCTCTCTCTCACACACTCACTGATATGCAGAGGCATCCTCTCTCTCCCACACACTTACTGATATGCAGAGGCATCCTCTCTCTCACACACTCACTCTGAGTCACTGATACACAGAGGCATCCTCTCTCTCTCACACTCTCACTGATACACAGGGGCATCCTCGCTCACAAAATCACTCACTGATATACAGGGGCATCCTCACTCACAAAATCACTCACTGATACACAGGGGCATCCTCTCTCTCACACACTCACTCAGAATCACTCACTGATATACAGAGGCATCCTCTCTCACACTCACTGAAAAACAGAGGCATCCTCTCTCACACACATCTACTGATATACAGAGGCATCCTCTCTCACACTCATTCAGAATCACTCACTGATATACAGGGGCGTCCTCTCTCTCTCACACTCACTCCGAGTCACTCACTGATACACCGAGGCATCCTCTCTCTCACACACTCACTCACAGAATCACTCACTGAAAAACAGAGGCATCCTCTCTCTCTCACACACTCAGGGTCACTCACTGATATACAGAGGCATCCTCACTCTCACACACTCACTGATAGACAGGGGCATCCTCACTCTCACACACTCACTGATATACAGAGGCATTCTCTCTCACACTCACTCACTGATGTACAGAGACATCCTGTCTCTCTCACACTCACTCAGGGTCACTCGCTGATTTGCAGAGGCATCCTCTCTCACACACTCTCACTGATATACAGGGGCATCCTCTCTCACTCACTCACTCAAAGTCACTTACTGATATACAGGGGCATCCTTACTCTCTCACACTCACTGATGTGCAGAGGCATCCTCACTCTCACACACTGAAAGACAGAGGCATTCTCTCTCTCACACACTCACTCAGGATCACTCACTGCATGACAGGGGCATCCTCACTCTCTCACACTCACTGAAAAACAGGGGCATCCTCTCTCTCACACACTCACTCAGAATCACTCACTGATATACAGGGGCATCCTCACTCTCAATGATATACAGGGGAATCCTCACTCTCACACTCTCACTGATACACAGGGGCATCCTCTCTCTCACACACTCACTCACTGATACACAGGGGCATCCTCACTCTCACACACTCACTCAGAATCACTCACTGATATGCAGAGGCATCCTCTCTCACACTCACTGAAAAACAGAGGCATCCTCTCTCACACACATCTACTGATAAACAGAGGCATCCTCTCTCTCACACTCATTCAGAATCACTCACTGATATACAGGGGCGTCCTCTCTCCCTCACACTCACTCCGAGTCACTCACTGATACAGCGAGGCATCCTCTCTCTCACACACTCACTCACAGAATCACTCACTGAAAAACAGAGGCATCCTCTCTCACACACTCAGGGTCACTCACTGATATACAGAGGCATCCTCACTCTCACACACTCACTGATATACAGGGGCATCCTCACTCTCACACTCATTCAGTATCACTCACTGATATACAGGGGCGTCCTCTCTCTCTCACACTCACTCCGAGTCACTCACTGATACACCGAGGCATCCTCTCTCTCACACACTCACTCACAGAATCACTCACTGAAAAACAGAGGCATCCTCTCTCTCTCACACACTCAGGGTCACTCACTGATATACAGAGGCATCCTCACTCTCACACACTCACTGATATACAGAGGCATTCTCTCTCACACTCACTCACTGATGTACAGAGACATCCTGTCTCTCTCTCACTCACTCAGGATCACTCGCTGATTTGCAGAGGCATCCTCTCTTACACACTCTCACTGATATACAGGGGCATCCTCTCTCACTCACTCACTCAAAGTCACTTACTGATATACAGGGGCATCCTTACTCTCTCACACTCACTGATGTACAGAGGCATCCTCACTCTCACACACTGAAAGACAGAGGCATTCTCTCTCTCACACACTCACTCAGAATCACTCACTGATATACAGGGGCATCCTCACTCTCAATGATATACAGGGGCATCCCCACTCTCACACTCTCACTGATACACAGGGGCATCCTCTCTCACACATTCACTGATAGACAGGGGCATCCTCTCTCACACACTCACTCACTGATATACAGGGGCATCCTCGCTCACACACTCACTCACTGATATGCAGAGGCATCCTCTCTCTCAGACACACTTACTGATATACAGAGGCATCCTCCCTCTCACACACACTCACTGATATACAGAGGCATCCTCTCTCTCACACACTTACTGATATGCAGAGGCATCCTCTCTCTCACACACACTTCCTGATATACAGGGGCATCCTCTCTCTCTCACACTCACTCAGAGTCACTGATACACAGAGGCATCCTCTCTCTCTCACACTCTCACTGATATACAGGGGCATCCTCGCTCACACACTCACTCACTGATATGCAGAGGCATCCTCTCTCTCACACACACTTACTGATATACAGAGGCATCCTCTCTCTCTCACACTCTCACTGATACACAGGGGCATCCTCGCTCACAAAATCACTCACTGATATACAGGGGCATCCTCACTCACAAAATCACTCACTGATACACAGGGGCATCCTCTCTCTCACACACTCACTCAGAATCACTCACTGATATACAGAGGCATCCTCTCTCACACTCACTGAAAAACAGAGGCATCCTCTCTCACACACATCTACTGATATACAGAGGCATCCTCTCTCACACTCATTCAGAATCACTCACTGATATACAGGGGCGTCCTCTCTCTCTCACACTCACTCCGAGTCACTCACTGATACACCGAGGCATCCTCTCTCTCACACACTCACTCACAGAATCACTCACTGAAAAACAGAGGCATCCTCTCACTCTCACACACTCAGGGTCACTCACTGATATACAGAGGCATCCTCACTCTCACACACTCACTGATATACAGAGGCATTCTCTCTCACACTCACTCACTGATGTACAGAGACATCCTGTCTCTCTCACACTCACTCAGGATCACTCGCTGATTTGCAGAGGCATCCTCTCTCACACACTCTCACTGATATACAGGGGCATCCTCTCTCACTCACTCACTCAAAGTCACTTACTGATATACAGGGGCATCCTTACTCTCTCACACTCACTGATGTACAAAGGCATCCTCACTCTCACACACTGAAAGACAGAGGCATTCTCTCTCTCACACACTCACTCAGGATCACTCACTGCATGACAGGGGCATCCTCACTCTCTCACACTCACTGAAAAACAGGGGCATCCTCTCTCTCACACACTCACTCAGAATCACTCACTGATATACAGGGGCATCCTCACTCTCAATGATATACAGGGGCATCCCCACTCTCACACTCTCACTGATACACAGGGGCATCCTCTCTCACACATTCACTGATAGACAGGGGCATCCTCTCTCACACACTCACTCACTGATATACAGGGGCATCCTCGCTCACACACTCACTCACTGATATGCAGAGGCATCCTCTCTCTCAGACACACTTACTGATATACAGAGGCATCCTCCCTCTCACACACACTGATATGCAGAGGCATCCTCTCTCTCCCACACACTTACTGATATGCAGAGGCATCCTCTCTCTCACACACTCACTCAGAGTCACTGATACACAGAGGCATCCTCTCTCTCTCACACTCTCACTGATACACAGGGGCATCCTCGCTCACAAAATCACTCACTGATATACAGGGGCATCCTCACTCACAAAATCACTCACTGATACACAGGGGCATCCTCTCTCTCACACACTCACTCAGAATCACTCACTGATATACAGAGGCATCCTCTCACACACTCACTGAAAAACAGAGGCATCCTCTCTCACACACATCTACTGATATACAGAGGCATCCTCTCTCACACTCATTCAGAATCACTCACTGATATACAGGGGCGTCCTCTCTCTCTCACACTCACTCCGAGTCACTCACTGATACACCGAGGCATCCTCTCTCTCACACACTCACTCACAGAATCACTAACTGAAAAACAGAGGCATCCTCTCTCTCTCACACACTCAGGGTCACTCACTGATATACAGAGGCATCCTCACTCTCACACACTCACTGATAGACAGGGGCATCCTCACTCTCACACACTCACTGATATACAGAGGCATTCTCTCTCACACTCACTCACTGATGTACAGAGACATCCTGTCTCTCTCACACTCACTCAGGGTCACTCGCTGATTTGCAGAGGCATCCTGTCTCACACACTCTCACTGATATACAGGGGCATCCTCTCTCACTCACTCACTCAAAGTCACTTACTGATATACAGGGGCATCCTTACTCTCTCACACTCACTGATGTACAGAGGCATCCTCACTCTCACACACTGAAAGACAGAGGCATTCTCTCTCTCACACACTCACTCAGGATCACTCACTGCATGACAGGGGCATCCTCACTCTCTCACACTCACTGAAAAACAGGGGCATCCTCTCTCTCACACACTCACTCAGAATCACTCACTGATATACAGGGGCATCCTCACTCTCAATGATATACAGGGGAATCCTCACTCTCACACTCTCACTGATACACAGGGGCATCCTGTCTCTCACACACTCACTCACTGATATACAGGGGCATCCTCTCTCTCACACACTCACTCACTGATATACAGGGGCATCCTCGCTCACACACTCACTCACTGATATGCGGAGGCATCCTCTCTCTCACACACACTTACTGATATACAGAGGCATCCTCTCTCTCTCACACTCTCACTGATACACAGGGGCATCCTCACTCTCACACACTCACTCAGAATCACTCACTGATATGCAGAGGCATCCTCTCTCACACTCACTGAAAAACAGAGGCATCCTCTCTCACACACATCTACTGATAAACAGAGGCATCCTCTCTCTCACACTCATTCAGAATCACTCACTGATATACAGGGGCGTCCTCTCTCTCTCACACTCACTCCGAGTCACTCACTGATACAGCGAGGCATCCTCTCTCTCACACACTCACTCACAGAATCACTCACTGAAAAACAGAGGCATCCTCTCTCACACACTCAGGGTCACTCACTGATATACAGAGGCATCCTCACTCTCACACACTCACTGATATACAGGGGCATCCTCACTCTCACACTCATTCAGAATCACTCACTGATATACAGGGGCGTCCTCTCTCTCTCACACTCACTCCGAGTCACTCACTGATACACCGAGGCATCCTCTCTCTCACACACTCACTCACAGAATCACTCACTGAAAAACAGAGGCATCCTCTCTCTCTCACACTCTCACTGATATACAGGGGCATCCTCGCTCACACACTCACTCACTGATATGCAGAGGCATCCTCTCTCTCACACACACTTACTGATATACAGAGGCATCCTCTCTCTCTCACACTCTCACTGATACACAGGGGCATCCTCGCTCACAAAATCACTCACTGATATACAGGGGCATCCTCACTCACAAAATCACTCACTGATACACAGGGGCATCCTCTCTCTCACACACTCACTCAGAATCACTCACTGATATACAGAGGCATCCTCACTCTCACACACTGAAAGACAGAGGCATTCTCTCTCACACACACTCACTCAGGATCACTCACTGCATGACAGGGGCATCCTCACTCTCTCACACTCACTGAAAAACAGGGGCATCCTCTCTCTCACACACTCACTCAGAATCACTCACTGATATACAGGGGCATCCTCACTCTCAATGATATACAGGGGCATCCCCACTCTCACACTCTCACTGATACACAGGGGCATCCTCTCTCACACATTCACTGATAGACAGGGGCATCCTCTCTCACACTCACTCACTGATATACAGGGGCATCCTCGCTCACACACTCACTCACTGATATGCAGAGGCATCCTCTCTCTCAGACACACTTACTGATATACAGAGGCATCCTCCCTCTCACACACACTCACTGATATACAGAGGCATCCTCTCTCTCACACACTCACCGATATACAGAGGCATCCTCCCTCTCACACACTCACTCACTGATATGCAGAGGCATCCTCTCTCTCCCACACACTTACTGATATGCAGAGGCATCCTCTCTCTCACACACACTTACTGATATACAGAGGCATCCTCTCTCTCTCACACTCTCACTGATACACAGGGGCATCCTCGCTCACAAAATCACTCACTGATATACAGGGGCATCCTCACTCACAAAATCACTCACTGATACACAGGGGCATCCTCTCTCTCACACACTCACTCAGAATCACTCACTGATATACAGAGGCATCCTCTCTCACACTCACTGAAAAACGGAGGCATCCTCTCTCACACACATCTACTGATATACAGAGGCATCCTCTCTCACACTCATTCAGAATCACTCACTGATATACAGGGGCGTCCTCTCTCTCTCACACTCACTCCGAGTCACTCACTGATACACCGAGGCATCCTCTCTCTCACACACTCACTCACAGAATCACTCACTGAAAAACAGAGGCATCCTCTCTCTCTCACACACTCAGGGTCACTCACTGATATACAGAGGCATCCTCACTCTCACACACTCACTGATTTACAGGGGCATTCTCTCTCACACTCACTCACTGATGTACAGAGATATCCTGTCTCTCTCACACTCACTCAGGGTCACTCGCTGATTTGCAGAGGCATCCTCTCTCACACACTCACTCAAAGTCACTTACTGATATACAGGGGCATCCTTACTCTCTCACACTCACTGATGTACAGAGGCATCCTCACTCTCACACACTGAAAGACAGAGGCATTCTCTCTCTCACACACTCACTCAGGATCACTCACTGCATGACAGGGGCATCCTCACTCTCTCACACTCACTGAAAAACAGGGGCATCCTCTCTCTCACACACTCACTCAGAATCACTCACTGATATACAGGGGTATCCTCACTCTCACAGATACACAGGGGCATCCTCTCTCTCACACACTCACTCACTGATACACAGGGGCATCCTCTCTCTCACACACTCACTCACTGATATACAGGGGCATCCTCGCTCACACACTCACTCACTGATATGCAGAGGCATCCTCTCTCTCACACACACTTACTGATATACAGAGGCATCCTCTCTCTCTCACACTCTCACTGATACACAGGGGCATCCTCACTCACAAAATCACTCACTGATACACAGGGGCATCCTCTCTCTCACACTCATTCAGAATCACTCACTGATATACAGGGGCGTCCTCTCTCTCTCACACTCACTGAAAAACAGGGGCATCCTCTCTCTCACACACTCACTCAGAATCACTCACTGATATACAGGGGCATCCTCACTCTCAATGATATACAGGGGCATCCTCACTCTCACTGATACACAGGGGCATCCTCTCTCACACTCACTCACTGATATACAGGGGCATCCTCTCTCACACTCACTCACTGATATACAGGGCATCCTCGCTCACACTCACTCATTGATAGACAGAGGCATCCTCCCTCTCACACACTCACTCACTGATATGCAGAGGCATCCTCTCTCTCACACACTCACTGATATACAGAGGCATCCTCTCTCTCACACACACTGATATGCAGAGGCATCCTCTCTCTCACACACGCTTACTGATATGCAGAGGCAACCTCCCTCTCACACACTCACTCACTGATATACCGGGGCATCCTCTCTCTCTCACACTCACTCAGAGTCACTGATACACAGAGGCATCCTCTCTCTCTCACACTCTCACTGATACACAGGGGCATCCTCGCTCACAAAATCACTCACTGATATACAGGGGCATCCTCACTCACAAAATCACTCACTGATACACAGGGGCATCCTCTCTCTCACACACTCACTCAGAATCACTCACTGATATACAGAGGCATCCTCTCTCACACTCACTGAAAATCAGAGGCATCCTCTCTCACACACATCTACTGATATACAGAGTCATCCTCTCTCTCACACTCATTCAGAATCACTCACTGATATACAGGGGCGTCCTCTCTCTCTCACACTCACTCCGAGTCACTCACTGATACACCGAGGCATCCTCTCTCTCACACACTCACTCACAGAATCACTCACTGAAAAACAGAGGCATCCTCACTCTCAATGATATACAGGGGCATCCTCACTCTCACACTCTCTCTGATACACAGGGGCATCCTCTCTCTCACACACTCACTCCGAGTCACTCACTGATACACCGAGGCATCCTCTCTCTCACACACTCACTCACAGAATCACTCACTGAAAAACAGAGGCATCCTCTCTCTCTCTCACACACTCAGGGTCACTCACTGATATACAGAGGCATCCTCACTCTCACACACTCACTGATATACAGAGGCATTCTCTCTCACACTCACTCAGGGTCACTCGCTGATTTGCAGAGGCATCCTCTCTCACACACTCTCACTGATATACAGGGGCATCCTCTCTCACTCACTCACTCAAAGTCACTTACTGATATGCAGGGGCATCCTTACTCTCTCACACTCACTGATGTACAGAGGCATCCTCACTCTCACACACTGAAAGACAGAGGCATTCTCTCTCTCACACAATCACTCAGAATCACTCACTGCATGACAGGGGCATCCTCACTCTCTCACACTCACTGAAAAACAGGGGCATCCTCTCTCTCACACACTCACTCAGAATCACTCACTGATATACAGGGGCATTCTCTCTCACACTCACTGATATACAGAGGCATTCTCTCTCACACTCACTCGCTGATATACAGAGGCATTCTCTCACACTCACACACTCACTGATATACAGGGGCATCCTCGCTCACAAAATCACTCACTGATATACAGGGGCATCCTCACTCTCACACACTCACTCACTGATATGCAGAGGCATTCTCTCTCACACTCACTGATATACAGAGGCATTCTCTCTCACACTCACACACTCACTGATCCACAGGGGCATCCTCGCTCACAAAATCACTCACTGATATACAGGGGCATCCTCACTCTCACACACTCACTCAGAATCACTCACTGATACACAGGGGCATCCTCTCTCTCACACACTCACTGATATACAGAGGCATCCTCTCTCACACTCACTCGCTGATATGCAGAGGCATTCTCTCACTCACACTGATATACAGGGGCATCCTCGCTCACAAAATCACTCACTGATATGCAGGGGCATCCTCACTCTCACACACTCACTCAGAATCACTCACTGATACACAGGGGCAACCTCTCTCTCACACACTCACTGATATACAGAGGCATTCTCTCACTCTCACACACACACTGATATTCAGGGGCATCCTCGCTCACAAAATCACTCACTGATATACAGGGGCATCCTCTCTCTCACACTCACTCAGAATCACTCACTGATATACAGGGGCATCCTCACTCTCACACACTCTCACTGATAGACAGGGGCATCCTCACTCTCACACACTCACTCAGAATCACTCACTGATATACAGAGGCATCCTCTCTCACACTAACTGAAAAACAGAGGCATCCTCTCTCACTCACTCAGTCACTCACTGATATAGAATAGAATCGTAGAAGTTTACAACATGGAAACAGGCCCTTCGGCCCAACATGTCCATGTCGCCCAGTTTATACCACTAAGCTAGTCCCAATTGCCTGCACTTGGCCCATATCCCTCTATACCCATCTTACCCATGTAACTGTCCAAATGCTTTTTAAAAGACAAAATTGTATCCGCCTCTGCTACTGCCTCTGGCAGCTCGTTCCAGACACTCACCACCCTTTGAGTGAAAAAATTGCCCCTCTCCCCTCTCACCTTAAATCTATGTCCCCTCGTTATAGACTCTCCTACCTTTGGGAAAAGATTTTGACACTCTACCTTATCTATGCCCCTCATTATTTTTTAGACTTCTATAAGATCACCCCTAAACCTCCTACTCTCCAGGGAAAAAAGTCTCAGTCTATCCAACCTCTCCCTATAAGTCAAACCATCAAGTCCTGGTCGCATCCCAGTAAATCTTTTCTGCACTCTTTCTAGTTTAATAATATCCTTTCTATAATAGGGTGACCAGAACTGTGCACAGTATTCCAAGTGTGGCCTTACTAATGTCTTGTACAACTTCAACAAGACATCCCAACTCCTGCATTCAATGTTCTGACCAATGAAACCAAGCATGCTGAATGCCTTCTTCACCACCCGATCCACCTGTGACTCCACTTTGAAGGAGCTATGAACCTGTACTCCGAGATCTCTTTGTTCTATAACTCTCCCCAACGCCCTACCATTAACAGAGTAGGTCCTGGCCCGATTCGATCTACCAAAATGTATCACCTCACATTTATCTAAATTAAACTCCATCTGCCATTCATCGGCCCACTGGCCCAATTTATCAAGATCCTGTTGCAATCCTAGATAACCTTCTTCACTGTCCACAATGCCACCAATCTTGGTGTCATCTGCAAACTTACTAACCATGCCTCCGAAATTCTCATCCAAATCATTAATATAAATAACAAATAACAGCGGACCCAGCAGCGATCCCTGAGGCACACCGCTGGTCACAGGCCTCCAGTTTGAAAAACAACCCTCTACAACCACCCTCTGTCTTCTGCCGTCAATCCAATTTTGTATCCAATTGGCTACCTCACCTTGGATCCCGTGAGATTTAACCTTATGTAACAACCTACCATGCGGTACCTTGTCAAAGGCTTTGCTAAAGTCCATGTAGACCACGTCTACTGAACAGCCCTCATCTATCTTCTTGGTTACCCCTTCAAAAAACTCAATCAAATTCGTGAGACATGATTTTCCACTCACAAAACCATGCTGACTGTTCCTAATCAGTCCCTGCCTCTCCAAATGCCTGTAGATCCTGTCTCTCAGAATACCCTCTAACAACTTACCCACTACAGATGTCAGGCTCACCGGTCTGTAGTTCCCAGGCTTTTCCCTGCCGCCCTTCTTAAACAAAGGCACAACATTTGCGACCCTCCAATCTTCAGGCACCTCACCTGCAGCTGTCGATGATTCAAATATCTCTGCAAGGGGACCCACAATTTCCTCCCTAACCTCCCATAACGTCCTGGGATACATTTCATCAGGTCCCGGAGATTTATCTACCTTGATGCGCGTTAAGACTTCCAGCACCTCCCTCTGTAATATGTACACTCCTCAAGACATCACTATTTATTTCCCCAAGTTCCCTAACATCCATGCCTTTCTCAACCGTAAATACCGATGTGAAATATTCATTTAGGATCTCACCCATCCCTTGTGGTTCCGCACATCGATGACTTTGTTGATCCTTAAGAGGCCCGACTCTCTCCCGAGTTACTCTTTTGCCCTTTATGTATGCAGAGGCATGCTCTCTCTCACACACCCACTCAGAGTCACTGATTTCCAGGGGCATCCTCTCTCTCTCACACTCACTCACTGATACACAGAGGCATCCTCTCTCTCACACACTCACTCAGAATCACTCACTGATATACAGGGGCGTCCTCTCTCTCACACACTCTCACTGATAGAGGCATCTTCTCACACACACACACACACTGATATACAGGAGCATCCTCACTCACAAAATCACTGATATACAGGGGCATCCTCTCTCTCACACACTCACTGATATACAGGGGCGTCCTCTCTCACACTCACTCACTGATATGCAGGGGCATTCTCTCACACTCACTCACTGATACACAGAGGCATCCTCTCTCTCACACACTCACTGATACACAGGGGCATCCTCTCTCACATACATTCACTGATACACAGGGGCGTCCTCTCTCTCACACTCACTGATACACAGGCATTCTCTCTCACACTCACTCACTGATTGAGGCATCTTCTCTCTCACACACTCACTCAGAGTCACTCACTGAAAAACAGAGGCATCCTCTCTCACACACTCACTGACATACAGAGGCATCCTCTCTCACACTTACTGATATACAGAGGCATCCTCTCTCACACACTCACTCAGAGTCACTCACTGAAAAACAGAGGCATCCTCTCTCACACACTCACTGACATACAGAGGCATCCTCTCTCACACTTACTGATATACAGAGGCATCCTCTCTCACACACTCACTCAGGGTCACTCACTGATACACAGGGGCATCCTCTCTCTCATACTCACTGATACACAGGGGCATCCTCTCTCTCACACACTCACTCACTGACATACAGAGGCATTCTCTCTCACACTCACTGATAGACAGAGGCATTCTCTCTCACACTCACTGATAGACAGAGGCATTCTCTCTCACACTCACTGATATACAGAGGCATCCTCTCACACACTCACTCAGGGTCGCTCAGTGATATACAGAAGCATCCTCTCACACACTCACTCAGAGTCACTCACTGATATACAGAGGCATCCTCTCTCTCACACACACTCAATCTCTGATTTACACACACCCTCTCTCACTGTCTCTCTCACATGGTTCACTGCCTTCCCGAAAGTGTGTGACACTGTATCATTACCCGTTTGTTTCTCAACTCACCCAATAAACAGTACACAGGAACGGGAGGGAGCCATCCAGCACCTCAAGCTTGTTATACAGGAACAGGAAGAGGCCGTCCAGCCCCTCGACCCTGTTCCACCATTCTATTAAATCGTAGCCGATCTGTACCTCAACTCCATATCACCTCAATATACCTAATAAAAGGGTAGATTTGATCACCTGTTACTTTGTACTGAACACAGAATCGGACTCTATTGGGGAAACTGGAAACCAGGGACACAGACAGACTCAGTGAGTGAGGAAAACTGTGGGAGATGGTGTTTAATGTGGGCAAGTGTGAGGTCATCCACTTTGGATCAGAAAAAGACACCTGAATATTTTCTGAATGGGAAGAGTGTGGGAACTGTGGCTGAGCAGAGAAATTTAGGGGTCCAAGTAGACAAATCTCTCAAAGCTAGTGGACAAGTACAAGAAGTAATCAAAAAGGCTAATGTAATGTTGGCCTTTATAGTACTCCCCTGCCTATCCCCGTAGCCCTGCAAATTTTTTCCTTTCAAGTACTTTTGAAGGCCATGATTGAATCTGCCTCCACAACACCTCTGGCAGTGCATTTCAGATCCTAACCACTCGCTGTGTAGAAAAGGTTTTCCTCATGTCACCTTTGGTTCTTTTGCCAATCGCTTTCAATCTCTGTCCTCTGGTTCTTGACCCTTCTGCCAGTGGGAACAGTTTCTCTATCTACTCTGTCTGGACCCTTCCTGATTTTGAATACCTCTATCAAATCTCGTCGCAACCGTCTCTGTTCCAAGGAGAACAACCCCAGCTTCTCCAGTCTATCCACGTAACCGATGTTCAGTTTGGGTTCCACCAGGACCACTCGGCTCCAGACCTTATTACAGCCTTGGTCCAAACGTGGACAAAAGAGCTGAATCCCTAGGTGAGGTGACATCAAGGCAGCATTTGACCGAGTGTGGCACCAAGGAGCCCCAGTAAAATTGAAGTCAATGGGAATCAGGGAAAACTCTCCAGTGGCTGGAGTCATATCTAATACAAAGGAAGATGGTAGTGGTTGTTGGAGGCCAATCATCTCAGCCCCAGGACATTGCTGCAGGAGTGTCCTCGGCCCAACCATCTTCAGCTGCTTCATCCTGACCTTCCCTCCATCATATGGTCAGAAATGAGGATGTTCGCTGATGATTGCACAGTGTTCATTTCCATTCGCAACCCCTCAGAAAATGAAGCAGTCCGTGTCCGCATGCAGCAAGACCTGGACAACATCCAGGCTTGGGCTCATAGTGGCAAGTAACATTCGCGCCAGGCAATGACCATCTCCAACAAGAGAGAGTCTAACCACCCGCCCTTGACATTCAACGGCATTACCATTGCCGAATCCCCCACCATCAACATCCTGGGGGTCACCATTGACCAGAAACTCAACTGGACCAGCCACATTAATACTGTGGCGACAAGAGCAGGTCAGAGGCTGGGTATTCTGCGGCGAGTGACTCACCTCCTGACTCCACAAAGCCTTTCCATCATTTACAAGGCACAAGTCAGGAGTGTGATGGAATACTCTCCACTTGCTTGGATGAGTGCAGCTCCAACAACACTCAAGAAGCTCGACACCATCCAGGACAAAGCAGTCCGCTTGATTGGTACCCCATCCACCACCCTAAACATTCACTCCCTTCACCACCGGCGCACAGTGGCTGCAGTGTGTACCATGCACAGGATGCACTGCAGCAACTCGCCAAGGCTTCTTCGACAGCACCTCCCAAACCCGCGACCTCGACCACCTGGAAGGACAAGGGCAGCAGGCACATGGGAACAACACCACCTGCACGTTCCCATCCAAGTCCCACACCATCCGACTTGGAAATATATCGCCGTCCCTTCATCGTCGCTGGGTCAAAATCCTGGAACTCCCTTCCTAACAGCACTGTGGGAGAACCGTCACCACACGGACTGCAGTGGTTCAAGAAGGCGGCTCACCACCACCTTCTCAAGGGCAATTAGGGATGGGCAATAAATGCTGGGCTCACCAGCAACGCCCACATCCCATGAACAAATAAAAAAAAGTCCTAGACACTCCCCGCACGGCCTGATGCTGATTCCCCTCCCACCCTCTGAGCAGCCCCCAGTCCCGGACACTGGACACTCACCTCTCTCCCCATTACACCCGCTCCCCCTCCGTCGCGCCATCTGGGGATTAGAGGGTCGGGGCATGCGCACTGTGGACATTTGTCATCAGTTAGCACCCCCTCCAAGAATCCGCCTCTGCTATTGGGTCAGAACTGGCTGATTGACATTTCCACTCACAAATCGTGGCTCGGCACCCGCACCGCGTTTGATTGGGTGGGGGCGGTTCTGGACCACGTGGCTGCTGATCTTAAAGCTGTGAGGCCGTTAAACTGACACAGCGCGCGTGTGACGTCAGTAACCCGGCAACAGCGCGCGTGTGACGTGTGTTGAGGGGCGGGGCCGCGAACTGACTGATGGGAGAGTCCAGGGGACGGGAGAAGATCAACCGGTCCCCATCCACCGCCATCCTCTCCCTGGAGAAGATCAACCGGTCCCCATCCACCGTCATCATCTCAATCCACCGCCATCCTCCCCCCGGAGAAGATCAACCGGTCCCCATCCACCGCCATCATCTCAATCCACCGCCATCCTCCACCTGGAGAAGATCAACCGGTCCCCATCCACCGCCATCATCTCAATCCACCGCCATCCTCTCCCTGGAGAAGATCAACCGGTCCCCATCCACCGCCATCATCTCAATCCACCGCCATCCTCTCCCTGGAGAAGATCAACCGGTCCCCATCCACCGTCATCATCTCAATCCACCGCCATCCTCTCCCTGGAGAAGATCAACCGGTCCCCATCCACCGTCATCATCTCAATCCACCGCCATCCTCCCCCCGGAGAAGATCAACCGGTCCCCATCCACCGCCATCATCTCAATCCACCGCCATCCTCCCCCTGGAGAAGATCAACCGGTCCCCATCCACCGCCATCATCTCAATCCACCGCCATCCTCTCCCTGGAGAAGATCAACCGGTCCCCATCCACCGTCATCATCTCAATCCACCGCCATCCTCGCCCCGGAGAAGATCAACCGGTCCCCATCCACCGCCATCATCTCAATCCACCGCCATCCTCCACCTGGAGAAGATCAACCGGTCCCCATCCACCGCCATCATCTCAATCCACCGCCATCCTCTCCCTGGAGAAGATCAACCGGTCCCCATCCACCACCATCATCTCAATCTACCGCCATCCTCTCAATCCACCGCCACCATTCCCCTGGAGAGCATCAACCGGTCCCCATCCACTGCCACCATTCCCCTGGAGAAGATCAACCGGTCCCCATCCACCGCCATCATCTCAATCCACCGCCATCCTCTCCCTGGAGAAGATCAACCGGTCCCCATCCACCACCATCATCTCAATCTACCGCCATCCTCTCAATCCACCGCCACCATTCCCCTGGAGAGCATCAACCGGTCCCCATCCACTGCCACCATTCCCCTGGAGAAGATCAACCGGTCCCCATCCACCGCCATCATCTCAATCCACTGCCATCCTCCCCCTGGAGAGGATCAACCGGTCCCCATCCACCGCCATCATCTCAATCCACCGCCATCCTCCCCTGGGTGGGGGTGTGAATCAGACGGTTAATCAGGCTCATTCATTCCTTTCTCACCTCCAGACTCCACTATTCCAATACTCTCCTGCCCGGCCTCCCATCTTCCACCCTCCATAAACTTCAGCTCATCCAAAACTCTGCTTCCCGCATTGGAACTCGCACCAAGTCCCGTTCACCCATCACCCCGTGCTCACTGACCTACATTAGTTCACAGTACGGGAACGCCTCCATTTTAAAATTCTCATCCTGGTTTTCAAATCCCTCAGTGGCCCTCGCCCCTCTCCCTATCTCTGTAACCTCCTCCAGCTCTACAACCCTCCGAGATCTCTGCGCTCCTCCAATTCTGGCCTCTTGCGCATCCCCGATTTCCATCACTGGCCCTAAGCTCTGGAATTCCCTCCCTAAACCTCTCCACTTCTCTCTCCTTTTAAGACTCTCCTTAAAACCTAACTCAAAGACCACGCTCTGGATGGGCTCTAATCAGAGCTCTGTACAGCTACAACAGATGGATGGCTGCAGATTGGGACTGGTCGATCCTCTTCAGTACCCTGGCCTCTCCCATCAGCCAAGCTCGTGGCCCGGCCCCTCAACACACGTCACACTCGCACTGCTGCCGCAATAGTGATAGACTTCAAGAGGATATGGACAGTCTGGTGGCATAGGCAGACACGTGGCAGATGAAATTTAGTCCAGAAAAATGCGGTGATACATTTTGGTTGGAAGAACAAGGAGAGGCAATTTAAACTGGGGGGCATAACTCTACAGGGTACAGGAACAGAGAGATAGATCTGGGGGTATATGTGCACAAATCATTGAAGGTGGCAGTGCAGGTTGAGAAAGTGGTTAAAAAAGCATACGGGATCCTGGGCTTTATAAATAGAGACATAGAGTACAAAAGTATGGACGTCATGATGAACCTTTATAAAACATTGGTTCGGCCACAACTGGAGTATTGTGTCCAGTTCTGGGCAGCACACTTTAGGAAAGATGTGAAGGCCTTAGAGAGGGTGTAGAAGAGATGTACTGGAATAATTCGAGAGATGAGGGACTTTTTAAAAATTCATTCATGAGATGTGGGTGTCGCTGGCAAGACCAGCATTTATCACCCATCCCTAATTGCCCTTGAGAAGGTGATGGTGAGCCGCCGCCTTGAACCGCTGCAGACCGTGTGGTGAAGGTTCTCCCACAGTGCTGTTAGATCGGGAGTTCCAGGATTTTGATCAGGATCCAAAGGCACGTGTGATCCTAAAAACAGGGGCAGGACATGGAGAAGGAATTGCCCCAAACTGTGGCTGGAGAATGAAACGATCACATTGTTGTCAGGGTGGTAAAGAGGCATGGAATGTTGGAGCAGAGTTTCTCAAACAGTGTGTTAAATTTAGAGGGAAAGTGCAGATTAGATTCTCCTTCACACCGTCAGTATTGGTCTCATTTTTTGCCCTTCCATCATTAGATTTCCTGGTGAATGACAGAGTGATTGAGAAAAGTCCACAGCTGGAAGTAAACAGGGATTGTAGACTGAGGAACAACAGCAGGTGAACCAGCACAGGATTGTGAGAGCAGCAACCAGAGAGAACCCTTCCGATTCAAAGAGCTTCCATAGATCGACTGGGGAGAAAGGTACGAGAAAGTCCCATTTCCTCAGATAAACACTGGTCCTGTAGGCAGTCCACAGATGGTGAGAATGAGACTGGGAGAGTCTGATCACCGAGTACAATTATCCAGCATGAGGCCGTGCAATGAAATGTGAAGTGAGATCAGTTCCTGTCTCAAAACACAGTCACAAATGAATCTTGTGTGTGTTTTAGAATAAAGAGTTTTGATCTAAGAGGTGACTCCAGTCTGAGGCAGAGCCCAGCAGATATACAGTGTGTCTCCCCGCCCCCAGCACCAACTCGGAAAGAACCCACCTTTATGGTCCCCATAATATCGATATTACACTGTGTGTTAATGTTGTACCAGACAGCGTTACCGAATTCAAATATGTTTTATATCCAACGATCAAAATCAATCATCTTACAATTCCGAACTGGATGCTGGGTTTTACTTAATGTTATTTCCCATCAGTAAATCTATTTCTGGATTTCACACTTGCAGTTGAATTAAATGATTTAAATATAAACTGGTGATAAAATAATATGTAAATCGTATTCGATTAATGATTTGTAAAATTTCTTCTTATTGATTATTTTGTGTTTTGTATCAGAATAATGTTCTGGGTGATCACCTGATCCAGCTCCCGGCCTCGGCCTCGGCCGAATGAATCCAGATTCATTCCCGTGCTCTTTCAACACAATTACCTGATTATTATGGGGACTTGCTTTTAGCAGAAAATATAAACACTTTTTCAGCCCTTTAAACACTAACTGGAGTTTGCAGAAATGTTGTTTATCCAAATTTTGTAACATTCCAGATGTATAAAGAATGTGACGACCGGATGTTTCACCATCGAATTCAGTATTGTGGCAGTAATTTAAATGGTCACTGCTAACAATTACAGGTTTAGATGGCTTAAGACAATCAGATTTTCAGAGCAGACTGTTTTTAATAATGTGACTGTTTTTAATGATGTGACTGTTCTAATCGATGTCCTTCTGTAGATGCAGTGCTGCTTAATGTTCTGTCGAGCTCGAAATGACGGTACATTCAGTAAATACCCAGTATCAGGTCTTGTGGTGTAAAAAAATCTTTATTGGAATGGCAGCTTCATGGTTAGAAAAAGTGTCTGAATGTTTAGGATTAATCTTCATCTTAACTAAACTCCAAACACGATGGTGGTTTTTGTTATTTCCGTTTCAGTTATTTTCGTTGTGATTTCCTCTATTGCCAGGGTAACAATCTGTCAGATCTCAGTACAAGAGGCGTTGGTTCCAAATTATATCCGAAAGAACATGAAACATTCAGTGTAAACTCCTATCGTTATATTCAGACCATGAAACATTCAGTGTAAACTCCTATCTATGTATTCAGACCATAAAACGAGGACACCCGAATCTCTCTGAACATCAACATTCAATAGTTTCTCACCATTTAAAAAATATCATGTTTTTCTATTCTTCCTACCAAAGTGAATAACCTCACATTTCCCCACATTATACTCCATCTGCCAACTTCTTCCCCACTCACTTAACCTGTCCATATCCCTTTGCAGACTCTTTGTGTTCTCCTCACAGCTTACATTCCCACCTACGTTTGTATCGTCAGCAAACTTGGAGACATTACACTCAATCTCTTCATTTAAGTCATAGAATGGTTACAACACGGAAGGAGGCCATTCGGCCTGTCGTCTCTGCGCCGGCTCTCTGCAAGAGCAATCCAGCTAGTCCCACTCCCCCGCCCTATCACAGTAGCCCTACAATTTTTTTCCCTTCAAGCGTTTATCCAATTCCCTTTTGAAGGCCATGATTGAATCTGCTTCCACCACCCCCTTGGGCAGTGCATTCTAGATCATAACCACTGCGTAAAAAGGTTTTTCCTCATGTCGCTTTTGGTTCTTTTGCCAATCACCTTAAATCTATGTCCTCTGATTCTTGATCCTTCCGCCAATGGGAACAGATTCTCTCTATCTACTCTGTCTCGACCCTTCATGATTTTGAATACCTCTATTAGATCTCCTCTAAACCTTCTCTGCTCTAAGGAGAACAACCCCAGCTTCTCCAGTTGATCCACGTAACACTAATATAGATTGTAAATAGCTGAGGCCCAAGCACCGATCCCTGCAGCATCCCACTGGTTACAACCTGCCAACCTGAAAATCACCCGTTTATCCCTACTCTGTGTTTTCTGTCCGTTAACCAATCCTCTATCCATGCTAATAAATTACCCCCAACCCCCTTATCTTACGTAACAACCTTTTATGTGGGACCTTATCGCTTGCCTTTTGGAAATCCAAGTATACTACATCCACTGGTTCCCCTTTATCTCCCCTGCTCGTTACATCTTCAAAGAACTCTTTGGAAAATTGTGTTTAACAAATTTATTTTCATAAAACCATGTTTACTCTGCCTAATCATATTATGATTTTCGAAGTGCCCTGTTACCACTGCCTTAATGGATTCCAGCATTTGTGGGAACTGAGGGGGGGGTCTCAGCATTTGTGGGAACTGAGGGGGGTGTCTCAGCATTTGGGGGAACTGAGGGGGGTGTCTCAGCATTTGTGGGAACTGAGGGGGGGGTCTCAGCATTTGTGGGAACTGAGGGGGGGGTCTCAGCATTTGTGGGAACTGAGGGGGGTGTCTCAGCATTTGTGGGAACTGAGGGGGATCTCGGCATTTGGGGGAACTGAGAGATACAAAGTAAAAGGAAAATGATGAAACTCAGAGACAGAAGCGAACGGTTCCTGTTTGTGTGAACTCACTCTCAATCTTTGGGTCGATACGAGGAAGAGGTTTCTGATCCTTTGCCCTGAGACACCACTTGCTGAGTCTGATCCAACCTGTGATATGGACATGTGTCTTCTGGCAATTTAACTTGTTCAATCCCAGTCTGTGTCGGATTTTACAAGTTGTTGATGGTTAACGGTTGGATTTCATCATCCTGCCGCTTCTCCCCAACACACAATACACACGGATGCTCAGAGTCACTCACTGATATACAGGGGCATCCTCTCTCTCTCACACTCACTCAGTGATAAACACACATGCTTTCTTACTGTCTCTCTCTCACCGTTCACTGCCATCGTGTGGTGACACTGTTTCACATCCCACCCAATGACATTAACTGGGATACTCAGAGTGTAAAAGGCTTCGAGGGTACAAAATTCTTAACGTGCATCCAGGAGAGCTTTTTGAGCCAGCATGTAGAAAGTCCTACAAGACAGGGGGCGGTACTGGACCTAATTCTAGGGAATGTGGCCGGCCAAGTGGAAGAAGTGCTAGTAGGTGAGCACTTTGGTGACAGTGACCATAATTCGGTGAGATTTAAGGTGGTCATGGAAAAGGACAGGGAGGGGCCGGAAATAAAGGTTCTAAATTGGGGGAAGGCCGATTTTAGTAGGATAAGGCAGGATCTGGCCAAAATGGACTGGGATCAGCTGCTTGTAGGAAAATCCGCATCGGAGCAATGGGAGTCTTTCAGAAGGGAGATTGAGACCATACAATGGCAACATGTTCCCGTAAAGGTCAAGGGTGGTTCCAAGAACTCCAGGGAAACTTGGATGTCAGGGGATATACGAGAATGGATTAGGAAAAAAATGAGGGCTTTTGGCAGATACAAAAGGCTAAAGACGGAGGAAGCCCTAGAGGAGTACAAAAAGTGCAGGGGGATACTTAAAAAAGAAATTAGGAGATCAAGGAGGGGCCATGAAAAAACACTGGTGAGCAAAATAAAGGAAAATCCTAAGATGTTTTATAAGCATATTAAGGGTAAGAGGATAACTAGGGAAAAAATAGGGCCCATTAGGGACAAAAATGGCAATGTGTGTGTGGAGCCGGAAGATGTAGGAGGGGTTCTAAATGAATTTTTTGCATCTGTTTTCACTATGGAGCAGGACGACGTAGACATAGAAATACGACAGGGGGACTGTGATATACTCGAACATATTAACATCGAGCGGGAGGAGGTATTGGCGGTTTTAACAGGCCTAAAAATGGATAAATCCCCAGGCCCGGACGAAATGTATCCCAGGCTACTGTGTGAGGCAAAGGAGGAGATTGCGGGGGCTCGAACACATATATTCAGAACCTCTCTGGCCACAGGGGATGTGCCAGAGGACTGGAGAACCACTAATGTAGTACCATTATTCAAGAAGGGGAGTAGGGAAAAACCGGGGAACTACAGGCCAGTGAGCCTAACATCAGTGGTAGGAAAATTATTGGAAAAAATTCTGAAGGACAAAATTAGTCTCCACTTGGAGAAGCAAGGATTAATCAGGGATAGTCAACATGGCTTTGTCAAGGGAAGATCATGTCTGACTTATTTGATTGAATTTTTTGAGGGGGTGACTAGGCGTGTGGATGAGGGTAACGCAGTGGATGTGGTATACATGGATTTCAGTAAGGCCTTCGATAAAGTCCCACACAGGAGACTGGTCAAGAAGGTATGAGCCCATGGAGTCCAGGGTGCCTTGGCACTTTGGATACAAAACTGGCTTAGTGGCAGAAGGCAGAGGGTGATGGTCGAAGGTTGTTTTTGTGACTGGAAGCCTGTGGCCAGTGGGGTACCACAGGGATCTGTGCTGGGGCCCTTGCTGTTTGTGGTCTACATTAACGACTTGGATATGAATGTAAAAGGTATGATCAGTAAGTTCGCTGATGATACAAAAATTGGTAGGGTGGTAAATAGCGAGGAGGATAGCCTCAGTCTGCAGGACGATATAGATGGGTTGGTCAGATGGGCGGAACAGTGGCAAATGGAATTTAACCCGGAAAAGTGCGAGGTGATGCACTTTGGAGGGACTAACAAGGCAAGGGAATACACAATGAATGGGAAGACCCTAGGCAAGACAGAGGGTCAGAGGGATCTTGGTGTGCAAGTTCACAGATCCCTGAAGGCGGCGGAACAGGTAGATAAGGTGGTAAAGAAGGCATATGGGATACTTGCCTTTATTAGCCGAGGCATAGAATATAAGAGCAAGGAGGTTATGATGGAGCTGTATAAAACACTGGTTAGGCCACAGCTGGAGTACTGTGTGCAGTTCTGGTCGCCACACTACAGGAAGGATGTGATCGCTTTGGAGAGGGTGCAGAGGAGATTCACCAGGATGTTACCAGGGCTGGAGCGCTTCAGCTATGAAGAGAGACTGGGAAGATTGGGTTTGTTTTCCTTGGAGCAGAGGAGGCTGAGGGGGGACATGATTGAGGTGTACAAAATTATGAGGGGCATAGATAGGATGGATACTAAGGAGCTTTTTCCCTTCGTTGAGGGTTCTATAACAAGGGGGCATAGATTCAAGGTAAAAGGCGGGAGGTTTAGAGGGGATTTGAGAAAGAACTTTTTCACCCAGAGGGTGGTTGGAGTCTGGAACTCACTGCCTGAAAGGGTTGTGGAGGCAGGAACCCTCACAACATTCAAGAAGCATTTGGATGAGCACTTGAAATGCCATAGCATACAAGGCTACGGACCAAATGCTGGAATATGGGATTAGAGTAGACAGGGCTGATGGCCGGCGCGGACACGATGGGCCGAAGGGCCTCTATCCGTGCTGTATAACTCTATGACTCTATGACTCTAGGTACAAGAAGTAATCAAAAAGGCTAATGGAATATTTGCCTTTATAGTGCTTCCCTGCCCTATCCCCGTAGCCCTGCAAATTTTTTCCTTTCAAGTACTTATCCAGTTCCCTTTTGCAGGCCATGATTGAATCTGCCTCCACACCACCTCGGGCAGAGCGTTTCAGATCCTAACCACTCGCTGTGTAGAAAAGGTTTTCCTCATGTCACCTTTGGTTCTTTTGCCAATCACTTTCAATCTCTGTCCTCTGGTTCTTGGCCCTTCTGCCAGTGGGAACGGTTTCTCTCTATCTACTCTGTCTAGACCCTTCCTGATTTTGAATACCTCTATCAAATCTCCTCGCAACCGTCTCTGTTCCAAGGAGAACAACCCCAGGTTGTCCAGTCTGTCCGCATTACCGATGTTCAGTTTGGGTTCCGCCAGGACCACTTGGTTCCAGACCTCATTACAGCCTTGGTCCAAACATAAGAACATAAGAACATAAGAAATTGGAGCAGGAGTAGGCCAATCGGCCCCTCGAGCCTGCTCCGCCATTCAATAAGATCATGGCTGATCTGATCCCAACCACAAATCTAAAGAACACAAGAAGTCGGAGCAGGACCCGGCCACATAGCCCCTGGGCCCTCTCCGCCACCCACAGGGCATTGACCGATCCGAACTCAGCTTCATGTCCAATTTCCTGCCCGCTCCCCATAACCCCTAATTCCCTTTACTTCTAGGAAACTGTCTATTTCTGTTTTAAATTTATCTAATGATGTAGCTTCCACAGCTTCCTGGGGCAGCAAATTCCACAGACCTACCACCCTCTGAGTGAAGAAGTTTCTCCTCATCTCAGTTTTGAAAGAGCAGCCCCTTATTCTAAGATTATGCCCCCTAGTTCTAGTTTCACCCATCTTTGGGAACATCCTTACTGCATCCACCCGATCAAGACCCTTCACAATCTTATATGTTTCAATAAGATCGCCTCTCATTCTTCTGAACTCCAATGAGTAGAGTCCCAATCTACTCAACCTCTCCTCATATGTCCGCCCCCTCATCCCCGGGATTAACCGAGTGAACCTTCTTTGTACTGCCTCGAGAGCAAGTATGTCTTTTCTTAAGTATGGAGACCAAAACTGTATGCAGTATTCCAGGTGCGGTCTCACCAATACCTTATATAACTGCAGCAATACCTCCTTGTTTTTATATTCTATCCCCCTAGCAATAAAAGCCAACATTCCGTTGGCTTTCTTGATCACCTGCTGCACCTGCATACCAACTTTTTGATTTTCTTGCACTAGGACCCCCAGATCCCTTTGTACTGCAGTACTTTCCAGTCTCTCGCCATTAAGAAAATAACTTGCTCTCTGATTTTTCCTGCCAAAGTGCATAACCTCACATTTTCCAATATTATATTGCATCTGCCAAATCTCCGCCCACTCACCCAGCCTGTCTATATCCCCTTGCAGGTTTTTTATGTCCTCCTCACTCTCTACTTTCCCTCCCATCTTTGTATCATCTGCAAATTTTGATATGTTGCACTCGGTCCCCTCCTCCAAATCGTTAATATAGATTGTAAAGAGTTGGGGACCCAGCACCGACCCCTGTGGAACACCACTGGTTACTGGTTGCCAGTCCGAAAATGAACCATTTATCCCAACTCTCTGCTTCCTGTTCGATAACCAATCCTCCACCCATGCCAGAATATTACCCCCAATCCCGTGATTTTTTATCTTAAGTAATAATCTTTTATGTGGCACCTTGTCGAATGCCTTCTGGAAGTCTAAATACACTACGTCCACTGGTTCCCCTTTATCCACCCTATACGTTATATCCTCGAAGAACTCAAGCAAATTTGTCAGACATGACTTCCCCTTCATAAAGCCATGCTGACTTTGTCCTATTAAATTATGCTTATCTAAATGTTCCGTTACTGTCTCCTTAATAATAGACTCCAAAATTTTACCCACCACAGATGTTAAGCTAACTGGCCTATAATTTCCAGCCTTCTGCCTACTACCCTTTTTAAATAACGGTGTTACATTAGCAGTTTTCCAATCTGCCGGGACCTCTCCTGAGTCCAGGGAATTTTGGAAAACTATCACCAAAGCATCCACAATCCCTACTGCCACTTCCCTCAAGACCCTAGGATGGAAGCCATCAGGTCCAGGGGATTTATCCGCCTTGAGTCCCATTATTTTACTGAGTACCATCTCTTGAGTGATTTTAATCGTATTTAGCTCCTCCCCCCCGAGAGTCCCCTGTTTGTCCAGTGTTGGGATATTCTTAGTGTCCTCTACTGTAAAGACTGAAACAAAATATTTGTTCAGCATTTTTGCCATCTCCATGTTTCCCACCATTAATTTCCCGGTCTCATCCTCTAAGGGACCTATGTTTGCCTTAGCCACCCTTTTTCTTTTTATATAACTATAGAAACTCTTGCTATCTGTTTTTATATTTTTTGCGAATTTCTTTTCATAATCTAACTTCCCTTTCTTAATCAATCCTTTAGTTACTTTTTGCTGTCTTTTGAAGAATTCCCAATCTTCTATCCTCCCACTAAGTTTGGCTACCTTATATGTCCTTGTTTTTAGTCGGATACTATCCTTGATTTCTTTACTTAGCCACGGATGGCTGTCATTTCTTTTACACCCTTTTTTCCTCAGTGGAATATATTTATTTTGAAAGTTGTAAAATAACTCCCTAAATGAACACCACTGCTCATGTACCGTCTTACCCTTTAATCTATTTTCCCAGTCCAAATTTAATCAATTCCGCTCTCATACCATCATAGTCTCCTTTATTCAAGCTCAGTACGCTTGTTTGAGAATCAACCTTCTCACCCTCTAATTGGATATGGAATTCAACCATGTTGTGGTCGCTCGTTCCAAGGGGATCCTTAACTAGGACATTATTAATTAATCCTGACTCATTACACAGGACCAGGTCCAAGGTTGCCTGCCCCCTTGTAGGATCAGTTACATACTGCTCAAGAAATCCATCCCTGATGCACTCAATGAACTCGTCCTCAAGGCTGCTCTGCCCAATTTGATTTGTCCAGTTAATATGATAATTAAAATCCCCCATAATTATGGCTGTTCCCTTATTACATGCCCCGACTATCTCCTGATTAATACTTCTTCCAGCAGAGTTGCAACTATTAGGAGTCCTATATACTACGCCCACTAATGTTTTTTTTCCCTTATTATTCCTTATCTCCACCCAAACTGTTTCATTATCTTGATGCTTTGTCCCAATATCATTTCTCTGTATTACAGTGATTCCTTCCTTTATTAACATAGCCACCCCACCTCCCCTTCCTTCCTGCCTGTCCTTCCTGATTGTTAAATACCCTGGCATATTTAATTCCCAGTCGTTGTCACCCTGCAGCCATGTTTCTGTAATGGCCACAAGATCATACCCATACGTAGTTATTTGTGCCGTTAACTCGTCCATTTTATTACGAATGCTACGTGCATTCAGATAAAGAACTTTCAAATCTGTTTTGTGACGCTTAGTTCCTGCTTTTTCCTTTTTTAACACTTTACCTATTACTCCATACCTTCTGTCCCTTCCTGTTACGCTTTCCTCTCTCTCCCTGCTCAGGTTCCCAACCCCCTGCCACTTTAGTTTAAACCCTCCCCAACAGCACTAGCAAACACTCCTCCTAGGACAGCGGTCCCGGCCCTGCCCAGGTGCAGACCGTCCGGTTTGTACTGGTCCCACCTCCCCCAGAACCGTTTCCAGTGTCCCAGGAATTTGAATCCCTCCCCCTTGCACCATTCCTCTAGCCACGTATTCATTTGAAATATCCTCCTATTTCTACTCTGACTAGCACGTGGCACTGGCAGCAATCCTGAGATTACTACCTTTGAGGTCCTATTTTTTAATTTACCTCCTAACTCCCTATATTCTGCTTTTAGGACCTCATCCCCTTTTTTACCTATATCGTTGGTGCCTATGTGCACCACGACAGCTGGCTGTTCGCCCTCCCCCTCCAAAATGTTCTGTAGCCGCTCCGAGACATCCTTGATCCTTGCACCAGGGAGGCAACACACCATCCTGGAGTCTCGGTTGCGGCCGCAGAAACGCCTGTCTATTCCCCTTACAATTGAGTCCCCTATCACTATAGCTCTGCCACTCTTTTTCCTCCCAGCCTGTGCAGCAGAGCTACCCGTGGTGCCAGGAAGTTGGCTGCTGCTGCCTTCCCCTGATAAGTCATCCCCCCCAACAGCATCCAAAGTGGCATATCTGTTTGAGAGGGGGATGGACACAGGGGACCCCTGCACTACCTGCCTGCATCTCTTACTCTTCCTGGTGGTCACCCATTCACTTCCTGCCTGTATACCCTTTACCTGCGGTGTGACCAACTCGCTAAACGGGCAAAAGAGCTGAATTCCAGAGGTGAGGTGAGAGTGATTGCCCTTGACATCATGGCAGCATTTGACCGAGTGTGGCACCAAGGAGCCCAAGTAAAATTGAAGACAATGGGAATCGGGGAAAACTCTCCAGTGGCTGGAGTCATACCTAGCACAAAGGAAGATGGTAGTGGTTGTTGGAGGCCAATCATCTCAGCCCCAGGACATTGCTGCAGGAGTTCCTCAAGGCAGTGTCCTAGGCCCAACCATCTTCAGCTGCTTCATCCTGACCTTCCCTCCATCACAAGGTCAGAAATGGGGATGTTCGCGGATGACTGCAGAGTGTTCAGTTCCATTCGCAACCCCTCATAAATGAAGCAGTCCGAGCCCGCATGCTGCAAGACCTGGACGACATCCAGGCTTGGGCTCATAAGTGGCAAGTCACATTCGCGCCAGACAAGTGCCAGGCAATGACCATCTCCAACAAGAGAGAGTCTAACCATCCGCCCTTGACATTCAACAGCATTACCATCGCTGAAACCCCCCCACCATCAATCCTGGGGGTCACCATTGACCAGAAACTGAACTGGACCAGCCACATTAATACTGAGGCTACAAGAGCAAGACAGAGGGCTGGGTATTCTGCGCCGAGTGACTCACCTCCTGACTCCCCAGAGCCTTTCCACCATCTACAATGCACAGGACAAGAGTGTGATGGAATAGTCTCCACTTACCTGGATGAGTGCAGCTCCAACAACACTCAAGAAGCTCGACACCATCCAGGACAAAGCAGCCCGTTTGATTGGCACCCCATCCACCACCCTAAATATTCACTCCCTTCACCACTGGCGTACCGTGGCTGCAGTGTATACCACCCACAGGATGCACTGCAGCAACTCGCCAAGGCTTCTTCGACAGCACCTCCCAAACCCGCGACCTCTACCACCTAGAAGGACAAGAGCAGCAGGCACATGGGAACAACACCACCTTCACGTTCCCCTGCAAGTCACACACCATCCCAACTTCGAAATATATCGCCGTTCCTTCATTGTCACTGGGTCAAAATCCTGGAACTTCCTAACAGCACTGTGGGAGAACCTTCACCACATGGACTGCAGCTCACCACCACCTTCTCGAGGGCAATTAAGGAAGGGCAATAAATGCTGGCCTTGCCAGTGACGCCCACATCCCATCAACTGAATTTTTTTTTTTAAAGTCCCTCGCCTCCGGAATCATTCGAGTACATCTCTTCTACACCCTCTCTAAGGCCTTCACATCTTTCCTAAAGTATGCTGCCCAGAACTGGACACAATACTCCAGTTGTGGCCGAACCAGTGTTTTATAAAAGTTCATCATGACGTCTATACTTTTGTACTCTCTCTATGCCTCTATTTATAAAGCCCAGGATCCCGTATGCTTTTTTAACCACTTTCTCACCTCGCCCTGCCACCTTCAATGATTTGTGCACATATACCCCCAGATCTCTCTGTTCCTGTACCCCTTTTAGAGTTATGCCCTCTAGTTTATATTGCCTCTTTGTTCTTGCTACCAAAATGTATCACTGCATTTTTCTGGATTAAATTTCATCTGCCACGTGTCCGCCCATGCCACCAAACTGTCTATTCTATCACTATTGCGGCAGCAGTGCGAGTGTGACGTGTGTTGAGGGGCCGGGCCACGAGCTTGGCTGATGGGAGAGGCCAGGGTACTGGAGAGGATCGACCAGTCCCAATCAACCGCCATCCATCTGTTGTAGCTGTACAGAGCTCTGATTAGAGCCCATCCAGAGCGTGGTCTGTGAGGTAGGTTTTAAGGAGAGCCTCAAAAGGAGGAGAGAGAGGCGGAGAGGTTTAGGGAGGGAATTCCAGAGCTTAGGGCCAGCAATGGAAATAGGGGATGCGCAAGTGGCCAGAATTGGAGGAGTGCTGAGCTCTCTGACGGTTGTAGGGCTGGAGGAGGTGACAGAGATAGGGAGGTGCGAGGGCCACGGAGGGATTTGAAAACCAGGATGAGAATTTTAAAATGGAGGCGTTCCCAGACCGTGAACTAATGTAGGTCAGTGAGCACGGGGTGATGGGTGAACGGGACTTGGTGTGAGTTCCAATACGGGAAGCAGAGTTTTGGATGAGCTAATGTTTATGGAGGGTGGAAGATGGGAGGCCGGGCAGGAGAGTATTGGAATAGTGGAGTCTGGAGGTGAGAAAGGAATGGATGAGCCTGATTAACCGTCTGATTCACACCCCCACCCGGGGGAGGATGGCGATGGATGGGGACCGGTTGATCCTCTCCAGGGGGAGGATGGCGGTGGATTGAGATGATGGCGGTGGATGGGGACCGGTTGATCCTCTCCAGGGGGAGGATGGCGGTGGATTGAGATGATGGCGGTGGATGGGGACCGGTTGATCCTCTCCAGGGGGAGGATGGCGGTGGATTGAGATGATGGCGGTGGATGGGGACCGGATGATCCTCTCCAGGGGGAGGATGGCGGTGGATTGAGATGATGGCGGTGGATGGGGACCGGTTGATCTTCTCCAGGGGGAGGATGGCGGTGGATTGAGATGATGGCGGTGGATGGGGACCGGTTGATCTTCTCCAGGGGGAGGATGGCGGTGGATTGAGATGATGGCGGTGGATGGGGACCGGTTGATCCTCTCCAGGGGGAGGATGGCGGTGGATTGAGATGATGGCGGTGGATGGGGACCGGTTGATCCTCTCCAGGGGGAGGATGGCGGTGGATTGAGATGGTGGCGGTGGATGGGGACCGGTTGATCTTCTCCAGACGGAGGATGGCGGTGGATTGAGATGATGGCAGTGGATGGGGACCGGTTGATCTTCTCCAGAGGGCGGATGGCGCTGGATTGAGATGATGGCGGTGGATGGGGACCGGTTGATCCTCTCCAGGGGGAGGATGGCGGTGGATTGAGATGATGGCGGTGGATGGAGACCGGTTGATCCTCTCCAGGGGGAGGATGGCGGTGGATTGACATGACGGCGGTGGATGGGGACCGGTTGATCCTCTCCAGGGGGAGGATGGCGGTGGATTGAGATGATGGCGGTGGATGGGGACCGGTTGATCTTCTCCAGGGGGAGGATGGCGGTGGATTGAGATGATGGCGGTGGATTGAGATGATGGCGGTGGATGGGGACCGGTTGATCTTCTCCAGGGGGAGGATGGCGGTGGATTGAGATGATGGCGGTGGATTGAGATGATGGCGGTGGATGGGGACCGGTTGATCTTCTCCAGGGGGAGGATGGCTGTGGATTGAGATGATGGCGGTGGATGGGGACCGGTTGATCCGCTCCAGGGGGAGGATGGCGGTGGATTGAGATGATGGCGGTGGATTGAGATGATGGCGGTGGATGGGGACCTGTTGATCCTCTCCAGGGGGAGGATGGCGGTGGATTGAGATGATGGCGGTGGATGGGGACCGGTCGATCCTCTCCAGGGGGAGGATGGCGGTGGATTGAGATGATGGCGGTGGATGGGGACCGGTTGATCCTCTCCAGGGGGAGGATGGCGGTGGATTGAGATGATGGCGGTGGATGGGGACCTGTTGATCCTCTCCAGGGGGAGGATGGCGGTGGATTGAGATGATGGCGGTGGATGGGGACCGGTCGATCCTCTCCAGGGGGAGGATGGCGGTGGATTGAGATGATGGCGGTGGATGGGGACCGGTTGATCCTCTCCAGGGGGAGGATGGCGGTGGATTGAGATGGTGACGGTGGATGGGGACCGGTTGATCTTCTCCAGACGGAGGATGGCGGTGGATTGAGATGATGGCAGTGGATGGGGACCGGTTGATCTTCTCCAGAGGGCGGATGGCGCTGGATTGAGATGATGGCGTTGGATGGGGACCGGTTGATCCTCTCCAGGGGGAGGATGGCGGTGGATTGAGATGATGGCGGTGGATGGGGACCGGTTGATCCTCTCCAGGGGGAGGATGGCGGTGGATTGAGATGATGGCGGTGGATGGGGACCGGTTGATCTTCTCGAGGGGGAGGATGGCGGTGGATTGAGATGATGGCGGTGGATGGGGACCGGTTGATCCTCTCCAGGGGGAGGATGGCGGTGGATTGAGATGATGGCGGTGGATGGGGACCGGTTGATCCTCTCCAGGGGGAGGATGGCGGTCGATTGAGATGATGGCGGTGGATGGGGACCGGTTGATCCTCTCCAGGGGGAGGATGGCGGTGGATTGAGATGATGGCGGTGGATGGGGACCGGTTGATCTTCTCCAGGGGGAGGATGGCGGTGGATTGAGATGATGGCGGTGGATGGGGACCGGTTGATCTTCTCCAGGGGGAGGATGGCGGTGGATTGAGATGATGGCGGTGGATGGGGACCGGTTGATCATCTCCAGGGGGAGGATGGCGGTGGATTGAGATGATGGCGGTGGATGGGGACCGGTTGATCCTCTCCAGGGGGAGGATGGCGGTGGATTGAGATGATGGCGGTGGATGGGGACCTGTTGATCCTCTCCAGGGGGAGGATGGCGGTGGATTGAGATGATGGCGGTGGATGGGGACCGGTCGATCCTCTCCAGGGGGAGGATGGCGGTGGATTGAGATGATGGCGGTGGATGGGGACCGGTTGATCCTCTCCAGGGGGAGGATGGCGGTGGATTGAGATGGTGACGGTGGATGGGGACCGGTTGATCTTCTCCAGACGGAGGATGGCGGTGGATTGAGATGATGGCAGTGGATGGGGACCGGTTGATCTTCTCCAGAGGGCGGATGGCGCTGGATTGAGATGATGGCGTTGGATGGGGACCGGTTGATCCTCTCCAGGGGGAGGATGGCGGTGGATTGAGATGATGGCGGTGGATGGGGACCGGTTGATCCTCTCCAGGGGGAGGATGGCGGTGGATTGAGATGATGGCGGTGGATGGGGACCGGTTGATCTTCTCGAGGGGGAGGATGGCGGTGGATTGAGATGATGGCGGTGGATGGGGACCGGTTGATCCTCTCCAGGGGGAGGATGGCGGTGGATTGAGATGATGGCGGTGGATGGGGACCGGTTGATCCTCTCCAGGGGGAGGATGGCGGTCGATTGAGATGATGGCGGTGGATGGGGACCGGTTGATCCTCTCCAGGGGGAGGATGACGGTGGATTGAGATGATGGCGGTGGATGGGGACCGGTTGATCTTCTCCAGGGGGAGGATGGCGGTGGATTGAGATGATGGCGGTGGATGGGGACCGGTTGATCTTCTCCAGGGGGAGGATGGCGGTGGATTGAGATGATGGCGGTGGATGGGGACCGGTTGATCATCTCCAGGGGGAGGATGGCGGTGGATTGAGATGATGGCGGTGGATGGGGACCGGTTGGTCTTCTCCAGGGAGAGGATGGCGGTGGATTGAGATGATGGCGGTGGATGGGGACCGGTTGATCTTCTCCAGGGGGAGGATTGCGGTGGATTGAGATGATGGCGGTGGATGGGGACCGGTTGATCTTCTCCAGACGGAGGATGGCGGTGGATTGAGATGATGGCAGAGGATGGGGACCGGTTGATCTTCTCCAGGGGGAGGATGGCGGTGGATTGAGATGATGGCGGTGGATGGGGACCGGTTGATCCTCTCCAGGGGGAGTATGGCGGTGGATTGAGATGATGGCGGTGGATGGGGACCGTTTGATCCTCTCCAGGGGGAGGATGGCGGTGGATTGAGATGATGGCGATGGATGGGGACCGGTTGATCCTCTCCAGGGGGAGGATTGCGGTGGATTGAGATGATGGCGGTGGATGGGGACCGGTTGATCTTCTCCAGGGGGAGGATGGCGGTGGATTGAGATGATGGCGGTGGATGGGGACCGGTTGATCTTCTCCAGGGGGAGGATGGCGGTGGATTGAGATGATGGCGGTGGATGGGGACCGGTTGATCCTCTCCAGGGGGAGGATGGCGGTGGATTGAGATGATGGCGGTGGATGGGGACCGGTTGATCCTCTCCAGGGGGAGGATGGCGGTGGATTGAGATGATGGCGGTGGATTGAGATGATGGCGTTGGATGGGGACCGGTTGATCTTCTCCAGGGGGAGGATGGCGGTGGATTGAGATGATGGCGGTGGATGGGGACCGGTTGATCCTCTCCAGGGGGAGGATGGCGGTGGATTGAGATGATGGCGGTGGATGGGGACCGGTTGATCCTCTCCAGTGGGAGGATGGCGGTGGATTGAGATGATGGCGGTGGATGGGGACCGGTTGATCTTCTCGAGGGGGAGGATGGCGGTGGATTGAGATGATGGCGGTGGATGGGGACCGGTTGATCTTCTCCAGGGGGAGGATGGCGGTGGATTGAGATGATGGCGGTGGATGGGGACCGGTTGATCCTCTCCAGGGGGAGGATGGCGGTGGATTGAGATGATGGCGGTGGATGGGGACCGGTTGATCTTCTCCAGGGGGAGGATGGCGGTGGATTGAGATGATGGCGGTGGATGGGGACCGGTTGATCTTCTCCAGGGGGAGGATGGCGGTGGATTGAGATGACGGCGGTGGATGGGGACCGGTTGATCCTCTCCAGGGGGAGGATGGCGGTGGATTGAGATGATGGCGGTGGATGGGGACCGGTTGATCTTCTCCAGGGGGAGGATGGCGGTGGATTGAGATGATGGCGGTGGATGGGGACCGGTTGATCTTCTCCAGGGGGAGGATTGCGGTGGATTGAGATGATGGCGGTGGATGGGGACCGGTTGATCCTCTCCAGGGGGAGGATGGCGGTGCATTGAGATGATGGCGGTGGATGGGGACCGGTTGATCCTCTCCAGGGGGAGGATGGCGGTGGATTGAGATGATGGCAATGGATTGAGATGATGGCGGTGGATGGGGACCGGTTGATCTTCTCCAGGGGAAGGATGGCGGTGGATTGAGATGATGGCGGTGGATGGGGAGCGGTTGATCTTCTCCAGGGGGAGGATTGCGGTGGATTGAGATGATGGCGGTGGATGGGGACCGGTTGATCTTCTCCAGGGGGAGGATGACGGTGGATTGAGATGATGGCGGTGGATGGGGACCGGTTGATCCTCTCCAGGGGGAGGATTGCGGTGGATTGAGATGATGGCGGTGGATGGGGACCGGTTGATCCTCTCCAGGGGGAGGATGGCGGTGGATTGAGATGATGGCGGTGGATGGGGACCGGTTGATCCTCTCCAGGGGGAGGATGGCGGTGGATTGAGATGATGGCGGTGGATTGAGATGATGGCGGTGGATGGGGACCGGTTGATCTTCTCCAGGGGGAGGATGGCGGTGGATTGAGATGATGGCGGTGGATGGGGACCGGTTGATCTTCTCCAGGGGGAGGATGGCGGTGGATTGAGATGATGGCGGTGGATGGGGACCGGTTGATCTTCTCCAGGGGGAGGATGGCGGTGGATTGAGATGATGGCGGTGGATGGGGACCGGTTGATCTTCTCCAGGGGGAGGATTGCGGTGGATTGAGATGATGGCGGTGGATGGGGACCGGTTGATCCTCTCCAGGGGGAGGATGGCGGTGGATTGAGATGATGGCGGTGGATGGGGACCGGTTGATCTTCTCCAGGGGGAGGATGGCGGTGGATTGAGATGATGGCGGTGGATGGGGACTGGTTGATCATCTCCAGGGGGAGGATGGCGGTGGATTGAGATGATGGCGGTGGATGGGGACCGGTTGATCCTCTCCAGGGGGAGGATGGCGGTGGATTGAGATGGTGGCGGTGGATGGGGACCGTTTGATCTTCTCCAGACGGAGGATGGCGGTGGATTGAGATGATGGCGGTGGATGGGGACCGGTTGATCTTCTCCAGGGGGAGGATGGCGGTGGATTGAGATGATGGCGGTGGATGGGGACCGGTTGATCTTCTCCAGGCGGAGGATGGCGGTGGATTGAGATGATGGCGGTGGATGGGGACCGGTTGATCTTCTCCAGGGGGAGGATGGCGGTGGATTGAGATGATGGCGGTGGATGGGGACCGGCTGATCTTCTCCAGGGGGAGGATTGCGGTGAATTGAGATGATGGCGGTGGATGGGGACCGGTTGATCCTCTCTAGGGGGAGGATGGCGGTGGATTGAGATGATGGCGGTGGATTGAGATGATGGCGGTGGATGGGGAACGGTTGATCCTCTCCAGGGGGAGGATTGAGATGATGGCGGTGGATGTGGACCGGTTGATCCTCTCCAGGGGGAGGATGGCGGTGGATTGAGATGATGGCGGTGGATGGGGAGCGGTTGATCCTCTCCAGGGGGAGGATGGCGGTGGATTGAGATGATGGCGGTGGATGGGGACCGGTTGATCTTCTCCAGGGGGAGGATGGCGGTGGATTGAGATGATGGCGGTGGATGGGGACCGGTTGATCCTCTCCAGGGGGAGGATGGCGGGGGATTGAGATGATGGCGGTGGATGGGGACCGGTTGATCTTCTCCAGGGGGAGGTGGCGGTGGATTGAGATGATGGCGGTGGATGGGGACCGGTTGATCTTCTCCAGGGGGAGGATGGCGGTGGATTGAGATTGTGGCGGTGGATGGGGACCGGTTGATCTTCTCCAGGGGGAGGATGGCGGTGGATTGAGATGATGGCGGTGGATGGGGACCGGTTGATCTTCTCCAGAGGGCGGATGGCGGTGGATTGAGATGATGGCGGTGGATGGGGACCGGTTGATCCTCTCCAGGGGGAGGATGGCGGTGGATTGAGATGATGGCGGTGGATGGGGACCGGTTGATCTTCTCCAGGGGGAGGATGGCGGTGGATTGAGATGATGGCGGTGGATGGGGACCGGTTGATCTTCTCCAGGGGGAGGATGGCGGTGGATTGAGATGATGGCGGTGGATGGGGACCGGTTGATCCTCTCCAGGGGGAGGATGGCGGTGGATTGAGATGATGGCGGTGGATGGGGACCGGTTGATCCTCTCCAGGGGGAGGATGGCGGTGGATTGTCCGGGACTGGGGGGAGGGGGATCAGGATCAGACTGTGCGGGGAGTGTCCGGGACTGGGGGGAGGGGGATCAGGATCAGACCGTGCGGGGAGTGTCCGGGACTGGGGGGAGGGGGATCAGGATCAGACTGTGCGGGGAGTGTCCGGGACTGGGGGGAGGGGGATCAGGATCAGACCGTGCGGGTAGTGTCCGGGACTGGGGGGAGGGGGATCAGGATCAGACCGTGCGGGGAGTGTCCGGGACTGGGGGAGGGAGGGTGATCAGGATCAGACCGTGGGGGGAGTGTCCGGGACTGGGGTGAGGGGGATCAGGATCAGACTGTGCGGAGGGGGATCAGGATCAGACTGTGCGGGGAGTGTCCGGGACTGGGGGGAGGGGGAACTGGATCAGACCGTGCGGGGAGTGTCCGGGACTGGGGGGAGGGGGATCTGGATCAGACCGTGCGGGGAGTGTCCGGGACTGGGGGGAGGGGGATCAGGATCAGACCGTGCGGGGAGTGTCCGGGACTGGGGGGAGGGGGATCAGGATCAGACCGTGCGGGGAGTGTCCGGGACTGGGGGGAGGGGGATCAGGATCAGACCGTGCGGGGAGTGTCCGGGACTGGGGGGAGGGGGATCTGGATCAGACCGTGCGGGGAGTGTCCGGGACTGGGGGGAGGGGGATCTGGATCAGACCGTGCGGGGAGTGTCCGGGACTGGGGGGAGGGGGGATCAGGATCAGACCGTGCGGGGAGTGTCCGGGACTGGGGGGAGGGGGATCAGGATCAGACCGTGCGGGGAGTGTCCGGGACTGGGGGGAGGGGGATCAGGATCAGACCGTGCGGGGAGTGTCCGGGACTGGGGGAGGGAGGGTGATCAGGATCAGACCGTGGGGGGAGTGTCCGGGACTGGGGGTAGGGGGATCAGGATCAGACTGTGCGGGGAGTGTCCGGGACAGGGGGGAGGGGGAACTGGATCAGACCGTGCGGGGAGTGTCCGGGACTGGGGGGAGGGGGATCTGGATCAGACCGTGCGGGGAGTGTCTGGGACTGGGGGGAGGGGGATCAGGATCAGACCGTGCAGTGAGTGTCCGGGACTGGGGGGAGGGGGATCAGGATCAGACCGTGCGGGGAGTGTCCGGGACTTGGGGGAGGGGGATCAGGATCAGACCGTGCGGGGAGTGTCTGGGACTGGGGGAGGGAGGGTGATCAGGATCAGACCGTGGGGGGAGTGTCCGGGACTGGGGGGAGGGGGATCAGGATCAGACCGTGCGGGGAGTGTCTGGGACTGGGGTGAGGGGGAACTGGATCAGACCGTGCGGGGAGTGTCCGGGACTGGGGGGAGGGGGATCAGGATCAGACCGTGCGGGGAGTGTCCGGGACTGGGGGGAGGTGGATCAGGATCAGACCGTGCGGGGAGTGTCCGGGACTGGGGGGAGGGGGATCAGGATCAGACCGTGCGGGGAGTGTCCGGGACTGGGGGGAGGGGGATCAGGATCAGACCGTGCGGGGAGTATCCGGGACTGGGGGGAGGGGGTTCAGGATCAGACCGTGCGGGGAGTGTCCGGGACTGGGGGAGGGAGGGTGATCAGGATCAGACCGTGGGGGGAGTGTCCGGGACTGGGGGGAGGGGGATCAGGATCAGACTGTGCGGGGAGTGTCCGGGACTGGGGGGAGGGGGAACTGGATCAGACCGTGCGGGGAGTGTCCGGGACTGGGGGGAGGGGGATCAGGATCAGACCGTGCGGGGAGTGTCCGGGACTGGGGGGAGGTGGATCAGGATCAGACTGTGCGGGGAGTGTCCGGGACTGGGGGGAGGGGGATCAGGAGCAGACCGTGCGGGGAGTGTCCGGGACTGGGGGGAGGGGGATCAGGATCAGACCGTGCGGGGAGTATCCGGGACTGGGGGGAGGGGGATCAGGATCAGACCGTGCGGGGAGTGTCCGGGACTGGGGGAGGGAGGGAGGGTGATCAGGATCAGACCGTGCAGGGAGTGTCCGGGACTGGGGGGAGGGGGATCAGGATCAGACCGTGCGGGGAGTGTCCGGGACTGGGGGGAGGGGGATCAGGATCAGACCGTGCAGGGAGTGTCCGGGACTGGGGGGAGGGGGATCAGGATCAGACCGTGCGGGGAGTGTCCGGGACTGGGGGAGGGAGGGAGGGGGATCAGGATCAGACCGTGCGGGGAGTGTCCGGGACTGGGGGAGGGAGGGAGGGTGATCAGGATCAGACTGTGCGGGGAGTGTCCGGGACTGGGGGAGGTCGGGATCAGACCGTGCGGGGAGTGTCCGGGACTGGGGGAGGGGGATCTGGATCAGACCGTGCGGGGAGTGTCTGGGACTGGGGGAGGGAGGGAGGGAGGGGGATCAGGATCAGACCGTGCAGGGAGTGTCTGGGACTGGGGGAGGGAGGGAGGGGGATCAGGATCAGACCGTGCGGGGAGTGTCCGGGACTGGGGGAGGGAGGGAGGGTGATCAGGATCAGACCGTGCGGGGAGTGTCCGGGACTGGGGGAGGGAGGGAGGGTGATCAGGATCAGACCGTGCGGGGAGTGTCCGGGACTGGGGGAGGTCGGGATCAGACCGTGCGGGGAGTGTCTAGGACTGGGGGAGGGGGATCTGGATCAGACCGTGCGGGGAGTGTCCGGGACTGGGGGAGGGGGATCTGGATCAGACCGTGCGGGGAGTGTCTGGGACTGGGGGAGGGAGGGAGGGGGATCAGGATCAGACCGTGCGGGGAGTGTCCGGGACTGGGGGAGGGGGATCTGGATCAGACCGTGCGGGGAGTGTCTGGGACTGGGGGAGGGAGGGAGGGGGATCAGGATCAGACCGTGCGGGGAGTGTCCGGGACTGGGGGGAGGTGGATCAGGATCAGACCGTGCGGGGAGTATCCGGGACTGGGGGGAGGGGGTTCAGGATCAGACCGTGCGGGGAGTGTCCGGGACTGGGGGAGGGAGGGTGATCAGGATCAGACCGTGGGGGGAGTGTCCGGGACTGGGGGGAGGGGGATCAGGATCAGACTGTGCGGGGAGTGTCCGGGACTGGGGGGAGGGGGAACTGGATCAGACCGTGCGGGGAGTGTCCGGGACTGGGGGGAGGGGGATCAGGATCAGACCGTGCGGGGAGTGTCCGGGACTGGGGGGAGGTGGATCAGGATCAGACTGTGCGGGGAGTGTCCGGGACTGGGGGGAGGGGGATCAGGAGCAGACCGTGCGGGGAGTGTCCGGGACTGGGGGGAGGGGGATCAGGATCAGACCGTGCGGGGAGTGTCCGGGACTGGGGGGAGGGGGATCTGGATCAGACCGTGCGGGGAGTATCCGGGACTGGGGGGAGGGGGATCAGGAGCAGACCGTGCGGGGAGTGTCCGGGACTGGGGGGAGGGGGATCAGGATCAGACTGTGCGGGGAGTGTCCGGGACTGGGGGGAGGGGGATCAGGATCAGACCGTGCGGGGAGTGTCCGGGACTGGGGGGAGGGGGATCAGGATCAGACTGTGCGGGGAGTGTCCGGGACTGGGGGGAGGGGGATCAGGATCAGACCGTGCGGGTAGTGTCCGGGACTGGGGGGAGGGGGATCAGGATCAGACCGTGCGGGGAGTGTCCGGGACTGGGGGAGGGAGGGTGATCAGGATCAGACCGTGGGGGGAGTGTCCGGGACTGGGGTGAGGGGGATCAGGATCAGACTGTGCGGAGGGGGATCAGGATCAGACTGTGCGGGGAGTGTCCGGGACTGGGGGGAGGGGGAACTGGATCAGACCGTGCGGGGAGTGTCCGGGACTGGGGGGAGGGGGATCTGGATCAGACCGTGCGGGGAGTGTCCGGGACTGGGGGGAGGGGGATCAGGATCAGACCGTGCGGGGAGTGTCCGGGACTGGGGGGAGGGGGATCAGGATCAGACCGTGCGGGGAGTGTCCGGGACTGGGGGGAGGGGGATCAGGATCAGACCGTGCGGGGAGTGTCCGGGACTGGGGGGAGGGGGATCTGGATCAGACCGTGCGGGGAGTGTCCGGGACTGGGGGGAGGGGGATCTGGATCAGACCGTGCGGGGAGTGTCCGGGACTGGGGGGAGGGGGGATCAGGATCAGACCGTGCGGGGAGTGTCCGGGACTGGGGGGAGGGGGATCAGGATCAGACCGTGCGGGGAGTGTCCGGGACTGGGGGGAGGGGGATCAGGATCAGACCGTGCGGGGAGTGTCCGGGACTGGGGGAGGGAGGGTGATCAGGATCAGACCGTGGGGGGAGTGTCCGGGACTGGGGGTAGGGGGATCAGGATCAGACTGTGCGGGGAGTGTCCGGGACAGGGGGGAGGGGGAACTGGATCAGACCGTGCGGGGAGTGTCCGGGACTGGGGGGAGGGGGATCTGGATCAGACCGTGCGGGGAGTGTCTGGGACTGGGGGGAGGGGGATCAGGATCAGACCGTGCAGTGAGTGTCCGGGACTGGGGGGAGGGGGATCAGGATCAGACCGTGCGGGGAGTGTCCGGGACTTGGGGGAGGGGGATCAGGATCAGACCGTGCGGGGAGTGTCTGGGACTGGGGGAGGGAGGGTGATCAGGATCAGACCGTGGGGGGAGTGTCCGGGACTGGGGGGAGGGGGATCAGGATCAGACCGTGCGGGGAGTGTCTGGGACTGGGGTGAGGGGGAACTGGATCAGACCGTGCGGGGAGTGTCCGGGACTGGGGGGAGGGGGATCAGGATCAGACCGTGCGGGGAGTGTCCGGGACTGGGGGGAGGTGGATCAGGATCAGACCGTGCGGGGAGTGTCCGGGACTGGGGGGAGGGGGATCAGGATCAGACCGTGCGGGGAGTGTCCGGGACTGGGGGGAGGGGGATCAGGATCAGACCGTGCGGGGAGTATCCGGGACTGGGGGGAGGGGGTTCAGGATCAGACCGTGCGGGGAGTGTCCGGGACTGGGGGAGGGAGGGTGATCAGGATCAGACCGTGGGGGGAGTGTCCGGGACTGGGGGGAGGGGGATCAGGATCAGACTGTGCGGGGAGTGTCCGGGACTGGGGGGAGGGGGAACTGGATCAGACCGTGCGGGGAGTGTCCGGGACTGGGGGGAGGGGGATCAGGATCAGACCGTGCGGGGAGTGTCCGGGACTGGGGGGAGGTGGATCAGGATCAGACTGTGCGGGGAGTGTCCGGGACTGGGGGGAGGGGGATCAGGAGCAGACCGTGCGGGGAGTGTCCGGGACTGGGGGGAGGGGGATCAGGATCAGACCGTGCGGGGAGTATCCGGGACTGGGGGGAGGGGGATCAGGATCAGACCGTGCGGGGAGTGTCCGGGACTGGGGGAGGGAGGGAGGGTGATCAGGATCAGACCGTGCAGGGAGTGTCCGGGACTGGGGGGAGGGGGATCAGGATCAGACCGTGCGGGGAGTGTCCGGGACTGGGGGGAGGGGGATCAGGATCAGACCGTGCAGGGAGTGTCCGGGACTGGGGGGAGGGGGATCAGGATCAGACCGTGCGGGGAGTGTCCGGGACTGGGGGAGGGAGGGAGGGGGATCAGGATCAGACCGTGCGGGGAGTGTCCGGGACTGGGGGAGGGAGGGAGGGTGATCAGGATCAGACCGTGCGGGGAGTGTCCGGGACTGGGGGAGGTCGGGATCAGACCGTGCGGGGAGTGTCCGGGACTGGGGGAGGGGGATCTGGATCAGACCGTGCGGGGAGTGTCTGGGACTGGGGGAGGGAGGGAGGGAGGGGGATCAGGATCAGACCGTGCAGGGAGTGTCTGGGACTGGGGGAGGGAGGGAGGGGGATCAGGATCAGACCGTGCGGGGAGTGTCCGGGACTGGGGGAGGGAGGGAGGGTGATCAGGATCAGACCGTGCGGGGAGTGTCCGGGACTGGGGGAGGGAGGGAGGGTGATCAGGATCAGACCGTGCGGGGAGTGTCCGGGACTGGGGGAGGTCGGGATCAGACCGTGCGGGGAGTGTCTAGGACTGGGGGAGGGGGATCTGGATCAGACCGTGCGGGGAGTGTCCGGGACTGGGGGAGGGGGATCTGGATCAGACCGTGCGGGGAGTGTCTGGGACTGGGGGAGGGAGGGAGGGGGATCAGGATCAGACCGTGCGGGGAGTGTCCGGGACTGGGGGAGGGGGATCTGGATCAGACCGTGCGGGGAGTGTCTGGGACTGGGGGAGGGAGGGAGGGGGATCAGGATCAGACCGTGCGGGGAGTGTCCGGGACTGGGGGGAGGTGGATCAGGATCAGACTGTGCGGGGAGTGTCCGGGACTGGGGGGAGGGGGATCAGGATCAGACCGTGCGGGGAGTGTCCGGGACTGGGGGGAGGGGGATCAGGATCAGACCGTGCGGGGAGTATCCGGGACTGGGGGGAGGGGGTTCAGGATCAGACCGTGCGGGGAGTGTCCGGGACTGGGGGAGGGAGGGTGATCAGGATCAGACCGTGGGGGGAGTGTCCGGGACTGGGGGGAGGGGGATCAGGATCAGACTGTGCGGGGAGTGTCCGGGACTGGGGGGAGGGGGAACTGGATCAGACCGTGCGGGGAGTGTCCGGGACTGGGGGGAGGGGGATCAGGATCAGACCGTGCGGGGAGTGTCCGGGACTGGGGGGAGGTGGATCAGGATCAGACTGTGCGGGGAGTGTCCGGGACTGGGGGGAGGGGGATCAGGAGCAGACCGTGCGGGGAGTGTCCGGGACTGGGGGGAGGGGGATCAGGATCAGACCGTGCGGGGAGTGTCCGGGACTGGGGGGAGGGGGATCTGGATCAGACCGTGCGGGGAGTATCCGGGACTGGGGGGAGGGGGATCAGGAGCAGACCGTGCGGGGAGTGTCCGGGACTGGGGGGAGGGGGATCAGGAGCAGACCGTGCGGGGAGTGTCCGGGACTGGGGGGAGGGGGATCAGGATCAGACCGTGCGGGGAGTATCCGGGACTGGGGGGAGGGGGATCAGGATCAGACCGTGCGGGGAGTGTCCGGGACTGGGGGAGGGAGGGAGGGTGATCAGGATCAGACCGTGCAGGGAGTGTCCGGGACTGGGGGGAGGGGGATCAGGATCAGACCGTGCGGGGAGTGTCCGGGACTGGGGGGAGGGGGATCAGGATCAGACCGTGCAGGGAGTGTCCGGGACTGGGGGGAGGGGGATCAGGATCAGACCGTGCGGGGAGTGTCCGGGACTGGGGGAGGGAGGGAGGGAGGGGGATCAGGATCAGACCGTGCGGGGAGTGTCCGGGACTGGGGGAGGGAGGGAGGGTGATCAGGATCAGACCGTGCGGGGAGTGTCCGGGACTGGGGGAGGTCGGGATCAGACCGTGCGGGGAGTGTCCGGGACTGGGGGAGGGGGATCTGGATCAGACCGTGCGGGGAGTGTCTGGGACTGGGGGAGGGAGGGAGGGAGGGGGATCAGGATCAGACCGTGCAGGGAGTGTCTGGGACTGGGGGAGGGAGGGAGGGGGATCAGGATCAGACCGTGCGGGGAGTGTCCGGGACTGGGGGAGGGAGGGAGGGTGATCAGGATCAGACCGTGCGGGGAGTGTCCGGGACTGGGGGAGGGAGGGAGGGTGATCAGGATCAGACCGTGCGGGGAGTGTCCGGGACTGGGGGAGGTCGGGATCAGACCGTGCGGGGAGTGTCTAGGACTGGGGGAGGGGGATCTGGATCAGACCGTGCGGGGAGTGTCCGGGACTGGGGGAGGGGGATCTGGATCAGACCATGCGGGGAGTGTCTGGGACTGGGGGAGGGAGGGAGGGGGATCAGGATCAGACCGTGCGGGGAGTGTCCGGGACTGGGGGAGGGGGATCTGGATCAGACCGTGCGGGGAGTGTCTGGGACTGGGGGAGGGAGGGAGGGGGATCAGGATCAGACCGTGCGGGGAGTGTCTGGGACTGGGGGAGGGAGGGAGGGAGGGGGATCAGGATCAGACCGTGCGGGGAGTGTCCGGGACTGGGGGAGGTCGGGAGGGGGATCAGGATCAGACCGTGCGGGGAGTGTCCGGGACTGGGGGAGGTCGGGAGGGGGATCAGGATCAGACCGTGCAGGGAGTGTCCGGGACTGGGGGAGGTCGGGAGGGGGATCAGGATCAGACCGTGCGGGGAGTGTCCGGGACTGGGGGAGCGGGATCAGGATCAGACCGTGCAGGGAGTGTCCGGGACTGGGGGAGGTCGGGAGGGGGATCAGGATCAGACCGTGCGGGTTGTGTCCGGCACTGGGGGAACGGGATCTGGATCAGACCGTGCGGGGAGTGTCCGGGACTGGGGGGAGGGGGATCAGGATCAGACCGTGCGGGGAGTATCCGGGACTGGGGGGAGGGGGTTCAGGATCAGACCGTGCGGGGAGTGTCCGGGACTGGGGGAGGGAGGGAGGGGGATCAGGATCAGACCGTGCGGGGAGTGTCCGGGACTGGGGGAGGGAGGGAGGGTGATCAGGATCAGACCGTGCGGGGAGTGTCCGGGACTGGGGGAGGTCGGGATCAGGATCAGACCGTGCGGGGAGTGTCCGGGACTGGGGGAGGTCGGGATCAGACCGTGCGGGGAGTGTCCGGGACTGGGGGAGGGGGATCTGGATCAGACCGTGCGGGGAGTGTCTGGGACTGGGGGAGGGAGGGAGGGGGATCAGGATCAGACCGTGCGGGGAGTGTCCGGGACTGGGGGAGGGAGGGAGGGTGATCAGGATCAGACCGTGCAGGGAGTGTCCGGGACTGGGGGAGGTCGGGATCAGACCGTGCGGGGAGTGTCTAGTACTGGGGGAGGGGGATCTGGATCAGACCGTGCGGGGAGTGTCCGGGACTGGGGGAGGGGGATCTGGATCAGACCGTGCGGGGAGTGTCTGGGACTGGGGGAGGGAGGGAGGGGGATCAGGATCAGACCGTGCGGGGAGTGTCCGGGACTGGGGGAGGGGGATCTGGATCAGACCGTGCGGGGAGTGTCTGGGACTGGGGGAGGGAGGGAGGGGGATCAGGATCAGACCGTGCGGGGAGTGTCCGGGACTGGGGGGAGGTGGATCAGGATCAGACTGTGCGGGGAGTGTCCGGGACTGGGGGGAGGGGGATCAGGATCAGACCGTGCGGGGAGTGTCCGGGACTGGGGGGAGGGGGATCAGGATCAGACCGTGCGGGGAGTATCCGGGACTGGGGGGAGGGGGTTCAGGATCAGACCGTGCGGGGAGTGTCCGGGACTGGGGGAGGGAGGGTGATCAGGATCAGACCGTGGGGGGAGTGTCCGGGACTGGGGGGAGGGGGATCAGGATCAGACTGTGCGGGGAGTGTCCGGGACTGGGGGGAGGGGGAACTGGATCAGACCGTGCGGGGAGTGTCCGGGACTGGGGGGAGGGGGATCAGGATCAGACCGTGCGGGGAGTGTCCGGGACTGGGGGGAGGTGGATCAGGATCAGACTGTGCGGGGAGTGTCCGGGACTGGGGGGAGGGGGATCAGGAGCAGACCGTGCGGGGAGTGTCCGGGACTGGGGGGAGGGGGATCAGGATCAGACCGTGCGGGGAGTATCCGGGACTGGGGGGAGGGGGATCAGGATCAGACCGTGCGGGGAGTGTCCGGGACTGGGGGAGGGAGGGAGGGTGATCAGGATCAGACCGTGCAGGGAGTGTCCGGGACTGGGGGGTGGGGGATCAGGATCAGACCGTGCGGGGAGTGTCCGGGACTGGGGGTAGGGGGATCAGGATCAGACCGTGCAGGGAGTGTCCGGGACTGGGGGGAGGGGGATCAGGATCAGACCGTGCGGGGAGTGTCCGGGACTGGGGGAGGGAGGGAGGGGGATCAGGATCAGACCGTGCGGGGAGTGTCCGGGACTGGGGGAGGGAGGGAGGGTGATCAGGATCAGACCGTGCGGGGAGTGTCCGGGACTGGGGGAGGTCGGGATCAGACCGTGCGGGGAGTGTCCGGGACTGGGGGAGGGGGATCTGGATCAGACCGTGCGGGGAGTGTCTGGGACTGGGGGAGGGAGGGAGGGAGGGAGGGGGATCAGGATCAGACCGTGCGGGGAGTGTCCGGGACTGGGGGAGGGAGGGAGGGTGATCAGGATCAGACCGTGCGGGAAGTGTCCGGGACTGGGGGAGGGAGGGAGGGTGATCAGGATCAGACCGTGCGGGGAGTGTCCGGGACTGGGGGAGGTCGGGATCAGACCGTGCGGGGAGTGTCTAGGACTGGGGGAGGGGGATCTGGATCAGACCGTGCGGGGAGTGTCCGGGACTGGGGGAGGGGGATCTGGATCAGACCGTGCGGGGAGTGTCTGGGACTGGGGGAGGGAGGGAGGGGGATCAGGATCAGACCGTGCGGGGAGTGTCCGGGACTGGGGGAGGGGGATCTGGATCAGACCGTGCGGGGAGTGTCTGGGACTGGGGGAGGGAGGGAGGGGGATCAGGATCAGACCGTGCGGGGAGTGTCTGGGACTGGGGGAGGGAGGGAGGGAGGGGGATCAGGATCAGACCGTGCGGGGAGTGTCCGGGACTGGGGGAGGTCGGGAGGGGGATCAGGATCAGACCGTGCAGGGAGTGTCCGGGACTGGGGGAGGTCGGGAGGGGGATCAGGATCAGACCGTGCGGGTTGTGTCCGGGACTGGGTGAGCGGGATCTGGATCAGACCGTGCGGGGAGTGTCCGGGACTGGGGGAGGTCGGGAGGGGGATCAGGATCAGACCGTGCAGGGAGTGTCCGGGACTGGGGGAGGTCGGGAGGGGGATCAGGATCAGACCGTGCGGGGAGTGTCCGGGACTGGGGGAGCGGGATCAGGATCAGACCGTGCAGGGAGTGTCCGGGACTGGGGGAGGTCGGGAGGGGGATCAGGATCAGACCGTGCGGGTTGTGTCCGGCACTGGGGGAACGGGATCTGGATCAGACCGTGCGGGGAGTGTCCGGGACTGGGGGGAGGGGGATCAGGATCAGACCGTGCGGGGAGTATCCGGGACTGGGGGGAGGGGGTTCAGGATCAGACCGTGCGGGGAGTGTCCGGGACTGGGGGAGGGAGGGTGATCAGGATCAGACCGTGGGGGGAGTGTCCGGGACTGGGGGGAGGGGGATCAGGATCAGACTGTGCGGGGAGTGTCCGGGACTGGGGGGAGGGGGAACTGGATCAGACCGTGCGGTGAGAGTCCGGGACTGGGGGGAGGGGGATCAGGATCAGACCGTGCGGGGAGTTTCCGGGACTGGGGGGAGGTGGATCAGGATCAGACTGTGCGGGGAGTGTCCGGGACTGGGGGGAGGGGGATCAGGATCAGACCGTGCGGGGAGTGTCCGGGACTGGGGGGAGGGGGATCAGGATCAGACCGTGCGGGGAGTATCCGGGACTGGGGGGAGGGGGATCAGGATCAGACCGTGCGGGGAGTGTCCGGGACTGGGGGAGGGAGGGAGGGTGATCAGGATCAGACCGTGCAGGGAGTGTCCGGGACTGGGGGGAGGGGGATCAGGATCAGACCGTGCGGGGAGTGTCCGGGACTGGGGGGAGGGGGATCAGGATCAGACCGTGCAGGGAGTGTCCGGGACTGGGGGGAGGGGGATCAGGATCAGACCGTGCGGGGAGTGTCCGGGACTGGGGGAGGGAGGGAGGGGGATCAGGATCAGACCGTGCGGGGAGTGTCCGGGACTGGGGGAGGGAGGGAGGGTGATCAGGATCAGACCGTGCGGGGAGTGTCCGGGACTGGGGGAGGTCGGGATCAGACCGTGCGGGGAGTGTCCGGGACTGGGGGAGGGGGATCTGGATCAGACCGTGCGGGGAGTGTCTGGGACTGGGGGAGGGAGGAAGGGAGGGGGATCAGGATCAGACCGTGCAGGGAGTGTCTGGGACTGGGGGAGGGAGGGAGGGGGGATCAGGATCAGACCGTGCGGGGAGTGTCCGGGACTGGGGGAGGGAGGGAGGGTGATCAGGATCAGACCGTGCGGGGAGTGTCCGGGACTGGGGGAGGTCGGGATCAGACCGTGCGGGGAGTGTCTGGGACTGGGGGAGGGGGATCTGGATCAGACCGTGCGGGGAGTGTCTGGGACTGGGGGAGGGAGGTAGGGGGATCAGGATCAGACCGTGCAGGGAGTGTCTGGGACTGGGGGAGGGAGGGAGGGGGATCAGGATCAGACCGTGCGGGGAGTGTCCGGGACTGGGGGAGGGAGGGAGGGTGATCAGGATCAGACCGTGCGGGGAGTGTCCGGGACTGGGGGAGGTCGGGATCAGACCGTGCGGGGAGTGTCTGGGACTGGGGGAGGGGGATCTGGATCAGACCGTGCGGGGAGTGTCTGGGACTGGGGGAGGGAGGGAGGGGGATCAGGATCAGACCGTGCGGGGAGTGTCCGGGACTGGGGGAGGGGGATCTGGATCAGACCGTGCGGGGAGTGTCTGGGACTGGGGGAGGGAGGGAGGGGGATCAGGATCAGACCGTGCGGGGAGTGTCTGGGACTGGGGGAGGGAGGGAGGGAGGGGGATCAGGATCAGACCGTGCGGGGAGTGTCCGGGACTGGGGGAGGTCGGGAGGGGGATCAGGATCAGACCGTGCAGGGAGTGTCCGGGACTGGGGGAGGTCGGGAGGGGGATCAGGATCAGACCGTGCGGGTTGTGTCCGGGACTGGGTGAGCGGGATCTGGATCAGACCGTGCGGGGAGTGTCCGGGACTGGGGGAGGTCGGGAGGGGGATCAGGATCAGACTGTGCAGGGAGTGTCCGGGACTGGGGGAGGTCGGGAGGGGGATCAGGATCAGACCGTGCGGGGAGTGTCCGGGACTGGGGGAGCGGGATCAGGATCAGACCGTGCAGGGAGTGTCCGGGACTGGGGGAGGTCGGGAGGGGGATCAGGATCAGACCGTGCGGGTTGTGTCCGGCACTGGGGGAACGGGATCTGGATCAGACCGTGCGGGGAGTGTCCGGGACTGGGGGAGGTCGGGAGGGGGATCAGGATCAGACCGTGCAGGGAGTGTCCGGGACTGGGGGAGGTCGGGAGGGGGATCAGGATCAGACCGTGCGGGGAGTGTCCGGGACTGGGGGAGGTCGGGAGGGGGATCAGGATCAGACCGTGCAGGGAGTGTCCGGGACTGGGGGAGGGCAGGAGGGGGATCAGGATCAGACCGTGCGGGGAGTGTCTGGGACTGGGAGAGGGCAGGAGGGGGATCAGGATCAGACCGTGCGGGGAGTGTCCGGGACTGGGGGAGCGGGATCTGGATCAGACCGTGCGGGGAGTGTCCGGGACTGGGGGAGGTCGGGAGGGGGATCAGGATCAGACCGTGCAGGGAGTGTCCGGGACTGGGGGAGGGCAGGAGGGGGATCAGGATCAGACCGTGCGGGGAGTGTCTGGGATTGGGGGAGGGCAGGAGGGGGATCAGGATCAGACCGTGCGGGGAGTGTCCGGGACTGGGGGAGGTCGGGAGGGGGATCAGGATCAGACAGTGCGGGGAGTGTCCGGGACTGGTGGGAGGGCGGGAGGGGGATCAGGATCAGACCGTGCGGGGAGTGTCCTGGACTCGGGGAGGGAGGGAGGGGGATCCGGATCAGACCGTGCGGGGAGTGTCTGGGACTGGGGGAGGGAGGGGGAATCAGGATCAGGATGCTCGTTCATGAGACACGCACACAGCGAGAAACATAAATGTGTTTGTATCACAGCGGTCAAATCTACCAGTTGCATATTTATCGTGTTTCTTGAGATTGCTGGACCCCTGGCGACATCCCATTAATTAGTACCGTGCATCACCTGAATGTTTAAAGTTTAACGATTCATAACATTATACATTACACACGGACAATGTTACTGCCCGTAGAGACCAGTGGTTTCACACCCAGCTCTATATTATGTATGAGGATAGATATCATATTCATAAAGTACCAGGATTTATAAACAAAACTCAGCAAATCAAAAATATTAAACACATCTGTGAATAAAATAATACAATACCGTCACAATGTAAAACCGAGTGAAGTGTCATTTAATTCATCACTGTTCACCCTCTCCATGTTTCCTTCCAGAATATTCATTACCTCAGGAATAAGGCTCGTGGTGGCCTGCACTGTGTGAGTAAATGTTACCAATGGGTGCTCCCAGTGCAGAGTCTCGGCCGACTGGAACTGGGTTATGGAGATCAGCGGGACTCACTGGATTTCACTGGGCAGCTGCCTGTGTCACACCTGATGTGGAGTGCTGATCACAGCACTCGAGAAATGCTCAATCCCAGAGCTAACAGTTGTACTGATGGGGGAGGAGAGACTAGGTATCATGTTTAACAAGGGAACGCTCTCTCGCTCATTTTAATGTTTCTGTCTAACCCTCCTATTAATATTTTTATTACAGAATTTCAGAAACTGAGAACGTCTGTCACCACCATGGCTGAAGGTCCAAACAGAGGAGAAGATCCAACATCTTCAAAAAGAATGAGAATGGACACAGGTACGTTCAGAAAATTCTTTATATATTTTCTGTCCTGACAAACAGTCCAGATCACGAGCAGGAACCCTGCAGCTCACACAGGAAGAGGTAACAGCACGGATACTGTGTAGATAGAGGGAAGTGAGTGACCATCTAGGGGGACAGTGCAGTCACAGGTGGAGGGATTTCCTGAGTACTGGAAGTGTCCAATAGATACCTGGTGTAGGGGACCGTAAGGTGGATAGAGACAGTGACTCAGAGGATGGTCGTCCTGAGTAACAGTGAGAGACCGGGGAGCAGGGAGACACCCCGAGTGGGGCAGGGGGTGAGAGGCAGGTGGGACAGAGTGATAGTGGTGGGAGATTCTATAGTCAGGGGAACAGACAGACCCTTCTGCAGCCCTGAGCAGGTCCCGAATTGTAAGTTTCCTCCCGAGTGTCAGAAGGAAGAACATCCTGGAACGGGTGGGACCATCTCTGGGAAGGGAAGGAGAGCCGAAAATAGCCATAGTCGGAACCAATAACACGAATAGAGATAAGTTTATAGAGCGAATATTAAGGCTGAGGCAGTAGATTAAAAAACAAGGCCTCCAGGTGGTGATCTCCGGATTGTTATACACTGGGCGGTTAAGGAGGGAAATATGAGGCAGGTGAATGTGTGGCTGCAGGGCCGGAGCAGGAGGGAAGGGTTCACGGTCTTGGGGACTAGAGTGAGTTCAGGGAGAAGGGAAGGGACGGTCACGGTCTGAACCGACCAACAATGGTTTTACAGACTGGGTGAATGGAGCAGTGTGAGGGTTTCAGCTGATATGACTGGACGGCAGGGAAAGTCCGGATCTGAGGCTAGAGAGCAGAATTAATAAAACTGTTGAAGATTTATGAAATAGCGAAAAGATATTAGCAGGTAGAAAGGAAGGTGGTTTTGAAATATTGAGATATAAAGTCATTTGGTATTTAAAAAAAAAACAAAGAAACAAAAACGGGTCAAGATTCCCAAAAATCGGAGTTAGGACTGTGTTTTATGTCTGTGAATATACAAATCATTCCAAACACATTCGGAAAATCAGAATCATGAGAGATGTGATCTAGCATCTGTAAGATAGGGTCTGGGTTTTCACAGGACTCAGAGTGAAATGTTGCTGGTTATAACATTTTGAGGGGAGATAAATTAGTTGCGGACGCCAGTATTAATGATGGATTCCATGACAGAGCTAGAACAACTACTTGCATTTATATAGCAACTTCAATGTAATAAATCGTCCCAGGGCACTTCACAGGATCGATTATCAAACAAAATTTGACACCGAGGCACATAGATAGAAATAAAGAAGAAAGACTTGCATTTATATAACGCCTTTCACGACCTCAGGACCCCAGCGCTTTACAACCAATGAAGTACTTCTTGAAATGCAGCAACCAATTTGCACACAACAAGGTCCCACAAACAGCAATGTGATAATGAGCAGATAATCTGTTTTAATGATGTTGGTTGAGAGATAAATATTGGCCAGGGCACACAAGAAGGTATGAGGGTGGGTGACCAAAAGCTTGGTCAAAGAGGTCGGTTTTAAGGAACATCTTAAAGGAGAGCAGAGAGAAGGAGAGCTATGTTAAGATAGAATCGATATGTGCACAGTTAAGCAATAGGAAGGGAGGTAGCACAATTCTCGGAAGGTTTTGCAGGCCAGCAATAAGTGGAGATGAGATAGAGCAGGAACTGGGGGCAACTAGTGGAGGATCAAGTTTTGGGCAGAAACAAAACATTTCCTTTAGTTTCTAAAAATGATGATGGTAGTGAGAATGTTGGTGTACTAGAGGAGGATGTGGGACCATAGTTAGAGATAACTGTAGAGAAGGATTTGAGTCATAGAGTTATACAGCACGGATAGAGGCCCTTCGGCCCATCGTGTCCGCGCCGGCCATCAGCCCTGTCTACTCTAATCCCATATTCCAGCATTTGGTCCGTAGCCTTGTATGCTATGGCATTTCAAGTGCTCATCCAAATGCTTCTTGAATGTTGTGAGGGTTCCTGCCTCCACAACCCTTTCAGGCAGTGAGTTCCAGACTCCAACCACCCTCTGGGTGGTTGGAGTCTGGGTGGATGGATCTGAGAAACATCGTCGAGGTGGATAAATCACCTGGGCCCAGAGATAACACACCCGAGGCTGTTAAAGGAAGTCAGAGAGAAGGAGGGGCTCTGATCACAATTTCTCAATCCTCGTTTGTTATCAAAAATATCCAGGTGGACTGAAGGAGACCCAAGTAATGTCTCTGTTAAAATAGGGAGAGAGGATCAACGGGTAACTGGAGACCAATTAGTCTCTGTCGGTAGTGGGCAAACTCCTCGAATCTGTAATTCCAGGTCGAATTAGTGAACATTGAGAGATACAGAGGATGATCGGGGAGGCTGGAACTGATTCGCTGTAGACAGTCGTATTTGACAAATTTCATACAGCTTTGTTGAGAGGTGACTATGCAGATCGATGGGATGTAGCACATGCGGTGTATATGGGTTTTCAGAAGGTGTTTGACAATGTGTCTCAGGAGGCTTCAGCCGTTTGGTATAAGAGGAAATGTAGCCGCCCGGATAGAAAGTCGATAATATGTTTAGTTTTCTCCATTTTTGTTCACAGATCCGAACACTGCAATCATTGAGTTCCTGACAAAGTGCGACGATTACCAGCTGTTCCAGATGACGAAATTCGACCGGGACAGACTAGAACAGGCGATTGAAGAAGGGGTGGACGGAGTCAGCTCGTTGTTAACATATGAGAGGCATTTCAGTGGACAGGAACATCGGGTAAGTGGGAGGGACACAGAATGAGTTTGGATTATTGAAACATCACAGAACTAACAGGATATCAGATCTTAGAATCACAGGATGTTACAGAACAGAAACAGGTCAAATAGGAAAGAAATGGATCAAACTGAAAATACAGTGAATCTGAAACAATGATACGAAGAGGTGAAAATACCCAATGGATCGTTCAGTATCTGTACAAAGGACAGGGGAACGGTTCGGGTATAACTCTTGTGTGGTCTAAAAACAAAAGGGAAACAGTTTAAGTGGGACTGGGAAAAGGAGGGACCAATATATTTATTATTATTCTTTACAGAAAGTCGTTGATCTCGTGGAGAAGGGAAACAGGGCGGACAGTTCCAAACTTGTCCTAAATCTGGTGATGGAGAAAGGCTCTCGGGCCCGAAGGATGATGTGGGAATCATTTGTGAAAATGCACCATGCGGTACCAAAGTTGGACAAAATACTGAAAGAGATGCAGGAACTTGGTACGGTAAAATGACAAACTGAATTCAATTTCAGATTGAAACACTGCAGAATTTACTATAATATTACACAGATCTGATTTCATGAGAGCTCATTGATTTATACAGGTCCTGATCCATTTGATTATATGAACATCGGACGAGGTTTATCTGAAATACCCAGTCACCTGAAAGGTAAGTGATGAAATGGAGATTTCAAACCATTTATTTTACTTCTGAGAATCGGAATGTTTGACTAGACTTTTGTTTAGAGATTGTCAGAATCTGGGAATCAGAAATTCAAAGGGTGGAGGGAACAGAAATTAACCTTGTTTTATTTTGTCATCAATCGTCAACTATTCTGCTTGGATTCAAGTTATAATTCATACGATTTCTGACATATTCTGTAAATAAGCGGACGTTCCACTGTTTCACGTAATCCAGCTGCTGATCGCCATCACTTATGAATTCTTACACACACCTGGCAGGATCCTGATACACTGTGAATCCCCATACACACCTGGCAGGATACTGATACACTGTGAATCCCCATACACACCTGGCAGGATCCCAATACACTGAATCCCCATACACATCTGGCAGCATCCCGATGCACTGAATCCCCGCACACACCTGGCAGGATCCTGATACACTGACAGTATTGGTAGGAGTGACCACCGCACAGTCCTCGTGGAGACGAAGTCCCAAGTCCCGTCTTCGCACTGAGGATACCATCCAACGTGTTGTGTGGCACTACCGCCGTGCTAAATGGGATAGATTCAGAACAGATCTAGCAGCTCCAAACTGGGCATCCACGAGGTGCTGTGAGCCATCAGCAGAATTGTATTCCAGCGAAGCGTTTGCAACCATCTTCAGCCAGAAGTGCCGAGTGGATGATCCATCTCGGCCTCCTCCCGATATCCCCACCGTCACAGAAGCCAATTCGATTCACTCCACGTGATATCAAGGAACATAGGAACAGGAGTAGGCCATTCAGCCCCTCGTGCCTGCTCCGCCATTTGATAAGATCATGGCTGATCTGTGATCTAACTCCATATACCTGCCTTTGGCCCATATCCCTTAATACCTTTGGTTGCAAAAAGCTATCTATCTCAGATTTAAATTTAGCAATTGAGCTTGTATCAATTGCCGTTTGCGGAAGAGAGTTCCAAACTTCTACCACCTTTTGTGTGTAGAAATGTTTTCTAATCTCGCTCCTGAAAGGTCTGGCTCTAATTTTTAGACTGTGCCCCCTACTTCTAAAATCCCCAACCAGCGGAAATAGTTTCTCTCTATCCACCCTATCTGTTCCCCTTAATATCTTATAAACTTCGATCAGATCACTCCTTAACCTTCGAAACTCTGGAGAATACAACCCCAATTTGTGTAATCTCTCATAAGAACATAAGAAATAGGAGCAGGAGTAGGCCAATCGGCCCCTCGAGCCTGCTGCGCCATTCAATAAGATCATGGCTGATCTGATCCTAACCTCAAATTTAAATTCATGTCCAATTTCCTGCCCGCTCCCCGTAACCCCTAATTCCCTTCACTTCTAGGAAACTGTCTATTTCTGTTTTAAATTTATTTCATGATGTAGCTTCCACAGCTTCCTGGGGCAGCAAATTCCACAGACCGACTACCCTCTGAGTGAAGAAGTTTCTCCTCATCTCAGTTTTGAAAGAGCAGCCCCTTATTCTAGTTTCACCCATCCTTGGGAACATCCTTACCACATCCACCCGATCAAGCCCCTTCACAATCTTATATGTTTCAATAAGATCACCTCTCATTCTTCTGAACTCCAATGAGTAGAGTCCCAACCTACTCAACCTCTCCTCATATGTCCACCCCCTCATCCCCGAGATTAACCGAGTGAACCTTCTTTGCACTGCCTCGAGAGCAAGTATGTCTTTTCTTAAGTATGGACACCAAAACTGTATGCAGTATTCCAGGTGCGGTCTCACCAATACCTTATATAACTGCAGCAATACCTCCCTGTTTTTATATTCTATCCCCCTAGCAATAAAAGCCAACATTCTGTTGGCCTTCTTGATCACCTGCTGCACCTGCATACTAACTTTTTGATCTTCTTGCACTCGGACCCCCAGATCCCTTTGTACTGCAGTACTTTCCAGTTTCTCGCCATTAAGATAATAACTTGCTCTCTGATTTTTCCTGCCAAAGTGCATAACCTCACATTTTCCAATATTGTATTGCATCTGCCAAATCTCCGCCCACTCACCCAACCTGTCTATATCCCCTTGTCAGTTTTTTATGTCCTCCTCACTCTCTACTTTCCCTCCCATCTTTGTATCATCTGCAAACTTTGATATGTTACACTCGGTCCCCTCCTCCAAATCGTTAATATAGATTGTAAAGAGTTGGGGACCCAGCACCGACCCCTGCGGAACACCACTGGCTAGTGGTTGCCAGTCTGAGAATGAACCATTTATCCCAACTCTCTGCTTCCTGTTAGATAACCAATCCTCCACCCATGCCAGAATATTACCCCCAATCCAGTGATTCTTTATCTTGAGCAATAATCTTTTATGTGGCACCTTGTCGAATGCCTTCTGGAAGTCTAAATACACAACGTCCCCTGGTTCCCCTTTATCCACCCTGTACGTTATGTCCTCAAAGAACTTAAGCAAATTTGTCAGACATGACTTCCCCTTCATAAAACCATGCTGACTTTGTCCGATTAAATTATGTTTATCCAAATGTTCCGCTGCTGTCTCCTTAATAATAGACTCCAAAATTTTACCCACCACAGATGTTAGGCTAACTGGTTTATAATTTCCAGCCTTCTGCCTACTACCCTTTTTAAATAAGGGTGTTACATTAGCAGTTTTCCAACCTGCCGGGACCTTTGCCGAGTCCAGAGAATTTTGGAAAATTATTGCCAAAGCATCCACAATCCCTACTGCCACTTCCCTCAAGACCCTAGGATGTAAGCCATCAGGTCCAGGGGATTTATCCGCCTTGAGTCCCATTAATTTACTGAGTACCAATTCCTTAGTGATTTTAATCGTATTAAGCTCCTCCCCCCCTAGAGCCCCGTTTGTCCAGTGTTGGGATATTCTTAGTGTCCTCTACCGTAAAGAGGTAAACAAAATATTTGCTCAGCATTTTTGCCATCTCCATGTTTCCCACCATTAATTTCCCGGTCTCATCCTCTAAGGGACCTACGTTTGCCTTAGCCACCCTTTTTCTTTTTATATAACTATAGAAATTCTTGCGATCTGTTGTTATATTTTTTGCTAATTTATTTTCATAATCTATCTTCCCTTTCTTAATCAATCCTTTAGTTACTTTTTGCTGTCTTTTGAAGACTTCCCAATCTTCTATCCTCCCACTAAGTTTGGCGACCTTATATGTCCTTGTTTTTAGTCGGATACTATCCTTAATTTCTTTTCTTAGCCACGGATGGCTGTCATTTCTTTTACACCCTTTATTCCTCAGTGGAATATATCTTTTTTGAAAGTTGTAAAATAACTCCTTAAATGAACACCACTGCTCATGTACCGTCTTACCCTTTATTCTATTTTCCCAGTCCACTTTAATCAATTCTGCTCTCATACCATCATAGTCTCCTTTATTCAAGCTCAGTACGCTTGTTTGAGAACCAACCTTCTCACCCTCTAATTGGATATGGAATGTAACCATGTTATGGTCACTCATTCCAAGGGGATCCTTAACTAGGACATTATTTCTGCGGCCTGGAGGAGTCCGTGTTCCACATGTACACAGGGTGTGCGAGACTGCAGCCCCTGTTCCATTATTTGGAGGGGCTGCTCCTCAAGTTCTGGCTGCATTTCAGTCCCACGCTCCTGATCTTTGGCCGACCGGTGAGGAGGGGGGCGGGCAGGTCGGTGGACGTCCTCGTGGGCCTGCTCCTGGGCCTGTCCAAGGTGGCTATCCACAGGTCCAGGTTGCTCGCGGTCCGTAGGGGCGGTCGCTCGGCCTGTCTGCCTCTCTTTCGCGGGTTGCTCCGCGCCCGGGTGACCCTGGAGATGGAGCACGCGGTGTCTGCCGGTACGCTTGAGGCTTTCCGCGACCGGTGGGCACCGCAGGGGCTGGAATGCATCCTGGACGAGGCTAATAAAATTTTAATTTGAAAACTTGGTTTTTGGTCTGTTTGTTTTTTAGTTTTTGTAAAGCACACCCCACACCCCCCTTCTTATAAAAGGGGGGCCCAATTTGGTAACTTGGGGGGAAAAAAAAGAAAAAATCTGTAAAAAAAACAAAAAAAAACCTAGGACATTATTAATTAATCCTGGCTCATTACACAGGACCAGGTCCAAGGTTGCCTGCCCCCTTGTCGGATCAGTTACATACTGCTCAAGAAATCCATCCCGAATACACTCAATAAACTCTTCCTCAAGGCTGCCCTGCCCAATTTGATTTGTCCAGTTAATATGATCGTTAAAATCCCCCATAATTATAGCTGTTCCCTTATTACATGCCCCGACTATTTCCTGATTGCAACTCTGCTGGAAGAAGGATTAACTATTAGGAGGCCTATATACTACGCCCACTAGTGTTTTTTTCCCCCTTATTATTCCTTATCTCTACCCAAACTGTTTCATTGTCCTGATTTTTTGTCCCAATAACATTTCTCTGTATTACAGTGATTCCTTCCTTTATTAACATAGCCACCCCACCTCCCCTTCCTTCCTGCCTGTCCTTCCTGATTGTTAAATACCCTGGCATATTTAATTCCCATAACCTCCTCGTAACTTAACCCTTAACCCTTGAAGTCCAGGTATCATTCTAGTAAACCTATGCTGCACTCCCTCCAAGGCCAATATGTCCTTCCGAAGGTGCGGTGCCCAGAACTGCTCACAGTACTCCAGGTGCGGTCTAACCAGGGTTTTGTATAGCTGCAGCATAACTTCTGCCCCCTTGTACTCTGGTCCTCCAGGCCATTTGCCTTCTTGATTATTTTCCATTTGCCACAGTTTTGCCCATTCACCTAATCGGCTGAGTGCACTGGATATTTTCACATCGTTCACCTGACGAAGGAGGTAGCCTCCGAAAGCTTGTGAATTTAAAATAAAATTGCTGGACTATAACTTGGTGTTGTAAAATTGTTTACAATTGCACTGGATACAGCAAAGCCTACGGGCCCCGACAACATCCCAGCTGTAGTGCTGAAGACTTGTGCTCCAGAACTAGCTGCGCCTCTAACCAAGCTGTTCCAGTACAGCTACAACACCAGCATCTACCCGACAATGTGGAAAATTGCCCAGGTATGTCCTGTCCACAAAAAGCAGGACAAATCCAATCCGGCCAATTATCGCCCAACAGTCTACTCTCAATCATCAGCAAAGCGATGGAAGGTGTCGTTGACAGTGCTATCAAGCGGCACTTACTCACCAATAACCTGCTTACCGATGCTCAGCTTGGGTTCCGCCAGGACCACTCTGCACCAGACCTCATTACAGCCTTGGTCCAAACATGGACAAAAGAGCTGAAATCCAGAGGTGAGGTGAGAGTGACTGCCCTTCACATCAAGGCAGCATTTGACTGAGTGTGGCACCAAGGAGCCCAAGTAAAATTGAAGTCAATGGGAATCGGGGAAAACTCTCCAGTGGCTGGAGTCATACCTCGCACAAAGGAAGATGGTAGTGGTTGTTGGAGGCCAATCATCTCAACTTCAGGACATTGCTGCAGGAGTTCCTCGGGGCAGTGTTCTAGGCCCAACCATCTTCAGCTGCTTCATCAATGACCGTCCCTCCATCAGAAGGTCAGAAATGGGGATGTTCGCTGATGATTGCAGTGTACAGTTCCATTCGCAACCCCTCAAATAATGAAGCAGTCCGAGGCCGCATGCAGCAAGACCTGGACAACATCCAGGCTTGGGCTCATAAGTGGCAAGTCACATTTGCGCCAGACAAGTGCCAGGCAATAACCGTCTCCAACAAGAGAGAGTCTAACCACCTCCCCTTGACATTCAACGGCATCACCATCGCCGAATCCCCCACCGTCAACATCCTGGGGCTCACCATTGACCAGAAACTTAACTGGACCAGCCATATAAATACCGTGGCTACAAGAGCAGGTCAGAAGCTGGGTATTCTGCGGCGAGTGACTCACCTTCTGACTCCCCAAAGCCTTTCCACCATCTTCAAGGCACAAGTCAGGAGTGTGATGGAATACTCTCCACTTGCTTGGATGAGTGCAGCTCTAACAGCACTCAAGAAGCTCGACACCATCCAGGACAAAGCAGCCCGCTTGATTGGCACCCCATCCACCACCCTAAACATTCACTCCCTTCACCACCAGTGCACCGTGACTGCAGTGTATACCATCCACAGGATGCACTGCAGCAACTCGCCAAGACTTCATCGACAGCACCTCCCAAACCCGCGACCTCTACCACCTAGAAGGACAAGAGCAGCAGGCACATGGGAACAACACCACCTGCACATTCCCATCCAAGTCACATACCATCCCGACTTGGAAATATATCACCGTTCCTTCATCGTCCCTGGGTCAAAATCCTGGAACTGCCGACCTAACAGCACTGTGGGAGAACCTTCACTGAACGGACTGCAGCGGTTCAAGAAGGCGGCTCACCACCACCTTCTCAAGGGTAATTAGGGATGGGCAATAAATGCTGGCCTCGCCAGCGACGCCCACATTCCATGAATGAATAAAATCCCCATACACACCTGGCAGGACCCCGATACGCTGTGAATCCCCATACACACTTGGCTCGGTTCCGACACTCTGTGTGCCGCCCAGATCGTCTGCGCTCACAATTAAAGAGCAGTGCCTTGAGCCAGATGCTATGTGTTACCTGCACCCCTTGAAATCTGACCCACTATCAACTAGAGGGAAACAGGTGCAGAAACGGGAAACGTTAAAATGTTATAATTTCACAGCGCAGAACGAGACGTCAAAATGTTCGATCTGATCTGAGAAGATGTACAGATGTTAACACAAGTAGATCATTAATTCATGGAGAAATGTGAGGGAAAGACAATGTTCAGGGTAATTCAGAAGTTATGGGCTAGCTTCTCAATGGCAGTGAAAGAGAGAACCTTATTCGACTCAAAGAATAGTCCTTTAACTCAGGAGTCTTTTTAATGCACATGGGATTGGTGGTAATATACTGGCATGGATTGAAAATTGGTTAACAGACAGGAAACAGGGAGTAGGAATAAATGGGTCTTTTTCAGGGGGGCAGACAGTGACTAGTGGGGTATTGCAGGGATCGGTGCTTGGGCCCCAGCAAGTCACAACATATATTAATGATTTGGATGAAGGAACCAAATTCAATATTTCCAAGTTTGCTGTTGACACAAAACTAGGTGGGATCGTGAATTGTGAGGACGATGCAAAGAGACTTCATGGCGATTTAGACAGGTTGAGTGAGTGGGCAAATACATGGCAGATGCAGTGTAATATGGATAAATGTGAAGTTATCCACTTCGGAAGGAAAAACAGAAAGGCAACGTATTATTTAAATGGTGATAGATTGAGAAATGTTGATGTACAAAGGGACCTGGGTGTCCTTGCACACCAGTCACTGAAAGTAAACATGCAGGTGCAGCAAGCAGTTAGGAAGGCAAATGGTATGTTGGCCTTCATTGCAAGAGGATTTGAGTACAGGAGCAGGGATGTCTTACTGCAGTTATACAGGACCTTGGTGAGACCGCAGCCGGAGTATTATGTGCAGTTTTGGTCTCCTTACCTAAGAAAGGATATACTTGCCACAGAGGGAGTGCAGTGAAGGTTCACCAAACTAATTCCTGGGATGGCAGGACTGTCGTTTGAGGAGAGATTGGGTCAACTCAGCCTGTATTCACTCAAGTTTAGAAGAATGAGAGGGGATCTCATTGAAACATATAAAATTCTGACAGGGCTAGACGGACTGGATGCAGGGAGGATGGTTCCCCTGGCTGGGGGGTCCAGCACAAGGGGTCACAGTCTCAGGATACGGGGTAGGACATTTAGGACTGAGATGAGAAGTTTCTTCACTTAAGAGAATTCTCTACCACAAGAGGCTGTGGAGTCACTGAATATATTTAAGAAGGAGCCAGATAGATTTCAAGACACAAAAGGCATCAAGGAATATGGGGAGAGAGCGGGAATATGCTTTTGAGATGGAGGATCAGCCATGATCATATTGAATGGTGGCGCAGGCTCGAAGGGCTGAATGGCCTACTCCTGCGCCTATTTTCTATGTTTAATGCACTAATGTTCTGAATACCATTAAAACATTTCAATACCGAAGTATTTTGCCCAAACAAAATACATCAGTCCCCGTCACTCTTCCCTCAACCCAAACTCCAATACCTTAAATCATCTTTCTGATTTCCCTCTGTGTCTTCAAAATAGCAGTAATCTGTGATCAGGTGACCATAGAAGTACAGGTAATACCCCAGATAACATAACGGAGTCGCGTTTCTAAAAGCTTCCTCACCACCGAAATAAACAGTGGAACTTCTGTCCATTCACAGTCTGTCCCTCTCCCAGTGCCCACAATATCCCAGATAACCTGCCCGAGGTCTGATACAACAACAGTGGAACTTCTGTCCATTCACAGTCTGTCCCTCTCCCAGTGCCCACAATATCCCAGATAACATGCCCGAGGTCTGATACAATAACGGTGGAACTCCTGTCCATTCGCAGTCTGTCCCTCTCCCAGTGATACCCAATAACATAGTTCCCATTTCCGCAGGTCAGCACCACTGATATAGATTAATCCACTAGAACCTCCACTGTCGTATAACCAGAATCCCGTTTGGATTTGTAATGAGATGTCCATGGTACAGGGCAGGGCTGATGGTATTAATCATCAGAAGGAAAATATCACCTTTATAGAAATCTCCATGTTCAGTAAATATTAGAATCAAGTGAAGATTTGAAACTTCCCTCAGCCCTTGTTCACTTTCAAGTGATGTTCTCAGTAACTGAGTTTAATTTCCTGCTCACATCTCTATTGAAGCTGTGAATTAAATCTCGGAACATTTTACTGAATAGTAAAGTGATATTGAGAATTTGTTTTTATATCAATAGAACTAACATTGAGAACCACTTTCTGTCTGTTTTAATTGAAGATGTTCAACAGAAACACAAGGAAACACTCCGGGTCCAAACTGAAACACTGAGAGTGAACACGATCCTAATAAAGGAGAAGGTTAAGATTTTGCTGGTCAATCTATACACTGAGCTAACGGTCATTTCTACTGTTCGAGATCGGACACTTGTAGAACACGAACTGCTGGCAAGAGGCCGAGACCATGAAGAGTTGAGAGAGAAACATCTCCGGAGAGAACTGGAAAAAATCCGAACTGATCAATTGTTCCAGAGCAGTTTTTCCCAGAGAAAATCCAAATCTGGGAGTTCAGCAGCAGTGAGTGGAGTCGCGGGGATTGGAAAAACAACAATGGTACAAAAGATTGTTTATGACTGGGCCACTGGGAAAATATACCCTCACTTTCAATTTGTTTTCAGTTTTAAATTCCGGGATTTGAACGCTATTAACTGTAGAATAAACCTGAGGAATCTGATATTGGATCTGTATCCTTACTTTGGGAATATTCTGGGAGAGCTCTGGAAGAACCCAGAGAGATTACTGTTTATATTCGATGGTTTAGATGAATTCAAGGACAGTATCGATTGTCCAGTTTAATACAGCACAAGCTGCTCCCGGGGTGTTCAGTGCTCGTGACCAGCCGCCCCACTGCATTACGTTTATTGGAAAAGGCTGAGATCAGTATCTGGGCAGAAATCCTGCGATTTGTTGGTGAAGAACGGAAGGAATATTTCAACAAGTTTTTTGAAGATCAGTCAGTGGCAGCAGCTGTTTTCAAACATGTGGAGGAGAACGAGATCCCGTACACCATGTGTTACAACCCTTCCTACTGCTGGATCCTCGGTCTGTCACTGGGTCCTTTCTTCACACAAAGAGATAGGAAACAGCAGCGAGTTCCCAGGACCATTACCCAATTATATTCCTACTATATTTATAACCTTCTGAAAAACCATGGCCGAGAGATTGAATCCCCCCGTGATGTGTTACTGAAGATCGGTGAGATGGCCTTCACAGGAGTCTCCCAGAAGAAGATTGTGTTTCGAAATGGAGATTTGATCAAGTACAATCTGCAACCTTCCCAGTTCCTGTCTGGGTTCATGATGGAACTTTTGGAGAGATGATTCTGCCCAGAGTGTGGTTTACACATTCCCACACCTCACCATCCAAGAGTTTGTAGCTGCACTCGCACAATTCCTGACTGCAGATCCAGGGAACATCGGGAAACTCCTCAGTGAAGCCCACAGCAAGGAAGATGGGCGATTTGAGATATTTCTCCGTTTTGTTGTTGGTCTCTCCTCCTCACAGTCAGCTCGGCCCCTGGAGGAGTTTCTGGGTCCATTTCTTCATCAAACAATCTGCGGAGTGATTGACTGGGTGAAGGAGAAGGTTGTTGGAGAGATTGGAAAAACAGAGAGTGAAACTGGTAAAAGGGACCTCCTGAACACATTCCACTACGTGTTTGAGTCTCAGAATCAAACACTGGTTCGGGCCACAGTGGGATCTGTGGAAACACTTACATTTAGTGAATTGCGACTGACCCCGATTGACTGTGCGGTCCTGTCTCATGTCCTTGGACTCTGTGACACAATAAAACACCTCGATCTGTGGAACTGCTCCATTCAGTGTGAAGGACTCCAGCGGCTGGGACCAGCACTGCACAAATGCCAGGTGTTGAGGTAACTGCTTATTTGTCTCTAACTGTTAGGCCAAATGTAGAACAGTCACGGATTGTATTGTTGCTCCATAATGAAGGGAAACAAACAGTTCAATTAAACCAGAGAGAAGCAGATTCAACACACATATGACAAATGATAAGAGGATCAGTTACTAATTCCCTAAGGACTGGAGAATCTAAAATGGATCCTTATGAACAAGTGGGGATTTTACAGTCTTTATCGGATAATAAATACAGATCACTGAAAGAGTCTGATAATTTAATTGCAATAAATGATATTTATTGCTGTTTTTCTCACTGCCGAAGAGGATCCTTCTCACTGTCGCTTACACAGCCCGACACTAACTGCAGCAGTCTGTGTGTCGGAGCATCCCACCCTATTACCGAGGTGTGGGGGCAAGTGACAGTCACCGGACTGTCAATGTGTGTAGGAGAGGGAAGCAGAAACACCAAACATTCAGTAACAAAGAGCAAAACACAGCTTTCGGGCAGTCAACCTCCAGTGGGCGAGCTGAGCTTTCCCCACAGGACGGCGGTCCGTTATCTTAACTCATCAATGACACTGCCCTTCACACTCTCCAATACATCCACCATCTCTTCACCCAGCTGGCAGCACTCGTGCCTGAGTCAGAAGGTCGTGGATTCAGGCCCCTCGCTCATTAATCCAGGCCGATACTGCAGTGGGATTTGGGAACTAAAATCTGCCGGTAAAAAGGTTCAAATCTAACTGGTTGTGGGGTATTACCTAGGAGTACAGACACACACCGGCCAGCGGTGGGGCCCCACACACAGCGGGAGGCTCCTGGGTAAACCAGAGGCAGTGAACCCGGGAATTTCCCATAATCTGCTCGTGTTTGAGGTCCCGCTCGGGGAGGGAATTTCAGAAAATTCCCCAAAAGCCTGTTACACCTGAAATAAATGTGGAGCCAGTTTAATGGGGAATAAAGTGAGAGACTCCCCTCCCCTATAAACTAGGAGGGCAGGGACATTTAAAACTTGTAACAGGAAAGAATAAACTCTACTTGTTAAATAAAATCCTGTGGGACGGATTTTACAGCAGCCGTTAGCGATGTTTCACAATATAACTCATCCTGAGATATTATATAGATTAATATAATACTGCATAAAGTACAGGTAATCACCGCTTTATCATTTAATTCGGGGAAAATCGCCCCATTCCCATAAAATCTGGGATTTAAGAAGCAGCAGAAATTAGAAGTTTTCCCAAATGTGACGGGGCCGGTCAGTGACCTCCAGGAGGGTAATTCTGATCATCAGGGAATGAGACCGGACTGAGGGACATTTAAAGGCTTCGCACAGACAGCACTTTATTTAATAAATACATTTACTGACAGTCCCTGAATATATGGGGCATTGGACAGAGTGAGATTCATTGTCAGTGACAGGGAAATCTGGTTATTAATGTCCTGAAGATTTTTCAGTGTTTCCTGTAACATCAGAGAAATTGTGTCAGATCGGGGATTGGATTCAGTTTGTTTCTCACTCTCTGTCTGTTTGTGTTTAGACTGGGGAAAAATAAATTGGGAGATTCAGGAGTGAAACTACTATCTGCGGCTCTGAGGAACCCGGACTGTAAAATACAGGAACTGGAGTAAGTATCAGACTGTGTGAGATTGTGTTTATAATAACTGGATGCTGAATACACTATATTAATATCAGTAAAAGTAATAAGAATACAAATAAATACTGGGAATTTACTCTGATTCCTCTTTGCTCTGCTCTGCTCTGTCTCCCTCCTCTCTCGCTGATCTCCAGATTATGTGATATCGATCTCACAGATTCTTGTACCGAGGATCTCGTTTCCGCTCTCAGTGCAAACCGGTCACTGACGTTTCTGAACCTGAGTAATAATAAACTGGGAGATTCAGGAGTGAAACTACTGTCTGCGGCTCTGAGGAACCTGGACTGTAAAATACAGAAACTGGGGTAAGTATCAGACTGTGTGAGATTGTGTTTATAATAACTGGATGTATAACACTGTACATTATTGTTACCCGCAGATCCGACCAAAGAACACACCCACCAGCTCAACAAACTGATCAAGACCTTCGATCCAGACCTTCAAAGCATCCTACGCACTCTCATCCCACGTAATCCCCGCGTGGGAGACTTCTACTGCCTCCCAAAGATACACAAAGCCAACACACCCGGACGTCCCATCGTATCAGGCAACGGAACCCTGTGTGAGAACCTCTCTGGATACATCGAGGGCATCCTGAAACCCATCGTACAGGGAACCCCCAGCTTCTGTCGCGACACGACAGACTTCCTACAAAAACTCAGTACCCACGGACCAGTTGAACCAGGAACACTTCTCACCACGATGGACGTCTCGGCACTATACACCAGTATCCCCCACGATGACGGCATCGCTGCGACAGCATCAATACTCAACACCAACAACAGCCAATCTCCGGAAGCCATCCTACAACTCATCCGCTTCATCCTGGATCACAATGTCTTCACCTTCGATAACCAGTTCTTTACCCAAACACACGGAACAGCCATGGGGACCAAATTCGCACCCCAATACGCCAACATTTTCATGCACAAGTTCGAGCACGACTTCTTCACTGCACAAGACCTCCAACCAACACTATACACCAGATACATCGACAACATTTTCTTTCTATGGACCCACGGCAAGGAATCACTAAAGAGACTACACGATAACATCAACAAGTTCCATCCCACCATCAAGCTCACCATGGACTACTCCTCAGAATCAGTTTCTTTCTTGGACACACGAATCTCCATCAAAGACGGGCACCTCAGCACCTCACTCTACCGCAAGCCCACGGACAACCTCACGATGCTCCACTTTTCCAGCTTCCACCCTAACCACGTCAAAGAGGCCATCCCCTATGGACAGGCCCTGCGAATACACAGGGTCTGCTCAGACGAGGAGGAACGCGATGGACACCTACAGACGCTGAAAGACGCCCTAGTAAGAACGGGATATGACGCTCGACTCATCGATCGACAGTTCCGACGGGCCACAGCAAAAAATCGCATAGACCTCCTCAGGAGACTAACACGGGACGCAACCAACAGAGTACCCTTTGTCGTCCAGTACTTCCCCGGAGCGGAGAAACTAAGCCATGTTCTCCGCAGCCTTCAACATGTCATCAATGAGGACAAACACCTCGCTATGGCCATCCCCACACCTCCACTACTCGCCTTTAAACAGCCACCCAACCTCAAACAGACCATCGTTCGCAGCAAATTACCTAGCTTTCAAGAGAACAGCGTCCACGACGCCACACAACCCTGCCACGGTAACCTCTGCAAGACATGCCAGATCATTGACACAGATACCACCATCACACGAGAGGACACCACCCACCAGGTGCATGGTTCATACTCCTGTGACTCGGCCAACGTTGTCTACCTCATACGTTGCAGGAAAGGATGCCCCAGAGCATGGTACATTGGCGAGACCATGCAGACGCTGCGACAACGTATGAACGGACACCGCGCAACAATCGCCAAACAGGAGGGTTCCCTCCCAGTCGGGGAACACTTCAGCAGTCATGGACATTCATCCACCGACCTTCGGGTAAGCGTACTCCAAGGCGGCCTTCGAGACACACGACAACGCAAAATCGTCGAGCAGAAATTGATAGCCAAGTTCCGCACCCATGAGGACGGCCTCAACCGGGATCTTGGGTTCATGTCACGCTACACGTTACCCCACCAGCGAACAAATTTTATCTGTTTTTAATATAATGGTCATTTGCTGGCTCTCTCTGCCTTCCGGATGTTTCTGCCTCTCTCTGTTTTTCTTCTCTGTTTTTTTTCCCTGTTTGTTTTTTTGTTGAATGTGTATTCGGGGGTTCTGCAGGTGACACCTCTCTGTCTGAACACGGTGATTGCCTTGGCAACGGGCAGTTGCAGGGGCAGTCTGTAAACACCATGTATTGTTCTATATGTATAAATGCGTAGGCTTCAAGGAGATCCTGAACATTTACCTGAGGAAGGAGGAAGTCTCCGAAAGCTTGTGAATTTAAAATAAAATTGCTAGACTATAACTTGGTGTTGTAAAATTGTTTACAATTATTATTAGGGTCAGTAATAGTGTTATTAATAAACACTGTACATTATTATCAGTAATAGTGTTATTTAATAAACACTGGGATTTACCCTGATTCCTGTTATTTCTCTCTCTCTGATCCCCAGTCTGGATGATGTCGGTCTCACAGATTCTTGTACTGAGGATCTCGTCTCTGCTCTCAGTACAAACCGGTCACTGACGGGTCTGAACCTGGGATCAAACTCCTTCACAGACCGATCTGTCCCCGCTCTACGCTCCCTCATACTGACCCGCAGGAGTCTGAAGTGGATCTGGTGAGTGTTGGAAACATAGAAAATAGGAGCAGGAGTCGGCCATTCGGCCCTTTAAGCCTTCTCCGCCATTCAATATGATCATGGCTGATCCTCTATCTCAATACCATATTCCTGCTCTCTCCTTCTTGCCTTTTGTGCCTTGAAATCTATCCAGCTCCTTAAATATATTCAGTGACTTGGCCTCCACAGCTTTCTGTGGTTGAGAATTCCACAGGTTCACCACCCTCTGAATGAAGAAATTTCTTCTCATCTCAGTCCTAAATGTCCTACCCCATATCCTTACACTGTGACCCCTTGTTCTGGGACCCCCCAGCCAGGGGAAACATCCTCCCTGCATCCAGTCTGTCTAACCCTGTCAGAATTTTATATGTTTCAATGAGATCCCCTTTCATTCTTCTGAACTCGAGTGAATACAGGCCGAGTTGACCCAATCTCTCCTCATACGACAGTCCTGCCATCCCAGGAATAAGTCTGGTGAACCTTCGTTGCACTCCTCTCTGGCAAGTATATCCTTTCTTAGCTAAGGAGACCAAAACTGCACACATTACTCCAGCTGTGGCATCACCAAGGCCCAGTATAACTGCAGTAAGACATCCCTGCTCCTGTACTCAAATCCTCTTACAATGAAGGCCAACATACCATTTGCCTTCCGAACTGCTTGCTGCAACCTGCATGTTTACTTTCAGTGACTGGTGTGCAAGGACATCCAGGTCCCTTTGCACATCAACATTTCCCAATCTATCACCATTTAAATAATACTCTGTTTGTGTTAATGTTTAATGTAATAAATAAAACATCAATGGGATTCAGTCCCTTTTATGAGTAATGTTTGTCTGTAATTATTATTGAAATATTAACCCCAGTCTCCCTGTTTTTTACAGTGTTGTTCAATCTGTTTATTTCCTGTTTGTTTCAGGCTGTGGAGGAATCGGTTCAGTTTAAACGGAAAGGATCAGCTGAAGTCACTGCGGGAATCCAGACCCGGACTGAGAGTGGAAGTGTGAACATTTCAATTTATAACCATTCCTGGTCTCATTATATGAACATTTTTGGCCGATTCTCTGTCCCTCCCCTTTAACCGGCCGCGCTCCAGGTTTAAATCCGAACGGCCCTTTAACGGTTTCCAGCTCGAGCTGAGCGAGCGTCGTCTCCCACTGTGACGTCAGAGGCCCAGCGACAGGGTCACGAGACTCAGTCACCCGGTCCCACAGCGCTGATTCTGCAGGATATCCGGGGCTGGATGGTCCCCAATGGGGCACTGGGTCAATGCACAGACAGGAAGGGCCCAGGGTGGGGCTCAGTCTGGGCTGCAGTGGGACACTGGGTCAATGTACAGACAGGAAGGGCCCAGGGTGGGGCTCAGTCTGGGCTGCAGTGGGACACTGGGTCAATGTACAGAGAGGAAGGGCCCAGGGTGGGGCTCAGTCTGGGCTGCAGTGGGACACTGGGTCAATGTACAGACAGGAAGGGTCCAGGGTGGGGCTCAGTCTGGGCTGCAGTGGGACACTGAGTCAATGTAAAGACAGGAAGGGCCCAGGGTGGGGCTCAGTCTGGGCTGCAGTGGGACACTGGGTCAATGAACAGACAGGAAGGGTCCAGGGTGGGGCTCAGTCTGAGCTGCAGTGGGACACTGAGTCAATGTACAGACAGGAAGGGCCCAGGGTGGGGCTCAGTCTGGGCTGCAGTGGGACACTGGGTCAATGTAAAGACAGGAAGGGCCCAGGGTGGGACTCAGTCTGGGCTGCAGTGGGACACCGGGTCAACATTGGATTAATGTTGATCGGAACAACAGGGGACTCCCCATCTCTTGTGTTCGTGTTGCTGGATCTGTTCCATCCACTGAAACAGAGAGTGGGCCCTCGTTTAACATCTCATCGGTGAAAGCAACAGTCAATGGAAAATAAAATCAGGCAGAGCGGAAAACAAGATGCCAATTTGCTCTCGCCTGTTTTGCTCTAACGCCCGAGGTGAATTTATTCTCTAATGTGTTCCGTGGACTGGCAATCGAATGACATTAAATTGTCAGATATCTAAATAGTTAATCCTAAATTAATCTCACCAATCTGCAGTCGTGTCAGACACTGATCTAAACTATAATGTGATAATCAGTGATCCAGCTAATGCTGAATTACGGTGATCCTCTCAGCTGCTTTTACAATCGGTTATTCATTGTGTTAAGTATCTGCATATTACTTATTATTAAAATTGCTGGGTGACCCTGTCTACAACTGTTTATATGTAATTATTTTTTGCTATACTCAATGTTTAAATAATGATAATTATTATTTTCAAGTCAATAAATTGTTGTTGTGCATGATTTGATGTCTGGCTTCTTTGAAGATTTGGTAAGAAAGCGTTAATCCATTCACTCAGTAGCTTGTGGGGATCCTAATATGGTGAACTCATTCGATCTGAACTGGGAGATGTCCATTTATATGAGTGAGTGTGAGCGAGGATGCCCCTTTTTTTCAGTGAGTGAGTGTGAGCGAGGATGCCTCTGTATATCAGTGAATGTGAGCGAGGATGCCTCTGTATATCAGTGAGTGAGTGCGAGCGAGGATACCTTGGCATATCAGTGAGTGAGTGTGAGCGAGGATGCCTCTATGTATCAGTGAGTGAGTATGAGAGAGTTTGCCCCAGTATATCAGCGAGAGTGAGCGAGGATGCCCCTGTGTATCCATGAGTGAGTGAGCGATGATGTCCCTGCATATCCGTGAGTGTGTGCGCGAGGATGCCCTTTTCTATATGTGCTTGAGCGAGGACGCCCTTTTATATCAGTGAGTGAGTGTGAGTGAGGCTGCCCCTGCATATCAGTGAGTGCGAGTGAGGCTGCCCCTGTATATCAGTGAGTGTGAGCGAGGATGCTCCTGTATATCGGTGAGTGTGAGCGAGGATGCCCCCGTGTATCGGTGAGTGTGAGCGAGGATGCCCCCGTGTATCGGTGAGTGTGAGCGAGGATGCCCCCGTGTATCGGTGAGTGTGAGCGAGGATGCCCCTGCATATCAGTGAGTGCGAGTGAGGCTGCCCCTGTATATCAGTGAGTGTGAGCGAGGATGCTCCTGTATATCGGTGAGTGTGAGCGAGGATGCCCCCGTGTATCGGTGAGTGTGAGCGAGGATGCCCCCGTGTATCGGTGAGTGTGAGCGAGGATGCCCCCGTGTATCGGTGAGTGTGAGCGAGGATGCCCCGTGTATCGGTGAGTGTGAGCGCGAATGCCCCTGTGTATCGGTGAGTGTGAGCGAGGATGCCCCTGTGTATCGGTGAGTCTGACGAGGATGCCCCTGTGTATCGGTGAGTGTGACGAGGATGCCCCTGTATATCGGTGAGTGTGAGCGAGGATGCCCCTGTATGTCGGTGAGTGTGAGCGAGGGTGCCCCTGTGTATCGGTGAGTGTGAGCGAGGATGCCCCTGTGTATCGGTGAGTGTGAGCGAGGATGCCCCTGTGTATCGGTGTGAGCGAGGATGCCCCTGTGTATCGGTGAGTGTGAGCGAGGATGCCCCTGCGTATCGGTGAGTGTGAGCGAGGATGCCCCTGCATATCGGTGAGTGTGACGAGGATGCCCCTGTATATCGGTGAGTGTGAGCGAGGATGCCCCTGTATATCGGTGAGTGTGAGCGAGGATGCCCCTGTATATCGGTGAGTGTGAGCGAGGATGCCCCTGTATATCGGTGAGTGTGATGAGGATGCCCCTGTGTATCGGTGAGTGTGAGCGAGGATGCCCCTGTATATCGGTGAGTGTGACGAGGATGCCCCTGTATATCGGTGAGTGTGACGAGGATGCCCCTGTATATCGGTGAGTGTGAGCGAGGATGCCCCTGTATATCGGTGAGTGTGACGAGGATGCCCCTGTATATCGGTGAGTGTGAGCGAGGATGCCCCTGTATATCGGTGGGTGTGAGCGAGGATGCCCCTGTATATCGGTGGGTGTGAGCGAGGATGCCCCTGTATATCGGTGGGTGTGAGCGAGGATGCCCCTGTATATCGGTGAGTGTGAGCGAGGATGCCCCTGTATATCGGTGAGTGTGAGCGAGGATGCCCCTGTATATCGGTGAGTGTGAGCGAGGATGCCCCTGTGTATCGGTGAGTGTGAGCGAGGATGCCCCCGTGTATCGGTGAGTGTGAGCGAGGATGCCCCCGTGTATCGGTGAGTGTGAGCGAGGATGCCCCCGTATATCGGTGAGTGTGAGCGAGGATGCCCCTGTGTATCGGTGAGTGTGAGCGAGGATGCCCCCGTGTATCGGTGAGTGTCAGCGAGGATGCCCCCGTGTATTGGTGAGTGTGAGCGGGGATGCCCCTGTGTATCGGTGAGTGTGAGCGAGGATGCCCCTGTGTATCGGTGAGTGTGAGCGAGGATGCCCCTGCATATCGGTGGGTGTGAGCGAGGATGCCCCTGTATATCGGTGGGTGTGAGCGAGGATGCCCCTGTATATCGGTGGGTGTGAGCGAGGATGCCCCTGTATATCGGTGAGTGTGAGCGAGGATGCCCCTGTATATCGGTGAGTGTGAGCGAGGATGCCCCTGTATATCGGTGAGTGTGAGCGAGGATGCCCCTGTGTATCGGTGAGTGTGAGCGAGGATGCCCCCGTGTATCGGTGAGTGTGAGCGAGGATGCCCCCGTGTATCGGTGAGTGTGAGCGAGGATGCCCCCGTATATCGGTGAGTGTGAGCGAGGATGCCCCTGTGTATCGGTGAGTGTGAGCGAGGATGCCCCCGTGTATCGGTGAGTGTCAGCGAGGATGCCCCCGTGTATTGGTGAGTGTGAGCGGGGATGCCCCTGTGTATCGGTGAGTGTGAGCGAGGATGCCCCTGTGTATCGGTGAGTGTGAGCGAGGATGCCCCTGCATATCGGTGAGTCTGACGAGGATGCCCCTGTGTATCGGTGAGTGTGACGAGGATGCCCCTGTATATCGGTGAGTGTGAGCGAGGATGCCCCTGTATGTCGGTGAGTGTGACGAGGGTGCCCCTGTGTATCGGTGAGTGTGAGCGAGGATGCCCCTGTGTATCGGTGAGTGTGAGCGAGGATGCCCCTGTGTATCGGTGAGTGTGAGCGAGGATGCCCCTGTGTATCGGTGAGTGTGAGCGAGGATGCCCCTGTGTATCGGTGAGTGTGAGCGAGGATGCCCCTGTGTATCGGTGAGTGTGAGCGAGGATGCCCCTGTGTATCGGTGAGTGTGACGAGGATGCCCCTGTATATCGGTGAGTGTGACGAGGATGCCCCTGTATATCGGTGAGTGTGACGAGGATGCCCCTGTATATCGGTGAGTGTGAGCGAGGATGCCCCTGTATATCGGTGGGTGTGAGCGAGGATGCCCCTGTATATCGGTGAGTGTGACGAGGATGCCCCTGTATATCGGTGAGTGTGAGCGAGGATGCCCCTGTGTATCGGTGAGTGTGACGAGGATGCCCCTGTATATCGGTGAGTGTGAGCGAGGATGCCCCTGTATATCGGTGAGTGTGACGAGGATGCCCCTGTGTATCGGTGAGTGTGAGCGAGGATGCCCCTGTGTATCGGTGAGTGTGAGCGAGGATGCCCCTGTTTATCGGAGAGTGTGAGCGAGGATGCCCCTGTGTATCGGTGAGTGTGAGCGAGGATGCCCCTGTGTATCGGTGAGTGTGAGCGAGGATGCCCCTGTATCTCGGTGAGTGTGATGAGGATGCCCCTGTGTATCGGTGAGTGTGAGCGAGGATGCCCCTGTATATCGGTGAGTGTGAGCGAGGATGCCCCTGTGTATCGGTGAGTGTGACGAGGATGCCCCTGTATATCGGTGAGTGTGAGCGAGGATGCCCCTGTGTATCGGTGAGTGTGACGAGGATGCCCCTGTGTATCGGTGAGTGTGAGCGAGGATGCCCCTGTGTATCGGTGAGTGTGAGCGAGGATGCCCCTGTGTATCGGTGAGTGTGAGCGAGGATGCCCCTGTGTATCGGTGAGTGTGATGAGGATGCCCCTGTGTATCGGTGAGTGTGAGCGAGGATGCCCCTGTGTATCGGTGAGTGTGACGAGGATGCCCCTGTATCTCGGTGAGTGTGATGAGGATGCCCCTTTGCACCAATACACCATCGGTTTGCTCTGGGATTGAACATTTCTCAGTGTGATGATCATCGCTCCCCATCAGGTGGGACACAGACAGCTGCCCAGTGAAACCCAGTCAGTCCTTGTTCCCCATTAGAAATTCTCCCCTTTCTCACCCTCACCGACCCACACTTGTCTTCACTAATCTTGTTCTTTTTCCATCCTTGGACAATCTTTTCCAGTCCGCTTTGATCTTCCTTCCACCTTTACTCTCATCCTCTGCTTTTCCTCTCAATCTCTTGCTCCTTTTTTGTTGAATTCTAAACTGCTCCCAATCCTCAGCCTTCCTGCTTTTTCTGCTCACTTTATCTCACTCCTCTTTCCATCTAATCCTTTCCTTCATTTCTTTTCTTAGTCCCGGTGGGGCCGCTTTTCTTTTGCTGTTTTTGCCCAGAAAGGAATGAATGACGGGAAATCCGGCCCACTCTTCGCCTGAGGATAAACCCACTGACTGAAACTATCGATAGTTGGTGGGGAATTGGAGGGGAAACATCTCTCGGGGCCTCTCCACACACAAAGGGGGACATGTCCTTCCCTCCTGGGCCGGTCTCTCTCTCTCCATTTCACCCGCTCCGCCTCCGCCGCCATTTTCCCTCCAAACCGCCTTCGTCTTCACCAACTTCGCGCCATTCGGGCGTTGGAGAGCCGGGGCATGCGCATTGCGGACATTCACCGTCAATTAACGCCCCCTCCCACAATCGGCCCCTGCGATTGGGGCAGAAGTCGCTGATTGACATCCCCGCTCACCAATCGGGGCTCGGCACCCGCCCCGCGCTTCATTGACTGACCGCGAGAGGGGACGGCGACTCGGGCTCACGTGGCTGTTGATTTTAAATCTGTGTGGCCGTTAAACCGACAAAGCGCGAGTGTGACGTCGGTAACCTGGCAATAGCGCGCGTCGTTGAGGGGAGGGGCCGCGAGCTGACTGATGGGAGAGTCCAGGCGACTGGAGAAGATCAACCGGTCCCCATCCACCGCCATCATCTCAATCCACCGCCATCCTCCCCCCTGGAGAGGATCAACCGGTCCCCATCCACCGCCATCATCTCAATCCACCGCCATCCTCCCCCTGGAGAGGATCAACCGGTCCCCATCCACCGCCATCATCTCAATCCACCGCCATCCTCCCCCTGGAGAGGATCAACCGGTCCCCATCCACCGCCATCATCTCAATCCACCGCCATCCTCCCCCTGGAGATGATCAATCGGTCCCCATCCACCGCCATCATCTCAATCCACCGCCATCCTCCCCCTGGAGAAGATCAACCGGTCCCCATCCACCGCCATCATCTCAATCCACCGCCATCCTCCCCCTGGAGAGGATCAACCGGTCCCCATCCACCGCCATCATCTCAATCCACCGCCATCCTCCCTCTGGAGAGGATCAACCGGTCCCCATCCACCGCCATCATCTCAATCCACCGCCATCCTCCCCCTGGAGAGGATCAACCGGTCCCCATCCACCGCCATCATCTCAATCCACCGCCATCCTCCCCCTGGAAAAGATCAACAGGTCCCCATCCACCGCCATCATCTCAATCCACCGCCATCCTCCCCCTGGAGATGATCAATCGGTCCCCATCCACCGCCATCATCTCAATCCACCGCCATCCTCCCCCTGGAGAGGATCAACCGGTCCCCATCCACCGCCATCATCTCAATCCACCGCCATCCTCCCCCTGGAGAGGATCAACCGGTCCCCATCCACCGCCATCATCTCAATCCACCGCCATCCTCCCCCTGGAGAGGATCAACCGGTCCCCATCCACCGCCATCATCTCAATCCACCGCCATCCTCCCTCTGGAGAAGATCAACCGGTCCCCATCCATCGCCATCATCTCAATCCACCGCCATCCTCCCCCTGGAGATGATCAATCGGTCCCCATCCACCGCCATCATCTCAATCCACCGCCATCCTCCCCCTGGAGAAGATCAACCGGTCCCCATCCACCGCCATCATCTCAATCCACCGCCATCCTCCCTCTGGAGAAGATCAACCGGTCCCCATCCATCGCCATCATCTCAATCCACCGCCATCATCTCAATCCACCGCCATCCTCCCCCTGGAGAGGATCAACCGGTCCCCATCCATCGCCATCCTCTCAATCCACCGCCATCCTCCCCCTGGAGAAGATCAACCGGTCCCCATCCACCGCCATCATCTCAATCCACCGCCATCCTCCCCCTGGAGAGGATCAACCGGTCCCCATCCACCGCCATCATCTCAATCCACCGCCATCCTCCCCCGGGTGGGGGTGTGAATCAGACGGTTAATCAGACTCATCCATTCCTTTCTCACCTCCAGACTCCACTATTCCAATACCCTCCTGCCCGTCCTCCCATCTTCCACCCTCCATAAACATCAGCTCATCCAAAACTCTGCTGCCCGTATCTGAACTCGCACCAAGTCCCGTTCACCCATCACCCCCTGTGCTCACTGACCGACATCCGCTCACGGTCCGGGAACTCCTCCATTTTAAAATTCTCATCCTGGTTTTCAAATCCCTCCATGACCCTCGCCCCTCTCACTATCTCTGTCACCTCCTCCAACCCTCCAAGATCTCTGCACTCCTACAATTCTGGCCTCTTGCCCAACCCCCGATTTCCATCACTCCACCATTGGCGGCCGTGCCTTCACCTGCCGGGGCCCCAAGCTCTGGAATTCCCTCCCGAAACCTCTCCACCTCTCTCTCTCCTCCTTTAAGACGCTCCTTAAAACCTACCTCATTGACCGAGCTCTGGATGGGCTCCAACCAGAGCTCCCCACAGCTGTAACATAACTTCCTCCCCTTTCTATTCCAGCCCTCTTGAGATAAAGGCCAGCACTCCTTTAGCTTTTTTGATTACTTCTTGTACCTGCCCACTGGGTTTTAGAGATTTGTCGACTTGGACCCCGAAATTTCTCTGCTCATCCACAGTTCCCACACTCTTCCCATTCAGAAAATATTCTGATTTGTCTTTTTCTGATCCAAAGTGGATGACCTCACACTTGCCCACATTAAACACCATCTCCCACAGTTTTCCTCACTCACTGAGTCTGTCTGTGCCCCTGGTTTCCAGTTTCCCAACAGGGTCCGATTCTGTTTTCAGTCGAAAGTAAGAGGTAATCAAATCTAACCTTTTATTAGGTATATCGAGGGAATATGGAGTTGGGGTACAGATTGGTTACGATTTAACAGAATGGTGCGACAGGCTCGAGGGGCTGAACGGCCTCCTCCTGTTCCTGTGTTACGGGCTCGAGGGGATGGACGGCCTCCTCCTGTTCCTGTGTACTGTTTATTGGGTGGGGTGTGTCACCACACATTGGCAGGGTACTGTGTGAGAGAGACAGCGAGGGAGGATGTGTCTGTATATCAGTGAATGAGTGTGTGAGAGAGAGGATGCCTCTGTGTTTCAGTGAGTGTGAGAGAGAGGATGCCCCTGTATTTCAGTGAGTGTGTGAGAGAGAGGATGCCCCTGTATATCAGTGAGTGTGTGAGAGAGAGGATGCCTCTGTGTATCAGTGAGTGAGTGAGAGAGAGGATGCCCCTGTATATCAGTGAGTGTGAGAGAGAGAGGATGCCTCTGTGTATCAGTGAGTGAGTGAGAGAGAGGATGCCCCTGTATATCAGTGAGTGAGTGAGAGAGAGGATGCCCCTGTATATCAGTGAGTGAGTGAGAGAGAGGATACCTCTGTGTATCAGTGAGTGAGTGAGAGAGAGGATGCCTCTGTGTATCAGTGAGTGAGTGAGAGAGAGGATGCCCCTGTATATCAGTGAGTGAGTGAGAGAGAGGATGCCCCTGTGTATCAGTGAGTGTGTGTGAGAGAGGATGCCCCTGTATATCAGTGAGTGAGTGAGAGAGAGGATGCCTCTGTATATCAGTGAGTGTGTGAGAGAGGATGCCTCTGTATATCAGTGAGTGTGTGAGAGAGGATGCCCCTGTATATCAGTGAGTGTGTGAGAGAGAGGATGCCTCTGTATATCAGTGAGTGTGTGAGAGAGGATGCCCCTGTATATCAGTGAGTGTGTGAGAGAGAGGATGCCCCTGTATATCAGTGAGTGAGTGAGAGAGAGGATGCCTCTGTGTATCAGTGAGTGAGTGAGAGAGAGGATGCCCCTGTATATCAGTGAGTGAGTGAGAGAGAGGATGCCCCTGTGTATCAGTGAGTGTGTGTGAGAGAGGATGCCCCTGTATATCAGTGAGTGAGTGAGAGAGAGGATGCCTCTGTATATCAGTGAGTGTGTGAGAGAGGATGCCTCTGTATATCAGTGAGTGTGTGAGAGAGGATGCCCCTGTATATCAGTGAGTGTGTGAGAGAGAGGATGCCTCTGTATATCAGTGAGTGTGTGAGAGAGGATGCCCCTGTATATCAGTGAGTGTGTGAGAGAGAGGATGCCCCTGTATATCAGTGAGTGAGTGAGAGAGAGGATGCCCCTGTATATCAGTGAGTGAGTGAGAGAGAGGATGCCCCTGTATATCAGTGAGTGTGAGAGAGAGGATGCCCCTGTATATCAGTGAGTGTGTGAGAGAGAGGATGCCCCTGTATATCAGTGAGTGTGTGAGAGAGAGGATGCCTCTGTATATCAGTGAGTGAGTGAGAGAGAGGATGCCCCTGTATATCAGTGAGTGAGTGAGAGAGGATGCCCCTGTATATCAGTGAGTGTGTGTGAGAGAGGATGCCCCTGTATATCAGTGAGTGAGTGAGAGAGAGGATGCCCCTGTATATCAGTGAGTGAGTGAGAGAGGATGCCCCTGTATATCAGTGAGTGAGTGAGAGAGAGGATGCCCCTGTATATCAGTGAGTGAGTGAGAGAGAGGATGCCTCTGTATATCAGTGAGTGTGTGAGAGAGAGGATGCCCCTGTATATCAGTGAGTGAGTGAGAGAGAGGATGCCTCTGTATATCAGTGAGTGTGTGAGAGAGAGGATGCCCCTGTATATCAGTGAGTGAGTGAGAGAGAGGATGCCCCTGTATATCAGTGAGTGTGTGAGAGAGAGGATGCCCCTGTATATCAGTGAGTGTGTGAGAGAGAGGATGCCTCTGTATATCAGTGAGTGTGTGAGAGAGAGGATGCCCCTGTATATCAGTGAGTGAGTGAGAGAGAGGATGCCCCTGTATATCAGTGAGTGTGTGAGAGAGAGGATGCCCCTGTATATCAGTGAGTGTGTGAGAGAGAGGATGCCCCTGTATATCAGTGAGTGAGTGAGAGAGAGGATGCCCCTGTATATCAGTGAGTGAGTGAGAGAGAGGATGCCCCTGTATATCAGTGAGTGTGTGAGAGAGAGGATGCCCCTGTACATCAGTGAGTGAGTGAGAGAGAGGATGCCCCTGTATATCAGTGAGTGAGTGAGAGAGAGGATGCCCCTGTATATCAGTGAGTGTGTGAGAGAGAGGATGCCTCTGTATATCAGTGAGTGTGTGAGAGAGGATGCCTCTGTATATCAGTGAGTGTGTGTGAGAGAGAGGATGCCTCTGTATATCAGTGAGTGTGTGAGAGAGAAGATGCCTCTGTGTATCAGTGAGTGTGAGAGAGAGGATGCCTCTGTATATCAGTGAGTGTGTGAGAGAGGATGCCTCTGTGTATCAGTGAGTGTGTGAGAGAGGATGCCCCTGTATACCAGTGAGTGTGTGAGAGAGAGGATGCCTCTGTATTTCAGTGAGTGTGAGAGAGGATGCCTCTGTGTATCAGTGAGTGTGAGAGAGAGGATGCCTCTGTATATCAGTGAGTGTGAGAGAGGATGCCCCTGTATATCAGTGAGTGTGAGAGAGAGAGGATGCCTCTGTATATCAGTGAGTGTGAGAGAGGATGCCTCTGTATATCAGTGAGTGTGAGAGAGGATGCCCCTGTATATCAGTGAGTGTGAGAGAGAGAGGATGCCCCTGTATATCAGTGAGTGTGAGAGAGAGGATGCCTCTGTATATCAGTGAGTGTGTGAGAGAGAGGATGCCCCTGTATATCAGTGAGTGAGTGAGAGAGAGGATGCCCCTGTATATCAGTGAGTGAGTGAGAGAGAGGATGCCCCTGTATATCAGTGAGTGAGTGAGAGAGAGGATGCCCCTGTATATCAGTGAGTGTGTGAGAGAGAGGATGCCCCTGTATATCAGTGAGTGAGTGAGAGAGAGGATGCCCCTGTATATCAGTGAGTGAGTGAGAGAGAGGATGCCCCTGTATATCAGTGAGTGAGTGAGAGAGAGGATGCCCCTGTATATCAGTGAGTGAGTGAGAGAGAGGATGCCTCTGTATATCAGTGAGTGAGTGAGAGAGAGGATGCCCCTGTATATCAGTGAGTGTGTGAGAGAGAGGATGCCCCTGTATCTCAGTGAGTGAGTGAGAGAGAGGATGCCCCTGTATATCAGTGAGTGAGTGAGAGAGAGGATGCCTCTGTATATCAGTGAGTGTGTGAGAGAGAGGATGCCTCTGTATATCAGTGAGTGTGTGAGAGAGAGGATGCCTCTGTGTATCAGTGAGTGTGAGAGAGAGGATGCCTCTGTACATCAGTGAGTGTGTGAGAGAGGATGCCTCTGTATATCAGTGAGTGTGTGAGAGAGAGGATGCCTCTGTGTATCAGTGAGTGTGAGAGAGAGGATGCCTCTGTATATCAGTGAGTGTGAGAGAGGATGCCCCTGTCTATCAGTGAGTGTGAGAGAGAGAGGATGCCTCTGTATATCAGTGAGTGTGAGAGAGGATGCCCCTGTATATCAGTGAGTGTGAGAGAGAGAGGATGCCTCTGTATATCAGTGAGTGTGAGAGAGAGGATGCCTCTGTATATCAGTGAGTGACTGAGCATCCATGCGTATTTTGTGTTGCGGACAAGCGGCAGGATGATGAAACCTGACCTTTAACCATCAACTACTTGTAAAATCCTACACAGACTGGGATTGAACAAGTTAAATTGCCAGAAGACACGTGTCCAGATCACAGGTTGCATCACACATTGCAAGTGGTGTCTCGGGGCAAAGGATCAGAAACCTCTTCCTCAGATCGACCCAAAGTTTGAAGAAGTGAGATCCCACAAACGAGGGAACCATTTGCTTCTGTCTCTGCAAGTTTCAGCATTTTCCTTTTGAAATTTCCCATTGAATCTGCTTCCACCACCCTGTCAGGCAGCGCATTCCAGATCATGGTTCTATCGCCAATCACCTGAAATGTGTGTCCTCTGGTTCTTGACCCTTCCGCCAATGGGAACCGTTTCCCTTTTCTTACTTTATCTAAATCGCCATGATTTTGAACACTTCTATCAAATCAAAGAGCACGGAAATTTCCCCCCTTACCTTGTAACCTTTGTGGACTGTCTGCAGGACCAGTGTTTATCTGAGGAAATGGGACTTTCTCTTACCTTTCTCCCCAGTCGATCTATGGAAGCTCTTTGAATCAGAAGGGTTCTCTCTGGTTGCTGCTCTCACAATCCTGTGCTGATTCACCTGCTGTTGTTCCTCAGTCCACAATCCCTGTTTACTTCCAGCTGTGGACTTTTCTCAATCACTCTGTCATTCACCGGGAGATCTAATGACGGCAGGGCAGAAAATGAGACCAATATAATCTACAGAAACTAATCTACACTTTTCCTCGCTGCGGAAATGGATGCCGCTCACTCAGTCCACCCCTTTTCTTGATTGATACCCCACCCGCTAATCATGGCCTGGTCCCACACACAGCCCCACTCCCGCTTGTTTGGAACCAATACAAAGGGCGGAAGTCACTCGCCTATGAGAATCTCTATTCGGGTTTTTTGAGGATGTAACGAGCAGGGTCGATAAAGGGGAACCACTGGATGTTGTATATTTAGATTTTCAAAAGGCATTCAATAAATTGCCACATAAAAGTTTGTTGCGCAAGATAAGGGCTCATTGGGTTGGGGGTAATATTGAAGATAGAGGATTGGTTAACGGACAGAAAACAGAGAGTAGGGATAAACGGGTCATTTTCAGGTTGGCAGGCTGTAACTAGTGGAGTGCCACAAGGATCAGTGCTGGGACCTCAGCTATTTACAATCTATATTAATGACTTAGATGAAGGTACCGAGTGTTATGTATCCAAGTTTGCTGACGATACAAAGCTGGGTGGGAAAGTAAGCTGTGAGGAGGACACAAAGAGTCTGCAAAGGGATATGGACAGATTCAGTGAGTGGGCAAGAAAGTGGCAGATGGAGTATAATGTGGGGAAATGTGAGGTTATTCGCTTTTGTAAGAAGAATAGAAAAACAGAATATTTTTTAAATGGTGAGAAACTATTAAATGTTGCTGTTCAGAGAGATCTGGGTGTCCTCGTACAAGAAACACAGAAAGTTAACATGCAGGTACAGCAAACAATTATGAAGGTAAATAGCATGTTGGCCTTTATTGCAAGGGGTTGGAGTACAAGAGTTAGGAAGTCTTCCCACAATTGTACACATGGTTTGGTGAGACCTCACCTGGAGTACTGTGTACAGTTCTGGTCTCCTGATCTAAGGAAAGATATACTAGCCTTACAGGCAGTGCACTGGATAAATTCCTGGGATGAGAGGATTCTCCTATGAGGAGAGGTTGAGTAGAATGGGCCGATACTCTCTGGAGTTTAAAATAATGAGAGGTGATCTCATTCAATCGTATAAGATTCTGAGGGGTTTTGACAGGGGAGATGCTGAGAGGTTGTTTCCCCTGGCTGGAGAGTCTAGAACAAGGGGGCATAGTCTCAGGATACGGGGTCTGACATTTAGGACTGAGATGAGAAATTTCTTCATTCAGAGGGTTGTGAACCTTTGGATTTCTTTTTCCCTGGCGGGCTGTGATGGTCAGTCATTGACTATATTCAGTGCTGAGATGGATAGATTTTTGGACTCCAAGGGAATCAAGGGATATGGGGATCAGACGGGAAAGTGGAGTTGAGGTCGAAGATCAGCCATGATCTTATTGAATGGTGGAGCAGGATCAAGGGGCCGTATGGCCCACCCATGTTCCTATTTCTTAGGTTCTTATGGCCCACCCTTGCTCCTATTTCTACGGTTCTTATGAGGTGACCCAGGGGATGGACCGGGCTGTGAGACAGGGCGGGGAGAGCGGGAATGCAGCTCCTCACTGACTGAGGCCCGGGGATCAGGGAGGGGGAGATTTCTCTGAGCCACAACCAAACTCCCCGGAGCTGCCACATGTTCCTGGGCCCAGAGAGAGGGACAACGCAGTCACTCACAGGGCCTCCCTGCACCCTCACTCACATACCCCTCCCTCCACATTCACCCACATCCACATCTCTCCACCCTCACACACATACCCCACCCTCCACCCTCACTCACAGGGCCTCCCTGCACCCTCACTCACATACCCCTCCCTCCACATTCACCCACATCCACATCCCTCCACCCTCACACACATACCCCACCCTCCACCCTCACTCACAGGGCCTCCCTGCACCCTCACTCACATACCCCTCCCTCCACATTCACCCACATCCACATCTCTCCACCCTCACACACATACCCCACCCTCCACCCTCACTCACAGGGCCTCCCTGCACCCTCACTCACATACCCCTCCCTCCACATTCACCCACATCCACATCCCTCCACCCTCACACACATACCCCTCCCTCCACCCTCACTCACAGGGCCTCCCTGCACCCTCACTCACATACCCCTCCCTCCACATTCACCCACATCCACATCTCTCCACCCTCACACACATCCCCCACCCTCCACGCTCACTCACAGGGCCTCCCTGCACCCTCACTCACATACCCCTCCCTCCACATTCACCCACATCCACATCTCTCCACCCTCACACACATTCCCCTCCCTGCACCCTCACTCACATTCCCCTCCCTCCACATTCACTCACATCCACATCTCTCCACCCTCACACACATTCCCCTCCCTCCACCCTCACACACATTCCCCTCCCTGCTCCCTCGCTCACATACCCCTCCCTCCACATTCACTCACATCCACATCTCTCCACCCTCGACCCTCACACACATTCCCCACCCTCACACACATTCCCCTCCCTGCACCCTCACTCACATGCCCCTCCCTCCACATTCACTCACATACCCCTCACTCCACTGTCACCTCACCCTCCCACAACACAGTCACATTGCCCCTCCTTCCACTCTCAGTCACATCCACTTGCGTCCAGCCTAACTCACAGACCCCTCCCTCCACCTTCACCCACATCCCCTCCCTCCACCCTCACCCACATCCCCTCCCTCCACCCTCACCCACATCCCCTCCCTCCACCCTCACCCACATCCCCTCCCTCCACCTTCACCCACATCCCCTCCCTCCACCCTCACCAACAGCCTCTCCCTCCACCCTCACCCACATCCCCTCCCTCCACCCTCACCCACATCCCCTCCCTCCACCCTCACCCACATCCCCTCCCTCCACCCTCACCCACATCCACTCCCTCCACCCTCACCCACATCCCCTCACTCCACCCTCACCCACATCCCCTCCCTCCACCCTCACCCACATCCCCTCCCTCCACCCTCACCCACATCCCCTCCCTCCACCCTCACCCACATCCCCTCCCTCCACCCTCACCCACATCCCCTCCCTCCACCCTCACCCACATCCCCTCCCTGCACCCTCACAGACACCCCCTCCCTCCACCCTCTCAGACATCCCCTCCCTCCACCCTAACCCACATCCCCTCCCTCCACCCTCACAGACATCCCCTCCCTCCACCCTCACAGACATCTCCTCCCTCCACCCTCACCCACACCCCTCCCTCAACCCTCACCCACATGCCCCTCCCTCCACCCTCACAGACAACCCCCTCCCTCCACCCTCACAGACATTCCCCTCCCTCCACCATCACCCGCATCCCCTCCCTCCACCCTCACAGACATCCCCCTCCCTCCACCCTGACAGACATCGCCCTCCCTCCACCCTGACAGACATCACCCTCCCTCCACCCTCACAGACATCCCCCTCCCTCCACCCTCACAGACATCCCACTCCCTCCACCCTCACAGACATCCCACTCCCTCCACCCTCACAGACATCCCACTCCCTCCACCCTCACAGACATCCCCCTCCCTCCACCCTCACAGACATCCCACTCCCTCCACCCTCACAGACATCCCCTCACTCCACCCTCACAGACATCCCCTCACTCCACCCTCACAGACATCCCCTCACTCCACCCTCACAGACATCCCCTCACTCCACCCTCACAGACATCCCCTCACTCCACCCTCACAGACATCCCACTCCCTCCACCCTCACAGACATCCCCCTCCCTCCACCCTCACAGACATACCCCTCCCTCCACCCTCACAGACATCCCACTCCCTCCACCCTCACAGACATCCCACTCCCTCCACCCTCACAGTCATCCCCTCACTCCACCGTCACAGACATCCCCCTCCCTCCACCCTCACAGACATCCCCCTCCCTCCACCCTCACAGACATCCCCCTCCCTCCACCCTCACAGACATCCCCCTCCCTCCACCCTCACAGACATCCCACTCCCTCCACCCTCACAGACATCCCCTCCCTCCACGCTCACAGACATCCCCTCCGTCCACACTCACAGACAACCCCCTCCCTCCACACTCACAGACATCCAAATCCCTCCGCCCTCACAGACATTCCCTCCCTCCACACTCACAGACATCCAAATCCCTCCACCCTCACAGACATCCCCTCCCTCCACCCTCACAGACATCCCCCTCCCTCCAACCTCACAGACATCCCCTCCCTCCACCCTCAGAGACATCCCCCTCCCTCCACCCTCACAGACATCCGACTCCCTCCACCCTCACAGACATCCCCTCCCTCCACCCTCACAGACATCCGACTCCCTCCACCCTCACAGACATCCCCTCCCTCCACCCTCACAGACATCAACTCCCGCCACCCTCACAGATATCCCCTCACTCCACCCTCACAGACATCTGCCTCCCTCCACCCTCACCCACATCCCCTCCCTCCACCCTCACAGACATCCCCTCCCTCCACCCTCACAGACATCCCCTCCCTCCACCCTCACAGACATCCCCTCCCTCCACCCTCACAGACATCCCCTCCCTCCACCCTCACAGACATCCCACTCCCTCCACCCTCACAGACATCCCACTCCCTCCACCCTCACAGACATCCCCCTCCCTCCACCCTCACAGACATCCCCCTCCCTCCACCCTCACAGACATCCCCCTCCCTCCACCCTCACAGACATCCCACTCCCTCCACCCTCACCCACATCCACTCCCTCCACCCTCACAGACATCCCCTCCCTCCACCCTCATAGACATCCCCTCTCTCCACCCTCACAGACATACCCCTCCCTCCACCCTCACAGACATCCCCTCCCTCCACCCTCACAGACATCCCCCTCCCTCCACCCTCACAGACATCCCCCTCCCTCCACCCTCACAGACATCCCCCTCCCTCCACCCTCACAGACATCCCACTGCCTCCACCCTCACAGTCATCCCCTCCCTCCACCCTCACCCACATCCACTCCCTCCACGCTCACAGACATCCCCTACCTCCACCCTCACAGACATCCCCTCCCTCCACCCTCACCCACATCCCCTCCCTGCACCCTCACAGACATCCCCTCCCTCAACGCTCACAGACATCCCCTCCCTCCACCCTCACAGACATCCCCTCCCTCCACCCTCACCCACATCCCCTCCCTGCACCCTCACAGACATCCCCTCCCTTGACGCTCACAGACATCCCCTCCCTCCACCCTCACAGACATCCCCCACCCTCCACCCTCACAGACATCCCACTCCCTACTCCCTCATAGACATCCCACTCCCTCCACCCTCACAGACATCCCCTCCCTCCACCCTCAAAGACATCACCCTCCCTCCACCCTCACAGACATCCCCTCCCTCCACCCTCACAGACATCCCCTCCCTCCACCCTCACCCACAGCCCTTCCCTCAACCCTCACCCACATGCCCCTCCCTCCAACCTCACAGACATCCCCCTCCCTCCACCCTCACAGACATCCCACTCCCTCCACCCTCACAGACATCCCACTCCCTCCACCCTCACAGACATCCCACTCCCTCCACCCTCACAGACATCCCCTCCCTCCACCCTCACAGACATCACCCTCCCTCCACCCTCACAGACATCCCCCACCCTCCACCCTCACAGACATCCCCCTCCCTCCACCCTCACAGACATCCATCTCCCTCCACCCTCACAGACATCCCCTCCCTCCACCCTCACAGACATCCCCTCCCTTCACCCTCACAGACATCCCCTCCCTCACCCTCATCCCCTCCCTCCACCCTCTCAGACATTCCCTCCCTCCACGCTCACAGACATCACCTCCCTCCACCCTCAGAGACAACCGCCACCCTCCACCCTCACAGACATCCCCCTCCCTCCACCCTCACAGACATCCCACTCCCTCCACCCTCACAGACATCCCCCTCCCTCCACCCTCACAGACATCCCACACCCTCCACCATCACAGACATCCCCTCCCTCCACCCTCACAGACATCCCCTCCCTCCACCCTCACAGACATCCCATCCCTCCACCGTCACAATCATCGCCCTCCCTCCACCCTTACAGACATCACCCTCCCTCCACCCTCACAGACATCTGCCTCCCTCCACCCTCACAGACATCTGCCTCCCTCCACCCTCACAGACATCCCCCTCCCTCCACCCTCACAGACATCCCACTCCCTCCACCCTCACAGACATCCCCTCCCTCCACCGTCACAGACATCCCCCTCCCTCCACCCTCACAGACATCCCCCTCCCGCCACCCTCACAGACATCCCCATCCCTCCACACTCACAGACATCCCACTCTCACAGACAGCCCCTCCCTCCGCCCTCACCCACGTCCACACCCTCCACCCTCACAGACATCCCCTCCCTCCACCCTCACAGACATCCCCTCCCTCCACCCAAACCCACATCCTCTCCCTCCACCCTCACAGACATCCACTCCCTCCATCCTCACAGACATCCCCTCCCTCCACCGTAACCCACATCCTCTCCCTCCACTCTAACGGACATCCCCTCCCTCCACCCTCACAGACATCCCACTCCCTCCACCCTCACAGACATCCCCTCCCTCCACCCTCATTCACATTCCCTCCCTCCACCCTCACAGACATCCCCCTCCCTCCACCCTCACAGACATCCCCTCCCTCCACCCTCACAGACATCCCCTCCCTCCACCCTCACAGACATCCCCTCCCTCCACCCTCACAGACATCCCCTCCCTCCACCCTCACAGACATCCCCTCCCTCCACCCTCACAGACATCCCCTCCCTCCACCCTCATTCACATTCCCTCCCTCCACCCTCACAGACATCCCCCTCCCTCCACCCTCACAGACATCCCCCTCCCTCCACCCTCACAGACATCCCCTCCCTCCACCCTCACAGACATCCCCTCCCTCCACCCTCACAGACATCCCCCTCCCTCCACCCTCACAGACATCCCCTCACTCCACCCTCACAGACATCCCCTCACTCCACCCTCACACACATCCCCTCACTCCACCCTCACAGACATCCCCTCACTCCACCCTCACAGACATCCCACTCCCTCCACCCTCACAGACATCCCCCTCCCTCCACCCTCACAGACATCCCCCTCCCTCCACCCTCACAGACATCCCACTCCCTCCACCCTCACAGACATCCCACTCCCTCCACCCTCACAGACATCCCCCTCCCTCCACCCTCACAGACATCCCACTCCCTCCACCCTCACAGACATCCCACTCCCTCCACCCTCACAGACACCCACTCCCTCCAACCTCACAGACATTCCCTCCCTGCACCCTCACAGTCATCCCCCTCCCTCCACCCTCACAGACATCCCCCTCCCTCCACCCTCACAGACATCCCCCTCCCTCCACCCTCACAGACATCCCCCTCCCTCCACCCTCACAGACATCCCCCTCCGTCCACTCTCACAGACATCCCCTCCCTCCACCCTCACAGACATCCCCTCCCTCCACCCTAATAGACATCCCCTCCCTCCACCCTCACAGTCATCCCCCTCCCTCCACCCTCACAGACATACCCTCCCTCAACGCTCATAGACATCCCCTCCCTCCACACTCACAGGCATCCCCTCCCTCCACCCTCACCCACATCCCCTCCCTCCACCCTCACAGACATCCCCTCCCTCCACCCTCACAGACATCCCCTCCCTCCACCCTCACAGACATCCCCTCCCTCCACCCTCACAGACATCCCCTCCCTTCACCCTCACAGACATCCCCTCCCTCCACCCTCACCCACATCCCCTCCCTCCACCCTCACCCACATCCCCTCCCTCCACCCTAACAGACATACCCTCCCTCCACCCTCACAGACATCCCCTCCCTCCACCCTCACAGACATCCCCCTCCCTCCACCCTCACAGACATCCCCTCTCTCCACCCTCACAGACATCCCCTCCCTTCACCCTCACAGACATCCCCTCCCTCCAACATCACAGACATCCCCTCCCTCCAACCTCACAGACATCACCTCCCTCCAACCTCACAGACATCCCACTCCCACCACCCTAACAGACATCCCCTCCCTCCACCCTCACAGACATCCCCTCACTCCACCCTCACAGACATCACCTCCCTCCACCCTCACAGACATCCCCTCCCTCCACCCTCACAGACATCCCCTCCCTCCACCCTCACAGACATCCCCTCACTCCACCCTCACAGACATCCCACTCCCTCCACCCTCACATACATCCCCCTCCCTCCACCCTCACAGACATCCCCTCACTCCACCCTCACAGACATCCCCTCACTCCACCCTCACAGACATCCCCTCACTGCACCCTCACAGACATCCCCTCACTCCACCCTCACAGACATCCCCTCCCTCCACCCTCACAGACATCCCCTCCCTCCACCCTCACAGACATCCCACTCCCTCCACCCTCACAGACATCCCACTCCCTCCACCCTCACAGACATCCCCCTCCCTCCACCCTCACAGACATCCCCCTCCCTCCACCCTCACAGACATCCCACTCCCTCCACCCTCACAGACATCCCCTCCCTCCACCCTCATTCACATTCCCTCCCTCCACCCTCACAGACATCCTCTCACTCCACCCTCACAGACATCCCACTCCCTCCACCCTCACAGACATCCCCCTCCCTCCACCCTCACAGACATCCCCCTCCCTCCACCCTCACAGACATCCCACTCCCTCCACCCTCACAGACATCCCCTCCCTCCACCCTCATTCACATTCCCTCCCTCCACCCTCACAGACATCCCACTCCCTCCAAACTCACAGACATTCCCTCCCTGCACCCTCAGTCATCCCCCTCCCTCCACCCTCACAGACATCCCCTCCCTCCACCCTCACAGACATCCCCTCCCTCCACCCTCACAGACATCCCCTCCCTCCACCCTAATAGACAACCCCTCCCTCCACGCTCACAGACATCCCCTCCCTCCACCCTCACAGACATCCCCTCCCTCCACCCTCACAGACATCCCCTCCCTCCAACCTCACAGACATCCCCTCCCTCCACCCTCACAGACATCCCCCTCCCTCCACCCTCACCCACATCCCCTCCCTGCAGCCTCACAGACATCCCCTCCCTCCACCCTCACAGACATCCCCTCCCTCCACCCTCACAGACATCCCCTCCCTCCAACCTCACAGACATCCCCTCCCTCCACCCTCACAGACATCCCCTCCCTCCAACCTCACAGACATCCCCTCCCTCCACCCTCACAGACATCCCCCTCCCTCCACCCTCACCCACATCCCCTCCCTGCAGCCTCACAGACATCCCCTCCCTCCACCCTCACAGACATCCCCTCCCTCCACCCACACAGACATCACCCACCCTCCACCCTCACAGACATCCCCTCCCTCCACCCTCACAGACATCCCCTCCCTCCACCCACACAGACATCACCCACCCTCCACCGTCACAGACATCCCACTCCCTCCACCCGAACAGACATCCCCTCCCTCTACCCTCACAGACATCCCCTCCCTTCACCCTCACAGACATCCCCTCCCTCCACCTTCACCCACATCCCCTCCCTTCACCCTCACAGACATACCCTCCCTCCACGCTCACAGACATCACCACCCTCCACCCTCAAAGACATCCCCCTCCCTCCACCCTCACAGACATCCCCCTCCCTCCACACTCACAGACATCCCCTCCCTCCACCCTCACAGACATCCCCTCGCTCCACCCTCACAGACATCCCCCTCCCTCCACCCTCACAGACATCCCCTCCCTCCACCCTAACAGACATCCCCTCCCTCCACCCGAACAGACATCCCCTCCCTCCAACCTCACAGACATCCCCTCCCTCCACCCTAACAGACATCCCCTCCCTCCAACCTCACAGACATCCCCCTCCCTCCACCCTCACAGACATCCCCTCCCTCCACCCTCACAGACATCCCCCTCCCTCCACCCTCACAGACATCCCCTCCCTCCACCCTAACAGACATCCCCTCCCTCCAACCTCACAGACATCCCCTCCCTCCACCTTCACCCACATCCCCTCCCTTCACCCTCACAGACATACCCTCCCTCCACGCTCACAGACATCACCACCCTCCACCCTCAAAGACATCCCCCTCCCTCCACACTCACAGACATCCCCCTCCCTCCACACTCACAGACATCCCCTCCCTCCACCCTCACAGACATCCCCTCCCTCCACCCTCAAAGACATCCACCCTCACAGACGTCCCACTCCCTCCACCCTTGCAGACATCCCCTCCCTCCACCCTCACAGACATCCCCCTCCCTCCACCCTCACAGACATCCCCCTCCCTCCACCCTCACAGACATCCCCTCCCTCCACCCTCACAGACATCCCCTCCCTCCACCCTCACAGACATCCCCTCCCTCCACCCTCACAGACATCCCCTCCCTCCACCCTCACAGACATCCCCTCCCTCCACCCTCACAGACATCCCCCTCCCTCCAACCTCACAGACATCCCACTCCCTCCACCCTAACAGACATCCCACTCCCTCCACCCTAACAGACATCCCCTCCCTCCACCCTCACAGCCATCCCCTCCCTCCACCCTCACAGACATCCCCTCCCTCCACCCTCAAAGACATCCCCCTCCCTCCACCCTCACAGACATCCCCTCCCTCCACCCTCACAGACATCCCCTCCCTCCACCCTCACAGACATCCCCTCCCTCCACCCTCCCAGACATCCCCCTCCCTCCACCCTCACAGACATCCCCCTCCCTCCAACCTCACAGACATCCCACTCCCTCCACCCTAACAGACATCCCCTCCATCCACCCTCACAGCCATCCCCTCCCTCCACCCTCACAGACATCCCCTCCCTCCACCCTCACAGACATCCCCCTCCCTCCACCCTCACAGACATCCCCCTCCCTCCACCCTCACAGACATCACCACCCTCCACCCTCACAGCCATCCCCTCCCTCCACCCTCACAGCCATCCCCTCCCTCCACCCTCACAGACATCCCCTCCCTCCACCCTCACAGACATACCCTCCCTCCACCCTCACCCACATCCCCTCCCTCCACCCTCACAGACATCACCACCCTCCACCCTCAAAGACATCCCCTCCCTCCACCCTCAAAAACATCCCCTCCCTCCACCCTCACAGACATCCCCCTCCCTCCACCCTCACAGACATCCCCTCCCTCCACCCTCAAAGACATCCACCCTCACAGACATCCCACGCCCTCCACCCTCAAAGACATCCCCCTCCCTCCACCCTCACAGACATCCCCCTCCCTCCACCCTCACAGACATCCCCTCCCTCCACCCTCACAGACATCCCCCTCCCTCCACCCTCACAGACATCCCCCTCCCTCCACCCTCACAGACATCCCCCTCCCTCCACCCTAACAGACATCCCCTCCCTCCACCCTCACAGCCATCCCCTCCCTCCACCCTCACAGCCATCCCCTCCCTCCACCCTCACAGACATCCCCTCCCTCCACCCTCACAGACATCCCCCTCCCTCCACCCTCACAGACATCCCCCTCCCTCCACCCTCACAGACATCACCACCCTCCACCCTCACAGCCATCCACTCCCTCCACCCTCACAGCCATCCCCTCCCTCCACCCTCACAGACATCCCCTCCCTCCACCCTCACCCACATCCCCTCCCTCCACCCTCACAGACATCACCACCCTCCACCCTCAAAGACATCCCCTCCCTCCACCCTCAAAGACATCCCCTCCCTCCACCCTCAAAGACATCCCCTCCCTCCACCCTCACAGACATCCCCCTCCCTCCACCCTCACAGACATCCCCTCCCTCCACCCTCACAGACATCCACCCTCACAGACATCCCACGCCCTCCACCCTCAAAGACATCCCCCTCCCTCCACCCTCACAGACATCCCCCTCCCTCCACCCTCACAGACATCCCCCTCCCTCCACCCTCACAGACATCCCCTCCCTCCACTCTCACAGACATCCCCTCCCTCCACCCTCACAGACATCCCACTCCCTCCACCCTAACAGACATCCTCCACCCTCACAGCCATCCCCTCCCTCCACCCTCACAGCCATCCCCTCCCTCCACCCTCACAGACATCCCCTCCCTCGACCCTCACAGACATCCCCTCCCCCCACCCTCACAGACATCCCCCTCCCTCCACCCTCACAGACATCCCACTCCCTCCACCCTAACAGACATCCCCTCCCTCCACCCTCACAGACATCCCCCTCCCTCCACCCTCACAGACATCCCCCTCCCTCCACCCTCACAGACATCACCACCCTCCACCCTCACAGCCATCCCCTCCCTCCACCCTCACAGCCATCCCCTCCTTCCACCCTCACAGACATCCCCTCCCTCCACCCTCACCCACATCCCCTCCCTCCACCCTCACAGACATCACCACCCTCCACCCTCAAAGACATCCCCTCCCTCCACCCTCAAAGACATCCCCTCCCTCCACCCTCACAGACATCCCCCTCCCTCCACCCTCACAGACATCCCCTCCCTCCACCCTCAAAGACATCCACCCTCACAGACATCCCACGCCCTCCACCCTCAAAGACATCCCCCTCCCTCCACCCTCACAGACATCCCCCTCCCTCCACCCTCACAGACATCCCCTCCCTCCACCCTCACAGACATCCCCTCCCACCACCCTCACAGACATCACCTCCCTCCACCCTCACAGACATCCCCTCCCTCCACCCTCACAGACATCCCACTCCCTCCACCCTAACAGACATCCTCCACCCTCACAGCCATCCCCTCCCTCCACCCTCACAGCCATCCCCTCCCTCCACCCTCACAGCCATCCCCTCCCTCCACCCTCACAGCCATCCCCTCCCTCCACCCTCACAGACATCCCCTCCCTCCACCCTCACAGACATCCCCTCCCTCCACCCTCACAGACATCCCCCTCCCTCCACCCTCACAGACATCCCCCTCCCTCCACCCTCACAGACATCCCACTCCCTCCACCCTAACAGACATCCCCTCCCTCCACCCTCACCGCCATCCCCTCCCTCCGCCCTCACAGCCATCCCCTCCCTCCACCCTCACAGACATCCCCTCCCTCCACCCTCACAGACATCCCCCTCCCTCCACCCTCACAGACATCCCCCTCCCTCCACCCTCACAGACATCACCACCCTCCACCCTCACAGCCATCCCCTCCCTCCACCCTCACAGCCATCCCCTCCCTCCACCCTCACAGACATCCCCTCCCTCCACCCTCACCCACATCCCCTCCCTCCACCCTCACAGACATCACCACCCTCCACCCTCAAAGACATCCCCTCCCTCCACCCTCAAAGACATCCCCTCCCTCCACCCTCAAAGACATCCCCTCCCTCCACCCTCACAGACATCCCCCTCCCTCCACCCTCACAGACATCCCCTCCCTCCACCCTCACAGACATCACCACCCTCCACCCTCACAGCCATCCCCTCCCTCCACCCTCACAGCCATCCCCTCCCTCCACCCTCACAGACATCCCCTCCCTCCACCCTCACCCACATCCCCTCCCTCCACCCTCACAGACATCACCACCCTCCACCCTCAAAGACATCCCCTCCCTCCACCCTCAAAGACATCCCCTCCCTCCACCCTCACAGACATCCCCCTCCCTCCACCCTCACAGACATCCCCTCCCTCCACCCTCAAAGACATCCACCCTCACAGACATCCCACGCCCTCCACCCTCAAAGACATCCCCCTCCCTCCACCCTCAAAGACATCCCCCTCCCTCCACCCTCACAGACATCCCCCTCCCTCCACCCTCACAGACATCCCCCTCCCTCCAACCTCACAGACATCCCCTCCCTCCACCCTCACAGACATCCCCTCCCTCCACCCTCACAGACATCCCCTCCCTCCACCCTCACAGACATCCCACTCCCTCCACCCTAACAGACATCCTCCACCCTCACAGCCATCCCCTCCCTCCACCCTCACAGCCATCCCCTCCCTCCACCCTCACAGCCATCTCCTCCCTCCACCCTCACAGACATCCCCTCCCTCCACCCTCACAGACATCCCCTCCCTCCACCCTCACAGACAACCCCCTCCCTCCACCCTCACAGACATCCCACTCCCTCCACCCGAACAGACATCCCCTCCCTCCACCCTCACAGCCATCCCCTCCCTCCACCCTCACAGACATCCCCTCCCTCCACCCTCACAGACATCCCCCTCCCTCCACCCTCACAGACATCCCCCTCCCTCCACCATCACAGACATCACCACCCTCCACCCTCACAGCCATCCCCTCCCTCCACCCTCACAGCCATCCCCTCCCTCCACCCTCACAGACATCCCCTCCCTCCACCCTCACCGCCATCCCCTCCCTCCACCCTCACAGCCATCCCCTCCCTCCACCCTCACAGACATCCCCTCCCTCCACCCTCACAGACATCCCCCTCCCTCCACCCTCACAGACATCCCCCTCCCTCCACCCTCACAGACATCACCACCCTCCACCCTCACAGCCATCCCCTCCCTCCACCCTCACAGCCATCCCCTCCCTCCACCCTCACAGACATCCCCTCCCTCCACCCTCACCCACATCCCCTCCCTCCACCCTCACAGACATCACCACCCTCCACCCTCAAAGACATCCCCTCCCTCCACCCTCAAAGACATCCCCTCCCTCCACCCTCACAGACATCCCCCTCCCTCCACCCTCACAGACATCCCCTCCCTCCACCCTCACAGACATCACCACCCTCCACCCTCACAGCCATCCCCTCCCTCCACCCTCACAGCCATCCCCTCCCTCCACCCTCACAGACATCCCCTCCCTCCACCCTCACCCACATCCCCTCCCTCCACCCTCACAGACATCACCACCCTCCACCCTCAAAGACATCCCCTCCCTCCACCCTCAAAGACATCCCCTCCCTCCACCCTCACAGACATCCCCCTCCCTCCACCCTCACAGACATCCCCTCCCTCCACCCTCAAAGACATCCACCCTCACAGACATCCCACGCCCTCCACCCTCAAAGACATCCCCCTCCCTCCACCCTCAAAGACATCCCCCTCCCTCCACCCTCACAGACATCCCCCTCCCTCCACCCTCACAGACATCCCCCTCCCTCCACCCTCACAGACATCCCCTCCCTCCACCCTCACAGACATCCCCTCCCTCCACCCTCACAGACATCCCCTCCCTCCACCCTCACAGACATCCCACTCCCTCCACCCTAACAGACATCCTCCACCCTCACAGCCATCCCCTCCCTCCACCCTCACAGCCATCCCCTCCCTCCACCCTCACAGCCATCTCCTCCCTCCACCCTCACAGACATCCCCTCCCTCCACCCTCACAGACATCCCCTCCCTCCACCCTCACAGACAACCCCCTCCCTCCACCCTCACAGACATCCCACTCCCTCCACCCGAACAGACATCCCCTCCCTCCACCCTCACAGCCATCCCCTCCCTCCACCCTCACAGACATCCCCTCCCTCCACCCTCACAGACATCCCCCTCCCTCCACCCTCACAGACATCCCCCTCCCTCCACCCTCACAGACATCACCACCCTCCACCCTCACAGCCATCCCCTCCCTCCACCCTCACAGCCATCCCCTCCCTCCACCCTCACAGACATCCCCTCCCTCCACCCTCACAGACATCACCACCCTCCACCCTCAAGGACATCCCCTCCCTCCACCCTCAAAGACATCCCCTCCCTCCACCCTCACAGACATCCCCCTCCCTCCACCCTCACAGACATCCCCTCCCTCCACCCTCAAAGACATCCACCCTCACAGACATCCCACGCCCTCCACCCTCAAAGACATCCCCCTCCCTCCACCCTCACAGACATCCCCCTCCCTCCACCCTCACAGACATCCCCTCCCTCCACCCTCACAGACATCCCCTCCCTCCACCCTCACAGACATCCCCTCCCTCCACCCTCACAGACATCCCACTCCCTCCACCCTCACAGACATCCTCCACCCTCACAGCCATCCCCTCCCTCCACCCTCACAGACATCCCCTCCCTCCACCCTCACAGACATCCACCCTCACAGACATCCCACGCCCTCCACCCTCACAGACATCGCCCTCACTCCATGCCTTTTATAAAATTGCACTAAAAGACTCTCTGCCATTCGTAACGGCGAGTCGGAGGCTCCATCAGAAGCTGATGTCTGACCTGTAACAGTGAATGTGACACAAGACAACTCGAAGTAATTGTGACATTGTGCGTTAGAAATAAGACTTTTAATTCATTACTTGTGAATCTTGACGGCCTTGTTCAGTCTTCGGCAGATGAACTGGAATGTTTGTTGAAACAGGCCAGAATGGGAGGCGGACATGTGTGAATATTCACGACAGTGCCAGCAGTGCTGGGAGGACTGAATAACTCGTGAATGATATTCTCCATTGAAAAAGGACGCAAACAGGAGTTATCAGTTTTAGAAAAGTATTATTAAACCATAGCAACAGCAAGTCTCATGAATTATATATATCCACACAACCTAATGTGCTACTATCTAATTTTCCTGGTTTAACAGAAACTGCATTAAAATTTATCCCCGGTATCAAGATGTCCCCAATCCTGCTCTGCTGAAAATATCGACAGGAGTTTACACTGAATGTTTCATGGTCTGAATATTTAGATGAGGAGTTTACACTGAATGTTTCATGGTTGAATACATCGATAGGAGTTTACACTGAATGTTTCATGATCTGAATATATCGATAGGAGTTTACACTGAATGTTTCATGGTCTGAATATATCGATAGGAGTTCACACTGAATGTTTCATGGTCTGAATATATCGGGAGGAGTTCACACTGAATGTTTCATGGTCTGAAAAGAAAGATAGGAGTTCACATTGAATGTTACATGGTCTGAATACATCGATAAAGAGTTCACACTGAATGATTCATGGTCTGAATACATCGATGAGGAGTTTACACTGAATGTTTCATGGTCTGAATATTCAGATAAGGAGTTGACACTGAATGTTTCATGGCTTGAATATATCGATCGGAGTTTGCAGTGAATGTTTCATGGTCTGAATATATCGATAGGAGTTTACACTGAATGTTTCATGGTCTGAATATATCGATAGGAGTTTACACTGAATGTTTCATGGTCTGAATACATCGATAAAGAGTTTACACTGAATGATTCATGGTCTGAATACATCGATAAGGAGTTTACACTGAATGATTAATGGTCTGAATATATCGATAAGGAGTTTATACTGAATGTTTCATGGTCTGAATGTATGGATTGAAGTTTATACTGAATGTTTCATGGTCTGAATATACAGATCGGATTTCACATTGAATGTTTCATGGTCTGAATATATCGATAGGAGTTTACACTGAATGTTTCATGGTCTGAATATATCGATAGGAGTTTATACTGAATGTTTCATGGTCTGAATGTATGGATTGAAGTTTATACTGAATGTTTCATGGTCTGAATATACAGATCGGATTTCACACTGAATGTTTCATGGTCTGAATATATCGATAGGAGTTTACACTGAATGTTTCATGGTCTGAATATTCAGATAAGGAGTTGACACTGAATGTTTCATGGTCTGAAAAGAAAGATAGGAGTTTACACTGAATGTTTCATGGTCGGAATATATCGCTAGGAGTTTACACTGAATGTTTCATGGCTTGAATATATAGATCGGAGTTTACAGTGAATGTTTCATGGTCTGAATATATCGATAGGAGTTTACACTGAATGTTTCATGGTCTGAATACATCATAGAATCATAGAAGTTACAACATGGAAACAGGCCCTTCGGCCCAACATGTCCATGTCGCCCAGTTTATACCACTAAGCTAGTCCCAATTGCCTGCACTTGGCCCCTATCCCTCTATACCCATCTTACCCATGTAACTGTCCAAATGCTTTTTAAAAGACAAAATTGTACCCGCCTCTACTACTGCCTCTGGCAGCTCGTTCCAGACACTCACCACCCTTTGAGTGAAAAAATTGCCCCTCTGGACCCTTTTGTATCTCTCCCCTCTCACCTTAAATCTATGCCCCCTCGTTATAGACTCCCCTACCTTTGGGAAAAGATTTTGACTATCGACCTTATCTATGCCCCTCATTATTTTATAGACTTCTAGAAGATCACCCCTTAACCTCCTACTCTCCAGGGAAAAAAGTCCCAGTCTGTCTAACCAGTGGCCCAATTGATCAAGATCCAGTTGCAATCCCAGATAACCTTCTTCACTGTCCACAATGCCACCAATCTTGGTGTCATCTGCAAACTTACTAACCATGCCTCCTAAATTCTCATCCAAATCATTAATATAAATAACAAATAACAGCGGACCCAGCAGCGATCCCTGAGGCACACCGCTGGACACAGGCATCCAGTTTGAAAAACAACCCTCTACAACCACCCTCTGTCTTCTGTCGTCAAGCCAATTTTGTATCCAATTGGCTACCTCACCTTGGATCCCATGAGATTTAACCTTATGTAACAACCTACCATGCGGTACCTTGTCAAATGCTTTGCTGAAGTCCATGTAGACCACGTCTACTGCACGATAAAGAGTTTACACTGAATGATTCATGGTCTGAATACATCGATCAGGAGTTTACACTGAATGATTCATGGTCTGAATATATCGATAAGGAGTTTACACTGAATGCTTCATGGTCTGAATATATCGATAGGAGTTCATACTGAATGTTTCATGGTCTGAATGTATGGATTGAAGTTTATACTGAATGTTTCATGGTCTGAATATACAGATCGGATTTCACACAAAATGTTTCATTGTCTGTAAACAGAGATAGGAGTTTACACTGAATGTTTCATGGTCTGAATATACAGATCGGATTTCACACAAAATGTTTCATTGTCTGTAAACAGAGAAAAGAGTTTATACTGAAGGTTTCATGGTCTGAAGAAAGAGACAGGAGTTTGCACTGAATCTTTCATGGTCTGAATTTTTTGATTGGAATTTACACTGAATGTTTCATGATCGGAATATTTAGATGAGGAGTTTACACTGAATGTTTCATGAACTGAACATAGAGATTGAAGTTTGTACGAAATGTTTCATGGTCTGAATGTATAGATAAGGAGTTTACACTGAATGTTTCATGGTCTGAATATTTTGATAGGAGTTTACACCGAATGTTTCATGGTCTGAATGGAGAGATAACGAGTTTACAATGAATGTTTCATGGTCTGAACATACAGATAAGGAGTTTACAATGAATGTTTCATGGTGTGAACATACAGATAAGGAGATTACACTGAATGTTTCATGGTCTGAATGTATCGATAGGAGTTGACACTGAATGTTACATTGTCTGAATATTTAGATGAGGAGTTCACACTGAATGTTTCATGGTCTGAACAAATCGATAGGAGTTTGCACTGAATGTTTCATGGTCTGAATATTTAGATGAGGAGATTACACTGAATGTTTCATGATCTGAATAGATTGACAGGAGTTTACACTGAATGTTTCATGGTCTGAATATTTAGATGAGGAGTTTACACTGAATGTTTCATGGTCTGAATATATCGATAGGAGTTTACACTGAATGTTTCATGGTCTGAACAAATCGATAGGAGTTTGCACTGAATGTTTCATGGTCTGAATATTTAGATGAGGAGATTACACTGAATGTTTCATGGTCTGAAAATATCGATCGGAGTTTGCACTGAATGTTTCATGGTCTGAATGTACAGATAGGAGTTTACACTGAATGTTTCATGGTCTGAATATATAGATCGGAGTTCACACTGAATAGAGTCATAGAGTCATAGAGTTATACAGCACGGATAGAGGCCCTTCGGCCCATCGTGTCCGCGCCGGCCATCAGCCCTGTCTACTCTAATCCCATATTCCAGCATTTGATCCGTCGCCTTGTATGCTAAGGCATTTGAAGTGCTCATCCAAATGCTTCTTGAATGTTGTGAGGGTTCCTGCCTCCACAACCCTTTCAGGCAGTGAGTTCCAGACTCCAACCACCCTCTGGGTGAAAAAGTTCTTTCTCAAATCCCCTCTAAACCTCCCGCCTTTTACCTTGAATCTCTGTCCCCTTGTTACAGAACCCTGAACGAAGGGAAAAAGCTCCTTAGTATCCATCCTATCTGTGCCCCTCATAATTTTGTACACCTCAATCATGTCCCCCCTCAGCCTCCTCTGCTCCAAGGAAAACAAACCCAATCTTCCCAGTCTCTCTTCATAGCTGAAGCGCTCCAGCCCTGGTAACATCCTGGTGAATCTCCTCTGCACCCTCTCCAAAGCGATCACATCCTTCCTGTCGTGTGGCGACCAGAACTGCACACAGTACTCCAGCTGTGGCCTAACCAGTGTTTTATACAGCTCCATCATAACCTCCTTGCTCTCATATTCTATGCCTCGGCTAATAAAGGCAAGTATCCCATATGCCTTCTTTACCACCTTATCTACCTGTTCCGCCGCCTTCAGGGATCTGTGAACTTGCACACCAAGATCCCTCTGACCCTCTGTCTTGCCTCGGGTCCTCCCATTCATTGTGTATTCCCTTGCCTTGTTAGTCCCTCCAAAGTGCATCACCTCGTGAGAATCCCTACGTGGTCAGTTTTCAGTAAAATATTAAGATGCCTACGTGGCAAAGAAGCAGAATGCAAAATGGTTAGAAAGGGTTAATTAGTTAGTAACTGAGATTGGTACAGGTGGCCTGGCCTCCTGCTGGGCCATATGTTTGCGTAGTCAGCAGGTTTGCATGGTCTTATCAATGTAGAGTCTTTGATGTGATTCAAGGACTGGTCTGAATGTCTCCATGTTTATGGCAGATCAATATAGGTAACGAACTTATCCAAAGTTGAAAGACATTCCAGGTTGGGAGATAAGGAACAGAAGGGACAGGGAAGAACATTCCAAGTTGGAAGGTGAGGAAGTATCCCCTTTGATGTCTAACAGCAACATGATCAGCACATGGACGATTTATGATTGGCCGGAAATAATGTAACCTCGCATGGCAACCTATGCCCGACTTATGATTGGTGTTGACCCTCGTTAAGTATGTTCCAACCCTATTCATCTGTATAAAAACGTGTGGATTTCTGTATGTTTCTTGTTCTTGCTCTGCCAGCATAGAGGGACTCTATCAGGAGTCCAAATCAATGCTGCAGACTAAGAACCCTGCTATTAAAGTTGTGATGAACTTTAAAATGTATTCGACTTCAGTTTTTACTGAACCAGACTGAGGGGAAAGAATCCGGATCGTCACTCGCACTTTTACGGGTTAAATTCCATTTGCCACTGTTCCGCCCATCTGACCAACCCATCTATATCGTCCTGCAGACTGAGGCTATCCTCCTCACTATTTACCACCCTACCAATTTTTGTATCATCAGCGAACTTACTGATCATACCTTTTACATTCATATCCAAGTCATTAATGTAGACCACAAACAGCAAGGGACCCAGCACCGATCCCTGTGGTACCCCACTGGCCACAGGCTTCCAGTCACAAAAACAACCTTCGACCATCACCCTCTGCCTTCTGCCACTAAGCCAGTTTTGTATCCAAAGTGCCAAGGCACCCAGGATTCCATGGGCTCGTACCGTCTTGACCAGTCTCCTGTGGGGGACTTTATCGACGGCCTGACTGAAATCCATGTAATCCATGTATACCACATGTTTCATGGTCTGAATATATCGATAGGAGTTTACACTGAATGTTTCATGGTCTGAATATCTAGATTGGAGTTCACACTGAATGTTTCATGGTCTGAATATATAGATAAGGAGTTTGCACTGAATGTTTCATGAACTGAATGCATAGATTGAAGTTTGTACTTTATGTTACATGGTCTGAATACAGAGATAAGGAGTTTACACTGAATGTTTGATCAACTGAATTTATCGATCGGATTTTCCACTGAATGTTTCATGGTCTGAATATATCGATAGGAGTTCACACTATATGTTTCCTGGTCTGAATAAACCGATCGGAGTTTGCACTGAATGTTTCATGGTCTGAATATATCGATAGGAGTTCACACTGAATGTTTCATGGTCTGAATATATCGATAGGAGTTTACACTGAATGTTTCATGGTCTGAATATATCGATAGGAGTTTACACTGAATGTTTCATGGTCTGAATATATCGATCGGAGTTTACACTGAATGTTTCATCGTCTGAACATATCGATAGGAGTTTACACTGAATGTTTCATCGTCTGAATATTTAGATGAGGAGATTACACTGAATGTTTCATGGTCTGTATAGATTGACAGGAGTTCACACTGAATGTTTCATGGTCTGAACATATCGATAGGAGTTTGCACTGAAAGTTTCATGAACTGAATGTATAGATTGAAGTTTGTACTTGATGTTTCATGGTCTGAATGTATAGTTAATAAGTTTTCACTGAATGTTTCATGGTCTGAATATACAGATAACTAGTTTACACAGAATGTTTGATGGTCCGAATATAGCGAAAGCAGTTTACACTGAATGTTTCATGGTCTAAATATATCGATAGGAGTTTAAACTGAATATTTCATGGTCTGAATATATAGATTGGAGATTACACTGAATGTTTCATGGTCTGAATATGTAGATAAAGGGTTTGCACTGAATGTTTCATGATCTGAATAAAAAGATCGGAGTTTGCACTGAATGTTTCATGGTCTGAATATATAGATAAGGAGTATACACTGAATGTTTCATGATCTGAATGTGTTGATCGGAGATTATACTGAATGATTCATGGTCTGAATATCAAGATAGGAGTTTACACTGAATGTTTCATGGTCTGAATATACAGATACGGGGTATACACAGAATGTTTGATGGTCCGATTACAGCGAAAGGAGTTTACACTGAATGTTTCATGGTCTGAATATATCGATAGAATCATAGAATCATAGAATCATAGAAGTTACAACATGGAAACAGGCCCTTCGGCCCAACATGTCCATGTCGCCCAGTTTATACCACTAAGCTAGTCCCAATTGCCTGCACTTGGCCCATATCCCTCTATACCCATCTTACCCATGTAACTGTCCAAATGCTTTTTAAAAGACAAAATTGTACCCGCCTCCACTACTGCCTCTGGCAGCTCGTTCCAGACACTCACCACCCTTTGAGTGAAAAAATTGCCCCTCTGGACCCTTTTGTATCTCTCCCCTCTCACCTTAAATCTATGCCCCCTCGTTATAGACTCCCCTACCTTTGGGAAAAGATTTTGACTATCGACCTTATCTATGCCCCTCATTATTTTATAGACTTCTATAAGATCACCCCTTAACCTCCTACTCTCCAGGGAAAAAAGTCCCAGTCTGTCTAACCTCTCCCTTTAAGTCAAACCATCAAGTCCCGGTAGCATCCTAGTAAATCTTTTCTGCACTCTTTCTAGTTTAATAATATCCTTTCTATAATAGGGTGACGAGAACTGTACACAGTACTCCAAGTGTGGCCTCACCAATGCCCTGCACAACTTCAACAAGACATCCCAACTCCTGCATTCAATGTTCTGACCAATGAAACCAAGCATGCTGAATGCCTTCTTCACCACCCTATCCACCTGTGACTCCACTTTCAAGGAGCTATGAATCTGTACTCCCAGATCTCTTTGTTCTATAACTCTCCCCAACGCCCTACCATTAACGGAGTAGGTCCTGGCCCGATTCGATCTACCAAAATGCATCACCTCACGTTTATCTAAATTAAACTCCATCTGCCATTCATCGGCCCACTGGCCCAATTTATCAAGATCCCGTTGCAATCCCAGATCACCTTCTTCACTGTCCACAATGCCACCAATCTTGGTGTCATCTGCAAACTTACTAACCATGCCTCCTAAATTCTCATCCAAATCATTAATATAAATAACAAATAACAGCGGACCCAGCAGCGATCCCTGAGGCACATCGCTGGACACAGGCATCCAGTTTGAAAAACAACCCTCTACAACCACCCTCTGTCTTCTGTCGTCAAGCCAATTTTGTATCCAATTGGCTACCTCACCTTGGATCCCATGAGATTTAACCTTATGTAACAACCTACCATGCGGTACCTTGTCAAATGCTTTGCTGAAGTCCATGTAGACCACGTCTACTGCACAGCCCTCATCTATCTTCTTGGTTACCCCTTCAAAAAACTCAATCAAATTCGTGAGACATGATTTTCCTCTCACAAAACCATGCTGACTGTTCCTAATTAGTCCCTGCCTCTCCAAATGCCTGTAGATGCTGTCCCTCAGAATACCCTCGAACAACTTACCCACTACAGATGTCAGGCTCACTGGTCTGTAGTTCCCAGGCTTTTCCCTGCCGCCCTTCTTAAACAAAGGCACAACATTTGCTACCCTCCAATCTTCAGGCACCTCACCTGTAGCGGTGGATGATTCAAATATCTCTGCTAGGGGACCCGCAATTTCCTCCCTATCCTCCCATAACGTCCTGGGATACATTTCATCAGGTCCCAGAGATTTATCTACCTTGATGCGCGTTAAGACTTCCAGCACCTCCCTCTCTGTCATATGTACACTCCTCAAGACATCACTATTTATTTCCCCAAGTTCCCTAACATCCATGCCTTTCTCAACCGTAAATACCGATGTGAAATATTCATTCAGGATCTCACCCATCTCTTGTGGTTCCGCACATAGATGACCTTGTTGATCCTTAAGAGGCCCTACTCTCTCCCTAGTTACCCTTTTGCCCTTTATGTATTTGTAGAAGCTCTTTGGATTCACCTTTGCCTGATCTGCCAAAGCAATCTCATATCCCCTTTTTGCCCTCCTGATTTCTCTCTTAACTCTACTCCGGCAATCTCTATACTCTTCAAGGGATCCACTTGATCCCAGCTGCCTATGCATGTCATATGCCTCCTTCTTCTTTTTGACTAGTGCCTCAATCTCCCGAGTCATCCAAGGTTCCCTACTTCTACCAGCCTTGTCCTTCACTTTATAAGGAATGTGCTTACCCTGAACCCTGGTTAACACACTTTTGAAGGCCTCCCACTTACCAGACGTCCCTTTGCCTGCCAACAGACTCTCCCAATCAACTTCTGAAAGTTCCTGTCTAATACCATCAAAATTGGCCTTTCCCCAATTTAGAATTTTAACTTTTGGGCCAGACCTATCCTTCTCCATAGCTATCTTAAAACTAATGGAATTATGATCACTGGTCCCAAAGTGAACCCTCACTAACACTTCTGTCACCTGCCCTTCCTTATTTCCCAAGAGGAGGTCAAGTTTTGCCCCCTCTCTAGTCGGGCCATCCACACACTGAATGAGAAATTCCTCCTGAATACACTCAACAAATTTCTCCCCATCCAAGCCCCTAATGCTATGGCTGTCCCAGTCAATGTTGGGAAAGTTAAAGTCCCCTACTATTACCACCCTATTTTTCTTGCAGCTGTCTGTAATCTCCTTACATATTTGCTCCTCAATTTCCCGTTGACTATTTGGGGGTCTGTAGTACAATCCTATCAAAGTGATCTCTCCCTTCTTATTTTTCAGTTCTACCCATATAGACTCAGTGGGCGAACCCTCGGATATATCCCCTCTCACTACTGCCGTGATGTTCTCCCTAATCAAGAACGCAACTCCCCCTCCTCTCTTACCTCCTGCTCTATCTTTCCTATAGCATCTGTACCCTGGAACATTGAGCTGCCAGTCCTGCCCCTCCCTTAGCCATGTTTCAGTAACAGCTATAACATCCCAGTCCCATGTCCCCATCCATGCCCTGAGTTGACACTGAATGTTTCATGGTCTGAATATCTCGATTGGAGTTCACACTGAATGTTTCATGGTCTGAATATATAGATAAGGAGTTTGCACTGAATGTTTCATGAACTGAATGTATAGCTTGAAGTTTGTACTTGATGTTTCATGGTCTGAATATGGAGATAAGGAGTTTACACTGAATGTTTGATCAACTGAATTTATCGATCGGATTTTCCACTGAATGTTTCATGGTCTGAATATTCGATAGGAGTTCACACTATATGTTTCATGGTCTGAATATAACGATCGGAGTTTGCACTGAATGTTTTATGGTCTGAATATATCGATAGGAGTTTACACTGAATGTTTCATGGTATGAACATATCGATAGGAGTTTGCACTGAATGTTTCATGGTCTGAATATTTCGATGAGATTACACTGAAGTTTTTATGGTCTGAATATATCGATAGGAGTTTACACTGAAGGATTCATGGTCTGAATACACAGATAGGAGTTGAAACTAAATGTTTCATGGACTGAATATATCGATAGGAGTTGACACTGAATGTTTCATGGTCTGAATACACAGATAGGAGTTTACACTGAATGTTTCATGGTCTGAACACACAGATAGGAGTTTACACTGAATGTCTCATGGTCTGTATATATAGATCGGAGTTTACACTGAATGTTTTATGGTCTGAATATATCGACAGGAGTTTACACTGAATGTTTCATGGTCTGAATATCGAGATTGGAGTTCACACTGAATGTTTGAAGGTCTAAATATATAGATAAGGAGTTTGCGCAGAATGTTTCATGAACTTAATGTATGGATTGAAGTTTGTCCTTGATGTTTCATGGTCTGAATGTATAGTTAAGAAGTTTACACCGAATGTTTCATGGTCTGAATATATCGATAGGAGTTTACACTGAATGTTGCATTGTCTGAATATTTAGATAACAAGTTTACACTGAATGTTTCATGGTCTAAATATATCGATAGGAGTTTACACTGAATGTTTCATTGTCTGAATATTTAGATTGGAGATTACACTGAATGTTTCATGTTCTGAACATAACGATAGGAGTTGACACTGAATGTTTCATTTTCTGAATATTTGGATTGGAGTTTACACTGAATGTTTCATGTTCTGAATATATCGATAGGAGTTTTCCTGAATGTTTCATGGTCTGAATATATCGATAGGAGTTTATACTGAATGTTTCATGGTCTGAATACACAGATACGGAGTATACACAGAATGTTTGATGGTCCGATGAAAGCGAAAGGAGTTTACACTGAATTTTTCATGGTCGAAATATATCGATAGGAGTTTACACTGAATGTTTCATGGTCTGAATAAAACGATCGGAGTTCACACTGAATGTTTCATGTTCTGAATATATCGATAGTAGGTTAAACTGAACGTTTCATGATCTGAATGCACAGATCGGAGTTTATACTGAATGATTCATGGTCTGAATATACAGATAGGAGTTCACACTGAATGCTTCATGGTCTGAAGAAAAAGATAAGGAGTTTACACTGAATGTTTCATGAACTAAATATGTGGATTGAAGTTTATACTGAATGTTTCAGGGTCTGAATGCACAGATAAGGAGTTCACACTGAATGTTTCATGGACTTAATATATCGATGCGAGTTTACACTGAATGTTTCATGGTCTGAATACATCGATTGGAGTTTACACTGAATGTTTCATGAACTGAATGTATAGATTGAAGTTTATACTTAATGTTTCATGGTCTGAATGTCAAGATAAGGAGTTTACACTGAATGTTTCAAGGTCTTAATATACAGATAAGGAGATTACACTGAATGTTTCATGAACTGAATATATCGATAGGAGTTTACACTGAATGTTTCATGGTCTGAATATCGAGATAAGGAGTTTGCACTGAATGTTTGATCAACTGAATTTATAGATCGGATTTTCCACTGAATGTTTCATGGTCTGAATGTACAGAAAAGGAGATTGCACTAAATGTTTCATGGCCTGAATATATCGATAGGAGTTCACACGATATGTTTCATGGTCTGAATTTCACGATCAGAGTTTGCACTGAATGTTTCATGGTCTGAATATATCGACAGGAGTTCACACTGAATGTTTCATGGTCTGAATATATCGATAGGAGTTCACACTATATGTTTCATGGTCTGAATATAACGATCGGAGTTTACACTGAAGGATTCATGGTCTGAATATATCGATAGGAGTTGACACTGAATGTTTCATGGTCTGAAAATATCGATAGGAGTTTACACTGAATGTTTCATGGTCTGAATATACAGATAGGAGTTTACACTGAATGTTTCATGGTCTGAATATAGATCGGAGTTTACACTGAATGTTTCATGGTTTGAATATATAGATTGGAGTTTACAACTGAATGTTTCATGAACTGAATGTATGGATTGAAGTTTATACTTAATGTTTCATGGTCTGAATGTCAAGATAAGGAGTTTACACTTAATGTTTCATGGTCTGAATATGCAGATAACTGGTTCACACAGAATGTTTGATGAATATATCGATAGGAGTTTACACTTAATGTTTCATGGTATGAATATATCGATAGGAGTTTACACTGAATGTTTCATGGTCTGAATATATAGATAAGGAGTTTGCACTGAATGTTTGATCTACTGAATTTTCGATCGGATTTTCCACTGAATGTTTCATGGTCTGAATGCACAGATAAGGAGATTACACTGAATGTTTCATGGTCTGAATATATCGATAGGAGTTCACACTATATGTTTCATGGTCTGAATATAACGATTGGAGTTTGCACTGAAAGTTTCATGGTCTGAATATATCGATAGGAGTTGACACTGAATGTTTCATGGTCTGAAAATATCGATTGGAGTTTTCACTGAATGTTTCATGGTCTGAATATACAGATCGGAGTTTACACTGAATGTTTCATGGTCTGAATATATCGATAGGAGTTCACAATGAATGTTTCATGGTCTGAATATCTAGATTGGAGTTCACACTGAATGTTTCATGGTCTGAATTTTTAGATAAGGAGTTTGCACTGAATGTTTCATGAACTGAATGTATAGATTGAAGTATGTACTTGATGTTTCATGGTCTGAATATAGAGATAAGGAGATTACACTGAATGTTTCATGGTCTGAATATATCGATAGGAGTTCACACTTTTTGTTTCATGGTCTGAATGTAATGATCGGAGTTTACACTGAATGTTTCATGGTCTGAATGTACAGATCGGAGTTTACACTGAATGTTTCATGGTCTGAATATATCGATAGGAGTTTACACTGAATGTTTCATGGTCTGGATATATCGATAGGAGTTTACACTGAATGTTTCATGGTCTGAATAGATTGACAGGAGTTTACACTGAATGTTTCATGGTCTGAATATGTCGATAGGAGTTTACACTGAAGTTTTTATGGTCTGAATATATCGATAGGAGTTTACACTGAAGGATTCATGGTCTGAATATATAGATAGGAGTTCAAACAGAATGTTTCATGTTCTGAATATATCGATAGGAGTTGACACTGAATGTTTCATGGTCTGAAAATATCGATCGGAGTTTACACTGAATGTTTCATGGTCTGAATATCGAGATTGGAGTTCACACTGAATGTTTCGTGGTCTGAATATATAGATAAGGAGTTTGCACTGAATGTTTCATAAACTGAATGTATCGATTGAAGTTTGTACTTGATGTTTCATGGTCTGAATATAGAGTTAAGAAGTTTACACTGAATGTTTCATGGTCTGAATATATCGATAGGAGTTTACACTGAAGTTTTCATGGTCTGAATATATCGATAGGAGTTTACACTGAATGTTTAATGGTCTGAATATGTTGATAAAGAGTTTGCACTGAATGTTTCATGATCTGAATAAAAAGATCGAAGTTTATACTGAATGTTTCATGTTCTGAACATAACGATAGGAGTTTGCACTGAATGCTTCATGGTCTGAATATATAGTTGAGGAGTTCACACTGAATGTTTCATGGTCTGAATGTACAGAAAGGAGTTTACACTGAATGTTTCATGGTCTGAATGTAGAGTTAAGAAGTTTACACTGAATGTTTCATTGTCTGAATATTTCGATAGGAGTTTGCACTGAATGTTTCATTGTCTGAATGTACAGAAAAGGAGATTGCACTAAATGTTTCATGGCCTGAATATATCGATAGGAGTTCACACGATATGTTTCATGGTCTGAATTTCACGATCAGAGTTTGCACTGAATGTTTCATGGTCTGAATATATCGACAGGAGTTCACACTGAATGTTTCATGGTCTGAATATATCGATAGGAGTTCACACTATATGTTTCATGGTCTGAATATAACGATCGGAGTTTACACTGAAGGATTCATGGTCTGAATATATCGATAGGAGTTGACACTGAATGTTTCATGGTCTGAAAATATCGATAGGAGTTTACACTGAATGTTTCATGGTCTGAATATACAGATAGGAGTTTACACTGAATGTTTCATGGTCTGAATATAGATCGGAGTTTACACTGAATGTTTCATGGTTTGAATATATAGATTGGAGTTTACAACTGAATGTTTCATGAACTGAATGTATGGATTGAAGTTTATACTTAATGTTTCATGGTCTGAATGTCAAGATAAGGAGTTTACACTTAATGTTTCATGGTCTGAATATGCAGATAACTGGTTCACACAGAATGTTTGATGAATATATCGATAGGAGTTTACACTTAATGTTTCATGGTATGAATATATCGATAGGAGTTTACACTGAATGTTTCATGGTCTGAATATATAGATAAGGAGTTTGCACTGAATGTTTGATCTACTGAATTTTCGATCGGATTTTCCACTGAATGTTTCATGGTCTGAATGCACAGATAAGGAGATTACACTGAATGTTTCATGGTCTGAATATATCGATAGGAGTTCACACTATATGTTTCATGGTCTGAATATAACGATTGGAGTTTGCACTGAAAGTTTCATGGTCTGAATATATCGATAGGAGTTGACACTGAATGTTTCATGGTCTGAAAATATCGATTGGAGTTTTCACTGAATGTTTCATGGTCTGAATATACAGATCGGAGTTTACACTGAATGTTTCATGGTCTGAATATATCGATAGGAGTTCACAATGAATGTTTCATGGTCTGAATATCTAGATTGGAGTTCACACTGAATGTTTCATGGTCTGAATTTTTAGATAAGGAGTTTGCACTGAATGTTTCATGAACTGAATGTATAGATTGAAGTATGTACTTGATGTTTCATGGTCTGAATATAGAGATAAGGAGATTACACTGAATGTTTCATGGTCTGAATATATCGATAGGAGTTCACACTTTTTGTTTCATGGTCTGAATGTAATGATCGGAGTTTACACTGAATGTTTCATGGTCTGAATGTACAGATCGGAGTTTACACTGAATGTTTCATGGTCTGAATATATCGATAGGAGTTTACACTGAATGTTTCATGGTCTGGATATATCGATAGGAGTTTACACTGAATGTTTCATGGTCTGAATAGATTGACAGGAGTTTACACTGAATGTTTCATGGTCTGAATATGTCGATAGGAGTTTACACTGAAGTTTTTATGGTCTGAATATATCGATAGGAGTTTACACTGAAGGATTCATGGTCTGAATATATAGATAGGAGTTCAAACAGAATGTTTCATGTTCTGAATATATCGATAGGAGTTGACACTGAATGTTTCATGGTCTGAAAATATCGATCGGAGTTTACACTGAATGTTTCATGGTCTGAATATCGAGATTGGAGTTCACACTGAATGTTTCGTGGTCTGAATATATAGATAAGGAGTTTGCACTGAATGTTTCATAAACTGAATGTATCGATTGAAGTTTGTACTTGATGTTTCATGGTCTGAATATAGAGTTAAGAAGTTTACACTGAATGTTTCATGGTCTGAATATATCGATAGGAGTTTACACTGAAGTTTTCATGGTCTGAATATATCGATAGGAGTTTACACTGAATGTTTAATGGTCTGAATATGTTGATAAAGAGTTTGCACTGAATGTTTCATGATCTGAATAAAAAGATCGAAGTTTATACTGAATGTTTCATGTTCTGAACATAACGATAGGAGTTTGCACTGAATGCTTCATGGTCTGAATATATAGTTGAGGAGTTCACACTGAATGTTTCATGGTCTGAATGTACAGAAAGGAGTTTACACTGAATGTTTCATGGTCTGAATGTAGAGTTAAGAAGTTTACACTGAATGTTTCATTGTCTGAATATTTCGATAGGAGTTTGCACTGAATGTTTCATTGTCTGAATGTACAGAAAAGGAGATTGCACTAAATGTTTCATGGCCTGAATATATCGATAGGAGTTCACACGATATGTTTCATGGTCTGAATTTCACGATCAGAGTTTGCACTGAATGTTTCATGGTCTGAATATATCGACAGGAGTTCACACTGAATGTTTCATGGTCTGAATATATCGATAGGAGTTCACACTATATGTTTCATGGTCTGAATATAACGATCGGAGTTTACACTGAAGGATTCATGGTCTGAATATATCGATAGGAGTTGACACTGAATGTTTCATGGTCTGAAAATATCGATAGGAGTTTACACTGAATGTTTCATGGTCTGAATATACAGATAGGAGTTTACACTGAATGTTTCATGGTCTGAATATAGATCGGAGTTTACACTGAATGTTTCATGGTTTGAATATATAGATTGGAGTTTACAACTGAATGTTTCATGAACTGAATGTATGGATTGAAGTTTATACTTAATGTTTCATGGTCTGAATGTCAAGATAAGGAGTTTACACTTAATGTTTCATGGTCTGAATATGCAGATAACTGGTTCACACAGAATGTTTGATGAATATATCGATAGGAGTTTACACTTAATGTTTCATGGTATGAATATATCGATAGGAGTTTACACTGAATGTTTCATGGTCTGAATATATAGATAAGGAGTTTGCACTGAATGTTTGATCTACTGAATTTTCGATCGGATTTTCCACTGAATGTTTCATGGTCTGAATGCACAGATAAGGAGATTACACTGAATGTTTCATGGTCTGAATATATCGATAGGAGTTCACACTATATGTTTCATGGTCTGAATATAACGATTGGAGTTTGCACTGAAAGTTTCATGGTCTGAATATATCGATAGGAGTTGACACTGAATGTTTCATGGTCTGAAAATATCGATTGGAGTTTTCACTGAATGTTTCATGGTCTGAATATACAGATCGGAGTTTACACTGAATGTTTCATGGTCTGAATATATCGATAGGAGTTCACAATGAATGTTTCATGGTCTGAATATCTAGATTGGAGTTCACACTGAATGTTTCATGGTCTGAATTTTTAGATAAGGAGTTTGCACTGAATGTTTCATGAACTGAATGTATAGATTGAAGTATGTACTTGATGTTTCATGGTCTGAATATAGAGATAAGGAGATTACACTGAATGTTTCATGGTCTGAATATATCGATAGGAGTTCACACTTTTTGTTTCATGGTCTGAATGTAATGATCGGAGTTTACACTGAATGTTTCATGGTCTGAATGTACAGATCGGAGTTTACACTGAATGTTTCATGGTCTGAATATATCGATAGGAGTTTACACTGAATGTTTCATGGTCTGGATATATCGATAGGAGTTTACACTGAATGTTTCATGGTCTGAATAGATTGACAGGAGTTTACACTGAATGTTTCATGGTCTGAATATGTCGATAGGAGTTTACACTGAAGTTTTTATGGTCTGAATATATCGATAGGAGTTTACACTGAAGGATTCATGGTCTGAATATATAGATAGGAGTTCAAACAGAATGTTTCATGTTCTGAATATATCGATAGGAGTTGACACTGAATGTTTCATGGTCTGAAAATATCGATCGGAGTTTACACTGAATGTTTCATGGTCTGAATATCGAGATTGGAGTTCACACTGAATGTTTCGTGGTCTGAATATATAGATAAGGAGTTTGCACTGAATGTTTCATAAACTGAATGTATCGATTGAAGTTTGTACTTGATGTTTCATGGTCTGAATATAGAGTTAAGAAGTTTACACTGAATGTTTCATGGTCTGAATATATCGATAGGAGTTTACACTGAAGTTTTCATGGTCTGAATATATCGATAGGAGTTTACACTGAATGTTTAATGGTCTGAATATGTTGATAAAGAGTTTGCACTGAATGTTTCATGATCTGAATAAAAAGATCGAAGTTTATACTGAATGTTTCATGTTCTGAACATAACGATAGGAGTTTGCACTGAATGCTTCATGGTCTGAATATATAGTTGAGGAGTTCACACTGAATGTTTCATGGTCTGAATGTACAGAAAGGAGTTTACACTGAATGTTTCATGGTCTGAATGTAGAGTTAAGAAGTTTACACTGAATGTTTCATTGTCTGAATATTTCGATAGGAGTTTGCACTGAATGTTTCATTGTCTGAATATTTAGATTGGAGATTACACTGAATGTTTCATGGTTTGTATATATCGATACGAGTTTACACTGAAGTTTTCATGGTCTGAATATATCGATAGGAGTTTACATTGAATGTTTAATGGTCTGAATATGTTGATAAAGAGTTTGCACTGAATGTTTCATGATCTGAATAAAAAGATCGAAGTTTACACTGAATGTTTCATGTTCTGAACATAACGATAGGAGTTTGCACTGAATGCTTCATGGTCTGAATATATAGATAAGGAGTTCACACTGAATGTTTCATGGTCTGAATGTGCAGAAAGGAGTTTACACTGAATGTTTCATGGTCTGAACATATAGATCGGAGTTTACACTGAATGTTTCATGGTCTGAATATATCGATTGGAGTTTACAACTGAATGTTTCATGAACTGAATGTATAGATTGAAGTTTATACTTAATGTTTCATGGTCTGAATGTCAAGATAACTAGTTTACACAGAATGTTTGATGGTCCGAATATATCGATAGGAGTTTACACTGAATGTTTCATGGTCTGAATATATAGATAAGGAGTTTACACTAAATGTTTCATGAACTGAATATATCGAAAGGAGATTACACTGAATGTTTCATGGTCTGAATATATAGATAAGGAGTTTACACTAAATGTTTCATGGTCTGAATATATCGATAGGAGTTTACACTGAATGTTTCATGGTCTGAATATATAGATAAGGAGTTTACACTTAATGTTTCATGGTATGAATATATCGATAGGAGTTTGCACTGAAAGTTTCATTGTCTGAATATATCGATAGGAGTTAACACTGAATGTTTCATGGTCTGAATATACAGATCGGAGTTTACACTGAATGTTTCATGGTGTGAATATATCGATAGGAGTTTACACTTAATGTTTCATGGTCTGAATATATCGATAGGAGTTTACACTTAATGTTTCATGGTATGAATATATCGATAGGAGTTTACACTGAATGTTTCATGGTCTGAATCTTGGGATAAGGAGTTTTCACTGAATGTTTGATCTACTGAATTTATAGATCGGATTTTCCACTGAATGTTTCATGGTCTGAATGCACAGATAAGGAGTTTACACTGAATGTTTCATGGTCTGAATATATCGATAGGAGTTCACACTATGTGTTTCATGGTCTGAATATAACGATCGGAGTTTACACGGAATGTTCCATGGTCTGAATATAACGATCGGAGTTTACACTGAATGTTTCATGGTCTGAATATATAGATCGGAGTTTGCACTGAATGTTTCATGGTCTGAATATATCGATAGGAGTTTACACTGAATGTTTCATGGTCTGAATATATCGATAGGAGTTTACACTGAATGTTTCATGGTCTGAATATATGGATAGGAGTTAACACTGAATGTTTCATGGTCTGAATATACAGATCGGAGTTTACACTGAATGTTTCATGGTCTGAATATATCGATAGGAGTTTGCACTGAATGTTTCATGGTCTGAATATATCGATAGGAGTTCACAATGAATGTTTCATGGTCTGAATATCTAGATTGGAGTTCACACTGAATGTTTCATGGTCTGAATATATAGATAAGGAGTTTGCACTGAATGTTTCATGAACTGAATGCATAGATTGAAGTACGTACTTGATGTTTCATGGTCTGAATATAGAGATAAGGTGTTTACACTGAATGTTTGATCAACTGAATTGATCGATCGGAGTTTGCACTGAATGTTTCATGTTCTGAATATATCGATAGGAGTTTACACTGAATGTTTCATGGTCTGAACATATCGTTCGTAGTTTACACTGAATGTTTCATGAACTGAATGTATAGATTGAAGTATGTACTTGATGTTTCATGGTCTGAAAATATTAGATGATGAGTTTACACTGGATGTTTGATCAACTGAATTTATCGATCGGATTTTCCACTGAATGTTTCATGGTCTGAATGCACAGAGAAGGAGATTGCACTGAATGTTTCATTGTCTGAATATATCGATAGGAGTTCACACTATATGTTTCATGGTCTGAATATAACGATCGGAGTTTGCACTGAATGTTTCATGGTCTGAATATATCGTTAGGAGTTCACACTATATGTTTCATGGTCTGAATATAACGATCGGAGTTTGCACTGAATGTTTCATGGTCTGAATATATCGATAGGAGTTTACACTGAATGTTTCATGGTCTGAATATATCGATAGGAGTTTACACTGAATGTTTCATGGTCTGAATATATCGATAGGAGTTTACACTGAATGTTTCATGGTCTGAATATTTAAATGAGGAGATTGCACTGAATGTTTCATGGTCTGAATCGATTGACAGGAGTTTACACTGAATGTTTCATGGTCTGAATATGTCGATAGGAGTTTACACTGAATTTTTTTGGTCTGAATATATCGATAGGAGTTTACACTGAAGGATTCATGGTCTGAATATATAGATAGGAGTTTGCACTGAATGTTTCATGGTCTAGAAAATATCGATAGGAGTTTACACTGAATGTTTCATCGTCTGAATATCTAGTTTGGAGTTCACAGTGAATGTATCATGGTCTGAATATATAGATTCAGAACAGATCTAGCAGCTCAAAACTGGGCATCCATGAGGCGCTGTGGGCCATCAGCAGCAGCAGAATTGTATTCCAGCACAATCTGTAACCTCATGGCCCGGCATATTCCTCACTCTACCATTACCAACAAGCCAGGGGATCAACCCTGCTTCAATGAGGAGTGTAGAAGAGCATGCCAGGAGCAGCACCAGGCGTACCTAAAAATGAGGTGCCAACCTGGTGAAGCTACAACTCAGGACTACATGCATGCTAAACAGCGGAAGCAACATGCTATAGACAGAGCTAAGCGACTCCACAACCAACGGATCAGATCAAAGCTCTGCAGTCCTGCCACATCCAGTCATGAATGGTGGTGGACAATTAAACAACTAACGGGAGGAGGAGGCTCTGCAAACATCCCCATTCTCAATGATGGCGGAGTCCAGCACGTGAGTGCAAAAGACAAGGCTGAAGCGTTTGCAACCATCTTCAGCCAGAAGTGCCGAGTGGATAATCCATCTCAGCCTCCTCCCGATATCCCCACCATCACGGAAGCCAGTCTTCGGCCAATTCGATTCACTCCACGTGATATCAAGATACGGCTGAGTGCACTGGATCCAGCAAAGGCTATGGGCCCCGACAACATCCCAGCTGTAGTGCTGAAGACTTGTGCTCCAGAACTAGCTGCGCCTCTAGCCAAGCTGTTCCAGTACAGCTACAACACTGGCATCCACCCGACAATGTGGAAAATTGCCCAGGTATGTCCTGTCCACAAAAAGCAGGACAAATCCAATCCGGCCAATTACCGCCCCATCAGTCTACTCTCAATCATCAGCAAAGTGATGGAAGGTGTCGTCGACAGTGCTATCAAGCGGCACTTACTCACCAATAACCTGCTCACCGATGCTCAGTTTGGGTTCCGCCAGGACCACTCGGCTCCAGACCTCATTACAGCCTTGGTCCAAACATGGACAAAAGAGCTGAATTCCAAAGGTGAGGTGAGAGTGACTGCCCTTGACATCAAGGCAGCATTTGACCGAGTGTGGCACCAAGGAGCCCTAGTAAAATTGAAGTCAATGGGAATCAGGGGGAAAACTCTCCAGTGGCTGGAGTCATACCTAGCACAAAGGAAGATGGTAGTGGTTGTTGGAGGCCAATCATCTCAGCCCCAAGGCATTGCTGCAGGAGTTCCTCAGGGCAGTGTCCTCGGCCCAACCATCTTCAGCTGCTTCATCAATGACCTTCCCTCCATCATAAGGTCAGAAATGGGGATGTTCGCTGATGACTGCACAGTGTTCAGTTCCATTCGCAACCCCTCAGATAATGAAGCAGTCCGAGCCTGCATGCAGCAAGACCTGGACAACATCCAGGCTTGGGCTGATAAGTGGCAAGTAACATTCGCGCCAGATAAGTGCCAGGCAATGACCATCTCCAACAAGAGAGAGTCTAACCACGTCCCCTTGACATTCAACGGCATTACCATCACCGAATCCCCCACCATCAACATCCTGGGGGTCACCATTGACCAGAAACTTAACTGGACCAGCCATATAAATACTGTGGCTACAAGAGCAGGTCAGAGGCTGGGTATTCTGCGGCGAGTGACTCACCTCCTGACTCCCCAAAGCCTTTCCACCATCTACAAGGCACAAGTCAGGAGTGTGATGGAATACTCTCCACTTGCCTGGATTACTGCAGCTCCAACAACACTCAAGAAGCTCGACACCATCCAAGATAAAGCAGCCCGCTTGATTGGCACCCCATCCACCACCCTAAACATTCACTCCCTTCACCACCGGCGCACTGTGGCTGCAGTGTGCACCATCCACAGGATGCACTGCAGCAACTCGCCAAGGCTTCTTCGACAGCACCTCCCAAACCCGCGACCTCTACCACCTAGAAGGACAAGGGCAGCAGGCGCATGGGAACAATACCACCTGCACGTTCCCATCCAAGTCACACACCATCCCGACTTGGAAATATATCGCCGTTCCTTCATTGTCGCTGGGTCAAAATCCTGGAACTCCCTTCCTAACAGCACTGTGGGAGAACCGTCACCACACGGACTGCAGCGGTTCAAGAAGGCGGCTCACCACCACCTTCTCGAGGGCAATTAGGGATGGGCAATAAATGCTGGCCTTGCCAGCGACGCCCACATCCCGTGAACGAATAAAAAAAAACAAGGAGTTTGCACTGAATGTTTCATGGTCTGAATGTATCGATAGGAGTTTACACTGAACGTTTCATGGTCTGAATATATCGATAGGAGTTTACACTGAAGTTTTCATGGTCTGAATATATCGACAGGAGTTTACACTGAATGTTTCATGGTCTGAATATATCGATCGGAGTTCACACTGAATGTTTAATGGTCTGAATATGTAGATAAAGAGTTTGCACTGAATGTTTCATGATCTGAACAAAAAGATCGGAGTTTACACTGAATGTTTCATGTTCTGAGCATAACGATAGGAGTTTGCACTGAATGTTTCATGGTCTGAATATTTTGATAAGGAGTTTACACTGAAGTTTTTATGGTCTGAATATATCGATAGGAGTTTACACTGAAGGATTCATGGTCTGAATAAAGAGATAGGAGTTTAAACTGAATGTTTCATGGTCTGAATATATCGATAGGAGTTTACACTGAATGTTTCATGGTCTGAATGTCAAGATAAGGAGTTTACACTGAATGTTTCATGGACTGAATATATAGACCGGAGTTCACACTGAATGTTTCATGGTCTGAACATATAGATCGGAGTTTACACTGAATGTTTCATGGTCTGAATATACAGATAGGAGTTTACACTGAATGTTTCATGGTCTGAATATATAGATCGGAGTTTACACTGAATGTTTCATGGTTTGAACATATAGATCGGAGTTTACACTGAATGTTTCATGGTCTGAATATCGAGATTGGAGTTCACACTGAATGTTTCATGGTCTGAATATATAGATAAGGAGTTTGCACTGAATGTTTCATAAACTGAATGTATCGATTGAAGTTTGTATTTGATGTTTCATGGTCTGAATGTACAGTTAAGACGTTTACACTGAATGTTTCATGGTCTGAATATATCGATCAGAGTTTACACTGAAGTTTTCATTGTCTGAATATATCGATAGGAGTTTACCCTGAATGTTTCATTGTCTGAATATTTAGATTGGAGATTACACTGAATGTTTCATGGTGTAAATATATCGACAGGAGTTCACACTGAATGTTTCATGGTCTGAATATATCGATAGGAGTTCACACTGAATGTTTCATAGTCTGAATATATCGATAGGAGTTTACACTGAATGTTTCATAGTCTGAATATATCGATAGGAGTTTACACTGAATGTTTCATGGTCTGAATATATCGATCGGAGTTTCCTCTGAACGTTTCATGGTCTGAATATATCGATAGGAGTTTACACTGAATGTTTCATGGTCTGAATATGCAGATAAAGAGTTTGCACTGAATGTTTCATGATCTGAATAAAAAGATCGGAGTTTACACTGAATGTTTCATGTTCTGAACATAACGATAGGAGTTTACACTGAATGTTTCATGATCTGAATATACAGATACGGAGTATGCACAGAATGTTTGATGGTCCGATTATAGCGAAAGGTGTTTACATTGAATTTTTCGTGGTCGAAATATATCGATAGGAGTTTAAACTGAATGTTTCATGGTCTGAATATTTAGATGAGGAGATTACAGTGAATGTTTCATGGTCTGAATGGATATATGAGGTGTTTGCACTGAATGTTTCATGGTCTGAATATTTAGATGAGGAGATTACACTGAATGTTTCATGATCTGAATGTATTGATCGGAGTTTCCACTGAAAGTTTCATGGGCTGAACATACAGATAGGGAGATTACACTGAATGTTTCATGGTCTGAATATATCGATCGGAGTTGACACTGAATGATTCATCGTCTGAATTTACAGATAGGAGTTTGCACTGAATGTTTCATGGTCTGAATATATCGATAGGAGTTTACACTGAATGTTTCATGGTCTGAATATAGAGATAATGAGTTTGCACTGAATGTTTGATCAACTGAATTTATCGATCGGATTTTCCACTCAATGTTTCATGGTCTGAATGTACAATACGGAGATTACACTGAATGTTTCATGGTCTGAATATATCGATAGGAGTTCACGCTATATGTTTCATGGTCTGAATATAACGATCGGAGTTTGCACTGAATGTTTCATGGTCTGAATATATCGATAGGAGTTTACACTGAATGTTTCATGGTCTGTACATATCGATAGAATTTACACTGAATGTTTCATGGTCTGAATATTTAGATGAGGAGATTACACTGAATGTTTCATGGTCTGAATATATCGATAGGAGTTTACACTGAAGTTTTTATGGTCTGAATATATCGAAAGGAGTTTACACTGAAGGATTCATGGTCTGAATATAGAGATAGGAGTTTAAACTGAATGTTTCATGGTCTGAATATATCGATAGGAGTTGACACTGAATGTTTCATGGTCTGAAAATATCGATCGGAGTTTACACTGAATGTTTCATGGTCTGAATATACAGATAGGAGTTTACACTGAATGTTTCATGGTCTGAATATATCGATAGGAGTTCACACTATCTGTTTCATGGTTTGAATATACAGATAGGAGTTTACACTGAATGTTTCATGGTCTGAATACATCGATCGGAGTTTACACTGAATGTTTCATGGTCTGAATATATCGATAGGAGTTCACACTATCTGTTTCATGGTTTGAATATACAGATAGGAGTTTACACTGAATGTTTCATGGTCTGAATACATCGATCGGAGTTCACAATGAATGTTTCATGGTCTGAATATCTAGATTGGAGTTCACACTGAATGTTTCATGGTCTGAATATATAGATAAGGAGTTTGCACTGAATGTTTCATGAACTGAATGTATAGATTAAAGTATGTACTTGATGTTTCATGGTCTGTATGCAGAGATTGGGAGTTTACACTGAATGTTTGATCAACTGAATTGATCGATCGGATTTTCAACTGAATGTTTCATGGTCTGAATGTGCAGAGAAGGAGATTACACTGAATGTTTCATGGTCTGAAAACATCGATAGGAGTTCACACTAAATGTTTCATGGTCTGAATATAACGTTCGGAGTTTGCACTGAATGTTTCATGGTCTGAACATATCGATAGGAGTTTACACTGAATGTTTCATGGTCTGAATATTTAGATGAGGATATTACACTGAATGTTTCATGGTCTGAATATATCGATCGGAGTTTACACTGAAGTTTTTATGGTCTGAATATATCGATCGGAGTTTACACTGAAGGATTCATGGTCTGAATATATAGATTGGAGTTTAAACTGAATGGTTCATGGTCTGAATATATCGATAGGAGTTGACACTGAATGTTTCATGGTCTGAATGTACAGATCGGCGTTTACACTGAATGTTTCATGGTCTGAATATATCGATCGGAGTTTACACTGAATGTTTCATGGTCTGAATATATCGAAAGGAGTTTACACTGAAGGTTTCATGGTCTGAATATATCGATAGGAGTTCACAATGAATGTTTCATGGTCTCAATATCTAGATTGGAGTTCACACTGAATGTTTCATGGTCTGAATATATAGATAAGGAGTTTGCACTGAATGTTTCATGAACTGAATGTATAGATTGAAGTATGTACTTGATGTTTCATGGTCTGAAAATATTAGATAAGGAGTTTATACTGCATGTTTGATCAACTGAATTTATCGATCGGATTTTCCACTGAATGATTCATGGTCTGAATGTACAGAGAAGGAGATTACACTGAATGTTTCATGGTCTGAATATATCGATAGGAGTTTGCACTGAATGGTCTGAATATTTAGATGAGGAGATTACACTCAATGTTTCATGGTCTGTATATGTAGATAGAAGTTTAAACTGAATGTTTCATGGTCTGAATATATCGATAGGAGTTGACACTGAATGTTTCATGGTCTGAAAATATCGATCGGAGTTTACAATGAATGTTTCACGGGCTGAACATACAGATAAGGAGATTACACTGAATGCTTCATGGTCTGAATGTATCGACAGGAGTTTACAATGAATGTTTCATGGTCATGAATTTTTCGATAGGAGTTCACGCTGAATGTTTCATGGTCTGAATGTGTCGATCGGAGTTTACACTGAATGTTTCATGGTCTGAATATATCGATCGGAGTTTTCACTGAATGTTTCATGGTCTGAATCTGTAGATCGGAGTTTACACTGAATGTTTCATGGTCTGAATATATCGATAGGAGTTTACACTGAAGGCTTCATGGTCTGAATATATCGATAGGAGTTCACACTGAATGTTTCATTGTCTGAATATCGAGATTGGAGTTCACACTGAATGTTTCACGGTCTGAATATGTAGATAATGAGTTTGCACTGAATGTTTCATGAACTGAATGTATAGATTGAAGTATGTACTTGATGTTTCATGGTCTGAAAATATTAGATCAGGAGTTTACACTGGATGTTTGATCAACAGAATTGATCGATCGGATTTTCCACTGAATGTTTCATGGTCTGATTGTACAGAGAAGGAGATTAGACTGAATGTTTCATGGTCTGAATATATCGATGGGAGTTCACACTATATGTTTCATGGTCTGAATATAACGATCGGAGTTTGCACTGAATGTTTCATGGTCCGAACATATCGATAGGAGTTTGCACTGAATGTTTCATGGTCTGAATATTTAGATGAGGAGATTACACTGAATGTTTCATGGTCTGCATATATAGATAGAAGTTTAAACTGAATGTTTCATCGTCTGAATATATCGATAGGAGTTGACACTGAATGTTTCATGGTCTGAATATATCGATAGGAGTTTACACTGAAGGATTCATGGTCTGAATATGTAGATAGGAGTTTAAACTGAATGGTTCATGGTCTGAATATATCGATAGGAGTTGACACTGAATGTTTCCTGGTCTGAAAATATCGATAGGAGTTTACACTGAATGTTTCATGGTCTGAATGTACAGATAGGCGTTTGCACTGAATGTTTCGTGGTCTGAATATATAGATAAGGAGTTTGCACTGAATGTTTCATAAACTGAATGTGTAGATTGAAGTTTGTACTTGATGATTCATGGTCTGAATGTATCGATAGGAGTTTAAACTGAATATTTCATGGTCTGAATATTTCGATCGGAGTTTACACTGAATGTTTCATGGTCTGAATATATCGAAAGGAGTTTACACTGAAGGTTTCATGGTCTGAATATATCGATAGGAGTTCACAATGAATGTTTCATGGTCTGAATATCTAGATTGGAGTTCACACTGAATGTTTCATGGTCTTAATATGTTGATAAGGAGTTTGCACTGAATGTTTCATGAACTGAATGTATAGATTGAAGTATGTACTTGATGTTTCATGGTCTGAAAATATTAGATAAGGAGTTTACACTGGATGTTTGATCAACTGAATTTATCGATCGGATTTTCCACTCAATGTTTCATGGTCTGAATGTACAATACGGAGATTACACTGAATGTTTCATGGTCTGAATATATCGATAGGAGTTCACACTATATGTTTCATGGTCTGAATATAACGATCGGAGTTTGCATTGAATGTTTGATGGTCTGAATATATCGATAGGAGTTTACACTGAATGTTTCATGGTCTGTACATATCGATAGTAATTTACACTGAATGTTTCATGGTCTGAATATTTAGATGAGGAGATTTCACTGAATGTTTCATGGTCTGAATATATCGATAGGAGTTTACACTGAAGTTTTTTTGGTCTGAATATATCGAAAGGAGTTCACACTGAAGGATTCATGGTCTGAATATAGAGATAGGAGTTGACACTGAATGTTTCATGGTCTGAAAATATCGATCGGAGTTTACACTGAATGTTTCATGGTCTGAATATATCGATAGGAGTTGACACTGAATGTTTCATGGTCTGAAAATATCGATCGGAGTTTACACTGAATGTTTCATGGTCTGAATATATCGATAGGAGTTGACACTGAATGTTTCATGGTCTGAAAATATCGATCGGAGTTTACACTGAATGTTTCATGGTCTGAATATACAGATAGGAGTTTACACTGAATGTTTCATGGTCTGAATATATCGATAGGAGTTCACGTTATATGTTTCATGGTCTGAATATAACGATCGGAGTTTGCACTGAATGTTTCATGGTCTGAATATTTAGATGAGGAGATTAGACTGAATGTTTCATGGTCTGAATATATCGATAGGAGTTCACACTATCTGTTTCATGGTTTGAATATACAGATAGGAGTTTACACTGAATGTTTCATGGTCTGAATACATCGATCGGAGTTTACACTGAATGTTTCATGGTCTGAATATATCGATAGGAGTTCACACTATCTGTTTCATGGTTTGAATATACAGATAGGAGTTTACACTGAATGTTTCATGGTCTGAATACATCGATCGGAGTTCACAATGAATGTTTCATGGTCTGAATATCTAGATTGGAGTTCACACTGAATGTTTCATGGTCTGAATATATAGATAAGGAGTTTGCACTGAATGTTTCATGAACTGAATGTATAGATTAAAGTATGTACTTGATGTTTCATGGTCTGTATGCAGAGATTGGGAGTTTACACTGAATGTTTCATGGTCTGAAAATATCGATAGGAGTTCACACTAAATGTTTCATGGTCTGAATATAACGTTCGGAGTTTGCACTGAATGTTTCATGGTCTGAACATATCGATAGGAGTTTACACTGAATGTTTCATGGTCTGAATATTTAGATGAGGATATTACACTGAATGTTTCATGGTCTGAATATATCGATCGGAGTTTACACTGAAGGATTCATGGTCTGAATATATAGATTGGAGTTTAAACTGAATGGTTCATGGTCTGAATATATCGATAGGAGTTGACACTGAATGTTTCATGGTCTGAATGTACAGATCGGCGTTTACACTGAATGTTTCATGGTCTGAATATATCGATCGGAGTTGACACTGAATGGTTCATGGTCTGAATATATCGATAGGAGTTGACACTGAATGTTTCATGGTCTGAATGTACAGATCGGCGTTTACACTGAATGTTTCATGGTCTGAATATATCGATCGGAGTTTACACTGAATGTTTCATGGTCTGAAAATATCGATCGGAGTTTACACTGAATGTTTCATGGTCTGAATATATCGAAAGGAGTTTACACTGAAGGTTTCATGGTCTGAATATATCGATAGGAGTTCACAATGAATGTTTCATGGTCTCAATATCTAGATTGGAGTTCACACTGAATGTTTCATGGTCTGAATATATAGATAAGGAGTTTGCACTGAATGTTTCATGAACTGAATGTATAGATTGAAGTATGTACTTGATGTTTCATGGTCTGAAAATATTAGATAAGGAGTTTATACTGCATGTTTGATCAACTGAATTTATCGATCGGATTTTCCACTGAATGATTCATGGTCTGAATATACAGAGAAGGAGATTACACTGAATGTTTCATGGTCTGAATATATCGATAGGAGTTTGCACTGAATGGTCTGAATATTTAGATGAGGAGATTACACTCAATGTTTCATGGTCTGTATATGTCGATAGAAGTTTAAACTGAATGTTTCATGGTCTGAATATATCGATAGGAGTTGACACTGAATGTTTCATGGTCTGAAAATATCGATCGGAGTTTACAATGAATGTTTCACGGGCTGAACATACAGATAAGGAGATTACACTGAATGCTTCATGGTCTGAATGTATCGACAGGAGTTTACAATGAATGTTTCATGGTCTGAATTTTTCGATAGGAGTTCACGCTGAATGTTTCATGGTCTGAATGTGTCGATCGGAGTTTACACTGAATGTTTCATGGTCTGAATATATCGATCGGAGTTTTCACTGAATGTTTCATGGTCTGAATCTGTAGATCGGAGTTTACACTGAATGTTGCATGGTCTGAATATATCGATAGGAGTTTACACTGAAGGCTTCATGGTCTGAATATATCGATAGGAGTTCACACTGAATGTTTCATTGTCTGAATATCGAGATTGGAGTTCACACTGAATGTTTCACGGTCTGAATATGTAGATAATGAGTTTGCACTGAATGTTTCATGAACTGAATGTATAGATTGAAGTATGTACTTGATGTTTCATGGTCTGAAAATATTAGATCAGGAGTTTACACTGGATGTTTGATCAACAGAATTGATCGATCGGATTTTCCACTGAATGTTTCATGGTCTGATTGTACAGAGAAGGAGATTAGACTGAATGTTTCATGGTCTGAATATATCGATGGGAGTTCACACTATATGTTTCATGGTCTGAATATAACGATCGGAGTTTGCACTGAATGTTTCATGGTCCGAACATATCGATAGGAGTTTGCACTGAATGTTTCATGGTCTGAATATTTAGATGAGGAGATTACACTGAATGTTTCATGGTCTGTATATATAGATAGAAGTTTAAACTGAATGTTTCATCGTCTGAATATATCGATAGGAGTTGACACTGAATGTTTCATGGTCTGAATATATCGATAGGAGTTTACACTGAAGGATTCATGGTCTGAATATGTAGATAGGAGTTTAAACTGAATGGTTCATGGTCTGAATATATCGATAGGAGTTGACACTGAATGTTTCATGGTCTGAATGTACAGATAGGCGTTTGCACTGAATGTTTCCTGGTCTGAATATATAGATAAGGAGTTTGCACTGAATGTTTCATAAACTGAATGTGTAGATTGAAGTTTGTACTTGATGATTCATGGTCTGAATGTATCGATAGGAGTTTAAACTGAATATTTCATGGTCTGAATATTTCGATCGGAGTTTACACTGAATGTTTCATGGTCTGAATATATCGAAAGGAGTTTACACTGAAGGTTTCATGGTCTGAATATATCGATAGGAGTTCACAATGAATGTTTCATGGTCTGAATATCTAGATTGGAGTTCACACTGAATGTTTCATGGTCTTAATATGTTGATAAGGAGTTTGCACTGAATGTTTCATGAACTGAATGTATAGATTGAAGTATGTACTTGATGTTTCATGGTCTGAAAATATTAGATAAGGAGTTTACACTGGATGTTTGATCAACTGAATTTATCGATCGGATTTTCCACTCAATGTTTCATGGTCTGAATGTACAATACGGAGATTACACTGAATGTTTCATGGTCTGAATATATCGATAGGAGTTCACACTATATGTTTCATGGTCTGAATATAACGATCGGAGTTTGCACTGAATGTTTGATGGTCTGAATATATCGATAGGAGTTTACACTGAATGTTTCATGGTCTGTACATATCGATAGTAATTTACACTGAATGTTTCATGGTCTGAATATTTAGATGAGGAGATTTCACTGAATGTTTCATGGTCTGAATATATCGATAGGAGTTTACACTGAAGTTTTTTTGGTCTGAATATATCGAAAGGAGTTTACACTGAAGGATTCATGGTCTGAATATAGAGATAGGAGTTTAATCTGAATGTTTCATGGTCTGAATATATCGATAGGAGTTGACACTGAATGTTTCATGGTCTGAAAATATCGATCGGAGTTTACACTGAATGTTTCATGGTCTGAATATACAGATAGGAGTTTACACTGAATGTTTCATGGTCTGAATATATCGATAGGAGTTCACACTATCTGTTTCATGGTTTGAATATACAGATAGGAGTTTACACTGAATGTTTCATGGTCTGAATACATCGATCGGAGTTTACACTGAATGTTTCATGGTCTGAATATATCGATAGGAGTTCACACTATCTGTTTCATGGTTTGAATATACAGATAGGAGTTTACACTGAATGTTTCATGGTCTGAATACATCGATCGGAGTTCACAATGAATGTTTCATGGTCTGAATATCTAGATTGGAGTTCACACTGAATGTTTCATGGTCTGAATATATAGATAAGGAGTTTGCACTGAATGTTTCATGAACTGAATGTATAGATTGAAGTATGTACTTGATGTTTCATGGTCTGAAAATATTAGATAAGGAGTTTGCACTGGATGTTTGATCAACTGAATTTATCGATCGGATTTTCCACTGAATGTTTCATGGTCTGAATGTACAGAGAAGGAGATTACACTGAATGTTTCATGTTCTGAACATAACGATAGGAGTTTACTCTGAATGTTTCATGATCTGAATATACAGATACGGAGTATGCACAGAATGTTTGATGGTCCGATGATAGCGAATGGAGTTTACACTGAATTTTTCATGGTCGAAATATATCGATAGGAGTTTACACTGAATTTTTCATGGTCGAAATATATCGATAGTAGTTTAAACTGAATGTTTCATCGTCTGAATATTTAGATGAGGAGATTGCACTGAATGTTTCATGGTCTGAATGGATATATGAGGAGTTTGCACTGAATGTTTCATGGTCTGAATATAACGATCGGAGTTTGCACTGAATGTTTCATGGTCTGAACATATCGATAGGAGTTTACACTGAATGTTTCATGGTCTGAATATTTAGATGAGGATATTACACTGAATGTTTCATGGTCTGAATATATCGATCGGAGTTTACACTGAAGTTTTTATGGTCTGAATATATCGATCGGAGTTTACACTGAAGGATTCATGGTCTGAATATATAGATTGGAGTTTAAACTGAATGGTTCATGGTCTGAATATATCGATAGGAGTTGACACTGAATGTTTCACGGTCTGAATATGTAGATAATGAGTTTGCACTGAATGTTTCATGAACTGAATGTATAGATTGAAGTATGTACTTGATGTTTCATGGTCTGAAAATATTAGATAAGGAGTTTACACTGGATGTTTGATCAACTGCATTTATCGATCGGATTTTCCACTCAATGTTTCATGGTCTGAATGTACAATACGGAGATTACACTGAATGTTTCATGGTCTGAATATATCGATAGGAGTTCACACTATATGTTTCATGGTCTGAATATAACGATCGGAGTTTGCACTGAATGTTTGATGGTCTGAATATATCGATAGGAGTTTACACTGAATGTTTCATGGTCTGTACATATCGATAGTAATTTACACTGAATGTTTCATGGTCTGAATATTTAGATGAGGAGATTTCACTGAATGTTTCATGGTCTGAATATATCGATAGGAGTTTACACTGAAGTTTTTTTGGTCTGAATATATCGAAAGGAGTTTACACTGAAGGATTCATGGTCTGAATATAGAGATAGGAGTTTAATCTGAATGTTTCATGGTCTGAATATATCGATAGGAGTTGACACTGAATGTTTCATGGTCTGAAAATATCGATCGGAGTTTACACTGAATGTTTCATGGTCTGAATATACAGATAGGAGTTTACACTGAATGTTTCATGGTCTGAATATATCGATAGGAGTTCACACTATCTGTTTCATGGTTTGAATATACAGATAGGAGTTTACACTGAATGTTTCATGGTCTGAATACATCGATCGGAGTTTACACTGAATGTTTCATGGTCTGAATATATCGATAGGAGTTCACACTATCTGTTTCATGGTTTGAATATACAGATAGGAGTTTACACTGAATGTTTCATGGTCTGAATACATCGATCGGAGTTCACAATGAATGTTTCATGGTCTGAATATCTAGATTGGAGTTCACACTGAATGTTTCATGGTCTGAATATATAGATAAGGAGTTTGCACTGAATGTTTCATGAACTGAATGTATAGATTGAAGTATGTACTTGATGTTTCATGGTCTGAAAATATTAGATAAGGAGTTTACACTGGATGTTTGATCAACTGAATTTATCGATCGGATTTTCCACTGAATGTTTCATGGTCTGAATGTACAGAGAAGGAGATTACACTGAATGTTTCATGTTCTGAACATAACGATAGGAGTTTACTCTGAATGTTTCATGATCTGAATATACAGATACGGAGTATGCACAGAATGTTTGATGGTCCGATGATAGCGAATGGAGTTTACACTGAATTTTTCATGGTCGAAATATATCGATAGGAGTTTACACTGAATTTTTCATGGTCGAAATATATCGATAGTAGTTTAAACTGAATGTTTCATCGTCTGAATATTTAGATGAGGAGATTGCACTGAATGTTTCATGGTCTGAATGGATATATGAGGAGTTTGCACTGAATGTTTCATGGTCTGAATATAACGATCGGAGTTTGCACTGAATGTTTCATGGTCTGAACATATCGATAGGAGTTTACACTGAATGTTTCATGGTCTGAATATTTAGATGAGGATATTACACTGAATGTTTCATGGTCTGAATATATCGATCGGAGTTTACACTGAAGTTTTTATGGTCTGAATATATCGATCGGAGTTTACACTGAAGGATTCATGGTCTGAATATATAGATTGGAGTTTAAACTGAATGGTTCATGGTCTGAATATATCGATAGGAGTTGACACTGAATGTTTCATGGTCTGAATGTACAGATCGGCGTTTACACTGAATGTTTCATGGTCTGAATATATCGATCGGAGTTTACACTGAATGTTTCATGGTCTGAAAATATCGATCGGAGTTTACACTGAATGTTTCATGGTCTGAATATATCGAAAGGAGTTTACACTGAAGGTTTCATGGTCTGAATATATCGATAGGAGTTCACAATGAATGTTTCATGGTCTCAATATCTAGATTGGAGTTCACACTGAATGTTTCATGGTCTGAATATATAGATAAGGAGTTTGCACTGAATGTTTCATGAACTGAATGTATAGATTGAAGTATGTACTTGATGTTTCATGGTCTGAAAATATTAGATAAGGAGTTTATACTGCATGTTTGATCAACTGAATTTATCGATCGGATTTTCCACTGAATGATTCATGGTCTGAATGTACAGAGAAGGAGATTACACTGAATGTTTCATGGTCTGAATCTATCGATAGGAGTTTGCACTGAATGGTCTGAATATTTAGATGAGGAGATTACACTCAATGTTTCATGGTCTGTATATGTAGATAGAAGTTTAAACTGAATGTTTCATGGTCTGAATATATCGATAGGAGTTGACACTGAATGTTTCATGGTCTGAAAATATCGATCGGAGTTTACAATGAATGTTTCACGGGCTGAACATACAGATAAGGAGATTACACTGAATGCTTCATGGTCTGAATGTATCGACAGGAGTTTACAATGAATGTTTCATGGTCTGAATTTTTCGATAGGAGTTCACGCTGAATGTTTCATGGTCTGAATGTGTCGATCGGAGTTTACACTGAATGTTTCATGGTCTGAATATATCGATCGGAGTTTTCACTGAATGTTTCATGGTCTGAATCTGTCGATCGGAGTTTGCACTGAATGTTTCATGGTCTGAATATATCGATAGGAGTTTACACTGAAGGCTTCATGGTCTGAATATATCGATAGGAGTTCACACTGAATGTTTCATTGTCTGAATATCGAGATTGGAGTTCACACTGAATGTTTCACGGTCTGAATATGTAGATAATGAGTTTGCACTGAATGTTTCATGAACTGAATGTATAGATTGAAGTATGTACTTGATGTTTCATGGTCTGAAAATATTAGATCAGGAGTTTACACTGGATGTTTGATCAACAGAATTGATCGATCGGATTTTCCACTGAATGTTTCATGGTCTGATTGTACAGAGAAGGAGATTAGACTGAATGTTTCATGGTCTGAATATATCGATGGGAGTTCACACTATATGTTTCATGGTCTGAATATAACGATCGGAGTTTGCACTGAATGTTTCATGGTCCGAACATATCGATAGGAGTTTGCACTGAATGTTTCATGGTCTGAATATTTAGATGAGGAGATTACACTGAATGTTTCATGGTCTGTATATATAGATAGAAGTTTAAACTGAATGTTTCATCGTCTGAATATATCGATAGGAGTTGACACTGAATGTTTCATGGTCTGAATATATCGATAGGAGTTTACACTGAAGGATTCATGGTCTGAATATGTAGATAGGAGTTTAAACTGAATGGTTCATGGTCTGAATATATCGATAGGAGTTGACACTGAATGTTTCCTGGTCTGAAAATATCGATAGGAGTTTACACTGAATGTTTCATAAACTGAATGTGTAGATTGAAGTTTGTACTTGATGATTCATGGTCTGAATGTATCGATAGGAGTTTAAACTGAATATTTCATGGTCTGAATATTTCGATCGGAGTTTACACTGAATGTTTCATGGTCTGAATATATCGAAAGGAGTTTACACTGAAGGTTTCATGGTCTGAAAATATCGATCGGAGTTTACACTGAATGATTCATCGTCTGAATATATCGATATGAGTTTACACTGAATGTTTCATGGTCTGAATATATCGATTGGAGTTCACACTGAATGTTTCATGGTCTGAATATACAGATAAGGAGTTTGCACTGAATGTTTCATGAACTGAATGTTTACATTGTAGCTTGTCCTTGATGTTTCATTGTCTGAATATAGAGATAAGGAGTTTGCACTGAATGTTTGATCAACTGAATTTATCGTTCGGATTTTCCACTCAATGTTTCATGGTCTGAATGTACAGATACGGAGATTACACTGAATGTTTCATGGTCTGAATATATCGATAGGAGTTCACACTATATGTTTCATGGACTGAATATAACGATCGGAGTTTGCACTGAATGTTTCATGGTCTGAATATATCGATAGGAGTTTACACTGAATGTTTCATGGTCTGTTCATATCGATAGTAATTTACACTGAATGTTTCATGGTCTGAATATTTAGATGAGGAGATTACACTGAATGTTTCATGGTCTGAATAGATTGACAGGAGTTTACACTGAATGTTTCATGGTCTGAATATATCGATAGGAGTTTACACTGAAGTTTTTATGGTCTGAATATATCGAAAGGAGTTTACACTGAAGGATACATGGTCTGAATATAGAGATAGGAGTTTAAACTGAATGTTTCATGGTCTGAATATATCGATAGGAGTTGACACTGAATGTTTCATGGTCTGAAAATATTGATCGGAGTTTACACTGAATGTTGAAAGGTCTGAAAATACAGATAGGAGTTTACACTGAATGTTTCATGGTCTGAATATATCGATAGGTGTTTACACTGAAGGTTTCATGGTCTGAGTATATCGATTGGAGTTCACAATGAATGTTTCATGGTCTGAATATCTAGATTGGAGTTCACACTGAATGTTTCATGGTCTGAATATATAGATAAGGAGTTTGCACTGAATGTTTCATGAACTGAATGGAGAGATTGAAGTATGTACTTGATGTTTCATGGTCTGTATGCAGAGATTAGGAGTTTACACTGAATGTTTGATCAACTGAATTGATCGATCGGATTTTCAACTGAATGTTTCATGGTCTGAATGTGCAGAGAAGGAGATTACACTGAATGTTTCATGGTCTGAAAACATCGACAGGAGTTCACACTAAATGTTTCATGGTCTGAATATAACGATCGGAGTTTGCACTGAATGTTTCATGGTCTGAACATGTCGATAGGAGTTTAGACTGAATGTTTCATGGTCTGAATATTTAGATGAGGATATTACACTGAATGTTTCATGGTCTGAATATATCGATCGGAGTTTACACTGAAGTTTTTATGGTCTGAATATATCGATCGGAGTTTACACTGAAGGATTCATGGTCTGAATAGAAAGATAGGAGTTTAAACTGAATGGTTCATGGTCTGAATATATTGATAGGGGTTGACAGTGAATGTTTCATGGTCTGAATGTACAGATCGGCGTTTACACTGAATGTTTCATGGTCTGAATATATCGATCGGAGTTTGCACTGAAGTTTTTATGGTCTGAATATATCGATCGGAGTTTACACTGAAGGATTCATGGTCTGAATAGAAAGATAGGAGTTTAAACTGAATGGTTCATGGTCTGAATATATTGATAGGGGTTGACAGTGAATGTTTCATGGTCTGAATGTACAGATCGGCGTTTACACTGAATGTTTCATGGTCTGAATATATCGATCGGAGTTTGCACTGAATGTTTCATGGTCTGAAAATATCGATCGGAGTTTACACTGAATGTTTCATGGTCTGAATATATCGAAAGGAGTTTACACTGAAGGTTTCATGGTCTGAATATATCGATTGGAGTTCACAATGAATGTTTCATGGTCTCAATAGCTAGATTGGAGTTCACACTGAATGTTTCATGGTCTGAATATATAGATAAGGAGTTTGCACTGAATGTTTCATGAACTGAATATATCGATTGAAGTATGTACTTGATGTTTCATGGTCTGAAAATATTAGATAAGGAGTTTACACTGAATGTTTGATCAACTGAATCTATCGATCGGATGTTCCACTGAATGTTTCATGGTCTGAACATATCGATAGGAGTTTGCACTGAATGTTTCATGGTCTGAACATATCGATAGGAGATTACACTGAATGTTTCATGGTCTGAATCTGTAGATCGGAGTTTGCACTGAATGTTTCATGGTCTGAATGTATCGAAAGGAGTTTACACTGAAGGTTTCATGGTCTGAATATATCGATAGGAGTTTACACTGAATGTTTCATGGTCTGAATCTGTAGATCGAAGTTTACACTGAATGTTTCATGGTCTGAATATATCGATAGGAGTTTACAATGAAGGTTTCATGGTCTGAATATATCGATAGGAGTTCACAATGAATGGTTCATGGTCTGAATATATCGATAGGAGTTCACAATGAATGTTTCATGGTCTGAATATCTAGATTGGAGTTCACACTGAATGTTTCACGGTCTGAATATGTGGATAATGAGTTTGCACTGAATGTTTCATGAACTGAATGTATAGATTGAAGTATGTACTTGATGTTTCATGGTCTGAAAATATTAGATAAGGAGTAAATACTGCATGTTTGATCAACTGAATGTATCCATCGGATTTTCCACTGAATGTTTCATGGTCTGAATGTACAGAGAAGGAGTTTACACTGAATGTTTCATGGTTTGAACATATCGATAGGAGTTTGCACTGAATGTTTCATGGTCTGAATATTTAGATGAGGAGATTACACTGAATGTTTCATGGTCTGTATGTGTAGATAGAAGTTTAAACTGAATGTTTCATGGTCTGAATATATCGATAGGAGTTGACACTGAATGTTTCATGGTCTGAAAATATCGATCGGAGTTTACAATGAATGTTTCACGGGCTGAAAAGACAGATAAGGAGATTACACTGAATGCTTCATGGTCTGAATGTATCGACAGGAGTTTACAATGAATGTTTCATGGTCTGAATTTTTCGATAGGAGTTCACACTGAATGTTTCATGGTCTGAATGTATCGATCGGAGTTTACACTGAATGTTTCATGTTCTGAATATATCGATCGGAGTTTTCACTGAATGTTTCATGGTCTGAATTTTTCGATTGGAGTTTACACTGAATGTTTCATGGTCTGAATATATCGATTGGAGTTTGTACTGAATGTTTCATGGTCAGAATTTTTCGATTGGAGTTTACACTGAATGTTTCATGGTCTGAATATATCGATAGGAGTTTGCACTGAATGTTTCATGGTCTGAATATATCGATTGGAGTTTGTACTGAATGTTTCATGGTCAGAATTTTTCGATTGGAGTTTACACTGAATGTTTCATGGTCTGAATATATCGATAGGAGTTTACACTGAATGTTTCATTGTCTGAATATCGAGATTGGAGTTCACACTGAATGTTTCACGGTCTGAATATGTAGATAATGAGTTTGCACTTAATGTTTCATGAACTGAGTGTATAGATTGAAGTACGTACTTGATGTTTCATGGTCTGAAAATATTAGATCAGGAGTTTACACTGGATGTTTGATCAACTGAATTTATCGATCGGATTTTCCACTGAATGTTTCATGGTCTGAATGTACAGAGAAGGAGATTACACTGAATGTTTCATGGTCTGAATATATCGATAGGAGTTCACACTATATGTTTCATGGTCTGAATATAACGATCGGAGTTTGCACTGAATGTTTCATGGTCTGAATATATCGATAGGAGTTTACACTGAATGTTTCATGGTCTGAATATTTAGATGAGGAGATGACACTGAATGTTTCATGGTCTGTGCATATAGATAGAAGTTTAAACTGAATGTTTCATGGTCTGAATATATCGATAGGAGTTGACACTGAATGTTTCATGGTCTGAAAATATCGATCGGAGATTACACTGAATGCTTCATGGTCTGAATATATCGATAGGAGTTAACACTGAATGTTTCATGGTCTGAATATATCTATAGGAGTTTGCACTGAATGTTTCATGGTCTGAATATATCGATAGGAGTTTACACTGAATGTTTCATGGTCTGAATATGTCGATCGGTGTTTTCACTGAATGTTTCATGGTCTGAATTTTTCGATTGGAGTTTACACTGAATGTTTCATGGTCTGAATATATCGATAGGAGTTTACACTGAAGGATGCATGGTCTGAATATGTAGATAGGAGTTTAAACTGAATGGTTCATGGTCTGAATATATCGATAGGAACTGACACTGAATGTTTCCTGGTCTGAAAATATCGATAGGAGTTTGCACTGAATGTTTCGTGGTCTGAATATATAGATAAGGAGTTTGCACTGAATGTTTCATAAACTGAATGTGTAGATTGAAGTTTGTACTTGATGTTTCATGGTCTGAATATCTAGATTGGAGTTCACACTGAATGTTTCATGGTCTGAATATGTTGATAAGGAGTTTGCATTGAATGTTTCATGAACTGAATGTATAGATTGAAGTATGTACTTGATGTTTCATGGTCTGAAAATATTAGATAAGGAGTTTACACTGAATGTTTGATCAACTGAATTTATCGATCGGATTTTCCACTGAATGTTTCATGGTCTGAATGTACAGAGAAGAGATTACACTGAATGTTTCATGGTCTGAATATATCGTTAGGAGTTGACACTGAATGTCTCATGGTCTGAATATATCGATAGGAGTTTACACTGAATGTTTCATGGTCTGAAAATATCGATAGGAGTTTGCACTGAATGTTTCATGGTCTGAAAATATCGATAGGAGTTTGCACTGAATGTTTCATGGTCTGAAAATATCGATAGGAGTTTGCACTGAATGTTTCATGGTCTGAATATATCGATAGGAGTTTACACTGAATGTTTCATGGTCTGAATATGTAGATCGGAGTTTACACTGAATGTTTCATGGTCTGAACATATCGATAGGAGTTTACACTGAATGTTTCATGGTCTGAATGTGGAGATATTAGTTTTCACTGAATGTTTCATGGTTTGGAAATATGGATAGGAGTTTGCACTGAATGTTTCATGAACTGAATGTATAGATTGAAGTTTATACTTAATGTTTCATGGTCTGAATGTATGGATAAAGAGTTTACACTGAATATTTCATGGTCCGAATGTATCGATAGGAGTTTACATTGAATGTTTCATGGTCTGAATGTATCGATAGGAGTTTACACTGAATGTTTCATAGTCTGGATATATCGATAGGAGTTTGCACTGAATGTTTCATGGCCTGAATATGCGGATAAGGAGTTTGCAATCAATGTTTCATGACCTGAATATATCGATCGGAGTTTATACTGAATCTTTCATGGTCTGAATATACGCATCAGGAGTTTACACTGAATGTTTGATCTTCTGAATATATCGATCGGAGTTTACGCTGAATGTTTCATGGTCTGAATATATTGATAAGCAGTTTACACTGAATGTTTCATGATCTGAATATATAGATCGGAGTTTATACTGAATCTTTCATGGTCTGAATATACGGATCAGGAGTTTACACTGAATGTTTGATCTTCTGAATATATCGATAGGAGTTTACACTGAATGTTTCATGGTCTGAATATAACGATAGGAGTTTACACTGAATGTTTCATGGTCTGGAAATATGGATTGGAGTTTACACTGAATGTTTCATGGTCTGAATATATTGATGAGGAGTTTACACTGAATGTTTCATGAACTGAATGTATAGATTGAAGTTTATACTTAATGTTTCATGGTCCGAATATATCGATAGGAGTTTACACTGAATGTTTCATGGTCTGAATGTATCGATAGGAGTTTTCACTGAACGTTTCATGGTCTGAATATATCGATAGGAGTTTACACTGAATGTTTCATGGTCTGAATATATCGATAGGAGTTTACAATGAAGTTGTCATAGTCTGAATATATCGATAGGAGTTTACACTGGATGTTTCATGGTCTGAATGTATCGATAGGAGTTTACACTGAATGTTTCATGGTCTGAATATATCGATAGGAGTTTACACTGAATGTTTCATGGTCTGAATATAAGAACATAAGTGCATTAGAAATTGGAGCAGGAGTCGGCCAATCGGCCCCTCGAGCCTGCTCCGCCATTCAATACGATCATGGCTGATCTGATCCTAATCTCAAACCTAAATTCATGTCCAATTTTCTGCCCGCTCCCCGTAACCCCGAATTCCCTTTGCTTCTCGAAAACTGTCTATTTCTGTTTTAAATTTATTTCATGACGTAGGTTCCACAGCTTCCTGTGGCAGCAAATTCCACAGACCTACTACCCTCTGAGTGAAGAAGTTTCTCCGCATCTCAGTTTCAAAAGAGCAGCCCTTTATTCTAAGATGATGCCCCCTAGTTCTAGTTTCACCCTTCCTTGGGAACATCCTTACCGCATCCACCCGATCAAGCCCCTTCACAATCTTATAGTTTCAATCAGATCGCCTCTCATTCTTCTGAACTCCAATGAGTAGTCCCAATCTACACAACCTCTCCTCATATGTCCGCCCCCTCATCCCCGGGATTTACCGAGTGAACCTTGTTTGTACTGCCTCGAGAGCAAGTATGTCTTTTCTTAAGTATGGAGACCAAAACTGTGTGCAGTATTCCAGGTGCGGTCTCACCAATACCTTATATAACTGAATCAGTACCTCCCTGTTTTTATATTCTATCCCCCGAGCAATAAAAGCCAACATTCCGTTGGCCTTCTTGATCACCTGCTGCACCTGCATACTAACTTTTTGATCTTCTTGCACTCGGACCCCCAGATCCCTTTGTACTGCAGTACTTTCCAGTTTCTCGCCATTAAGATAATAACTTGCTCTCTGATTGTTCCTGCCAAAGTGCATAACCTCACATTTTCCAATATTGTATTATCATAGAATCATAGAATCATAGAAGTTTACAACATGGAAACAGGCCCTTCGGCCCAACATGTCCATGTCGCCCAGTTTATACCACGAAGCTCGTCCCAATTGCCTGCACTTGGCCCATATCCCTCTGTACCCATCTTACCCATGTAACTGTCCAAATGCTTTTTAAAAGACAAAATTGTACCCGCCTCTACTGCTGCCTCTGGCAGCTCGTTCCAGACACTCACCACCCTTTGAGTGAAAAAATTGCCCCTCTGGACCCTTTTGTATCTCTCCCCTCTCACCTTAAATCTATGCCCCCTCGTTATAGACTCCCCTACCTTTGGGAAAAGATTTTGACTATCGACCTTATCTATGCCCCTCATTATTTTATAGACTTCTAGAAGATCACCCCTTAACCTCCTACTCTCCAGGGAAAAAAGTCCCAGTCTATCTAACCTCTCCCTGTAAGTCAAACCATCAAGTCCCGGTAGCATCCTAGTAAATCTTTTCTGCACTCTTTCTAGTTTAATAATATCCTTTCTATAATAGGGTGACCAGAACTGTACACAGTACTCCAAGTGTGGCCTCACCAATGCCCTGTACAACTTCAACAAGACATCCCAACTCCTGCATTCAATGTTCTGACCAATGAAACCAAGCATGCCGAATGCCTTCTTCACCACCCTATCCACCTGTGCTCCACTTTCAAGGAGCTATGAATCTGTACTCCTAGATCTCTTTGTTCTATAACTCTCCCCAACGCCCGACCATTAACGGAGTAGGTCCTGGCCCGATTCGATCTACCAAAATGCATCACCTCACATTTATCTAAATTAAACTCCATCTGCCATTCATCGGCCCACTGGCCCAATTGATCAAGATCCCGTTGCAATCCCAGATAACCTTCTTCACTGTCCACAATGCCACCAATCTTGGTGTCATCTGCAAACTTACTAACCATGCCTCCTAAATTCTCATCCAAATCATTAATATAAATAACAAATAACAGCGGACCCAGCACCGATCCCTGAGGCACACCGCTGGACACAGGCATCCAGTTTGAAAAACAACCCTCTCCAACCACCCTCTGTCTTCTGTCGTCAAGCCAATTTTGTATCCAATTGGCTACCTCACCTTGGATCCCATGAGATTTAACCTTATGTAACAACCTACCATGCGGTACCTTGTCAAATGCTTTGCTGAAGTCCATGCAGACCACGTCTACTGCACAGCCCTCATCTATCTTCTTGGTTACCCCTTCAAAAAACTCAATCAAATTCGTGAGACATGATTTTCCTCTCACAAAACCATGCTGACTGTTCCTAATTAGTCCCTGCCTCTCCAAATGCCTGTAGATCCTGTCCCTCAGAATACCCTCTAACAAGTTACCCACTACAGATGTCAGGCTCACTGGTCTGTAGTTCCCAGGCTTTTCCCTGCCGCCCTTCTTAAACAAAGGCACAACATTTGCTACCCTCCAATCTTCAGGCACCTCACCTGTAGCGGTGGATGATTCAAATATCTCTGCTAGGGGACCCGCAATTTCCTCCCTAACCTCCCATAACGTCCTGGGATACATTTCATCAGGTCCCGGAGATTTATCTACCTTGATGCGCGTTAAGACTTCCAGCACCTCCCTCTCTGTAATATGTACACTCCTCAAGACATCACTATTTATTTCTCCAACAATCCCGAACATCCATGCCTTTCTCAACCGTAAATACCGATGTGAAATATTCATTCAGGATCTCACCCATTTCTTGTGGTTCCGCATATAGATGACCTTGTTGATCCTTAAGAGGCCCTACTCTCTCCCTAGTTACCCTTTTGCCCTTTATGTATTTGTAGAAGCTCTTTGGATTCACCTTTGCCTGATCTGCCAAAGCAATCTCATATCCCCTTTTTGCCCTCCTGATTTCTCTCTTAACTCTACTCCGGCAATCTCTATACTCTTCAAGGGATCCACTTGATCCCAGCTGCCTATGCATGTCATATGCCTCCTTCTTCTTTTTGACTAGTGCCTCAATCTCCCGAGTCACCCAAGGTTCCCTACTTCTACCAGCCTTGCCCTTCACTTTATAAGGAATGTGCTTACCCTGAACCCTGGTTAACACACTTTTGAAAGCCTCCCACTTACCAGACGTCCCTTTGCCTGCCAACAGACTCTCCCAATCAACTTCTGAAAGTTCCTGTCTAATACCATCAAAATTGGCCTTTCCCCAATTTAGAATTTTAACTTTTGGGCCAGACCTATCCTTCTCCATAGCTATCTTAAAACTAATGGAATTATGATCACTTGTCCCAACGTGATCCCTCACCAACACTTCTGTCACCTGCCCTTCCTTATTTCCCAAGAGGAGGTCAAGTTTTGCCCCCTCTCTAGTCGGGTCATCCACATACTGAATGAGAAATTCCTCCTGAATACACTCAACAAATTTCTCTCCATCCAAGCCCCTAATGCTATGGCTGTCCCAGTCAATGTTGGGAAAGTTAAAGTCCCCTACTATTACCACTCTATTTTTCTTGCAGCTGTCTGTAATCTCCTTACATATTTGCTCCTCAATTTCCCGTTGACTATTTGGGGGTCTGTAGTATAATCCTATCAAAGTGATCTCTCCCTTCTTATTTTTCAGTTCTACCCATATAGACTCAGTGGGCGAACCCTCGGATATATCCCCTCTCACTACTGCCGTGATGTTCTCCCTAATCAAGAACGCAACTCCCCCTCCTCTCTTACCTCCTGCTCTATCTTTCCTATAGCATCTGTACCCTGGAACATTGAGCTGCCTGTCCTGCCCCTCCCTTATCCATGTTTCAGTAATAGCTATAACATCCCAGTCCCATGTACCCATCCATGCCCTGAGTTCATCTGCCTTGCCCATCAGACTTCTTGCATTGAAATAAATGCAGTTTAATCTAGACTTCCCTTGGTCTTTGCCCTGCTTTCTCAGACCATCTGTCCGGTCATGTTCTGTACACTCTCCCTTACTGCCTTTTGTTTCTGTCACCATTTTATTTCCCACTGACTTCCTGCATCGGTTCCCATCCCCCTGCCACATTAGTTTAAACCCTCCCCAACAGCACTGGCAAACACTCCCCCTAGGACATTGGTTCCAGTCCTGCCCAGATGCAGACCGTCCAATTTGTACTGGTCCCACCTCCCCCAGAACCGGTTCCAATGGCCCAGGAATTTGAATCCCTCCCTCTTGCACCATCTCTCAAGCCACGTATTCATCTTAGCTATCCTGTCATTCCTACTCTGACTTGCCCGTGGCACTGGTAGCAATCCTGAGATTACTACCTTTGAGGTCCTACTCTTTAGTTTAACTCCTAACTCCCTAAATTCAGCTTGTAGGACCTCATCCTGTTTTTTACCTATATCGTTGGTGCCTATATGCACCACGACAACTGGCTGTTCACCCTCCCCCTCCAGAATGTCCTGCAGCCGCTCCGAGATATCCTTGACCCTTGCACCAGGGAGGCAACATCCTGGAGTCTCGGTTGCATCCGCAGAAACGCCTGTCTATTCCCCTTACAATCGAGTCCCCTATCACTATAGCTCTGCCACTCTTTTTCCTGCCCTCCTGTGCAGCAGAGCCAGCCACGGTGCCATGAACCTGGCCACTGCCACCTTCCCATGGTGAGCCATCTCCCCCAACAGTATCCAAAACGGTATCCCTGTTTTGGAGGGAGATGACCGCAGGGGACCCCTGCACTGCCTTCCTACTCTTCCTCTGTCTGTTGGTCACCCATTCACTATCTCCCTCAGTAATTTTTATCTGCGGTGTGACCAACTCACTGAACGTGCTATCCACGACTTTCTCAGCATCGCGGATGCTCCAAAGTGAGTCCATCCGCAGCTCCAGAGCCGTCAAGCGGTCAAACAATAGCTGCAGCTGGACACACTTCCCGCAGGTGAAGGAATCAGGGATACAGGAAGGAGCCCTGAATTCCCACATGTCACAAGAGGAACATGACACGGCTCTGGGATCTCCTGCCATGACTTAACCCTTAAGTTAGCTTAACAACAACTGCAATGTCAAGAGAAAAAAAAGGAAAGAAAAACTACTTACCACTCCCTTTAAGGAGTTTACTCCTTTAAATTGTTCTCAATTTAGAGAATGTTAACTACACTGGGGACCTTGATTCACTAAAAAATAAACGCTACTTCCTATAAGACCTGCAGACCTTCCCTTTCCTTTTACTTCAGTTACTGTCGATAAGTAGAAATACTCACCTGAACCTACTCACCAATCAGGTGCCTCCCCTGTGTCGCGTCCCGATCTGATTCCTGACGTCACTTCGAACTCGGTCGCAGCTCCGCTCGGCTCCTCTCAGCTGTTCTCATGCCAAATCTCCGCCCACTCACCCAGCCTGTCTATATCCCCTTGTAGGTTTTTTATGTCCTCCTCACTCTCTACTTTCCCTCCCATCTTTGTATCGTCTGCAAACTTTGATATGTTGCACTCGGTCCCCTCCTCCAAATCGTTAATGTAGATTGTAAAGAGTTGGGGACCCAGCACCGACCCCTGCGGAACACCACTGACTGCTGGTTGCCAGTCCGAGTATGAACCATTTATCCCAACTCTCTGCTTCCTGTTAGATAACCAATCCTCCACCCATGCCAGAATGTTACCCCCAATCCAGTGATTCTTTATCTTGAGCAATAATCTTTTATGTGGCACCTTGTCGAATGCCTTCTGGAAGTCTAAATACACTACGTCCAATGGTTCACCTTTATCCACCCTGTACGTTATGTCCTCAAAGAACTCAAGCAAATTTGTCAGACTTGACTTCCCCTTCATAAAGCCATGCTGACTTTGTCCTATTAAATTATGTTTATCCAAATGTTCCGCTACTGTCTCCTTAATAATAGATTCCAAAATTTTACCCACCACAGATGTTAGGCTCACTGGTCTATAATTTCCAGCCTTCTGCCTACTACCCTTTTTAAATAAGGGTGTAACATTAGCAGTTTTCCAATCTGCCGGGACCTTTGCCGAGTCCAGAGAATTTTGGAAAATTATTACCAAAGCATCCACAATCCCGACTGCCACTTCCCTCAAGACCCTAGGATGGAAGCCATCAGGTCCAGGGGATTTATTCGCCTTGAGTCCCATTATTTTACTGAGTACCAATTCCTTAGTGATTTTAATCGTATTAAGCTCATCCCCCCCTGGAGCCCCCTGTTTGTCCAGTGTTGCGATATTCTTAGTGTCCTCTACTGTAAAGACTGAAACACAATATTTGTTCAGCATTTTTGCCATCTCCATGTTTCCCACCATTAATTTACCGGTCTCATCCTCTAAGGGACCGACATTTGCCTTCGCCACCCGTTTTCTTTTTATATAACTATAGAAACTCTTGCTATCTGTTTTTATATTTTTTGCTAATTTATTTTCGTAATCTATCTTCCCTTTCTTAATCAATCCTTTAGTTACTTTTTGCTGTCTTTTGAAGACTTCCCAATCTTCTATCCCCCCACAAAGTTTGGCTACCTTATATGTCCTTGTTTTTAGTCGGATACTGTCCTTAATTTCTTTACTTCGCCACGGATGGCTGTCATTTCTTTTACACCCTTTTTTCCTCAGTGGAATATATATTTTTTGAAAGTTGTAAAAGAACGCCTTGAATGAACACCACTGCTCATGTACCGTCTTACCCTTTAATCTATTTTCCCAGTCCACATTAATCAATTCCGCTCTCATACCATCATAGTCTCCTTTATTCAAGCTCAGTACGCTTGTTTGAGAACCAACCTTCTCACCCTCTAATTGGATATGGAATGTAACCATGTTATGATCACTCATTCCAAAGGGATCCTTAACTAGGACATTATTAATTAATCGTGGCTCATTGCACAGGACCAGGTCCAAGGTTGCTTGCCCCCTTCTAGGATCAGTTACATACTGCTCAAGAAATCCATCCCTAATACACTCAATAAACTCTTCCTCAAGGCTGCCCTGCCCAATTTGATTTGTCCAGTTCATATGATAGTTAAAATCCCCCATAATTATCGCTGTTCCCTTATTACATGCCCCGCCTATTTCCAGATTAATACTTCTTGCAGCAGAGTTGCAACTATTAGGAGGCCTATGTACTACGCCCACTACTGTTTTCTTCCCCATATTATTCCTTATCTCTACCCAAACTGTTTCGTTATCCTGATCCTTTGTCCCAATATCATTTCTCTGTATTACAGTGATTCCTTCCTTTATTAACAGAGCCACCCCACCTCCCCTTCCTTCCTGCCTGTCCTTCCTGATTGTTAAATACCCTGGCATATTTAATTCCCAGTCGTTGTCACCCTGCAGCCATGTTTCTGTAATGGCCACAAGATCATACCCATACGTAGTTATTTGTGCCATTAACTCGCCCATTTTGTTACGAATGCTACATGCATTCAGATAAAGAACTTTCAAATATGATTTGTGACACTTAGTTCCTGCTCTTTCCTTTTTTATCACATTACCTTTTACTCCATACCTTCTGTCCCTTCCTGACACGCTTTCCTCTGTCTCCCTGCTCAGGTTCCCAACCCCCTGCCACAGCTTTGATGCTGGGTTAATCGCCTTACGCCTACTAGTTTTTATTTTATCTGTCGTGCCGAAAGTACACTTTCTTTCCGCTGCTCTACGCTTTTCCCTTTCACTTGTTCTTGAACAACTGTTTGTGCTATTTGAATTATAGATTCCCCTGGGTCTTCCCCTCTCTTACTGCTCTCCATTTTATTCCCTTCTGACTCCCCGCTCAGGTTCCCATCCCCCTGCCACTCCAGTTTAAACCTTCCCCAACAGCACCGGTAGTAATCCTGAGATCACTACTTTTGAAGTCCTGCTTTTTAATTTATCTCCTAACTCCTTAAATTCGCCTTGCAGGACCTCATCCCTTTTTTTAACCAATGTCGTTGGTACCAATATGGACCACGACTACTGGCTGTTCACCCTCCCCTCTGGAGATAATGAGTTTGCACTGAATGTTTCATGATCTGAATAAAAAGATCGGAGTTTATACTGAATGTTTCATGGTCTGAATATATGGATAAGGAGTTTACACTGAATGTTTGCTGGTCTGAAGATATCGATAGGAGTTGACACTGAATGTTTCATGGTCTGAATACATAGATCGGAGTTTATACTCAATGTTTCATGGTCTGAATATATAGATAAGGAGTTTACACTGAATGTTTCATGGTCTGAATATATAGATAAGGAGTTTACACTGAATGTTTCATGGTCTGAATTTATAGATCGGAGTTTACACTGAATGTTTCATGGCCTGAATATACAGATAAGGAGTTTACACTGAATGTTTCATGGTCTGAATATACAGATAAGGAGTTTACACTGAATGTTTCATGGTCTGAATTTATCGATCGGAGTTTCCACGGAATGTTTCACGGGCTGAATATATGGAGAGGAGTTTACACTGACTGTTTCATGGTCTGAATATATCGATAAGGAGTTTGCACTGAATGTTTCATGGTCTGAACATACAGATAAGGAGATCACACTGAATGCTACATGGTCTGAATATTTAGATGAGGAGTTTACACTGAATGTTTCATGGTCTTAATATATCGATAAGGAGTTTACACTGAATGTTTCATGAACTGAATATATGGATTGAAGTTTACACTGAATGTTTCATGGTCTGAATGTATAGATAAGGAGTTTACACTGAATGTTTCATGGTCTGAATATATCGATAGGAGTTTACACTGAATGTTTCATGGCCTGAATATATCGAAAGGAGTTTACACTGAATGTTTCAGGGTCTGATATTCCAGATAGGAGTTCACACTGAATGTTTCATGTTCTGAATATATTGATCGGGGTTTACCCTGAATGTTTCATGGTCTGAATATACAGATCGGAGTTTATACTCAATGTTTCATGGTCTGAATATATGGATCAGGAGTTTACACTGAATGTTTGATGGTCTGAATATATCGAAAGGAGTTTACACTGAATATTTCATGGTCTGAATATATCGATAGGCTTCAACACGAAATGTTTCATTGTCTGAAGATACAGTTGGGAGTTTACACTGAATGTTTAATGGTCTGAATATATCGATAGGAGTTTACACTGAATGTTTCATGGTCTGAATATTTAGATTAGGAGTTTGCACTGAATGTTTAATGGTCTGAATACACAGATGGGAGTTTACACTGAATGTTTCATGGTCTGAATATTTAGATTAGGAGTTTGCACTGAATGTTTCATGGTCTGAATATATAGATGGGAATTTACACTGAATGTTTCATGATCTCAATATATCATTCGGAGTTTACACTGAATGTTTCATGATCTCAATATATCAATCGGAGTTTACACTGAATGTTTCATGGTATGAATATTTCGATCGGAGTTTACACTGAATGTTTCATGGTCTGAATACATAGAAAAGGAGTTTACACTGAATGTTTAATGATCTGAATATATAGATCCGAGTTTATACTGAATGTTTCATGGTCTGAATGGAAAATCGGAGTTTATACTGAATGTTTCATGGACTGAACATATCGACAGGAGCTCACACTGAAGTTTCATGGTCTGAGGATATCGATCGGAGTTGCACTGAATTTTTCATGGTCTGAACATATCGATAAGGAGTTTGCACTGAACGTTTCATGGTATGAATATTTTGATGAGGAGTTTGCACTGAATGTTTGATGGTCTGAATATGCAGATCGGAGTTTACACTGAATGTTTCATGATCTGAAAACACAGATAAGGAGATTGCACTGAATGTTTCATGGTCTGAAAAAATCGATAGGAGTTTACACTGAATGTTTCATGGTCTGAAAAAATCGATAGGAGTTTACACTGAATGTTTCATGGTCTGAAAAAATCGATAAGAGTTTACACTGAACGTTTCATGGTCTGAATATTTTGATGAGGAGTTTGCACTGAATGTTTGATGGTCTGAATATGCAGATCGGAGTTTACACTGAATGTTTCATGATCTGAAAACACAGATAAGGAGATTACACTGAATGTTTCATGGTCTGAAAAAATCGATACGAGTTTACACTGAATGTTTCATGGTCTGAATATATCGATAGGAGTTTACAATGAATGTTTCATGGTCTGAATATTTAGATTAGGAGTTTGCACTGACTGTTTCATGGTCTGAATATATAGATGGGAGTTTACACTGAATGTTTCATGGTCTGAATATATCGATAGGAGTTTACACTGAATGTTTCATGGTCTGAATATATCGATAGGAGTTCATACTCAATGTTTCATGGTCTGAATATATCGATAGGCGTCAACACGAAATGTTTCATTTTCTGAAGATATTGATGGGAGTTTTCACTGAATGTTTAACGGTCTGAATATATCGATAGCAGTTTCCACTGAATGTTTCATGATCTGAATATATAGATCAGAGTTTATGCTGAATGTTTCATGGTCTGAACATATAGATAAGGAGTTTACACTGAATGTTTGATGGTATGAACATATCGATAGGAGTTCACACTGAATGTTTCATGGACTGAATATATCGATAGGAGTTCACACTGAAGGTTTCAGGGTCCGAGGATATCGATCGGAGTTTACACTGAATTTTTCATGGTCTGAATATGTGGATCAGGAGTTTACACTGAATGTTTGATGGTCTGAATATATCGATCGGAGTTTACACTGAATGTTTCATGAACTGAATTTCTCGATCGGAGTTTACACTGAAGGTTTCATGGTCTGAATATATAGATCAGGAGTTAACACTGAAACTTTCATGGTCTAAATATATTGATTAGAGTTTACACTGAATGTTTCATGGTCTGAATATTTTCATTGGAGTTTACACTGAATGTTTCATGGTCTGAATATTTAGATTAGGAGTTTACACTGAATGTTTCATGGTCTGAATATATAGATGGTAGTTTACACTGAATGTTCCATGGTCTGAATACAAAGATAAGGAGTTTCCACTGAACATTTCATGTTCTGAATATAGAGATGGGAGTTTAGAGTGAATGTTTCTTGGTCTGAATATATCGATCGTAATTTACACTGAATGTTTCATGGTATGAATATTTCGATTGGAGTTTACACTGAATGTTTCATGGTATGAATATTTCGATAGGAGTTTACACTGAATGTTTCATGGTCTGAATATTTTGATAAGGAGTTTACACTGAATGTTTCATGGTCTGAATATGTCGATAGGAGTTTGCACTGAATGTTTCATGGTCTGAATATTTAGATTAGGAGTTTGCACTGAATGTTTCATGGTCTGAATATATCGATGGGAGTTTACACTGAATGTTCCATGGTCTGAATATATAGATGGGAATTTACACTGAATGTTTCATGATCTCAATATATAGATCCGAGTTTATACTGAATGTTTCATGGTCTGAACATATTGACAGGAGCTCACACTGAAGTTTCATGGTCTGAGGGTATCGATCGGAGTTGCACTGAATTTTTCATGGTCTGAACATATCGATAAGGAGTTTGCACTGAACGTTTCATGGTCTGAATATTTTGATGAGGAGTTTGCACTGAATGTTTGATGGTCTGAATATGCAGATCGGAGTTTACACTGAATGTTTCATGATCTGAAAACACAGATAAGGAGATTACACTGAATGCTTCATGGTCTGAATATATAGATGGGAGTTTACACTGAATGTTTCATGGTCTGAATATATCGATAGGAGTTTACACTGAATGTTTCATGGTCTGAATATTTGGATTAGGAGTTTGCGCTGAATGTTTCATGGTCTGAATATAACGATAGGAGTTTACACTGAATGTTTCACGGTCTGAATATATCGATAGGAGTTTACACTGAATGTTTCATGGTCTGAATATTTAGATTGGGAGTTTGCACTGAATGTTTCATGGTCTGAATATATAGATGGGAGTTTACACTGAATGTTTCATGGTCTGAATATATCGATAGGAGTTTACACTGAATGTTCCATGGTCTGAATATATGGATCGGAGTTTGGACTGAATGTTTCATGGTCTGAATAAATAGATAAAAAATTTGCACTGAATGAATCTTGATCTGAATATCTCGATCGGAGTTTACACTGAATATGTCATGATCTGAAAACGCAGATAAGGAGATTACACTGAATGTTTCATGGTCTGAATATTTAGATGAGGAGTTTACGCTGAATGTTTCATGGTCAGAATAGAAAGATAGGAGTTTACACTGAAGGTTTCATGTTCTGAATTTCGAGATAGGCGTTTACACTGAATGTTTCATGGACTGAATGTATCGATTCGAGTTTACACTGAATGTTTCATGGTCTGAATATAGAGATAGGGGTTTGCACTGAATGTGTCATGGTCTGAATATATCGATAGGAATTTACAGTGAAGGTGTTTCATGGTCTGAATACACAGATAGTAGTTTAAACTGAATGTATCATGGTCTGAATGTCTCGATAAGGAGTTTACACTTCATGTTTCATGATCTGAATATATAGATCAGAGTTTATACTGAATGTTTCATGGTCTGAATATATAGATCAGGTGTTTGCACTGGGACTTTCATGGTCTCAATATGTTGATTAGAGTTTGCACTGAATGATTCATGGTCTGAATATATCGATAGGAGTTTACACTGAATGTTTCATGGTCTGAATATATACATTGGAGTTTACACTGAATGTTTCACGGTCTGAATATATCGATCGGAGTTCACACTGAATGTTTCATGGTCTGAATATTTCGATCAGGAGTTTGCGCCGAATGTTTCATGGTCTGAATACAAAGATAGGAGTTTGCACTGAAGGTTTCATGGTCTGAATATTTAGATTAGGAGTTTGCACTGAATGTTTCATGTTCTGAATATATAGATAGGAGTTTACACTGAATGTTTCATGGTCGGAATATTTAGATAAGCAGTTTGCAGTGATTGTTTCATGGTCTGAATATACAGATCGGAGTTTATACTCAATGTTTCATGGTCTGAATATATCGATAGGCGTCAACACGAAATGTTTCATTTTCTGAAGATATTGATGGGAGTTTACACTGAATGTTTAATGGTCTGAATATATCGATAGCAGTTTCCACTGAATGTTTCATGGTCTGAATATATGGATCGGAGTTTGGACTGAATGTTTCATGGTCTGAATAAATAGATAAAAAATTTGCACTGAATGAATCTTGATCTGAATATCTGGATCGGAGTTTACACTGAATATGTCATGATCTGAAAACGCAGATAAGGAGATTACACTGAATGTTTCATGGTCTGAATAAAATCGATAGGTGTTCACAATGAATGTTTCATGGTCTGAATATTTAGATGAGGAGTTTACGCTGAATGTTTCATGGTCAGAATAGAAAGATAGGAGTTTACACTGAAGGTTTCATGTTCTGAATTTCGAGATAGGCGTTTACACTGAATGTTTCATGGACTGAATGTATCGATTCGAGTTTACACTGAATGTTTCATGGTCTGAATATAGAGATAGGGGTTTGCACTGAATGTGTCATGGTCTGAATATATCGATAGGAGTTTACAGTGAAGGTGTTTCATGGTCTGAATACACAGATTGTAGTTTAAACTGAATGTATCATGGTCTGAATGTCTCGATAAGGAGTTTACACTTAATGTTTCATGATCTGAATATATAGATCAGAGTTTATACTGAATGTTTCATGGTCTGAATATATAGATCAGGTGTTTGCACTGGGACTTTCATGGTCTCAATATGTTGATTAGAGTTTGCACTGAATGATTCATGGTCTGAATATATACATTGGAATTTACACTGAATATTTCACGGTCTGAATATATCGATAGGAGTTTACACTGAATGTTTCATGGTCTGAATATATACATTGGAGTTTACACTGAATGTTTCACGGTCTGAATATATCGATCGGAGTTCACACTGAATGTTTCATGGTCTGAATATTTCGATCAGGAGTTTGCGCCGAATGTTTCATGGTCTGAATACAAAGATAGGAATTTGCACTGAAGGTTTCATGGTCTGAATATTTAGATTAGGAGTTTGCACTGAATGTTTCATGTTCTGAATATATAGATAGGAGTTTACACTGAATGTTTCATGGTCGGAATATTTAGATAAGCAGTTTGCAGTGATTGTTTCATGGTCTGAATATACAGATCGGAGTTTATACTCAATGTTTCATGGTCTGAATATATCGATAGGCGTCAACACGAAATGTTTCATTTTCTGAAGATATTGATGGGAGTTTACACTGAATGTTTAATGGTCTCAATATATCGATAGCAGTTTCCACTGAATGTTTCATGGTCTGAGTATTTAGATTAGGAGTTTGCACTGAATTTTTCATCGTCTGAATTACACAGATGGGAGTTTTCACTGAATGATTCATGATCTGAATATATAGATCAGAGTTTATGCTGAATGTTTCATGGTCTGAACATATGGATAAGGAGTTTACACTGAATGTTTGATGGTATGAACATATCGATCGGAGTTCACACTGAATGTTTCATGGACTGAATATATCGATAGGAGTTCACACTGAAGGTTTCAGGTTCCGAGGATATCGATCGGAGTTTACACTGAATTTTTCATGAACTGAATTTCTCGATCGGAGTTTACACTGAAGGTTTTATGGTCTGAATATATAGATTAGAGTTTACACTGAATGTTTCATGGTCTGAATATTTTCATTGGAGTTTAAACTGAATGTTTCATGGTCTGAATATTTAGATTAGGAGTTTACACTGAATGTTTCATGGTCTGAATATATCGATAGGAGTTTACACTGAATGTTCCATGGTCTGAATACAAAGATAAGGAGTTTCAACTGAACATTTCATGTTCTGAATATACAGATGGGAGTTTACACTGAATGTTTCATGGTCTGAATATTTAGATTAGGAGTTTGCACTGAATGTTTCATGGTCTGAATATACAGATGGGAGTTTAGACTGAATGTTTCTTGGTCTGAATATATCGATTGGAGTTTACACTGAATGTTTCATGGGATGAATATTTCGATTGGCGTTTACACTGAATGTTTCATGGTATGAATATTTCGATCGGAGTTTACACTGAATGTTTCATGGTCTGAATATTTTGATAAGGAGTTTACACTGAATGTTTCATGGTCTGAATATTTTGATAGGAGTTCACACTGAATGTTTCATGGTCTGAATGTATCGATAGGAGTTTGCACTGAATGTTTCATGGTCTGAATATTTTGATAAGGAGTTTACACTGAATGTTTCATGGTCTGAATATTTTGATAAGGAGTTTGCACTGAATGTTTCATGTTCTGAATATATTGATCGGGGTTTACCCTGTATGTTTCATGGTCTGAATATACAGATCGGAGTTTATACTCAATGTGTCATGGTCTGAATATATGGATCAGGAGTTCACACTGAATGTTTGATGGTCTGAATATATCGAAAGGAGTTTACACTGAATGTTTCATGGTCTGAATATATCGATAGGCGTCAACACGAAATGTTTCATTGTCTGAAGATATAGTTGGGAGTATACACTGAATGTTTAATGATCTGAATATATCGATAGGAGTTTGCACTGAATGTTTCATGGTCTGAATACACAGATGGGAGTTTGCACTGAATGTTTCATGGTCTGAATATTTAGATTAGGAGTTTGCACTGAATGTTTCATGGTCTGAATATATCGATAGGAGTTTACACTGAATGTTCCATGGTCTGAATATATAGATGGGAGTTTACACTGAATGTTTCATGATCTCAATATATCGATAGGAGTTTACACTGAATGTTTCATGGTATGAATATTTCGATCGGAGTTTACACTGAATGTTTCATGGTCTGAATATACAGATCGGAGTTTATACTCAATGTTTCATGGTCTGAATATATGGATCAGGAGTTTACACTGAATGTTTCATGGTCTGAATATATCGATAGGCGTCAACACGAAATGTTTCATTGTCTGAAGATATAGTTGGGAGTTTACACTGAATTTTTAATGATCTGAATATATCGATAGGAGTTTGCACTGAATGTTTCATGGTCTGAATACACAGATGGGAGTTTACACTGAATATTTCATGGTCTGAATATTTAGATTAGGAGTTTGCACTGAATGTTTCATGGTCTGAATATATCGATGGGAGTTTACACTGAAAGTTCCATGGTCTGAATATATAGATGGGAGTTTACACTGAATGTTTCATGATCTCAATATATCGATAGGAGTTTACACTGAATGTTTCATGGTATGAATATTTCGATCGGAGTTTACACTGAATGTTTCATGGTCTGAATATTTTGATCGGAGTTTACACTGAATGTTTCATGGTCTGAATACATAGAAAAGTAGTTTACACTGAATGTTTAATGATCTGAATATATAGATCCGAGTTTATACTGAATGTTTCATGTTCTGAATGGAAAATCGGAGTTTATACTGAATGTTTCATGGACTGAATATTTTGATGAGGAGTTTGCACTGAATGTTTGATGGTCTGAATATGCAGATCGGAGTTTACACTGAATGTTTCATGATCTGAAAACACAGATAAGGAGATTACACTGAATGTTTCATGGTCTGAAAAAATCGATTGGAGTTTACACTGAATGTTTCATGGTCTGAATATATCGATAGGAGTTTACACTGAATGTTTCATGGTCTGAATATTTAGATTAGGAGTTTGCACTGAATGTTTCATGGTCTGAATATATAGATGGGAGTTTACACTGAATGTTTCATGGTCTGAATATAGCGATAGGAGTTTACACTGAATGTTCCATGGTCTGAATATATAGATAAGGAGTTTTCACTGAACATTTCATGTTCTGAATATACAGATGGGAGTTTACACTGAATGTTTCATGATCTCAATATATCGATAGGAGTTTCCACTGAATGTTTCATGGTCTGAATATTTAGATTAGGAGTTTGCACTGAATGTTTCATGGTCTGAATAAATAGATAAAGAATTTGCACTGAATGAATCTTGATCTGAATATCTCGATCGGAGTTTACACTGAATGTGTCATGATCTGAAAACACAGATAAGGAGATTACACTGAATGTTTTATGGTCTGAATAAAATCGATAGGTGTTTACAATGAATGTTTCATGGTCTGAATATTTAGATGAGGAGTTTACGCTGAATGTTTCATGGTCTGAATAGAAAGATAGGAGTTTACACTGAAGGTTTCATGTTCTGAATTTCGAGATAGGCGTTTACACTGAATGTTTCATGGACTGAATGTATCGATTCGAGTTTACACTGAATGTTTCATGGTCTGAATATAGAGATAGGAGTTTACAGTGAAGGTGTTTCATGGTGTGAATACACAGATAGTAGTTTAAACTGAATGTTTCATGGTCTGAATGTCTCGATAAGGAGTTCACACTGAATGTTTCATGATCTGAATATATAGATCGGAGTTTACACTGAATGTTTCATGGTCTGAATATATAGACAAAGAATTTTCACTGAATGAATCTTGATCTGAATATCTCGATTGGAGTTTACACTGGATGTTTCATGGTCTGAATATATAGATCAGGTGTTTGCACTGAAACTTTCATGAGTCATAGAGTCATAGATTCATCGAGTCATACAGCACGGATAGAGGCCCTTCGGCCCATCGTGTCCGCGCCGGCCATCAGCCCTGTCTACTCTAATCCCATATTCCAGCATTTGGTCCGTAGCCTTGTATGCTATGGCATTTCAAGTGCTCATCCAAATGCTTCTTGAATGTTGTGAGGGTTCCTGCCTCCACAACCCTTTCAGGCAGTGAGTTCCAGACTCCAACCACCCTCTGGGTGAAAAAGTTCTTTCTCAAATCCCCTCTAAACCTCCCGCCTTTTACCTTGAATCTATGCCCCCTTGTTATCGAACCCTCAACGAAGGGAAAAAGCTCCTTAGTATCCATCCTATCTGTGCCCCTCATAATTTTGTACACCTCAATCATGTCCCCCCTCAGCCTCCTCTGCTCCAAGGAAAACAAACCCAATCTTCCCAGTCTCTCTTCATAGCTGAAGCGCTCCAGCCCTGGTAACATCCTGGTGAATCTCCTCTGCACCCTCTCCAAGGCGATCACATCCTTCCTGTAGTGTGGCGACCAGAACTGCACACAGTACTCCAGCTGTGGCCTAACCAGTGTTTTATACAGCTCCATCATAACCTCCTTGCTCTTATATTCTATGCCTCGGCTAATAAAGGCAAGTATCCCATATGCCTTCTTTACCACCTTATCTACCTGTTCCGCCGCCTTCAGGGATCTGTGAACTTGCACACCAAGATCCCTCTTACCCTCTGTCTTGCCTAGGGTCCTACCATTCATTGTGTATTCCCTTGCCTTGTTAGTCCCTCCAAAGTGCATCACCTCGCACTTTTCCGGGTTAAATTCCATTTGCCACTGTTCCGCCCATCTGACCAACCCATCTATATCGTCCTGCAGACTGAGGCTATCCTCCTCGCTATTTACCACCCTACCAATCTTTGTATCATCAGCGAACTTACTGATCATACCTTTTACATTCATATCCAAGTCATTAACGTAGACCACAAAACAGCAAGGGCCCCAGCACAGATCCCTGTGGTACCCCACTGGCCACAGGCTTCCAGTCACAAAAACAACCTTCGACCATCACCCTCTGCCTTCTGCCACTAAGCCAGTTTTGTATCCAAAGTGCCAAGGCACCCTGGATTCCATGGGCTCGTACCTTCTTGACCAGTCTCCTGTGGGGGACTTTATCGAAGGCCTTACTGAAATCCATGTAAACCACATCCACTGCGTTACCCTCATCCACACGCCGAGTCACCCCTCAAAAAATTCAATCATGGTCTAAATATGTTGATTAGAGTTTGCACTGAATGTTTCATGGTCTGAATATATACATTGGAGTTTACACTGAATGTTTCAATGTCTGAATATATCGATAGGAGTTCACACTGAATGTTTCATGGTCTGAATATATACATTGGAGTTTGCACTGAATGTTTCATGGTCTGAATATATACATTGGAGTTTACACTGAAAGTTTCAATGTCTGAATATATCGATAGGAGTTCACACTGAATGTTTCATGGTCTGAATATGTACATTGGAGTTTGCACTGAATGTTTCACGGTCTGAATATATCGATCGGAGTTCACACTGAATGTTTCATGTTCTGAATATTTAGATCAGGAGTTTGCGCTGAATGTTTCATGTTCTGAATACAAAGATAGGAGTTTGCACTGAAGGTTTCATGGTCTGAATATTTAGATTAGGAGTTTGCACTGAATGTTTCATGGTCTGAATATATGGACAGGAGTTTACACTGAATGTTTCATGGTCGGAATATTTAGATAAGCAGTTTGCAGTGATTGTTTCATGGTCTGAATACACAGATGGGAGTTTTCACTCAATGTTTCATGGTCTGAATATATCGATCGGCGTCAACACGAAATGTTTCATTTTCTGAAGATATTGATGGGAGTTCACACTGAATGTTTAATGGTCTGAATATATCGATAGCAGTTTCCACTGAATGTTTCATGGTCTGAGTATTTAGATTAGGAGTTTGCACTGAATGTTTCATCGTCTGAATACACAGATGGGAGTTTTCACTGAATGTTTCATGATCTGAATATATAGATCAGAGTTTATGCTGAATGTTTCATGGTCTGAACATATGGATAAGGAGTTTACACTGAATGTTTGATGGTATGAACATATCGATAGGAGTTCACACTGAATGTTTCATGGACTGAATATATCGATAGGAGTTCACACTGAAGGTTTCAGGGTCCGAGGATATCGATCGGAGTTTACACTGAATTTTTCATGGTCTGAATATGTGGATCAGGAGTTTACACTGAATGTTTGATGGTCTGAATATATCGATCGGAGTTTACACTGAATGTTTCATGAACTGAAATTGTCGATCCGAGTTTACACTGAAGGTTTCATGGTCTGAGTGCATCGATCGGAGTTTACACTGAATGTTTCATGGTCTGAATACAGAGATCAGGAGTTTACACTGAAACTTTCATGGTCTAAATATATTGATTAGAGTTTACACTGAATGTTTCATGGTCTGAATATTTTCATTGGAGATTACACTGAATGTTTCATGGTCTGAATATTTAGATTAGGAGTTTACACTGAATGTTTCATGGTCTGAATATATCGATAGGAGTTTACACTGAATGTTCCATGGTCTGAATACAAAGATAAGGAGTTTCCACTGAACATTTCATGTTCTGAATATACAGATGGGAGTTTACACTGAATGTTTCATGGTCTGAATATTTAGATTAGGAGTTTGCACTGAATGTTTCATGGTCTGAATATATAGATGGGAGTTTAGACTGAATGTTTCTTGGTCTGAATATATCGATTGGAGTTTACACTGAATGTTTCATGGTATGAATATTTCGATTGGAGTTTACACTGAATGTTTCATGGTATGAATATTTCGATAGGAGTTTACACTGAATGTTTCATGGTCTGAATATATTGATCGGGGTTTACCCTGAATGTTTCCTGGTCTGAATATACAGATCGGAGTTTATACTCAATGTTTCATGGTCTGAATATATGGATCAGGAGTTTACACTGAATGTTTGATGGTCTGAATATATCGAAAGGAGTTTACACTGAATGTTTCATGGTCTGAATATATCGATAGGCGTCAACACGAAATGTTTCATTGTCTGAAGATATAGTTGGGAGTTTACACTGAATGTTTTATGGTCTGAATGTTTTGATAAGGAGTTTACACTGAATGTTTCATGGTCTGAATACATAGAAAAGTAGTTTACACTGAATGTTTAATGATCTGAATATATAGATCCGAGTTTATACTGAATGTTTCATGGTCTGAATGGAAAATCGGAGTTTATACTGAATGTTTCATGGACTGAACATATCGACAGGAGCTCACACTGAAGTTTCATGGTCTGAGGATATCGATCGGAGTTGCACTGAATTTTTCATGGTCTGAACATATCGATAAGGAGTTTGCACTGAACGTTTCATGGTCTGAATATTTTGATGAGGAGTTTGCACTGAATGTTTGATGGTCTGAATATGCAGATCGGAGTTTACACTGAATGTTTCATGATCTGAATATATAGATCAGGTGTTTGCACTGAAACTTTCATGAGTCATAGAGTCATAGAGTCATCGAGTCATACAGCGCGGATAGAGGCCCTTCGGCCCATCGTGTCCGCGCCGGCCATCAGCCCTGTCTACTCTAATCCCATATTCCAGCATTTGGTCCGTAGCCTTGTATGCTATGGCATTTCAAGTGCTCATCCAAATGCTTCTTGAATGTTGTGAGGGTTCTTGCCTCCACAACCCTTTCAGGCAGTGAGTTCCAGACTCCAACCACCCTCTGGGTGAAAAAGTTCTTTCTCAAATCCCCTCTAAACCTCCCGCCTTTTACCTTGAATCTATGCCCCCTTGTTATCGAACCCTCAACGAAGGGAAAAAGCTCCTTAGTATCCATCCTATCTGTGCCCCTCATAATTTTGTACACCTCAATCATGTCCCCCCTCAGCCTCCTCTGCTCCAAGGAAAACAAACCCAATCTTCCCAGTCTCTCTTCATAGCTGAAGCGCTCCAGCCCTGGTAACATCCTGGTGAATCTCCTCTGCACCCTCTCCAAAGCGATCACATCCTTCCTGTAGTGTGGCGACCAGAACTGCACACAGTACTCCAGCTGTGGCCTAACCAGTGTTTTATACAGCTCCATCATAACCTCCTTGCTCTTATATTCTATGCCTCGGCTAATAAAGGCAAGTATCCCATATGCCTTCTTTACCACCTTATCTACCTGTTCCGCCGCCTTCAGGGATCTGTGAACTTGCACACCAAGATCCCTCTTACCCTCTGTCTTGCCTAGGGTCCTACCATTCATTGTGTATTCCCTTGCCTTGTTAGTCCCTCCAAAGTGCATCACCTCGCACTTTTCCGGGTTAAATTCCATTTGCCACTGTTCCGCCCATCTGACCAACCCATCTATATCGTCCTGCAGACTGAGGCTATCCTCCTCGCTATTTACCACCCTACCAATCTTTGTATCATCAGCGAACTTACTGATCATACCTTTTACATTCATATCCAAGTCATTAACGTAGACCACAAAACAGCAAGGGCCCCAGCACAGATCCCTGTGGTACCCCACTGGCCACAGGCTTCCAGTCACAAAAACAACCTTCGACCATCACCCTCTGCCTTCTGCCACTAAGCCAGTTTTGTATCCAAAGTGCCAAGGCACCCTGGATTCCATGGGCTCGTACCTTCTTGACCAGTCTCCTGTGGGGGACTTTATCGAAGGCCTTACTGAAATCCATGTAAACCACATCCACTGCGTTACCCTCATCCACACGCCGAGTCACCCCTCAAAAAATTCAATCATGGTCTAAATATGTTGATTAGAGTTTGCACTGAATGTTTCATGGTCTGAATATATACATTGGAGTTTACACTGAATGTTTCAATGTCTGAATATATCGATAGGAGTTCACACTGAATGTTTCATGGTCTGAATATATACATTGGAGTTTGCACTGAATGTTTCATGGTCTGAATATATACATTGGAGTTTACACTGAAAGTTTCAATGTCTGAATATATCGATAGGAGTTCACACTGAATGTTTCATGGTCTGAATATGTACATTGGAGTTTGCACTGAATGTTTCACGGTCTGAATATATCGATCGGAGTTCACACTGAATGTTTCATGTTCTGAATATTTAGATCAGGAGTTTGCGCTGAATGTTTCATGTTCTGAATACAAAGATAGGAGTTTGCACTGAAGGTTTCATGGTCTGAATATTTAGATTAGGAGTTTGCACTGAATGTTTCATGGTCTGAATATATGGACAGGAGTTTACACTGAATGTTTCATGGTCGGAATATTTAGATAAGCAGTTTGCAGTGATTGTTTCATGGTCTGAATACACAGATGGGAGTTTTCACTCAATGTTTCATGGTCTGAATATATCGATCGGCGTCAACACGAAATGTTTCATTTTCTGAAGATATTGATGGGAGTTCACACTGAATGTTTAATGGTCTGAATATATCGATAGCAGTTTCCACTGAATGTTTCATGGTCTGAGTATTTAGATTAGGAGTTTGCACTGAATGTTTCATCGTCTGAATACACAGATGGGAGTTTTCACTGAATGTTTCATGATCTGAATATATAGATCAGAGTTTATGCTGAATGTTTCATGGTCTGAGCATATGGATAAGGAGTTTACACTGAATGTTTGATGGTATGAACATATCGATAGGAGTTCACACTGAATGTTTCATGGACTGAATATATCGATAGGAGTTCACACTGAAGGTTTCAGGGTCCGAGGATATCGATCGGAGTTTACACTGAATTTTTCATGGTCTGAATATGTGGATCAGGAGTTTACACTGAATGTTTGATGGTCTGAATATATCGATCGGAGTTTACACTGAATGTTTCATGAACTGAAATTGTCGATCCGAGTTTACACTGAAGGTTTCATGGTCTGAGTGCATCGATCGGAGTTTACACTGAATGTTTCATGGTCTGAATACAGAGATCAGGAGTTTACACTGAAACTTTCATGGTCTAAATATATTGATTAGAGTTTACACTGAATGTTTCATGGTCTGAATATTTTCATTGGAGATTACACTGAATGTTTCATGGTCTGAATATTTAGATTAGGAGTTTACACTGAATGTTTCATGGTCTGAATATATCGATAGGAGTTTACACTGAATGTTCCATGGTCTGAATACAAAGATAAGGAGTTTCCACTGAACATTTCATGTTCTGAATATACAGATGGGAGTTTACACTGAATGTTTCATGGTCTGAATATTTAGATTAGGAGTTTGCACTGAATGTTTCATGGTCTGAATATATAGATGGGAGTTTAGACTGAATGTTTCTTGGTCTGAATATATCGATTGGAGTTTACACTGAATGTTTCATGGTATGAATATTTCGATAGGAGTTTACACTGAATGTTTCATGGTCTGAATATATTGATCGGGGTTTACCCTGAATGTTTCCTGGTCTGAATATACAGATCGGAGTTTATACTCAATGTTTCATGGTCTGAATATATGGATCAGGAGTTTACACTGAATGTTTGATGGTCTGAATATATCGAAAGGAGTTTACACTGAATGTTTCATGGTCTGAATATATCGATAGGCGTCAACACCAAATGTTTCATTGTCTGAAGATATAGTTGGGAGTTTACACTGAATGTTTTATGGTCTGAATGTTTTGATAAGGAGTTTACACTGAATGTTTCATGGTCTGAATACATAGAAAAGTAGTTTACACTGAATGTTTAATGATCTGAATATATAGATCCGAGTTTATACTGAATGTTTCATGGTCTGAATGGAAAATCGGAGTTTATACTGAATGTTTCATGGACTGAACATATCGACAGGAGCTCACACTGAAGTTTCATGGTCTGAGGATATCGATCGGAGTTGCACTGAATTTTTCATGGTCTGAACATATCGATAAGGAGTTTGCACTGAACGTTTCATGGTCTGAATATTTTGATGAGGAGTTTGCACTGAATGTTTGATGGTCTGAATATGCAGATCGGAGTTTACACTGAATGTTTCATGATCTGAAAACACAGATAAGGAGATTACACTGAATGTTTCATGGTCTGAAAAAATAGATAGGAGTTTACACTGAATGTTTCATGGTCTGAATATTTGGATTAGGAGTTTGCACTGAATGTTTCATGGTCTGAAAATATAGATGGGAGTTTACACTGAATGTTTCATGGTCTGAATATATAGATAAAGAATTTGCACTGAATGAATCTTGATCTGAATATCTCGATCGGAGTTCACACTGAATGTGTCATGATCTGAAAACACAGATAAGGAGATTACACTGAATGTTTCATGGTCTGAAAAAATCGATAGGTGTTTACAATGAACGTTTCATGGTCTGAATATTTAGATGAGGAGTTTACGCTGAATGTTTCATGGTCTGAATGGAAAGATCGGAGTTTACACTGAAGGTTTCATGTTCTGAATTTCGAGATATGCGTTTACACTGAATGTTTCATGGACTGAATGTATCGATTCGAGTTTACACTGAATGTTTCATGGTCTGAATATCGAGATAGGAGTTTACAGTGAAGGTGTTTCATGGTCTGAATACACAGATAGTAGTTTAAACTGAATGTTTCATGGTCTGAATGTCTCGATAAGGAGTTTACACTGAATGTTTCATGATCTGAATATATTGATCAGGTGTTTGCACTGAAACTTTCATGGTCTCAATATTTTGATTAGAGTTTGCACTGAATGTTTCATGGTCTGAATATATACATTGGAGTTTACACTGAATGTTTCACGGTCTGAATATATCGATAGCAGTTTACACTGAATGTTTCATGTTCTGAATATATACATTGGAGTTTACACTGAATGTTTCACGGTCTGAATATATCGATCGGAGTTCACACTGAATGTTTCATGGTCTGAATATTTAGATCAGGAGTTTACGCTGAATGTTTCATGGTCTGAATACAAAGATAGGAGTTTACACTGAATGTTTCATGGTCTGAATATTTCGATCAGGAGTTTGCGCTGAATGTTTCATGGTCTGAATACAAAGATAGGAGTTTACACTGAATGTTTCACGGTCTGAATATTTAGATCAGGAGTTTGCGCTGAATGTTTCATGGTCTGAATACAAAGATAGGAATTTGCACTGAATGTTTCATGGTCTGAATATTTAGATTAGGAGTTTGCACTGAATGTTTCATGGTCTGAATATATAGATAGGAGTTTACACTGAATGTTTCATGGTCGGAATATTTAGATAAGCCGTTTGCAGTGATTGTTTCATGGTCTGAATATACAGATCGGAGTTTATACTCAATGTTTCATGGTCTGAATATATCGATAGCAGTTTCCACTGAATGTTTCATGGTCTGAGTATTTAAATTAGGAGTTTGCACTGAATGTTTCATGGTCTGAATATATAGATAAAGAATTTGCACTGAATGAATCTTGATCTGAATATCTCGATCGGAGTTTACACTGGATGTTTCATGATCTGAATATACAGATCAGAGTTTATACTGAATGTTTCATGGTCTGAATATATAGATCAGGTGTTTGCACTGAAACTTTCATGGTCTAAATATGTTGATTAGAGTTTGCACTGAATGTTTCATGGTCTGAATATATACATTGGAGTTTACACTGAATGTTTCACGGTCTGAATATATCGATAGCAGTTTACACTGAATGTTTCATGGTCTGAATATATACATTGGAGTTTGCACTGAATGTTTCACGGTCTGAACATATCGATCGGAGTTCACACTGAATGTATCATGGTCTGAATATTTAGATCAGGAGTTTATGCTGACTGTTTCATGGTCTGAATACAAAGATAGGAGTTTACACTGAATGTTTCATGGTCTGAATATTTAGATCAGGAGTTTGCGCTGAATGTTTCATGGTCTGAATACAAAGATAGGAGTTTGCACTGAATGTTTCATGGTCTGAATATTTAGATTAGGAGTTTGCACTGAATGTTTCATGGTCTGAATATATCGATAGGAGTTTACACTGAATGTTTCATGGTCGGAATATTTAGATAAGCAGTTTGCAGTGATTGTTTCATGGTTTGAATACACAGATCGGAGTTTATACTCAATGTTTCATGGTCTGAATATATCGATAGGCGTCAACACGAAAAGTTTCATTTTCTGAAGATATTGATGGGAGTTTACACTGAATGTTTAATGGTCTGAATATATCGATAGCAGTTTCCACTGAATGTTTTATGGTCTGAGTATTTAGATTAGGAGTTTGCACTGAATGTTTCATCGTCTGAATACACAGATGGGAGTTTTCACTGAATGTTTCATGATCTGAATATATGGATCAGAGGTTATGCTGAATGTTTCATGGTCTGAGCATATGGATAAGGAGTTTACACTGAATGTTTGATGGTATGAACATATCGATAGGAGTTCACACTGAATGTTTCATGGACTGAATATATCGATAGGAGTTCACACTGAAGGTTTCAGTGTCCGAGGATATCGATCGGAGTTTACACTGAATTTTTCATGGTCTGAATATGTGGATCAGGAGTTTACACTGAATGTTTGATGGTCTGAATATATCGATCGGAGTTTACACTGAATGTTTCATGAACTGAATTTCTCGATCGGAGTTTACACTGAAGGTTTCATGGTCTGAGTGCATCGATCGGAGTTTACACTGAATGTTTCATGGTCTGAATATACAGATCAGGAGTTTACACTGAAACTTTCATGGTCTAAATATATTGATTAGAGTTTACACTGAATGTTTCATGGTCTGAATATTTTCATTGGAGTTTACACTGAATGTTTCATGGTCTGAATATTTAGATTAGGAGTTTACACTGAATGTTTCATGGTCTGAATATATCGATAGGAGTTTACACTGAAAGTTCCATGGTCTGAATACAAAGATAAGGAGTTTCCACTGAACATTTCATGTTCTGAATATACAGATGGGAGTTTGCACTGAATGTTTCATGGTCTGAATATTTCGATGGGAGTTTAGACTGAATGTTTCTTGGTCTGAATATATCGATTGGAGTTTACACTGAATGTTTCATGGTATGAATATTTCGATAGGAGTTTACACTGAATGTTCCATGGTCTGAATATATAGATAAGGAGTTTTCACTGAACATTTCATGTTCTGAATATACAGATGGGAGTTTACACTGAATGTTTCATGATCTCAATATATCGATAGGAGTTTCCACTGAATGTTTCATGGTCTGAATATTTAGATTAGGAGTTTGCACTGAATGTTTCATGGTCTGAATAAATAGATAAAGAATTTGCACTGAATGAATCTTGATCTGAATATCTCGATCGGAGTTTACACTGAATGTGTCATGATCTGAAAACACAGATAAGGAGATTACACTGAATGTTTTATGGTCGGAATATTTAGATAAGCAGTTTGCACTGAATGTTTCATGGTCTGAATATATAGATCAGTTGTTTGCACTGAAACTTTCATGGTCTAAATATGTTGATTAGAGTTTGCACTGAATGTTTCATGGTCTGAATATATACATTGGAGTTTACACTGAATGTTTCACGGTCTGAATATATCGATAGCAGTTTACACTGAATGTTTCATGGTCTGAATATATACATTGGAGTTTACACTGAATGATTCACTGTCTGAATATATCGATCGGAGTTCACACTGAATGTATCATGGTCTGAATATTTAGATCAGGAGTTTACGATGAATGTTTCATGGTCTGAATACAAAGATAGGAGTTTACACTGAATGTTTCATGGTCTGAATATTTAGATCAGGAGTTTGCGCTGAATGTTTCATGGTCTGAATACAAAGATAGGAGTTTGCACTGAATGTTTCATGGTCTGAATATTTAGATTAGGAGTTTGCACTGAATGTTTCATGGTCTGAATATATAGATAGGAGTTTACACTGAATGTTTCATGGTCGGAATATTTGGATAAGCAGTTTGCAGTGATTGTTTCATGGTCTGAATATACAGATCGGAGTTTATACTCAATGTTTCATGGTCTGAATATATCGATAGGCGTCAACACGAAATGTTTCATTTTCTGAAGATATTGATGGGAGTTTACACTGAATGTTTAATGGTCTGAATATATCGATAGCAGTTTCCACTGAATGTTTTATGGTCTGAGTATTTAGATTAGGAGTTTGCACTGAATGTTTCATCGTCTGAATACACAGATGGGAGTTTTCACTGAATGTTTCATGATCTGAATATATGGATCAGAGTTTATGCTGAATGTTTCATGGTCTGAATATGTGGATCAGGAGTTTACACTGAATGTTTGATGGTCTGAATATATCGATCGGAGTTTACACTGAATGTTTCATGAACTGAATTTCTCGATCGGAGTTTACACTGAAGGTTTCATGGTCTGAGTGCATCGATCGGAGTTTACACTGAATGTTTCATGGTCTGAATATATAGATCAGGAGTTTACACTGAAACTTTCATGGTCTAAATATATTGATTAGAGTTGACACTGAATGTTTCATGGTCTGAATATTTTCATTGGAGTTTACACTGAATGTTTCATGGTCTGAATATTTAGATTAGGAGTTTACACTGAATGTTTCATGGTCTGAATATATCGATAGGAGTTTACACTGAATGTTCCATGGTCTGAATACAAAGATAAGGAGTTTCCACTGAACATTTCATGTTCTGAATATACAGATGGGAGTTTACACTGAATGTTTCATGGTCTGAATATTTAGATTAGGAGTTTGCACTGAATGTTTCATGGTCTGAATATTTCGATGGGAGTTTAGACTGAATGTTTCTTGGTCTGAATATATCGATTGGAGTTTACACTGAATGTTTCATGGTATGAATATTTCGATAGGAGTTTACACTGAATGTTCCATGGTCTGAATATATAGATAAGGAGTTTTCACTGAACATTTCATGTTCTGAATATACAGATGGGAGTTTACACTGAATGTTTCATGATCTCAATATATCGATAGGAGTTTACACTGAATGTTTCATGGTCTGAATATTTAGATTAGGAGTTTGCACTGAATGTTTCATGGTCTGAATAAATAGATAAAGAATTTGCACTGAATGAATCTTGATCTGAATATCTCGATCGGAGTTTACACTGAATGTGTCATGATCTGAAAACACAGATAAGGAGATTACACTGAATGTTTTATGGTCTGAATAAAATCGATAGGTGTTTACAATGAATGTTTCATGGTCTGAATATTTAGATGAGGAGTTTACGCTGAATGTTTCATGGTCTGAATAGAAAGATAGGAGTTTGCACTGAAGGTTTCATGTTCTGAATTTCGAGATAGGCGTTTACACTGAATGTTTCATGGACTGAATGTATCGATTCGAGTTTACACTGAATGTTTCATGGTCTGAATATAGAGATAGGAGTTTACAGTGAAGGTGTTTCATGGTCTGAATACACAGATTGTAGTTTAAACTGAATGGTTCATGGTCTGAATGTATCGATAAGGAGTTCACACTGAATGTTTCATGATCTGAATATATAGATCGGAGTTTACACTGAATGTTTCATGGTCTGAATATATAGACAAAGAATTTGCACTGAATGAATCTTGATCTGAATATCTCGATTGGAGTTTACACTGGATGTTTCATGGTCTGAATATATAGATCAGGTGTTTGCACTGAAACTTTCATGAGTCATAGAGTCATAGAGTCATCGAGTCATACAGCACGGATAGAGGCCCTTCGGCCCATCGTGTCCGCGCCGGCCATCAGCCCTGTCTACTCTAATCCCATATTCCAGCATTTGGTCCGTCGCCTTGTATGCTATGGCATTTCAAGTGCTCATCCAAATGCTTCTTGAATGTTGTGAGGGTTCCTGCCTCCACAACCCTTTCAGGCAGTGAGTTCCAGACTCCAACCACCCTCTGGGTGAAAAAGTTCTTTCTCAAATCCCCTCTAAACCTCCCGCCTTTTACCTTGAATCTATGCCCCCTTGTTATCGAACCCTCAACGAAGGGAAAAAGCTCCTTAGTATCCATCCTATCTGTGCCCCTCATAATTTTGTACACCTCAATCATGTCCCCCCTCAGCCTCCTCTGCTCCAAGGAAAACAAACCCAATCTTCCCAGTCTCTCTTCATAGCTGAAGCGCTCCAGCCCTGGTAACATCCTGGTGAATCTCCTCTGCACCCTCTCCAAGGCGATCACATCCTTCCTGTAGTGTGGCGACCAGAACTGCACACAGTACTCCAGCTGTGGCCTGACCAGTGTTTTATACAGCTCCATCATAACCTCCTTGCTCTTATATTCTATGCCTCGGCTAATAAAGGCAAGTATCCCATATGCCTTCTTTACCACCTTATCTACCTGTTCCGCCGCCTTCAGGGATCTGTGAACTTGCACACCAAGATCCCTCTGACCCTCTGTCTTGCCTAGGGTCCTCCCATTCATTGTGTATTCCCTTGCCTTGTTAGTCCCTCCAAAGTGCATCACCTCGCACTTTTCCGGGTTAAATTCCATTTGCCACTGTTCCGCCCATCTGACCAACCCATCTATATCGTCCTGCAGACTGAGGCTATCCTCCTCACTATTTACCACCCTACCAATCTTTGTATCATCAGCGAACTTACTGATCATACCTTTTACATTCATATCCAAGTCATTAACGTAGACCACAAAACAGCAAGGGAGCCAGCACCGATCCCTGTGGTACCCCACTGGCCACAGGCTTCCAGTCACAAAAACAACCTTCGACCATCACCCTCTGCCTTCTGCCACTAAGCCAGTTTTGTATCCAAAGTGCCAAGGCACCCTGGATTCCATGGGCTCGTACCTTCTTGACCAGTCTCCTGTGGGGGACTTTATCGAAGGCCTTACTGAAATCCATGTAAACCACATCCACTGCGTTACCCTCATCCACACGCCGAGTCACCCCCTCAAAAAATTCAATCATGGTCTAAATATGTTGATTAGAGTTTGCACTGAATGTTTCATGGTCTGAATATATACATTGGAGTTTACACTGAATGTTTCAATGTCTGAATGTATCGATAGGAGTGCACACTGAATGTTTCATGGTCTGAATATTTAGATCAGGAGTTTGCGCTGAATGTTTCATGGTCTGAATACAAAGATAGGAGTTTGCACTGAAGGTTTCATGGTCTGAATATTTAGATTAGGAGTTTGCACTGAATGTTTCATGGTCTGAATATATGGACAGGAGTTTACACTGAATGTTTCATGGTCGGAATATTTAGATAAGCAGTTTGCAGTGATTGTTTCATGGTCTGAATATACAGATCGGAGTTTTTTACTCAATGTTTCATGGTCTGAATATATCGATAGGCGTCAACACGAAATGTTTCATTTTCTGACGATATTGATGGGAGTTTACACTGAATGTTTAATGGTCTGAATATATCGATAGCAGTTTCCACTGAATGTTTCATGGTCTGAGTATTTAGATTAGGAATTTGCACTGAATGTTTCATCGTCTGAATACACAGATGGGAGTTTTCACTGAATGTTTGATGGTCTGAATATATCGATCGGAGTTTACACTGAATGTTTCATGAACTGAATTTCTCGATCGGAGTTTACACTGAAGGTTTCATGGTCTGAGTGCATCGATCGGAGTTTACACTGAATGTTTCATGGTCTGAATATATAGATCAGGAGTTCACACTGAAACTTTCATGGTCTAAATATATTGATTAGAGTTTACACTGAATGTTTCATGGTCTGAATATATAGATCGGAGTTTACACTGAATGTTTCATGGTCTGAATATGTCGATAAAGAAATTGCACTGAATGAATCTTGATCTGAATATCTCGATCGGAGTTTACACTGGATGTTTCATGATCTGAATATCTCGATCAGAGTTTATACTGAATGTTTCATGGTCTGAATATATAGATCCGAGTTTATACTGAATGTTTCATGGTCTGAATGGAAAATCGGAGTTTATACTGAATGTTTCATGGACTGAACATATCGACAGGAGCTCACACTGAAGTTTCATGGTCTGAGGATATCGATCGGAGTTGCACTGAATTTTTCATGGTCTGAACATATCGATAAGGAGTTTGCACTGAACGTTTCATGGTCTGAATATTTTGATGAGGAGTTTGCACTGAATGTTTGATGGTCTGAATATGCAGATCGGAGTTTACACTGAATGTTTCATGATCTGAAAACACAGATAAGGAGATTACACTGAATGTTTCATGGTCTGAAAAAATCGATAGGAGTTTACACTGAATGTTTCATGGTCTGAATATTTGGATTAGGAGTTTGCACTGAATGTTTCATGGTCTGAATATATAGATGGGAGTTTACACTGAATGTTTCATGGTCTGAATATATAGATAAAGAATTTGCACTGAATGAATCTTGATCTGAATATCTCGATCGGAATTCACACTGAATGTGTCATGATCTGAAAACACAGATAAGGAGATTACACTCAATGTTTCATGGTCTGAAAAAATCGATAGGTGTTTACAATGAATGTTTCATGGTCTGAATATTTCGATGAGGAGTTTACGCTGAATGTTTCATGGTCTGAATAGAAAGATAGGAGTTTACACTGAAGGTTTCATGTTCTGAATTTCGAGATAGGCGTTTACAGTGAATGTTTCATGGACTGAATGTAAGGATTCGAGTTTACACTGAATGTTTCATGGTCTGAATATAGAGATAGGAGTTTACAGTGAAGGTGTTTCATGGTCTGAATACACAGATAGTAGTTTAAACTGAATGTTTCATGGTCTGAATGTCTCGATAAGGAGTTTACACTGAATGTTTCATGATCTGAATATATAGATCGGAGTTTACACTGAATGTTTCATGGTCTGAATATGTAGATAAAGAAATTGCACTGAATGAATCTTGATCTGAATATCTCGATCGGAGTTTACACTGGATGTTTCATGATCTGAATATCTCGATCAGAGTTTATACTGAATGTTTCATGGTCTGAATGTATTCATCAGGTGTTTGCACTGAAACTTTCATGGTCTAAATATGTTGATTAGAGTTTGCACTGAATGTTTCATGGTCTGAATATATACATTGGAGTTTACACTGAATGTTTCACGGTCTGAATATATCGATAGCAGTTTACACTGAATGTTTCATGTTCTGAATATATACATTGGAGTTTACACTGAATGTTTCACGGTCTGAATATATCGATCGGAGTTCACACTGAATGTTTCATGGTCTGAATATTTAGATCAGGAGTTTACGCTGAATGTTTCATGGTCTGAATACAAAGATAGGAGTTTACACTGAATGTTTCATGGTCTGAATATTTAGATCAGGACTTTGCGCTGAATGTTTCATGGTCTGAATACAAAGATAGGAGTTTACACTGAATGTTTCATGGTCTGAATATTTAGATCGGGAGTTTGCGCTGAATCTTTCATGGTCTGAATACAAAGATAGGAGTTTGCACTGAATGTTTCATGGTCTGAATATTTCGATTCGGAGATTGCACTGAATGTTTCATGGTCTGAATATATAGATAGGAGTTTACACTGAATGTTTCATGGTCGGAATATTTAGATAAGCAGTTTGCAGTGATTGTTTCATGGTCTGAATATACAGATCGGAGTTTGTACTCAATGTTTCAAGGTCTGAATATATCGATAGCAGTTTCCACTGAATGTTTCATGGTCTGAGTATTTAAATTAGGAGTTTGCACTGAATGTTTCATGGTCTGAATATATAGATAAAGAATTTGCACTGAATGAATCTTGATCTGAATATCTCGATCGGAGTTTACACTGGATGTTTCATGATCTGAATATACAGATCAGAGTTTATACTGAATGTTTCATGGTCTGAATATATAGATCAGGTGTTTGCACTGAAACTTTCATGGTCTAAATATGTTGATTAGAGTTTGCACTGAATGTTTCATGGTCTGAATATATACATTGGAGTTTACACTGAATGTTTCACGGTCTGAATATATCGATCGGAGTTCACACTGAATGTTTCATGGTCTGAATATTTAGATCAGGAGTTTACGCTGAATGTTTCATGGTCTGAATACAAAGATAGGAGTTTACACTGAATGTTTCATGGTCTGAATATTTAGATCAGGAGTTTGCGCTGAATGTTTCATGGTCTGAATACAAAGATAGGAGTTTGCACTGAATGTTTCATGGTCTGAATATTTAGATTAGGAGTTTGCACTGAATGTTTCATGGTCTGAATATTTCGATAGGAGTTTACACTGAATGTTTCATGGTCGGAATATTTAGATAAGCAGTTTGCAGTGATTGTTTCATGGTCTGAATATACAGATCGGAGTTTATACTCAATGTTTCATGGTCTGAATATATCGATAGGCGTCAACACGAAATGTTTCATTTTCTGAAGATATTGATGGGAGTTTACACTGAATGTTTAATGGTCTGAATATATCGATAGCAGTTTCCACTGAATGTTTTATGGTCTGAGTATTTAGATTAGGAGTTTCCACTGAATGTTTCATCGTCTGAATACACAGATGGGAGTTTTCACTGAATGTTTCATGATCTGAATATATGGATCAGAGTTTATGCTGAATGTTTCATGGTCTGAGCATATGGATAAGGAGTTTACACTGAATGTTTGATGGTATGAACATATCGATAGGAGTTCACACTGAATGTTTCATGGACTGAATATATCGATAGGAGTTCACATTGAAGGTTTCAGTGTCCGAGGATATCGATCGGAGTTTACACTGAATTTTTCATGGTCTGAATATGTGGATCAGGAGTTTACACTGAATGTTTGATGGTCTGAATATATCGATCGGAGTTTACACTGAATGTTTCAAGAACTGAATTTCTCGATCGGAGTTTACACTGAAGGTTTCATGGTCTGAGTGCATCGATCGGAGTTTACACTGAATGTTTCATGGTCTGAATATATAGATCAGGAGTTTACACTGAAACTTTCATGGTCTAAATATATTGATTAGAGTTTACACTGAATGTTTCATGGTCTGAATATTTTCATTGGAGTTTACACTGAATGTTTCATGGTCTGAATATTTAGATTAGGAGTTTACACTGAATGTTTCATGGTCTGAATATATCGATAGGAGTTTACACTGAATGTTCCATGGTCTGAATACAAAGATAAGGAGTTTCCACTGAACATTTCATGTTCTGAATATACAGATGGGAGTTTACACTGAATGTTTCATGGTCTGAATATTAAGATTAGGAGTTTGCACTGAATGTTTCATGGTCTGAATATTTCGATGGGAGTTTAGACTGAATGTTTCTTGGTCTGAATATATCGATTGGAGTTTACACTGAATGTTTCATGGTATGAATATTTCGATAGGAGTTTGCACTGAATGTTTCATGTTCTGAAAATATTGATCGGAGTTTTTTGTCAATGTTTCATGGTCTGAATAAAGAGATGGGAGTTTGGACTGAATGTTTCTTGGTCTGAATATATCGATCGTAATTTACACTGAATGTTTCATGGTATGAATATTTCGATTGGAGTTTGCACTGAATGTTTCATGGTATGAATATTTCGATAGGAGTTTACACTGAATGTTTCATGGTCTGAATATTTTGATAAGGAGTTTACACTGAATGTTTCATGGTCTGAATATATCGATCGGAGTTCACAGAAGGTTTCATGGTCTGAATATATCGATAGGAGTTTACTCTGAAAGTTTCATGATCTGAATGTATCTATTGGAGTTTACACTGAAGGTTTCATGGTCTGAACGCACAGATAGGAGTTTAATCTGAATGTTTCATGGTCTGAATATAGAGAAATGTAGTTTACACTGAATGTTTAATGATCTGAATATATAGATCCGAGTTTATACTGAATGTTTCATGGTCTGAATGTATAAATCGGTGTTTATACTGAATGTTTCATGGACTGAAAATATCGACAGGAGCTCACACTGAAGTTTCATGGTTTGAGGATATCGAACGGAGTTGCACTGAATTTTTCATGGTCTGAACATATCGATAAGGAGTTTGCACTGAATGTTTCATGATCTGAATATACAGATAAGGAATTTGCACTGAATGAATCTTGATCTGAATACACAGATCGGAGTTTACACTGAATGTTTCATGATCTGAATATATAGATCCGAGTTTATACTGAATGTTTCATGGTCTGAATGTATAAATCAGAGTTTATACTGAATGTTTCGTGGACTGAACATATCGACAGGAGCTCACACTGAAGTTTCATGGTCTGAGGATATCGATCGGAGTTGCACTGAATGTTTCATGATCTGAAAACACAGATCAGGAGATTACACTGAATGTTTAATGATCTGAATATGTTGATCGTAATTTACACTGAATGTTTCATGGTATGAATATATCGATAGGAGTTTACACTGAATGTTTCATGGTCTGAATATATCGAAAGGAGTTTACACTGAATGTTTCATGGTCTGAATATATCGATAGGAGTTCACACTGAATGTTTTATGGCCTGTATATATCGATAGGAGTTTACACTGAATGTTTCATGGTCTGAATATATCGATAGGCGTTTACACTGAATGTTTCATGGCCTGAATTTATCGAAAGGAGTTTACACTGAATGTTTCAGGGTCTGATATTCCAGATAGGAGTTCACACTGAATGTTTCATGTTCTGAATATATTGATCGGGGTTTACCCTGAATGTTTCATGGTCTGAATATAGAGATCGGAATTAATACTCAATGTTTCATGGTCTGAATATATGGATCAGGAGTTTACACTGAATGTTTGATGGTCTGAATATATCGAAAGGAGTTTACACTGAATGTTTCATGGTCTGAATATATCGATCGGCGTCAACACGAAATGTATCGTTGTCTGAAGATATAGTTGGGAGTTTACACTGAATGTTTAATGGTCTGAATATATCGATAGGAGTTTACACTGAATGTTTCATGGTCTGAATATTTAGATTAGGAGTTTGCACTGAATGTTTCATGGTCTGAATATATCGATGGGAATTTACACTGAATGTTTCATGATCTCAATATATCGATAGGAGTTTACACTGAATGTTTCAAGGTATGAATATTTCGATAGGAGTTTACACTGAATGTTTCATGGTCTGAATGTATCGATAGGAGTTTGCACTGAATGTTTCATGGTCTGAATATATCGATCGGAGTTCACAGAAGGTTTCATGGTCTGAATATATCGATAGGAGTTTACTCTGAAAGTTTCATGATCTGAATGTATCTATTGGAGTTTACACTGAAGTTTTCATGGTCTGAACGCACATATAGGAGTTTAAACTGAATGTTTCATGGTCTGAATATAGAGAAAAGTAGTTTACATTGAATGTTTAATGATCTGAATATACAGATCCGAGTTTATACTGAATGTTTCATGGTCTGAATGTATAAATCGGAGTTTATACTGAATGTTTCATGGACTGAACATATCGACAGGAGCTCACACTGAAGTTTCATGGTCTGAGGATATCGATCGGAGTTGCACTGAATGTTTCATGATCTGAAAACACAGATAAGGAGATGACACTGAATGATTAATGATCTGAATATGTTGATCGGAGTTTATACTGAATGTTTCTTGGTCTGAATATATCGATCGTAATTTACACTGAATGTTGCATGGTATGAATATTTCGATAGGAGTTTACACTGAATGTTTCATGGTCTGAATGTATCGATAGGAGATCACAGAAGGTTTCATGGTCTGAATATATCGATAGGAGTTTACTCTGAAGGTTTCATGATCTGAATGTATCTATTCGAGTTTACACTGAATGTTTCATGGTCTGAATATATCGATAGGAGTTTACACTGAATGTTTCATGGTCTGAATATATCGATAGGAGTTCACACTGAATGTTTCATGGCCTGAATTTATCGAAAGGAGTTTACACTGAATGTTTCATGGTCTGAATATATCGATAGGAGCTAACACTGAATGTTTCATGGCCTGATTGTATCGATAGGAGTTTACACTGAATGTTTCATGGCCTGAATATATCGAAAGGAGTTTACACTGAATGTTTCAGGGTCTGATATTCCAGATAGGAGTTCACACTGAATGTTTCATGTTCTGAATATATTGATCGGGGTTTACCCTGAATGTTTCATGGTCTGAATATACAGATCGGAGTTTATACTCAATGTTTCATGGTCTGAATATATGGATCAGGAGTTTACACTGAATGTTTGATGGTCTGAATATATCGAAAGGAGTTTACACTGAATGTTTCATGGTCTGAATATATCGATAGGCGTCAACACGAAATGTTTCGTTGTCTGAAGATATAGTTGGGAGTTTACACTGAATGTTTAATGGTATGAATATATCGATAGGAGTTTACACTGAATGTTTCATGGTCTGAATATTTAGATTAGGAGTTTGCACTGAACGTTTCATGGTCTGAATATATCGATGGGAATTTACACTGACTGTTTCATGATCTCAATATATCGATAGGAGTTTACACTGAATGTTTCATGGTCGGAACGCACAGATAGGAGTTTAAACTGAATGTTTCATGGTCTGAATATATCGATAAAGAATTTGCACTGAATGAATCTTGATCTGAATATCTCGATCGGAGTTTACACTGAATGTGTCATGATCTGAAAACACAGATAAGGAGATTACACTGAATGTTTCATGGTCTGAAAAAATCGATAGGTGTTTACAATGAATGTTTCATGGTCTGAATATTTAGATGAGGAGTTTACGCTGAATGTTTCATGGTCTGAATAGAAAGATAGGAGTTTACACTGAAGGTTTCATGTTCTGAATTTCGAGATAGGCGTTTACAGTGAATGTTTCATGGACTGAATGTAAGGATTCGAGTTTACACTGAATGTTTCATGGTCTGAATATAGAGATAGGAGTTTACAGTGAAGGTGTTTCATGGTCTGAATACACAGATAGTAGTTTAAACTGAATGTTTCATGGTCTGAATGTCTCGATAAGGAGTTTACACTGAATGTTTCATGATCTGAATATATAGATCGGAGTTTACACTGAATGTTTCATGGTCTGAATATGTAGATAAAGAAATTGCACTGAATGAATCTTGATCTGAATATCTCGATCGGAGTTTACACTGGATGTTTCATGATCTGAATATCTCGATCAGAGTTTATACTGAATGTTTCATGGTCTGAATGTATTCATCAGGTGTTTGCACTGAAACTTTCATGGTCTAAATATGTTGATTAGAGTTTGCACTGAATGTTTCATGGTCTGAATATATACATTGGAGTTTACACTGAATGTTTCACGGTCTGAATATATCGATAGCAGTTTACACTGAATGTTTCATGTTCTGAATATATACATTGGAGTTTACACTGAATGTTTCACGGTCTGAATATATCGATCGGAGTTCACACTGAATGTTTCATGGTCTGAATATTTAGATCAGGAGTTTACGCTGAATGTTTCATGGTCTGAATACAAAGATAGGAGTTTACACTGAATGTTTCATGGTCTGAATATTTAGATCAGGAGTTTGCGCTGAATGTTTCATGGTCTGAATACAAAGATAGGAGTTTACACTGAATGTTTCATGGTCTGAATATTTAGATCAGGAGTTTGCGCTGAATCTTTCATGGTCTGAATACAAAGATAGGAGTTTGCACTGAATGTTTCATGGTCTGAATATTTAGATTAGGAGATTGCACTGAATGTTTCATGGTCTGAATATATAGATAGGAGTTTACACTGAATGTTTCATGGTCGGAATATTTAGATAAGCAGTTTGCAGTGATTGTTTCATGGTCTGAATATACAGATCGGAGTTTGTACTCAATGTTTCAAGGTCTGAATATATCGATAGCAGTTTCCACTGAATGTTTCATGGTCTGAGTATTTAAATTAGGAGTTTGCACTGAATGTTTCATGGTCTGAATATATAGATAAAGAATTTGCACTGAATGAATCTTGATCTGAATATCTCGATCGGAGTTTACACTGGATGTTTCATGATCTGAATATACAGATCAGAGTTTATACTGAATGTTTCATGGTCTGAATATATAGATCAGGTGTTTGCACTGAAACTTTCATGGTCTAAATATGTTGATTAGAGTTTGCACTGAATGTTTCATGGTCTGAATATATACATTGGAGTTTACACTGAATGTTTCACGGTCTGAATATATCGATAGCAGTTTACACTGAATGTTTCATGTTCTGAATATATACATTGGAGTTTACACTGAATGTTTCACGGTCTGAATATATCGATCGGAGTTCACACTGAATGTATCATGGTCTGAATATTTAGATCAGGAGTTTACGCTGAATGTTTCATGGTCTGAATACAAAGATAGGAGTTTACACTGAATGTTTCATGGTCTGAATATTTAGATCAGGAGTTTGCGCTGAATGTTTCATGGTCTGAATACAAAGATAGGAGTTTGCACTGAATGTTTCATGGTCTGAATATTTAGATTAGGAGTTTGCACTGAATGTTTCATGGTCTGAATATTTCGATAGGAGTTTACACTGAATGTTTCATGGTCGGAATATTTAGATAAGCAGTTTGCAGTGATTGTTTCATGGTCTGAATATACAGATCGGAGTTTATACTCAATGTTTCATGGTCTGAATATATCGATAGGCGTCAACACGAAATGTTTCATTTTCTGAAGATATTGATGGGAGTTTACACTGAATGTTTAATGGTCTGAATATATCGATAGCAGTTTCCACTGAATGTTTTATGGTCTGAGTATTTAGATTAGGAGTTTGCACTGAATGTTTCATCGTCTGAATACACAGATGGGAGTTTTCACTGAATGTTTCATGATCTGAATATATGGATCAGAGTTTATGCTGAATGTTTCATGGTCTGAGCATATGGATAAGGAGTTTACACTGAATGTTTGATGGTATGAACATATCGATAGGAGTTCACACTGAATGTTTCATGGACTGAATATATCGATAGGAGTTCACATTGAAGGTTTCAGTGTCCGAGGATATCGATCGGAGTTTACACTGAATTTTTCATGGTCTGAATATGTGGATCAGGAGTTTACACTGAATGTTTGATGGTCTGAATATATCGATCGGAGTTTACACTGAATGTTTCATGAACTGAATTTCTCGATCGGAGTTTACACTGAAGGTTTCATGGTCTGAGTGCATCGATCGGAGTTTACACTGAATGTTTCATGGTCTGAATATATAGATCAGGAGTTTACACTGAAACTTTCATGGTCTAAATATATTGATTAGAGTTTACACTGAATGTTTCATGGTCTGAATATTTTCATTGGAGTTTACACTGAATGTTTCATGGTCTGAATATTTAGATTAGGAGTTTACACTGAATGTTTCATGGTCTGAATATATCGATAGGAGTTTACACTGAATGTTCCATGGTCTGAATACAAAGATAAGGAGTTTCCACTGAACATTTCATGTTCTGAATATACAGATGGGAGTTTACACTGAATGTTTCATGGTCTGAATATTAAGATTAGGAGTTTGCACTGAATGTTTCATGGTCTGAATATTTCGATGGGAGTTTAGACTGAATGTTTCTTGGTCTGAATATATCGATTGGAGTTTGCACTGAATGTTTCATGGTCTGAATATTTCGATTCGGAGATTGCACTGAATGTTTCATGGTCTGAATATATAGATAGGAGTTTACACTGAATGTTTCATGGTCGGAATATTTAGATAAGCAGTTTGCAGTGATTGTTTCATGGTCTGAATATACAGATCGGAGTTTGTACTCAATGTTTCAAGGTCTGAATATATCGATAGCAGTTTCCACTGAATGTTTCATGGTCTGAGTATTTAAATTAGGAGTTTGCACTGAATGTTTCATGGTCTGAATATATAGATAAAGAATTTGCACTGAATGAATCTTGATCTGAATATCTCGATCGGAGTTTACACTGGATGTTTCATGATCTGAATATACAGATCAGAGTTTATACTGAATGTTTCATGGTCTGAATATATAGATCAGGTGTTTGCACTGAAACTTTCATGGTCTAAATATGTTGATTAGAGTTTGCACTGAATGTTTCATGGTCTGAATATATACATTGGAGTTTACACTGAATGTTTCACGGTCTGAATATATCGATAGCAGTTTACACTGAATGTTTCATGTTCTGAATATATACATTGGAGTTTACACTGAATGTTTCACGGTCTGAATATATCGATCGGAGTTCACACTGAATGTATCATGGTCTGAATATTTAGATCAGGAGTTTACGCTGAATGTTTCATGGTCTGAATACAAAGATAGGAGTTTACACTGAATGTTTCATGGTCTGAATATTTAGATCAGGAGTTTGCGCTGAATGTTTCATGGTCTGAATACAAAGATAGGAGTTTGCACTGAATGTTTCATGGTCTGAATATTTAGATTAGGAGTTTGCACTGAATGTTTCATGGTCTGAATATTTCGATAGGAGTTTACACTGAATGTTTCATGGTCGGAATATTTAGATAAGCAGTTTGCAGTGATTGTTTCATGGTCTGAATATACAGATCGGAGTTTATACTCAATGTTTCATGGTCTGAATATATCGATAGGCGTCAACACGAAATGTTTCATTTTCTGAAGATATTGATGGGAGTTTACACTGAATGTTTAATGGTCTGAATATATCGATAGCAGTTTCCACTGAATGTTTTATGGTCTGAGTATTTAGATTAGGAGTTTGCACTGAATGTTTCATCGTCTGAATACACAGATGGGAGTTTTCACTGAATGTTTCATGATCTGAATATATGGATCAGAGTTTATGCTGAATGTTTCATGGTCTGAGCATATGGATAAGGAGTTTACACTGAATGTTTGATGGTATGAACATATCGATAGGAGTTCACACTGAATGTTTCATGGACTGAATATATCGATAGGAGTTCACATTGAAGGTTTCAGTGTCCGAGGATATCGATCGGAGTTTACACTGAATTTTTCATGGTCTGAATATGTGGATCAGGAGTTTACACTGAATGTTTGATGGTCTGAATATATCGATCGGAGTTTACACTGAATGTTTCATGAACTGAATTTCTCGATCGGAGTTTACACTGAAGGTTTCATGGTCTGAGTGCATCGATCGGAGTTTACACTGAATGTTTCATGGTCTGAATATATAGATCAGGAGTTTACACTGAAACTTTCATGGTCTAAATATATTGATTAGAGTTTACACTGAATGTTTCATGGTCTGAATATTTTCATTGGAGTTTACACTGAATGTTTCATGGTCTGAATATTTAGATTAGGAGTTTACACTGAATGTTTCATGGTCTGAATATATCGATAGGAGTTTACACTGAATGTTCCATGGTCTGAATACAAAGATAAGGAGTTTCCACTGAACATTTCATGTTCTGAATATACAGATGGGAGTTTACACTGAATGTTTCATGGTCTGAATATTAAGATTAGGAGTTTGCACTGAATGTTTCATGGTCTGAATATTTCGATGGGAGTTTAGACTGAATGTTTCTTGGTCTGAATATATCGATTGGAGTTTGCACTGAATGTTTCATGGTATGAATATTTCGATAGGAGTTTGCACTGAATGTTTCATGTTCTGAAAATATTGATCGGAGTTTTTTGTCAATGTTTCATGGTCTGAATAAAGAGATGGGAGTTTGGACTGAATGTTTCTTGGTCTGAATATATCGATCGTAATTTACACTGAATGTTTCATGGTATGAATATTTCGATTGGAGTTTGCACTGAATGTTTCATGGTATGAATATTTCGATTTGAGTTTACACTGAATGTTTCATGGTCTGAATATTTTGATAAGGAGTTTACACTGAATGTTTCATGGTCTGAATGTATCGATAGGAGTTTGCACTGAATGTTTCATGGTCTGAATATATCGATCGGAGTTCACAGAAGGTTTCATGGTCTGAATATATCGATAGGAGTTTACTCTGAAAGTTTCATGATCTGAATGTATCTATTGGAGTTTACACTGAAGTTTTCATGGTCTGAACGCACAGATAGGAGTTTAATCTGAATGTTTCATGGTCTGAATATAGAGAAATGTAGTTTACACTGAATGTTTAATGATCTGAATATATAGATCCGAGTTTATACTGAATGTTTCATGGTCTGAATGTATAAATCGGTGTTTATACTGAATGTTTCATGGACTGAAAATATCGACAGGAGCTCACACTGAAGTTTCATGGTTTGAGGATATCGAACGGAGTTGCACTGAATTTTTCATGGTCTGAACATATCGATAAGGAGTTTGCACTGAATGTTTCATGATCTGAATATACAGATAAGGAATTTGCACTGAATGAATCTTGATCTGAATACACAGATCGGAGTTTACACTGAATGTTTCATGATCTGAATATATAGATCCGAGTTTATACTGAATGTTTCATGGTCTGAATGTATAAATCAGAGTTTATACTGAATGTTTCGTGGACTGAACATATCGACAGGAGCTCACACTGAAGTTTCATGGTCTGAGGATATCGATCGGAGTTGCACTGAATGTTTCATGATCTGAAAACACAGATCAGGAGATTACACTGAATGTTTAATGATCTGAATATGTTGATCGTAATTTACACTGAATGTTTCATGGTATGAATATATCGATAGGAGTTTACACTGAATGTTTCATGGTCTGAATATATCGAAAGGAGTTTACACTGAATGTTTCATGGTCTGAATATATCGATAGGAGTTCACACTGAATGTTTTATGGCCTGTATATATCGATAGGAGTTTACACTGAATGTTTCATGGTCTGAATATATCGATAGGCGTTTACACTGAATGTTTCATGGCCTGAATTTATCGAAAGGAGTTTACACTGAATGTTTCAGGGTCTGATATTCCAGATAGGAGTTCACACTGAATGTTTCATGTTCTGAATATATTGATCGGGGTTTACCCTGAATGTTTCATGGTCTGAATATAGAGATCGGAATTAATACTCAATGTTTCATGGTCTGAATATATGGATCAGGAGTTTACACTGAATGTTTGATGGTCTGAATATATCGAAAGGAGTTTACACTGAATGTTTCATGGTCTGAATATATCGATCGGCGTCAACACGAAATGTATCGTTGTCTGAAGATATAGTTGGGAGTTTACACTGAATGTTTAATGGTCTGAATATATCGATAGGAGTTTACACTGAATGTTTCATGGTCTGAATATTTAGATTAGGAGTTTGCACTGAATGTTTCATGGTCTGAATATATCGATGGGAATTTACACTGAATGTTTCATGATCTCAATATATCGATAGGAGTTTACACTGAATGTTTCAAGGTATGAATATTTCGATAGGAGTTTACACTGAATGTTTCATGGTCTGAATGTATCGATAGGAGTTTGCACTGAATGTTTCATGGTCTGAATATATCGATCGGAGTTCACAGAAGGTTTCATGGTCTGAATATATCGATAGGAGTTTACTCTGAAAGTTTCATGATCTGAATGTATCTATTGGAGTTTACACTGAAGTTTTCATGGTCTGAACGCACATATAGGAGTTTAAACTGAATGTTTCATGGTCTGAATATGGAGAAAAGTAGTTTACATTGAATGTTTAATGATCTGAATATACAGATCCGAGTTTATACTGAATGTTTCATGGTCTGAATGTATAAATCGGAGTTTATACTGAATGTTTCATGGACTGAACATATCGACAGGAGCTCACACTGAAGTTTCATGGTCTGAGGATATCGATCGGAGTTGCACTGAATGTTTCATGATCTGAAAACACAGATAAGGAGATTACACTGAATGATTAATGATCTGAATATGTTGATCGGAGTTTATACTGAATGTTTCTTGGTCTGAATATATCGATCGTAATTTACACTGAATGTTGCATGGTATGAATATTTCGATAGGAGTTTACACTGAATGTTTCATGGTCTGAATGTATCGATAGGAGATCACAGAAGGTTTCATGGTCTGAATATATCGATAGGAGTTTACTCTGAAGGTTTCATGATCTGAATGTATCTATTCGAGTTTACACTGAATGTTTCATGGTCTGAATATATCGATAGGAGTTTACACTGAATGTTTCATGGTCTGAATATATCGATAGGAGTTCACACTGAATGTTTCATGGCCTGAATTTATCGAAAGGAGTTTACACTGAATGTTTCATGGTCTGAATATATCGATAGGAGCTAACACTGAATGTTTCATGGCCTGATTGTATCGATAGGAGTTTACACTGAATGTTTCATGGCCTGAATATATCGAAAGGAGTTTACACTGAATGTTTCAGGGTCTGATATTCCAGATAGGAGTTCACACTGAATGTTTCATGTTCTGAATATATTGATCGGGGTTTACCCTGAATGTTTCATGGTCTGAATATACAGATCGGAGTTTATACTCAATGTTTCATGGTCTGAATATATGGATCATGAGTTTACACTGAATGTTTCATGGTCTGAATATATCGATAGGCGTCAACACGAAATGTTTCGTTGTCTGAAGATATAGTTGGGAGTTTACACTGAATGTTTAATGGTATGAATATATCGATAGGAGTTTACACTGAATGTTTCATGGTCTGAATATTTAGATTAGGAGTTTGCACTGAACGTTTCATGGTCTGAATATATCGATGGGAATTTACACTGACTGTTTCATGATCTCAATATATCGATAGGAGTTTACACTGAATGTTTCATGGTCGGAACGCACAGATAGGAGTTTAAACTGAATGTTTCATGGTCTGAATATATCGATAAAGAATTTGCACTGAATGAATCTTGATCTGAATATCTCGATCGGAGTTTACACTGAATGTGTCATGATCTGAAAACACAGATAAGGAGATTACACTGAATGTTTCATGGTCTGAAAAAATCGATAGGTGTTTACAATGAATGTTTCATGGTCTGAATATTTAGATGAGGAGTTTACGCTGAATGTTTCATGGTCTGAATAGAAAGATAGGAGTTTACACTGAAGGTTTCATGTTCTGAATTTCGAGATAGGCGTTTACACTGAATGTTTCATGGACTGAATGTATCGATTCGAGTTTACACTGAATGTTTCATGGTCTGAATATAGAGATAGGGGTTTGCACTGAATGTGTCATGGTCTGAATATATCGATAGGCGTTTACAGTGAAGGTGTTTCATGGTCTGAATACACAGATAGTAGTTTAAACTGAATGTTTCATGGTCTGAATGTCTCGATAAGGAGTTTACACTGAATGTTTCATGATCTGAATATATAGATCGGAGTTTACACTGAATGTTTCATAGTCTGAATATATGGATAAAGAATTTGCACTGAATGAATCTTGATCTGAATATCTCGATCCGAGTTTACACTGGATGTTTCATGATCTGAATACACAGATCAGAGTTTATACTGAATGTTTCATGGTCTGAATATATAGATCAGGTGTTTGCACTGAAACTTTCATGGTCTAAATATGTTGATTAGAGTTTGCACTGAATGTTTCATGGTCTGAATATATACATTGGAGTTTACGCTGAATGTTTCACGGTCTGAATATATCGATAGCAGTTTACACTGAATGTTTCATGGTCTGAATATATACATTGGAGTTTACACTGAATGTTTCACGGTCTGAATATATCGATCGGAGTTCACACTGAATGTATCATGGTCTGAATATTGAGATCAGGAGTTTACGCTGAATGTTTCATGGTCTGAATACAAAGATAGGAGTTTGCACTGAATGTTTCATGGTCTGAATATTTAGATTAGGAGTTTGCACTGAATGTTTCATGGTCTGAATATATAGATAGGAGTTTACACTGAATGTTTCATGGTCGGAATATTTAGATAAGCAGTTTGCAGTGATTGTTTCATGGTCTGAATATACAGATCGGAGTTTATACTCAATGTTTCATGGTCTGAATATATCGATAGGCGTCAACACGAAATGTTTCATTTTCTGAAGATATTGATGGGAGTTTACACTGAATGTTTAATGGTCTGAATATATCGATAGCAGTTTCCACTGAATGTTTTATGGTCTGAGTATTTAGATTAGGAGTTTGCACTGAATGTTTCATCGTCTGAATACACAGATGGGAGTTTTCACTGAATGTTTCATGATCTGAATATATGGATCAGAGTTTATGCTGAATGTTTCATGGTCTGAGCACATGGATAAGGAGTTTACACTGAATGTTTGATGGTATGAACATATCGATAGGAGTTCACACTGAATGTTTCATGGACTGAATATATCGATAGGAGTTCACACTGAAGGTTTCAGGGTCCGAGGATATCGATCGGAGTTTACACTGAATTTTTCATGGTCTGAATATGTGGATTAGGAGTTTACACTGAATGTTTGATGGTCTGAATTTCTCGATCGGAGTTTACACTGAAGGTTTCATGGTCTGAGTGCATCGATCGGAGTTTACACTGAATGTTTCATGGTCTGAATATTTTCATTGGAGTTTACACTGAATGTTTCATGGTCTGAATATTTAGATTAGGAGTTTACACTGAATGTTTCATGGTCTGAATATATCGATAGGAGTTTACACTGAATGTTCCATGGTCTGAATACAAAGATAAGTAGTTTCCACTGTACATTTCATGTTCTGAATATACAGATGGGAGTTTACACTGAATGTTTCACGGTCTGAATATTTCGATTAGGAGTTTGCACTGAATGTTTCATGGTCTGAATATTTCGATGGGAGTTTAGACTGAATGTTTCTTGGTCTGAATATATCGATTGGAGTTTACACTGAATGTTTCGTGGTTTGAATATTTCGATAGGAGTTTGCACTGAATGTTTCATGTTCTGAATATATTGATCGGGGTTTACCCTGAATGTTTCATGGTCTGAATATACAGATCGGAGTTTATACTCAATGGTTCATGGTCTGAATATACAGATGGGAGTTTAGACTGAATGTTTCTTGGTCTGAATATATCGATCGTAATTTACACTGAATGTTTCATGGTATGAATATTTCGATTGGAGTTTGCACTGAATGTTTCATGGTATGAATATTTCGATAGGAGTTTACACTGAATGTTTCATGGTCTGAATATTTTGATAAGGAGTTTACACTGAATGTTTCATCGTCTGAATGTATCGATAGGAGTTTGCACTGAATGTTTCATGGTCTGAATATATCGATCGGAGTTCACAGAAGGTTTCATGGTCTGAATATATCGATAGGAGTTTGCTCTGAAAGTTTCATGATCTGAATGTATCTATTGGAGTTTACACTGAAGTTTTCATGGTCTGAACACACAGATAGGAGTTTAATCTGAATGTTTCATGGTCTGAATATAGAGAAAAGTAGTTTACATTGAATGTTTAATGATCTGAATATGCAGATCCGAGTTTATACTGAATGTTTCATGGTCTGAATGTATAAATCGGAGTTTATACTGAATGTTTCATGGACTGAACATATCGACAGGAGCTCACACTGAAGTTTCATGGTCTGAGGATATCGAACGGAGTTGCACTGAATTTTTCATGGTCTGAACATATCGATAAGGAGTTTGCACTGAATGTTTCATGATCTGAATATACAGATAAGGAATTTGCACTGAATGAATCTTGATCTGAATACACAGATCGGAGTTTACACTGAATGTTTCATGGCCTGAATATATCGAAAGGAGTTTACACTGAATGTTTCATGGTCTGAATATATCGATAGGAGTTTACACTGAATGTTTCATGGCCTGAATATATCGAAAGGAGTTTACACTGAATGTTTCATGGTCTGAGGATATCGATCGGAGTTTACACTGAATGTTTCATGGTCTGAATATTTAGATTAGGAGTTTGCACTGAATGTTTCATGGTCTGAATAAGTTGATCGGAGTTTATACTGAATGTTTCTTGGTCTGAATATATCGATCGTAATTTACACTGAATGTTTCATGGTATGAATATATCGATAGGAGTTTACACTGAATGTTTCATGGTCTGAATATATCGAAAGGAGTTTACACTGAATGTTTCATGGTCTGAATATATCGATAGGAGTTCACACTGAATGTTTCATGGCCTGAATATATCGAAAGGAGTTTACACTGAATGTTTCATGGTCTGAATATATCGATAGGAGTTTACACTGAATGTTTCATGGCCTGAATATATCGAAAGGAGTTTACACTGAATGTTTCAGGGTCTGATATTCCAGATAGGAGTTCATACTGAATGTTTCATGTTCTGAATATATTGATCGGGGTTTACCCTGAATGTTTCATGGTCTGAATACACAGATCGGAGTTTATACTCAATGTTTCATGGTCTGAATATATGGATCAGGAGTTTACACTGAATGTTTGATGGTCTGAATATATCGAAAGGAGTTTACACTGAATGTTTCATGGTCTGAATTTATCGATAGGAGTTTACACTGAATGTTTCATGGTCTGAATATTTAGATTAGGAGTTTGCACTGAATGTTTCATGGTCTGAATGTATCGATAGGAGTTTGCACTGAATGTTTCATGGTCTGAATATATCAATAGGAGTTGACATTGAATGTTTCATGGTCTGAATATATCGATCGGAGTTTGCACTGAAGTTTTCATGGTCTGAACACACAGATAGGAGTTTACACTGAATGTTTAATGATCTGAATATATAGATCCGAGTTTACACTGAATGTTTAATGATCTGAATATATAGATCCGAGTTTATACTGAATGTTTCATGGACTGAACATATCCACAGGAGCTCACACTGAAGTTTCATGGTCTGAGGATATCGATCGGAGTTGCACTGAATTTTTCATGGTCTGAACATATCGATGAGGAGTTTGCACTGAACATTTCATGGTCTGAATATTTTGATGAGGAGTTTTCACTGAATGTTTGATGGTCTGAATATGCAGGTCGGAGTTTACACTGAATGTTTCATGATCTGAAAACAAAGATAAGGAGATTACACTGAATGTTTTATGGTCTGAAAAAATCGATAGGAGTTTACACTGAATGTTTCATGGTCTGAATATTTAGATTAGGAGTTTGCACTGAATGTTTCATGGTCTGAATATACAGATGGGAGTTTAGACTGAATGTTTCTTGGTCTGAATATATCGATCGTAATTTACACTGAATGTTTCATGGTTTGAATATTTCGATTGGAGTTTACACTGAATGTTTCATGGTATGAATATTTCGATTGGAGTTTACACTGAATGTTTCATGGTCTGAATATTTTGATAAGGAGTTTACACTGAATGTTTCATCGTCTGAATGTATCGATAGGAGTTTGCACTGAATGTTTCATGGTCTGAATATATCGATCGGAGTTCACAGAAGGTTTCATGGTCTGAATATATCGATAGGAGTTTACTCTGAAGGTTTCATGATCTGAATGTATCTATTGGAGTTTACACTGAAGTTTTCATGGTCTGAACACACAGATAGGAGTTTAAACTGAATGTTTCATGGTCTGAATATAGAGAAAAGTAGTTTACACTGAATGTTTAATGATCTGAATATATAGATCAGGAGTTTACGCTGAATGTTTCATGGTCTGAATTTTGAGATCGGAGTTCACACTGAATGTTTCATGGTCTGAATATAGAGATAGGGGTTTCCACTGAATGTTTCATGGTCTGAATATTTGGATGAGGAGTTTGCACTGAATGTTTCATGGTCTGAATACACAGATGGGAGTTTACACTGAATGTTTCATGGTCTGAATATTTAGATTAGAGGTTTGCACTGAATGTTGCATGGTCTGAATATATCGATAGGAGTTTACTCTGAAGGTTTCATGGTCTGTATGTATCTATTGGAGTTTACACTGAAGTTTTCATGGTTTTAACACATAGATAGGAGTTTAAACTGAATGTTTCATGGTCTGAATATACAGAAAAGTAGTTTACACTGAATGTTTAATAATCTGAATATATTGATCGGAGTTTATACTGAATGTTTCATGGTCTGAATATATCGATAGGAGTTTACACTGAATGTTTCATGGTCTGAATATTTAGATACGGATTTTATACTGAATGATTCATGGTCTGAATATTCCGATAGGAGTTTGCACTGAATGTTTTATGGTCTGAATATTTAGATACGGAGTTTACACTGAAACTTTCATGGTCTAAATATATTGATTAGAGTTTACACTGAATGTTTCATGGTCTGAATATTTTCATTGGAGTTTACACTGAATGTTTCATGGTCTGAATATTTAGATTAGGAGTTTACACTGAATGTTTCATGGTCTGAATATATCGATAGGAGTTTACACTGAATGTTCCATGGTCTGAATACAAAGATAAGTAGTTTCCACTGTACATTTCATGTTCTGAATATACAGATGGGAGTTTACACTGAATGTTTCACGGTCTGAATATTTCGATTAGGAGTTTGCACTGAATGTTTCATGGTCTGAATATTTCGATGGGAGTTTAGACTGAATGTTTCTTGGTCTGAATATATCGATTGGAGTTTACACTGAATGTTTCATGGTATGAATATTTCGATAGGAGTTTGCACTGAATGTTTCATGTTCTGAATATATTGATCGGGGTTTACCCTGAATGTTTCATGGTCTGAATATACAGATCGGAGTTTATACTCAATGTTTCATGGTCTGAATATATAGATGGGAGTTTAGACTGAATGTTTCTTGGTCTGAATATATCGATCGTAATTTACACTGAATGTTTCATGGTATGAATATTTCGATTGGAGTTTGCACTGAATGTTTCATGGTATGAATATTTCGATAGGAGTTTACACTGAATGTTTCATGGTCTGAATATTTTGATAAGGAGTTTACACTGAATGTTTCATCGTCTGAATGTATCGATAGGAGTTTGCACTGAATGTTTCATGGTCTGAATATATCGATCGGAGTTCACAGAAGGTTTCATGGTCTGAATATATCGATAGGAGTTTGCTCTGAAAGTTTCATGATCTGAATGTATCTATTGGAGTTTACACTGAAGTTTTCATGGTCTGAACACACAGATAGGAGTTTAATCTGAATGTTTCATGGTCTGAATATAGAGAAAAGTAGTTTACATTGAATGTTTAATGATCTGAATATGCAGATCCGAGTTGATACTGAATGTTTCATGGTCTGAATGTATAAATCGGAGTTTATACTGAATGTTTCATGGACTGAACATATCGACAGGAGCTCACACTGAAGTTTCATGGTCTGAGGATATCGAACGGAGTTGCACTGAATTTTTCATGGTCTGAACATATCGATAAGGAGTTTGCACTGAATGTTTCATGATCTGAATATACAGATAAGGAATTTGCACTGAATGAATCTTGATCTGAATACACAGATCGGAGTTTACACTGAATGTTTCATGATCTGAATATATAGATCCGAGTTTATACTGAATGTTTCATGGTCTGAATGTATAAATCGGAGTTTATACTGAATGTTTCGTGGACTGAACATATCGACAGGAGCTCACACTGAAGTTTCATGGTCTGAGGATATCGATCGGAGTTTACACTGAATGTTTCATGATCTGAAAACACAGATAAGGAGATTACACTGAATGTTTAATGATCTGAATAAGTTGATCGGAGTTTATACTGAATGTTTCTTGGTCTGAACATATCGATCGTAATTTACACTGAATGTTTCATGGTATGAATATATCGATAGGAGTTTACACTGAATGTTTCATGGTCTGAATATATCGAAAGGAGTTTACACTGAATGTTTCATGGTCTGAATATATCGATAGGAGTTCACACTGAATGTTTCATGGCCTGAATATATCGAAAGGAGTTTACACTGAATGTTTCATGGTCTGAATGTATCGATAGGAGTTTACACTGAATGTTTCATGGCCTGAATATATCGAAAGGAGTTTACACTGAATGTTTCAGGGTCTGATAGTCCAGATAGGAGTTCATACTGAATGTTTCATGTTCTGAATATATTGATCGGGGTTTACCCTGAATGTTTCATGGTCTGAATATACAGATCGGAGTTTATACTCAATGTTTCATGGTCTGAATATATGGATCAGGAGTTTACACTGAATGTTTCTTGGTCTGAATATATCGATCGTAATTTACACTGAATGTTTCTTGGTCTGAATATATCGATTGGAGTTTACACTGAATGTTTCATGGTATGAATATTTCGATAGGAGTTTGCACTGAATGTTTCATGTTCTGAATATATTGATCGGGGTTTACCCTGAATGTTTCATGGTCTGAATATACAGATCGGAGTTTATACTCAATGTTTCATGGTCTGAATATATAGATGGGAGTTTAGACTGAATGTTTCTTGGTCTGAATATATCGATCGTAATTTACACTGAATGTTTCATGGTATGAATATTTCGATTGGAGTTTGCACTGAATGTTTCATGGTATGAATATTTCGATAGGAGTTTACACTGAATGTTTCATGGTCTGAATATTTTGATAAGGAGTTTACACTGAATGTTTCATCGTCTGAATGTATCGATAGGAGTTTGCACTGAATGTTTCATGGTCTGAATATATCGATAGGAGTTTGCTCTGAAAGTTTCATGATCTGAATGTATCTATTGGAGTTTACACTGAAGTTTACATGGTCTGAACACACAGATAGGAGTTTAATCTGAATGTTTCATGGTCTGAATATAGAGAAAAGTAGTTTACATTGAATGTTTAATGATCTGAATATGCAGATCCGAGTTGATACTGAATGTTTCATGGTCTGAATGTATAAATCGGAGTTTATACTGAATGTTTCATGGACTGAACATATCGACAGGAGCTCACACTGAAGTTTCATGGTCTGAGGATATCGAACGGAGTTGCACTGAATTTTTCATGGTCTGAACATATCGATAAGGAGTTTGCACTGAATGTTTCATGATCTGAATATACAGATAAGGAATTTGCACTGAATGTTTCATGATCTGAATATATAGATCCGAGTTTATACTGAATGTTTCATGGTCTGAATGTATAAATCGGAGTTTATACTGAATGTTTCGTGGACTGAACATATCGACAGGAGCTCACACTGAAGTTTCATGGTCTGAGGATATCGATCGGAGTTTACACTGAATGTTTCATGATCTGAAAACACAGATAAGGAGATTACACTGAATGTTTAATGATCTGAATAAGTTGATCGGAGTTTATACTGAATGTTTCTTGGTCTGAACATATCGATCGTAATTTACACTGAATGTTTCATGGTATGAATATATCGATAGGAGTTTACACTGAATGTTTCATGGTCTGAATATATCGAAAGGAGTTTACACTGAATGTTTCATGGTCTGAATATATCGATAGGAGTTCACACTGAATGTTTCATGGCCTGAATATATCGAAAGGAGTTTACACTGAATGTTTCATGGTCTGAATGTATCGATAGGAGTTTACACTGAATGTTTCATGGCCTGAATATATCGAAAGGAGTTTACACTGAATGTTTCAGGGTCTGATAGTCCAGATAGGAGTTCATACTGAATGTTTCATGTTCTGAATATATTGATCGGGGTTTACCCTGAATGTTTCATGGTCTGAATATACAGATCGGAGTTTATACTCAATGTTTCATGGTCTGAATATATGGATCAGGAGTTTACACTGAATGTTTGATGGTCTGAATATATCGAAAGGAGTTTACACTGAATGTTTCATGGTCTGAATTTATCGATAGGAGTTTACACTGAATGTTTCATGGTCTGAATATTTAGATTAGGAGTTTGCACTGAATGTTTCATGGTCTGAATGTATCGATAGGAGTTTGCACTGAATGTTTCATGGTCTGAATATATTGATAGGAGTTGACATTGAATGTTTCATGGTCTGAATATATCGATCGGAGTTTGCACTGAAGTTTTCATGGTCTGAACACACAGATAGGAGTTTACACTGAATGTTTAATGATCTGAATATATAGATCCGAGTTTACACTGAATGTTTAATGATCTGAATATATAGATCCGAGTTTATACTGAATGTTTCATGGACTGAACATATCCACAGGAGCTCACACTGAAGTTTCATGGTCTGAGGATATCGATCGGAGTTGCACTGAATTTTTCATGGTCTGAACATATCGATGAGGAGTTTGCACTGAACGTTTCATGGTCTGAATATTTTGATGAGGAGTTTGCACTGAATGTTTGATGGTCTGAATATGCAGGTCGGAGTTTACACTGAATGTTTCATGATCTGAAAACATAGATAAGGAGATTACACTGAATGTTTCATGGTCTGAAAAAATCGATAGGAGTTTACACTGAATGTTTCATGGTCTGAATATTTAGATTAGGAGTTTGCACTGAATGTTTCATGGTCTGAATATACAGATGGGAGTTTAGACTGAATGTTTCTTGGTCTGAATATATCGATCGTAATTTACACTGAATGTTTCATGGTTTGAATATTTCGATTGGAGTTTACACTGAATGTTTCATGGTATGAATATTTCGATTGGAGTTTACACTGAATGTTTCATGGTCTGAATATTTTGATAAGGAGTTTACACTGAATGTTTCATCGTCTGAATGTATCGATAGGAGTTTGCACTGAATGTTTCATGGTCTGAATATATCGATCGGAGTTCACAGAAGGTTTCATGGTCTGAATATATCGATAGGAGTTTACTCTGAAGGTTTCATGATCTGAATGTATCTATTGGAGTTTACACTGAAGTTTTCATGGTCTGAACACACAGAAAGGAGTTTAAACTGAATGTTTCATGGTCTGAATATAGAGAAAAGTAGTTTACACTGAATGTTTAATGATCTGAATATATAGATCAGGAGTTTACGCTGAATGTTTCATGGTCTGAATATTTTGATCAGGAGTTCACACTGAATGGTTCATGGTCTGAATATAGAGATAGGGGTTTACACTGAATGTTTCATGGTCTGAATATTTGGATGAGGAGTTTGCACTGAATGTTTCATGGTCTGAATACACAGATGGGAGTTTACACTGAATGTTTCATGGTCTGAATATTTAGATTAGAGGTTTGCACTGAATGTTGCATGGTCTGAATATATCGATAGGAGTTTACTCTGAAGGTTTCATGGTCTGTATGTATCTATTGGAGTTTACACTAAAGTTTTCATGGTTTTAACACATAGATAGGAGTTTAAACTGAATGTTTCATGGTCTGAATATACAGAAAAGTAGTTTACACTGAATGTTTAATAATCTGAATATATAGATCCGAGTTTATACTGAATGTTTCATGGTCTGAATATATTGATCGGAGTTTGCACTGAATGTTTCATGGTCTGAATATATCGATAGGAGTTTACACTGAATGTTTCATGGTCTGAATATTTAGATACGGATTTTATACTGAATGATTCATGGTCTGAATATTCCGATAGGAGTTTGCACTGAATGTTTTATGGTCTGAATATTTAGATACGGATTTTATACTGAATGATTCATGGTCAGAATATATCGATAGGAGTTTACACTGAATGTTTCATGGTCTGAATATTTCGATCAGGAGTATCGACTGAATGTTTCATGGTCTGAATGTATCGGTAGGAGTTTACACTGAATGTTTCATGGTCTGAATATATAGATTGGAGTTTATACTGCATGTTTCATAGTCTGAATATATCGATAGGAGTTTACACTGAATGTTTCATGGTCTGAATATATAGATTGGACTGTCGACTGAATGTTTCATGGTCTGAAGAATCGATAGGAGTTGACACTGAATGGTTCATGGTCAGAATACATAGATCGGAGTTTATACTGAATGTTTCATGGTCTGAATGTACAGATATGGAGTTTACACTGAATGTTGCATGGTCTGAACATCCAGATAATGAGATTGCACTGAATGTTTCATTGTCTGAATATATCGACATGGAGTTTACACTGAATGTTTCATGGTCTGAATATATCGATAAGGAGTTTGCACTGAATGTTTCATGGTCTGAATATGCAGATAAGGAGTTTACACTGAATGTTTCATGGTCTGAATTTTTTGATAAGGAGTTTCGACTGAAAGTTTCATAGTCTGAATATATAGATAGGAGTTTACACTGAATGTTTCATGATCTGAATTTACAGATTGGAGTTTACACTGAATGTTTCATGGTCTGAATATGCAGATAAGGAGTTTACACTGAATGTTTCATGGTCTGAATATACAGATAAGGAGTTTACACTGAATGTTTTATGATCTGAATTTATCGATCGGAGTTTCCACTGAATGTTTCACAGGCTGAATATATGGAGAGGAGTTGACACTGACTGTTTCATGGTCTGAATATATCGATAAGGAGTTTGCACTGAATGTTTCATGGTCTGAACACACAGATAAGGAGATTGCACTGAATGCTTCATGGTCTGAATATTTAGATGAATAGTTTACACTGAATCTTTCATGGTCTTAATATATAGATAAGGAGTTGACACTGAATGTTTCATGAACTGAATTTTTGGATTGAAGTTCATACTGAATGTTTCATGGTCTGAATGTATAGATTGGAGTTTATACTGCATGTTTCATAGTCTGAATATATCGATAGGAGTTTACACTGAATGTTTCATGGTCTGAATATATAGATTGGACTGTCGACTGAATGTTTCATGGTCTGAAGAATCGATAGGAGTTGACACTGAATGGTTCATGGTCAGAATACATAGATCGGAGTTTATACTGAATGTTTCATGGTCTGAATATACAGATATGGAGTTTACACTGAATGTTGCATGGTCTGAACATCCAGATAATGAGATTGCACTGAATGTTTCATTGTCTGAATATATCGATATGGAGTTTACACTGAATGTTTCATGGTCTGAATATATCGATTGGAGTTTACACTGAATGTTTCATGGTCTGAATATATAGATGGTAATTTACATTGAATGTTTCATGGTCTGAATATTTAGATTAGGAGTTTGCAGTGATTGTTTCATGGTCTGAGTATATCGTTCGGAGTTTACACTGAATGTTTGATGACCTGAATATACAGATCGGAGTTTACACTGAATGTTTCATGGTCTGAATATGTAGATAAGGAGTTTATACTCAATGTTTCATGGTCTGAATATATGGATCAGGAGTTTACACTGAATGTTTGATGGTCTGAATATATCGAAAGGAGTTTACACTGAATTTTTCATGGTCTGAATATATCGATCGGCGTCAACACGAAATGTTTCATCGTCTGAAGATATTGATGGGAGTTTGCACTGAATGTTTAAGGTCTCAATATTTCGATAGGAGTTTACACTGAATGTTTCATGGTCTGAATATTTTGATAAGGAGTTTACACTGAATGTTTCATGGTCTGAACGTATCGATAGGAGTTTGCACTGAATGTTTCATGGTCTGAATATATCGATAGGAGTTTGCACTGAATGTTTCATGGTCTGAATATATCGATAGGAGTTTACACTGAAGGTTTCATGGTCTGAATGTATCTATTGGAGTTTACACTGAAGTTTTCATGGTCTGAACACACAGATAGGAATTTAAACTGAATGTTTCATGGTCTGAATACATAGAAAAGTAGTTTACACTGAATGTTTAATGATCTGAATGTATAGATCCGAGTTTATACTGAATGTTTCATGGTCTGAATGTATAAATCGGAGTTTATATTGAATATTTCATGGACTGAACATATCGACAGGAGCTCACACTGAAGTTTCATGGTCTGAGGATATCGATCGGAGTTGCACTGAATTTTTCATGGTCTGAACATATCGATAAGGAGTTTGCACTGAACGTTTCATGGTCTGAATATTTTGATGAGGAGTTTGCACTGAATGTTTGATGGTCTGAAAACACAGATAAGGAGATTACACTGAATGTTTCATGGTCTGATAAAATCGATAGGTGTTTACAATGAATGTGTCATGGTCTGAATATTTAGATCAGTAGTTTGCGCTGAATGTTTCATGGTCTGAATAGAAAGATAGCAGTTCACACTGAATGTTTCATGGTCTGAATATAGAGATAGGGGTTTACACTGAATGTTTCATGAACTGAATTTCTCGATAGGCGTTTACACTGAAGGTTTCATGGTCTGAGTGAATCGATCGGAGTTTACACTGAATGTTTCATGGTCTGAATATATAGATCAGGAGTTTACACTGAAACTTTCATGGTCGAAATATGTTGATTCGAGTTTACACTGAATGTTTCATGGTCTGAATATATAAATTGGAGTTTACACTGAATGTTTCAAGGTCTGAATATTTAGATCAGGAGTTTACGCTGAATGTTTCATGGTCTGAATATGCAGATAGGAGTTTGCACTGAATGTTTCATGGTCTGAATGTATCGATTCGAGTTTACACTGAATGTTTCATGGTCTGAATATAGAGATAGGAGTTTACACTGAATGTTTCATGTTCTGAATATATCGATAGGAGTTTACACTGAATGTTTCATGGTTTGAATATATTGATCGGAGTTTACACTGAATGCTTCATGGTCTGAATATAGAGATTGGAATTTACACTGAACGTTTGACGGTCTGAATATCCAAATTGGGGTTGACACTGAATGTTTCATTGTCTGAATATTTAGATAAGGAGTATCGACTGAATGTTTAATAGTCTGAATATATCGATAGGAGTTTACATTGAATGTTTCATGGTCTTAATATATCGATAGGAGTTTACTCTGAAGGTTTCATGGTCTGAATGTATCTATTGGAGTTTACTCTGAAGTTTTCATGGTCTGAACACACAGATAGGAGTTTGCACTGAAGGTTTCATGGACTGAATGTATCGATTGGAGTTTACTCTGAAGTTTTCATGGTCTGAACACACAGATAGGAGTTCACACTGAATGTTTCATGGTCTGAATATGGAGATAGGGGTTTGCACTGAATGTGTCATGGTCTGAAAAGATCGATGGGAGTTTGCACTGAATGTTTCATGAACTGAATTTCTCGATAGGGGTTTACACTGAAGGTTTCATGGTCTGAGTGCATCGATCGGAGTTTACACTGAATGTTTCATGGTCTGAATATATAGATCAGGAGTTTACACTGAAACTTTCATGGTCTAAATATGATGATTAGAGTTTACACTGAATGTTTCATGGTCTGAATATATCGATAGGAGTATACACTGAATGTTTCATGGTCTGAATATTTAGATCAGGAGTTAACGCTGAATGTTTCATGGTCTGAATACAAGATAGGAGTTTGCACTGAATGTTTCATGGTCTGAATGTATCGATTCGAGTTTACACTGAATGTTTCATGGTCTGAATACATCGATAGGAGTTTACACTGAATGTTTAATGATCTGAATATATCGATCCGAGTTCTTCTGAATGTTTCATGGTCTGAATATATTGATCGGAGTTTACACTGAATGTTTCAAGGTCTGAATATATCGATAGGAGTTTACACTGAATGTTTCATGGTCTGAATATACCGATAGGAGTTTGCACTGAATGTTTCGTGGTCTGAATATATCGATAGGAGTTTACACTGAATGTTTCATGGTCTGAATATTTAGATAACGAGTATCGACTGAATGTTTAATGGTCTGAATATATCGGTAGGAGTTTACACTGAATATTTCATGGTCTGAATATTTAGATTAGGAGTTTATACTGCATGTTTCATGGTCTGAATAATCGATAGGAGTTGACACTGAATGTTTCATGGTCAGAATACATAGATCGGAGTTTATACTGAATGTTTCATGGTCTGAATATACAGATAATGAAATTGCACTGAATGTTTCATAGTCTGAATTTTTCGATTGGAGTGTCGACTGAATGTTTCATGATCTGAACAAAAAGAGAGGAGTTCACACTGATTGTTTCTTGCTCTGAAAATATTGATTGGAGATTACACTGAATGTTTCATGATCTGAATATGCAGATATGGAGTTCACACTGAATGTTTCATGGTCTGAGTATATCGATAGGAGTTCACACAGAAGGTTTCATGGTCTGAGTACATCGATAGGAGTTTGCACTGAATGTTTCATGGTCTGAATATTTATATCAGGAGTTTGCACTGAATGTTTCACAGTCTGAATATATAGATTGGAGTTTACACTGAATGTTTCATGGTCTGAAGAAACAGATAGGTGTTTACTCTGATCGTTTCATGGTCTGAATTTACAGATAGGAGTTGACTCTGATTGTTTCATGGTCTGAATTTCGAGAAAGGAGTTTACACTGAATGTTTCATGGTCTGAATATATCGATAGGAGTTTGCACTGAATGTTTCATGGTCTGAATATATAGATAAGAGTTTACACTGAATGTTTCATGGTCTGAAAGTATAGATAAGTAGTTTACACTGAATGTTTCATGGTCTGAAAGTATAGATAAGTAGTTTACACTGAATGTTTCATGGTCTGAATGTGCAGATAACAAGTTTACATTGAATGTTTGATGATCTGAATATATAGATCGGAGTTTCTACTGACTGTTTCATGGTCTGAATATATAGAGAGGAGTGCACACTGAATGTTTCATCGTCTGAATATATCGATAAGGAGTTTACACTGAATGTTTCATGGTCTGAATATATCGATAGGAGTTTACACTGAATGTTTCATGGTCTGAATATATCGATAGGAGTTTACACTGAATGTTTCATGGTCTGAATATTTAGAAAAGGAGATTCGACTGAATGTTTCATGCTCTGAATATATCGATTGGAGTTTATACTCAATATTTCATGCTCTGAATATATAGATCGGAGTTTACACTGAATGTTTCATGGAATCATAGAATCAAAGAAGTTACAACATGGAAACAGGCCGTTCGGCCCAACATGTCCATGTCGCCCAGTTTATACCACTAAGCTAGTCCCAATTGCCTGCACTTGGCCCATATCCCTCTATACCCATCTTACCCATGTAACTGTCCAAATGCTTTTTAAAAGACAAAATTGTACCCGACTCTACTACTGCCTCTGGCAGCTCGTTCCAGACACTCACCACCCTTTGAGTGAAAAAATTGCCCCTCTGGACCGATAGATCGGAGTTTCTACTGACTGTTTCATGGTCTGAATATATAGAGAGGAGTGCACACTGAATGTTTCATGGTCTGAATATATAGATGGGAATTTACACTGAATGTTTCATGGTCCGAATATTTAGATTAGGAGTTTGCAGTGATTGTTTCATGGTCTGAGTATATCGTTCGGAGTTTACACTGAATGTTTGATCGCCTGAATATACAGATCGGAGTTTACACTGAATGATTCATGGTCTGAATATGTCGATCAGGAGTTTACACTGAATGTTTAATGGTCTGAATATATCGAAAGGAGTTTACACTGAATTTTTCATGGTCTGAATATATCGATCGGCGTCAACACGAAATGTTTCATCGTCTGAAGATATTGATGGGAGTTTACACTGAATGTTTAATGGTCTCAATATATCGATAGGAGTTTACACTGAATGTTTCATGGTCTGAATATTTCGATAGGAGTTTACACTGAATGTTTCATGGTCTGAATATTTTGATAAGGAGTTTACACTGAATGTTTCATGGTCTGAATGTATCGATAGGAGTTTGCGCTGAATGTTTCATGGTCTGAATATATCGATAGGAGTTTACACTGAAGGTTTCATGGTCTGAATGTATCTATTGGAGTTTACACTGAAGTTTTCATGGTCTGAACACACAGATAGGAGTTTAAACTGAATGTTTCATGGTCTGAATACATAGAAAAGTAGTTTACACTGAATGTTTAATGATCTGAATATACAGATCCGAGTTTATACTGAATGTTTCATGGTCTGAATGTGTCAATCGGAGTTTCTACTGAATATTTCATGGACTGAACATATCGACAGGAGCTCACACTGAAGTTTCATGGTCTGAGGATATCGATCGGAGTTGCACTGAAATTTTCATGGTCTGAACATATCGATAAGGAGTTTGCACTGAACGTTTCATGGTCTGAATATTTTGATGAGGAGTTTGCACTGAATGTTTGATGGTCTGAAAACACAGATAAGGAGATTACACTGAATGTTTCATGGTCTGAAAAAATCGATAGGTGTTTACAATGAATGTGTCATGGTCTGAATATTTAGATCAGTAGTTTGCGCTGAATGTTTCATGGTCTGAATAGAAAGATAGGAGTTTGCACTGAATGTTTCATGGACTGAATGTATCGATTCGAGTTCACACTGAATGTTTCATGGTCTGAATATAGAGATCGGGGTTTACACTGAATGTTTCATGAACTGAATTTCTCGATAGGCGTTTACACTGAAGGTTTCATGGTCTGAGTGAATCGATCGGAGTTTACACTGAATGTTTCATGGTCTGAATATATAGGTCAGGAGTTTACACTGAAACTTTCATGGTCTAAATATGTTGATTCGAGTTTACACTGAATGTTTCATGGTCTGAATATATACATTGGAGTTTACACTGAATGTTTCAAGGTCTGAATATTTAGATCAGGAGTTTACGCTGAATGTTTCATGGTCTGAATATGCAGATAGGAGTTTGCACTGAATGTTTCATGGTCTGAATGTATCGATTCGAGTTTACACTGAATGTTTCATGGTCTGAATATGGAGATAGGAGTTTACACTGAATGTTTCATGGTCTGAATATATCGATAGGAGTTTACACTGAATGTTTCATGGTTTGAATATATTGATCGGAGTTTACACTGAATGTTTCATGGTCTGAATATAGAGATTGGAATTTACACTGAACGTTTGACGGTCTGAATATCCAAAATGGGGTTGACACTGAATGTTTCATTGTCTGAATATTTAGATAAGGAGTATCGACTGAATGTTTAATAGTCTGAATATATCGATAGGAGTTTACATTGAATGTTTCTTGGTCTGAATATATCGATAGGAGTTTACTCTGAAGGTTTCATGGTCTGAATGTATCTATTGGAGTTTACTCTGAAGTTTTCATGGTCTGAACACACAGATTGGAGTTTGCACTGAAGGTTTCATGGACTGAATGTATCGATTCGAGTTCACACTGAATGTTTCATGGTCTGAATATGGAGATAAGGGTTTGCACTGAATGTGTCATGGTCTGAAAAGATCGATGGGAGTTTGCACTGAATGTTTCATGAACTGAATTTCTCGATAGGGGTTTACACTGAAGGTTTCATGGTCTGAGTGCATCGATCGGAGTTTACACTGAATGTTTCATGGTCTGAATGTATAGATCAGGAGTTTACACTGAAACTTTCATGGTCTAAATATGATGATTAGAGTTTACACTGAATGTTTCATGGTCTGAATATATCGATAGGAGTATACACTGAATGTTTCATGGTCTGAATATTTAGATCAGGAGTTAACGCTGAATGCTTCATGGTCTGAATACAAGATAGGAGTTTGCACTGAATGTTTCATGGTCTGAATGTATCGATTCGAGTTTACACTGAATGTTTCATGGTCTGAATATATCGATAGGAGTTTACACTGAATGTTTCAAGGTCTGAATATATCGATAGGAGTTTACACTGAATGTTTCATGGTCTGAATATACCGATAGGAGTTTGCACTGAATGTTTCGTGGTCTGAATATATCGATAGGAGTTTACACTGAATGTTTCATGGTCTGAATATTTAGATAACGAGTATCGACTGAATGTTTAATGGTCTGAATATATCGGTAGGAGTTTACACTGAATATTTCATGGTCTGAATATTTAGATTAGGAGTTTATACTGCATGTTTCATGGTCTGAATAATCGATAGGAGTTGACACTGAATGTTTCATGGTCAGAATACATAGATCGGAGTTTATACTGAATGTTTCATGGTCTGAATATACAGATAATGAAATTGCACTGAATGTTTCATAGTCTGAATTTTTCGATTGGAGTGTCGACTGAATGTTTCATGATCTGAACAAAAAGAGAGGAGTTCACACTGATTGTTTCTTGCTCTGAAAATATTGATTGGAGATTGCACTGAATGTTTCATGATCTGAATATGCAGATATGGAGTTCACACTGAATGTTTCATGGTCTGAGTATATCGATAGGAGTTCACACAGAAGGTTTCATGGTCTGAGTACATCGATAGGAGTTTGCACTGAATGTTTCATGGTCTGAATATTTAGATCAGGAGTTTACGCTGAATGTTTCATGGTCTGAATACAAGATAGGAGTTTGCACTGAATGTTTGATGGTCTGAAAACACAGATAAGGAGATTACACTGAATGTTTCATGGTCTGAAAAAATCGATAGGTGTTTACAATGAATGTGTCATGGTCTGAATATTTAGATCAGTAGTTTGCGCTGAATGTTTTATGGTCTGAATAGAAAGATAGGAGTTTGCACTGAATGTTTCATGGACTGAATGTATCGATTCGAGTTCACACTGAATGTTTCATGGTCTGAATATAGAGATCGGGGTTTACACTGAATGTTTCATGAACTGAATTTCTCGATAGGCGTTTACACTGAAGGTTTCATGGTCTGAGTGAATCGATCGGAGTTTACACTGAATGTTTCATGGTCTGAATATATAGGTCAGGAGTTTACACTGAAACTTTCATGGTCTAAATATGTTGATTCGAGTTTACACTGAATGTTTCATGGTCTGAATATATACATTGGAGTTTACACTGAATGTTTCAAGGTCTGAATATTTAGATCAGGAGTTTACGCTGAATGTTTCATGGTCTGAATATGCAGATAGGAGTTTGCACTGAATGTTTCATGGTCTGAATGTATCGATTCGAGTTTACACTGAATGTTTCATGGTCTGAATATAGAGATAGGAGTTTACACTGAATGTTTCATGGTCTGAATATATCGATAGGAGTTTACACTGAATGTTTCATGGTTTGAATATATTGATCGGAGTTTACACTGAATGTTTCATGGTCTGAATATAGAGATTGGAATTTACACTGAACGTTTGACGGTCTGAATATCCAAAATGGGGTTGACACTGAATGTTTCATTGTCTGAATATTTAGATAAGGAGTATCGACTGAATGTTTAATAGTCTGAATATATCGATAGGAGTTTACATTGAATGTTTCTTGGTCTGAATATATCGATAGGAGTTTACTCTGAAGGTTTCATGGTCTGAATGTATCTATTGGAGTTTACTCTGAAGTTTTCATGGTCTGAACACACAGATTGGAGTTTGCACTGAAGGTTTCATGGACTGAATGTATCGATTCGAGTTCACACTGAATGTTTCATGGTCTGAATATGGAGATAAGGGTTTGCACTGAATGTGTCATGGTCTGAAAAGATCGATGGGAGTTTGCACTGAATGTTTCATGAACTGAATTTCTCGATAGGGGTTTACACTGAAGGTTTCATGGTCTGAGTGCATCGATCGGAGTTTACACTGAAACTTTCATGGTCTAAATATGTTGATTAGAGTTTACACTGAATGTTTCATGGTCTGAATATATCGATAGTAGTATACACTGAATGTTTCATGGTCTGAATATTTAGATCAGGAGTTTACGCTGAATGTTTCATGGTCTGAATACAAGATAGGAGTTTGCACTGAATGTTTCATGGTCTGAATGTATCGATTCGAGTTTACACTGAATGTTTCATGGTCTGAATATATCGATAGGAGTTTACACTGAATGTTTAATGATCTGAATATATCGATCCGAGTTCTTCTGAATGTTTCATGGTCTGAATATATTGATCGGAGTTTACACTGAATGTTTCTTGGTCTGAATGTATCGATTGGAGTTTACACTGAACGTTTCATGGTCTGAATATTGAGATAACGAGTATCGACTGAATGTTTAATGGTCTGAATATATCGGTAGGAGTTTACACTGAATATTTCATGGTCTGAATATTTAGATTAGGAGTTTATACTGCATGTTTCATGGTCTGAATAATCGATAGGAGTTGACACTGAATGTTTCATGGTCAGAATACATAGATCGGTGTTTATACTGAATGTTTCATGGTCTGAATATACAGATAATGAGATTGCACTGAATGTTTCATAGTCTGAATTTTTCGATTGGAGTGTCGACTGAATGTTTCATGATCTGAACAAAAAGAGAGGAGTTCACACTGATTGTTTCTTGCTCTGAAAATATTGATTGGAGATTACACTGAATGTTTCATGATCTGAATATGCAGATATGGAGTTCACACTGAATGTTTCATGGTCTGAGTATATCGATAGGAGTTCACACAGAAGGTTTCATGGTCTGAGTACATCGATAGGAGTTTGCACTGAATGTTTCATGGTCTGAATATTTATATCAGGAGTTTGCGCTGAATGTTTCACAGTCTGAATATATGGATTGGAGTTTACACTGATTGTTTCATGGTCTGAAGAAACAGATAGGTGTTTACTCTGATCGTTTCATGGTCTGAATTCACAGATAGGAGTTGACTCTGATTGTTTCATGGTCTGAATTTCGAGAAAGGAGTTTACACTGAATGTTTCATGGTCTGAATATATCGATAGGAGTTTACACTGAATGTTTCATGGTCTGAATATATCGATAGGAGTTTGCACTGAATGTTTCATGGTCTGAATATATAGACAAGAGATTACACTGAATGTTTCATGGTCTGAAAGTATAGATAAGTAATTTACACTGAATGTTTCATGGTCTGAAAGTATAGATAAGTAGTTTACACTGAATGTTTCATGGTCTGAATGTGCAGATAACAAGTTTACATTGAATGTTTGATGATCTGAATATATAGATCGGAGTTTCTACTGACTGTTTCATGGTCTGAATATATAGAGAGGAGTGCACACTGAATGTTTCATCGTCTGAATATATCGATAAGGAGTTTACACTGAATGTTTCATCGTCTGAATATATCGATAAGGAGTTTACACTGAATGTTTCATGGTCTGAATATATCGATAGGAGTTTACACTGAATGTTTCATGGTCTGAATATATCGATAAGGAGTTTACACTGAATGTTTCATGGTCTGAATATATCGATAAGGAGTTTACACTGAATGTTTCATGGTCTGAATATATCGATAGGAGTTTACACTGAATGTTTCATGGTCTGAATATATCGATTGGAGTTTACACTGAATGTTTCATGGTCTGAATATTTAGAAAAGGAGTTTTGACTGAATGTTTCATGGTCTGAATATATCGATTGGAGTTTATACTCAATATTTCATGCTCTGAATATATAGATCGGAGTTTACACTGAATGTTTCATGGTCTGAATATATAGATGGGAATTTACACTGAATGTTTCATGGTCTGAATATTTAGATTAGGAGTTTGCAGTGATTGTTTCATGGTCTGAATATATCGATAGGAGTTTACACTGAATGTTTCATGGTCTGAATATTTAGAAAAGGAGTTTCGACTGAATGTTTCATGCTCTGAATATATCGATTGGAGTTTATACTCAATATTTCATGCTCTGAATATATAGATCGGAGTTTACACTGAATGTTTCATGGTCTGAATATATAGATGGGAATTTACACTGAATGTTTCATGGTCTGAATATTTAGATTAGGAGTTTGCAGTGATTGTTTCATGGTCTGAGTATATCGTTCGGAGTTTACACTGAATGTTTGATGGCCTGAATATACAGATCGGAGTTTACACTGAATGTTTCATGGTCTGAATATGTAGATAAGGAGTTTACACTGAATGTTTAATGGTCTGAATATATCGAAAGGAGTTTACACTGAATTTTTCATGGTCTGAATATATCGATCGTCGTCAACACGAAATGTTTCATCGTCTGAAGATATTGATGGGAGTTTACACTGAATGTTTAATGGTCTCAATATATGGATAGGAGTTTACACTGAATGTTTAATGGTCTGAATATTTCGATAGGAGTTTACACTGAATGTTTTTATGGTCTGAATATTTTGATAAGGAGTTTACACTGAATGTTTCATGGTCTGAATGTATCGATAGGAGTTTGCACTGAATGTTTCATGGTCTGAATATATCGATAGGAGTTTACACTGAAGGTTTCATGGTCTGAATGTATCTATTGGAGTTTACACTGAAGTTTTCATGGTCTGAACACACAGATAGGAGTTTAAACTGAATGTTTCATGGTCTGAATACATAGAAAAGTAGTTTACACTGAATGTTTAATGATCTGAATACATAGATCCGAGTTTATACTGAATGTTTCATGGTCAGAATGTATAAATCGGAGTTTATACTCAATGTTTCATGGACTGAACATATCGACAGGAGCTCACACTGAAGTTTCATGGTCTGAGGATATCGATCGGAGTTGCACTGAATTTTTCATGCTCTGAACATATCGATCAGGAGTTTGCACTGAACGTTTCATGGTCTGAATATTTTGATTAGGAGTTTGCACTGAATGTTTGATGGTCTGAATATGCAGATCGGAGTTTACACTGAATGTTTCATGGTCTGAAAACACAGATAAGGAGATTACACTGAATGTTTCATGGTCTGAAAAAATCGATAGGTGTTTACAATGAATATGTCATGGTCTGAATATTTAGATCAGTAGTTTGCGCTGAATGTTTCATGGTCTGAATAGAAAGATAGGAGTTTGCACTGAATGTTTCATGGACTGAATGTATCGATTCGAGTTCACACTGAATGTTTCATGGCCTGAATATAGAGATCGGGGTTTACACTGAATGTTTCATGAACTGAATTTCTCGATAGGAGTTTACACTGAAGGTTTCATGGTCTGAGTGAATCGATCGGAGTTTACACTGAATGTTTCATGGTCTGAATATATAGATCAGGAGTTTACACTGAAACTTTCATGGCCTAAATATGTTGATTCGAGTTTACACTGAATGTTTCATGGTCTGAATATATACATTGGAGTTTACACTGAATGTTTCATGGTCTGAATATATCGATAGGAGTTTACACTGAATGTTTCATGGTCTGAATATTTAGATCAGGAGCTTACGCTGAATGTTTCATGATCCGAATATGCAGATAGGAGTTTGCACTGAATGTTTCATGGTCTGAATATAGAGATAGGAGTTTACACTGAGTGTTTCATGGTCTGAATATATCGATAGGAGTTTACACTGAATGTTTCATGTTCTGAATATAGAGATTGGAATTTACACTGAACGTTTGACGGTCTGAATATCCAAATTGGGGTTGACACTGAATGTTTCATGGTCTGAATATATCGATAGGAGTTTACACTGAATATTTCTTGGTCTGAATATTTCGATCGGAGGTTACACTGTATGTGTCATGGTCTGAATATATAGATTCGGAGTTCACACTGAATGTTTCATGGTCTGAAAATATCGATCGGAGTTTACACTGAATGTTTCATGGTCTGAATATATCGATCGGAGTTTACACTGAATGTTTCATGGTCTGAATATTTCGATAAGGAGTATCGACTGAATGTTTAATGGTCTGAATATATCGATAGGAGTTTACATTGAATGTTTCATGATCTGAATGTATCGATAGGAGTTTACTCTGAAGGTTTCATGGTCTGAATGTATCCATTGGAGTTTACACTGAAGTTTTCATGGTCTGAACACACAGATAGGAGTTTGCACTGAAGGTTTCATGGTCTGAATGCAGAGATAGGAGTTTGCACTGAATGTTTCATGGACTGAATGTATCGATTCGAGTTCACACTGAATGTTTCATGGTCTGAATATGGAGATAGGGGTTTGCACTGAATGTGTCATGGTCTGAAAAGATCGATGGGAGTTTGCACTGAATGTTTCATGAACTGAATTTCTCGATAGGGGTTTACACTGAAGGTTTCATGGTCTGAGTGCATCGATCGGAGTTTACACTGAATGTTTCATGGTCTGAATATATAGATCAGGAGTTTACACTGAAACTTTCATGGTCTAAATATGTTGATTAGAGTTTTCACTGAAAGTTTCATGGTCTGAATATATCGATAGGAGTATACACTGAATGTTTCATGGTCTGAATATTTAGATCAGGAGTTTACGCTGAATGTTTCATGGTCTGAATACAAGATAGGAGTTTACACTGAATGTTTCATGGTCTGAATGTATCGATTCGAGTTTGCACTGAATGTTTCATGGTCTGAATATATCGATAGGAGTTTACACTGAATATTTCTTGGTCTGAATATTTCGATCGGAGGTTACACTGTATGTGTCATGGTCTGAATATATAGATTCGGAGTTCACACTGAATGTTTCATGGTCTGAAAATATCGATCGGAGTTTACACTGAATGTTTCATGGTCTGAATATATCGATCGGAGTTTACACTGAATGTTTCATGGTCTGAATATTTCGATAAGGAGTATCGACTGAATGTTTAATGGTCTGAATATATCGATAGGAGTTTACATTGAATGTTTCATGATCTGAATGTATCGATAGGAGTTTACTCTGAAGGTTTCATGGTCTGAATGTATCCATTGGAGTTTACACTGAAGTTTTCATGGTCTGAACACACAGATAGGAGTTTGCACTGAAGGTTTCATGGTCTGAATGCAGAGATAGGAGTTTGCACTGAATGTTTCATGGACTGAATGTATCGATTCGAGTTCACACTGAATGTTTCATGGTCTGAATATGGAGATAGGGGTTTGCACTGAATGTGTCATGGTCTGAAAAGATCGATGGGAGTTTGCACTGAATGTTTCATGAACTGAATTTCTCGATAGGGGTTTACACTGAAGGTTTCTTGGTCTGAGTGCATCGATCGGAGTTTACACTGAATGTTTCATGGTCTGAATATATAGATCAGGAGTTTACACTGAAACTTTCATGGTCTAAATATGTTGATTAGAGTTTACACTGAAAGTTTCATGGTCTGAATATATCGATAGGAGTATACACTGAATGTTTCATGGTCTGAATATTTAGATCAGGAGTTTACGCTGAATGTTTCATGGTCTGAATACAAGATAGGAGTTTACACTGAATGTTTCATGGTCTGAATGTATCGATTCGAGTTTGCACTGAATGTTTCATGGTCTGAATATATCGATCGGAGTTTACACTGAATGTTTCATGGTCTGAATATTTAGATAAGGAGTATCGACTGAATGTTTTATGGTCTGAATATATCGATAGGAGTTTACATTGAATGTTTCATGGTCTGAATATATCGATAGGAGTTTACTCTGAAGGTTTCATGGTCTGAATGTATCTATTGGAGTTTACACTGAAGTTTTCATGGTCTTAACACACAGATAGGAGTTTGCACTGAAGGTTTCATGGTCTGAATACAGAGATAGGAGTTTGCACTGAATGTTTCATGCACTGAATGTATCGATTCGAGTTCACACTGAATGTTTCATGGTCTGAGTATGGAAATAGGGGTTTGCACTGAATGTGTCATGGTCTGAAAAGATCGATGGGAGTTTGCACTGAATGTTTCATGAACTGAATTTCTCGATAGGGGTTTACACTGAAGGTTTCATGGTCTGAGTGCATCGATCGGTGTTTACACTGAATGTTTCATGGTCTGAATATATAGATCAGGAGTTTACACTGAAACTTTCATGGTCTAAATATGTTCATTAGAGTTTACACTGAATGTTTCTTCGTCTGAATATATCGATAGGAGTATACACTGAATGTTTCATGGTCTGAATATTTAGATCAGGAGTTTACGCTGAATGTTTCATGGTCTGAATACAAGATAGGAGTTTACACTGAATGTTTCATGGCCTGAATGTATCGATTCGAGTTTACACTGAATGTTTCATGGTCTGAATATAGAGATAGGGGTTTACACTGAATGTTTCATGGTCTGAATATATCGATAGGAGTTCACCCTGAATGTTTTATGGTCTGAATATATCGATAGGAGTTTACACTGAATGTTTCATGGTCTGACTGTATCGATCCGAGTTTATACTGAATGTTTCATGGTCTGAATATATTGATCGGAGTTTATACTGAATGTTTCATGGTCTGAATATCTTGATCGGAGTTTACACTGAATGTTTCTTGGTCTGAATGTATCGATTGGAGTTTACACTGAATGCTTCATGGTCTGAATATAGAGATTGGAGTTTACACTGAACGTTTCACAGTCTGAATATCCAAATTGGGGTTTACACTGAATGTTTAATGGTCTGAATATTTCGATAGGAGTTTACACTGAATGTTTCATGGTCTGAATATTTTGATAAGGAGTTTACACTGAATGATTCATGGTCTGAATGTATCGATAGGAGTTTGCACTGAATGTTTCATGGTCTGAATATATCGATAGGAGTTTACACTGAAGGTTTCATGGTCTGAATGTATCTATTGGAGTTTACACTGAAGTTTTCATGGTCTGAACACACAGATAGGAGTTTAAACTGAATGTTTCATGGTCTGAATACATAGAAAAGTAGTTTACACTGAATGTTTAATGATCTGAATATATAGATCCGAGTTTATACTGAATGTTTCATGGTCTGAATGTATAATCGGAGTTTATACTGAATATTTCATGGACTGAACATATCGACAGGAGCTCACACTGAAGTTTCATGGTCTGAGGATATCGATCGGAGTTGCACTGAATTTTTCATGGTCTGAACATATCGATAAGGAGTTTGCACTGAACGTTTCATGGTCTGAATATTTTGATGAGGAGTTTGCACTGAATGTTTGATGGTCTGAAAACACAGATAAGGAGATTACACTGAATGTTTCATGGTCTGAAAAAATCGATAGGTGTTTACAATGAATGTGTCATGGTCTGAATATTTAGATCAGTAGTTTGCGCTGAATGTTTCATGGTCTGAATAGAAAGATAGGAGTTTGAACTGAATGTTTCATGGACTGAATGTATCGATTCGAGTTCACACTGAATGTTTCATGGTCTGAATATAGAGATCGGGGTTTACACTGAATGTTTCATGAACTGAATTTATCGATAGGAGTTTACACTGAAGGTTTCATGGTCTGAGTGAATCGATCGGAGTTTACACTGAATGTTTCATGGTCTGAATATATCGATCAGGAGTTTACACTGAAACTTTCATGGTCTAAATATGTTGATTCGAGTTTACACTGAATGTTTCTTGGTCTGAATATATCGATAGGAGTATACACTGAATGTTTCATGGTCTGAATATTTAGATCAGGAGTTTACGCTGAATGTTTCATGGTCTGAATACAAGATAGGAGTTTACACTGAATGTTTCATGGCCTGAATGTATCGATTCGAGTTTACACTGAATGTTTCATGGTCTGAATATAGAGATAGGGGTTTACACTGAATGTTTCATGGTCTGAATATATCGATAGGAGTTTACCCTGAATGTTTTATGGTCTGAATATATCGATAGGAGTTTACACTGAATGTTTCATGGTCTGACTGTATCGATCCGAGTTTATACTGAATGTTTCATGGTCTGAATATATTGATCGGAGTTTATACTGAATGTTTCATGGTCTGAATATATTGATCGGAGTTCACACTGAATGTTTCTTGGTCTGAATGTATCGATTGGAGTTTACACTGAATGCTTCATGGTCTGAATATAGAGATTGGAGTTTACACTGAACGTTTCACAGTCTGAATATCCAAATTGCGGTTTACACTAAATGTTTAATGGTCTGAATATTTCGATAGGAGTTTACACTGAATGTTTCATGGTCTGAATATTTTGATAAGGAGTTTACACTGAATGTTTCATGGTCTGAATGTATCGATAGGAGTTTGCACTGAATGTTTCATGGTCTGAATATATCGATAGGAGTTTACACTGAAGGTTTCATGGTCTGAATGTATCTATTGGAGTTTACACTGAAGTTTTCATGGTCTGAACACACAGATAGGAGTTTAAACTGAATGTTTCATGGTCTGAATACATAGAAAAGTAGTTTACACTGAATGTTTAATGATCTGAATATATAGATCCGAGTTTATACTGAATGTTTCATGGTCTGAATGTATAAATCGGAGTTTATACTGAATATTTCATGGACTGAACATATCGACAGGAGCTCACACTGAAGTTTCATGGTCTGAGGATATCGATCGGAGTTGCACTGAATTTTTCATGGTCTGAACATATCGATAAGGAGTTTGCACTGAACGTTTCATGGTCTGAATATTTTGATGAGGAGTTTGCACTGAATGTTTGATGGTCTGAAAACACAGATAAGGAGATTACACTGAATGTTTCATGGTCTGAAAAAATCGATAGGTGTTTACAATGAATGTGTCATGGTCTGAATATTTAGATCAGTAGTTTGCGCTGAATGTTTCATGGTCTGAATAGAAAGATAGGAGTTTGAACTGAATGTTTCATGGAATGAATGTATCGATTCGAGTTCACACTGAATGTTTCATGGTCTGAATATAGAGATCGGGGTTTACACTGAATGTTTCATGAACTGAATTTCTCGATAGGAGTTTACACTGAAGGTTTCATGGTCTGAATATATAGATCAGGAGTTTACACTGAAACTTTCATGGTCTAAATATGTTGATTCGAGTTTACACTGAATGTTTCATGGTCTGAATATATACATTGGAGTTTACACTGAATGTTTCAAGGTCTGAATATTTAGATCAGGAGTTTACGCTGAATGTTTCATGGTCTGAATATGCAGATAGGAGTTTGCACTGAATGTTTCATGGTCTGAATGTATCGATTCGAGTTTACACTGAATGTTTCATGGTCTGAATATAGAGATAGGAGTTTACACTGAATGTTTCATGGTCTGAATATATCGATAGGAGTTTACACTGAATGTTTCATGGTTTTGAATATATTGATCGGAGTTTACACTGAATGTTTCATGGTCTGAATATGGAGATTGGAATTTACACTGAACGTTTGACGGTCTGAATATCCAAAATGTGGTTGACACTGAATGTTTCATTGTCTGAATATTTAGATAAGGAGTATCGACTGAATGTTTAATAGTCTGAATATATCGATAGGAGTTTACATTGAATGTTTCTTGGTCTGAATATATCGATAGGAGTTTACTCTGAAGGTTTCATGGTCTGAATGAATCTATTGGAGTTTACTCTGAAGTTTTCATGGTCTGAACACACAGATAGGAGTTTGCACTGAAGGTTTCATGGACTGAATGTATCGATTCGAGTTCACACTGAATGTTTCATGGTCTGAATATAGAGATAGTGGTTTACACTGAATGTTTCATGAACTGAATTTCTCGATAGGAGTTTACACTGAAGGTTTCATGGTCTGAGTGAATCGACCGGAGTTTACACTGAATGTTTCATGGTCTGAATATTTTGATCAGGAGTTTACACTGAATGTTTCATGGTCCGAATATACAGATAGGAGTTTGCACTGAATGTTTCATGGTCTGAATGTATCGATTCGAGTTCACACTGATTGTTTCATGGTCTGAATATAGAGATAGGAGTTTACACTGAATGTTTCATGGTCTGAATATATCGATAGGAGTTTACACTGAATGTTTCATGGTCTGAATATATCGATAGGAGTTTACACTGAATGTTTCATGGTCTGAATATATCGATAGGAGTTTACACTGAATGTTTCATGGTCTGAATATAGAGATTGGAATTTACACTGAACGTTTGACGGTCTGAATATCCAAATTGGGTTTGACACTGAATGTTTCATGGTCTGAATATATCGATAGGAGTTTACACTGAATATTTCTTGGTCTGAATATTTCGATCGGAGGTTACACTGTATGTGTCATGGTCTGAATATATAGATTCGGAGTTCACACTGAATGTTTCATGGTCTGAAAATATCGATCGGAGTTTACACTGAATGTTTCATGGTCTGAATATATCGATCGGAGTTTACACTGAATGTTTCATGGTCTGAATATTTAGATAAGGAGTATCGACTGAATGTTTAATATTCTGAATATATCGATAGCAGTTTACATTGAATGTTTCATGGTCTGAATATATCGATAGGAGTTTACTCTGAAGGTTTCATGGTCTGAATGTATCTATTGGAGTTTACACTGAAGTTTTCATGGTCTGAACACACAGATAGGAGTTTGCACTGAAGGTTTCATGGTCTGAACACAGAGATAGGAGTTTGCACTGAATGTTTCATGGACTGAATGTATCGATTCGAGTTCACACTGAATGTTTCATGGTCTGAATATGGAATTGGGGTTTGCACTGAATGTGTCATGGTCTGAAAAGATCGATGGGAGTTTGCACTGAATGTTTCATGGTCTGAATACAAGATAGGAGTTTACACTGAATGTTTCATGGCCTGAATGTATCGATTCGAGTTTACACTGAATGTTTCATGGTCTGAATATAGAGATAGGGGTTTACACTGAATGTTTCATGGTCTGAATATATCGATAGGAGTTTACCCTGAATGTTTTATGGTCTGAATATATCGGTAGGAGTTTACACTGAATGTTTCATGGTCTGACTGTATCGATCCGAGTTTATACTGAATGCTTCATGGTCTGAATATAGAGATTGGAGTTTACACTGAACGTTTCACAGTCTGAATATCCAAATTGGGGTTTGCACTGAATGTTTAATGGTCTGAATATTTCGATAGGAGTTTACACTGAATGTTTCATGGTCTGAATATTTTGATAAGGAGTTTACACTGAATGTTTCATGGTCTGAATGTATCGATAGGAGTTTGCACTGAATGTTTCATGGTCTGAATATATCGATAGGAGTTTACACTGAAGGTTTCATGGTCTGAATGTATCTATTGGAGTTTACACTGACGTTTTCATGGTCTGAACACACAGATAGGAGTTTAAACTGAATGTTTCATGGTCTGAATACATAGAAAAGTAGTTTACACTGAATGTTTAATGATCTGAATATATAGATCCGAGTTTATACTGTATGTTTCATGGTCTGAATGTATAAATAGGAGTTTATACTGAATATTTCATGGACTGAACATATCGACAGGAGCTCACACTGAAGTTTCATGGTCTGAGGATATCGATCGGAGTTGCACTGAATTTTTCATGGTCTGAACATATCGATAAGGAGTTTGCACTGAACGTTTCATGGTCTGAATATTTTGATGAGGAGTTTGCACTGAATGTTTGATGGTCTGAAAACACAGATAAGGAGATTACACTGAATGTTTCATGGTCTGAAAAAATCGATAGGTGTTTACAATGAATGTGTCATGGTCTGAATATTTAGATCAGTCGTTTGCGCTGAATGTTTCATGGTCTGAATAGAAAGATAGGAGTTTTCACTGAATGTTTCATGGACTGAATGTATCGATTCGAGTTCACACTGAATGTTTCATGGTCTGAATATAGAGATCGGGGTTTACACTGAATGTTTCATGAACTGAATTTCTCGATAGGAGTTTACACTGAAACTTTCATGGTCGAAATATGTTGATTAGAGTTTACACTGAATGTTTCATGGTCTGAATATATCGATAGGAGTATACACTGAATGTTTCATGGTCTGAATATTTAGATCAGGAGTTTACGCTGAATGTTTCATGGTCTGAATACAAGATCGGAGTTTACGCTGAATGTTTCATGGTCTGAATGTATCGATTCGAGTTTACACTGAATGTTTCATGGTCTGAATAGAGAGATAGGGGTTTACACTGAATGTTTCATGGTCTGAATGTATCGATCCGAGTTTATACTGAATGTTTCATGGTCTGAATATATTGATCGGAGTTTATACTGAATGTTTCATGGTCTGAATATATTGATCGGAGTTTACACTGATTGTTTCTTGGTCTGAATGTATCGATTGGAGTTTACACTGAATGGTTCATGGTCTGAATATAGAGATTGGAGTTTACACTGAACGTTTCACAGTCTGAGTATCCAAATTGGGGTTTACACTGAATGTTTCATGGTCTGAATATATCGATAGGAGTTCACACTGAATATTTCTTGGTCTGAATATTTCGATCGGAGGTTGCACTATATGTTTCATGGTCTGAATATATCGATTCGGAGTTTACACTGAATGTTTCATGGTCTGAAAATATCGATCGGAGTTTACACTGAATGTTTCATGGTCTGAAGATGGAGATTGGGGTTTGCACTGAATGTGTCATGGTCTGAAAAGATCGATGGGAGTTTGCACTGAATGTTTCATGAACTGAATTTCTCGATAGGGGTTTACACTGAAGGTTTCATGGTCTGAGTGCATCGATCGGAGTTTACACTGAATATTTCATGGTTTGAGTATTTAGATCAGGAGTTTACACTGAATGTTTCTTGGTCTGAATATATCGATAGGAGTATACACTGAATGTTTCATGGTCTGAATATTTAGATCAGGAGTTTGCGCTGAATGTTTCATGGTCTGAATAGAAAGATAGGAGTTTGCACTGAATGTTTCATGGACTGAATGTATCGATTCGAGTTCACACTGAATGTTTCATGGTCTGAATATAGAGATAGGAGTTTACACTGAATGTTTCATGAATTGAATTTCTCGATTGGAGTTTACACTGAAGGTTTCATGGTCTGAGTGAATCGATCGGAGTTTACACTGAAGGTTTCATGGTCTGAATATATAGATCAGGAGTTTACACTGAAACTTTCATGGTCTAAACATGTTGATTCGAGTTTACACTGAATGTTTCATGGTCTGAATATATACATTGGAGTTTACACTGAATGTTTCAAGGTCTGAATATTTAGATCAGGAGTTTACGCTGAATGTTTCATGGTCTGAATATGCAGATAGGAGTTTGCACTGAATGTTTCATGGTCTGAATGTATCGATTCGAGTTTACACTGAATGTTTCATGGTCTGAATATAGAGATAGGAGTTTGCACTGAATGTTTCATGGTCTGAATATATCGATAGGAGTTTACACTGAATGTTTCATGGTCTGAATATATTGATCGGAGTTTACACTGAATGTTTCATGGTCTGAATATAGAGATTGGAATTTACACTGAACGTTTGACGGTCTGAATATCCAAAATGGGGTTGACACTGAATGTTTCATTGTCTGAATATTTAGATAAGGAGTATCGACTGAATGTTTAATAGTCTGAATATATCGATAGGAGTTTACATTGAATGTTTCTTGGTCTGAATATATCGATAGGAGTTTACTCTGAAGGTTTCATGGTCTGAATGAATCTATTGGAGTTTACTCTGAAGTTTTCATGGTCTGAACACACAGATAGCAGTTTGCACTGAAGGTTTCATGGACTGAATGTATCGATTCGAGTTCACACTGAATGTTTCATGGTCTGAATATGGAGATAGGGGTTTGCACTGAATGTGTCATGGTCTGAAAAGATCGATGGGAGTTTGCACTGAATGTTTCATGAACTGAATTTCTCGATAGGGGTTTGCACTGAAGGTTTCATGGTCTGAGTGCATCGATCGGAGTTTACACTGAATGTTTCATGGTCTGAATATATAGATCAGGAGTTTGCACTGAAACTTTCATGGTCTAAATATGTTGATTAGAGTTTACACTGAATGTTTCATGGTCTGAATATATCGATAGGAGTATACACTGAATGTTTCATGGTCTGAATATTTAGATCAGGAGTTTACGCTGAATGTTTCATGGTCTGAATACAAGATAGGAGTTTGCACTGAATGTTTCATGGTCTGAATGTATCGATTCGAGTTTACACTGAATGTTTCATGGTCTGAATATATCGATAGGAGTTTACACTGAATGTTTAATGATCTGAATATATCGATCCGAGTTCTTCTGAATATTTCATGGTCTGAATATTTAGATTAGGAGTTTATACTGCATGTTTGATGGTCTGAATAATCGATAGGAGTTGACACTGAATGTTTCATGGTCAGAATACATAGATCGGAGTTAATACTGAATGTTTCATGGTCTGAATATACAGATAATGAGATTGCACTGAATGTTTCATAGTCTGAATTTTTCGATTGGAGTGTCGACTGAATGTTTCATGATCTGAACAAAAAGAGAGGAGTTCACACTGATTGTTTCTTGCTCTGAAAATATTGATTGGAGATTACACTGAATGTTTCATGATCTGAATATGCAGATATGGAGTTCACACTGAATGTTTCATGGTCTGAGTATATCGATAGGAGTTCACACAGAAAGTTTCATGGTCTGAGTACATCGATAGGAGTTTGCACTGAATGTTTCATGGTCTGAATATTTAGATCAGGAGTTTGCGCTGAATGTTTCATGGTCTGAATAGAAAGATAGGAGTTTGCACTGAATGTTTCATGGACTGAATGTATCGATTCGAGTTCACACTGAATGTTTCATGGTCTGAATATAGAGATAGGAGTTTACACTGAATGTTTCATGAATTGAATTTCTCGATTGGAGTTTACACTGAAGGTTTCATGGTCTGAGTGAATCGATCGGAGTTTACACTGAAGGTTTCATGGTCTGAATATATAGATCAGGAGTTTACACTGAAACTTTCATGGTCTAAACATGTTGATTCGAGTTTACACTGAATGTTTCATGGTCTGAATATATACATTGGAGTTTACACTGAATGTTTCAAGGTCTGAATATTTAGATCAGGAGTTTACGCTGAATGTTTCATGGTCTGAATATGCAGATAGGAGTTTGCACTGAATGTTTCATGGTCTGAATGTATCGATTCGAGTTTACACTGAATGTTTCATGGTCTGAATATAGAGATAGGAGTTTGCACTGAATGTTTCATGGTCTGAATATATCGATAGGAGTTTACACTGAATGTTTCATGGTCTGAATATATTGATCGGAGTTTACACTGAATGTTTCATGGTCTGAATATAGAGATTGGAATTTACACTGAACGTTTGACGGTCTGAATATCCAAAATGGGGTTGACACTGAATGTTTCATTGTCTGAATATTTAGATAAGGAGTATCGACTGAATGTTTAATAGTCTGAATATATCGATAGGAGTTTACATTGAATGTTTCTTGGTCTGAATATATCGATAGGAGTTTACTCTGAAGGTTTCATGGTCTGAATGAATCTATTGGAGTTTACTCTGAAGTTTTCATGGTCTGAACACACAGATAGCAGTTTGCACTGAAGGTTTCATGGACTGAATGTATCGATTCGAGTTCACACTGAATGTTTCATGGTCTGAATATGGAGATAGGGGTTTGCACTGAATGTGTCATGGTCTGAAAAGATCGATGGGAGTTTGCACTGAATGTTTCATGAACTGAATTTCTCGATAGGGGTTTGCACTGAAGGTTTCATGGTCTGAGTGCATCGATCGGAGTTTACACTGAATGTTTCATGGTCTGAATATATAGATCAGGAGTTTGCACTGAAACTTTCATGGTCTAAATATGTTGATTAGAGTTTACACTGAATGTTTCATGGTCTGAATATATCGATAGGAGTATACACTGAATGTTTCATGGTCTGAATATTTAGATCAGGAGTTTACGCTGAATGTTTCATGGTCTGAATACAAGATAGGAGTTTGCACTGAATGTTTCATGGTCTGAATGTATCGATTCGAGTTTACACTGAATGTTTCATGGTCTGAATATATCGATAGGAGTTTACACTGAATGTTTAATGATCTGAATATATCGATCCGAGTTCTTCTGAATATTTCATGGTCTGAATATTTAGATTAGGAGTTTATACTGCATGTTTGATGGTCTGAATAATCGATAGGAGTTGACACTGAATGTTTCATGGTCAGAATACATAGATCGGAGTTAATACTGAATGTTTCATGGTCTGAATATACAGATAATGAGATTGCACTGAATGTTTCATAGTCTGAATTTTTCGATTGGAGTGTCGACTGAATGTTTCATGATCTGAACAAAAAGAGAGGAGTTCACACTGATTGTTTCTTGCTCTGAAAATATTGATTGGAGATTACACTGAATGTTTCATGATCTGAATATGCAGATATGGAGTTCACACTGAATGTTTCATGGTCTGAGTATATCGATAGGAGTTCACACAGAAGGTTTCATGGTCTGAGTACATCGATAGGAGTTTGCACTGAATGTTTCATGGTCTGAATATTTATATCAGGAGTTTGCACTGAATGTTTCACAGTTTGAATATATAGATTGGAGTTTACACTGAATGTTTCATGGTCTGAAGAAACAGATAGGTGTTTACTCTGATCGTTTCATGGTCTGAATTTACATATAGGAGTTGACTCTGATTGTTTCATGGTCTGAATTTCGAGAAAGGAGTTTACACTGAATGTTTCATAGTCTGAATATATCGATAGGAGTTTGCACTGAATGTTTCATGGTCTGAAAATATAGATAAGAGTTTACACTGAATGTTTCATGGTCTGAAAGTATAGATAAGTAGTTTACACTGAATGTTTCATGGTCTGAAAGTATAGATAAGTAGTTTACACTGAATGTTTCATGGTCTGAATGTGCAGATAACAAGTTTACATTGAATGTTTGATGATCTGAATATATAGATCGGAGTTTCTACTGACTGTTTCATGGTCTGAATATATAGAGAGGAGTGCACACTGAATGTTTCATCGTCTGAATATATCGATAAGGAGATTACACTGAATGTTTCATGGTCTGAATATATCGATAGGAGTTTACACTGAATGTTTCATGGTCTGAATATATCGATTGGAGTTTATACTCAATATTTCATGCTCTGAATATATAGATCGGAGTTTACACTGAATGTTTCATGGTCTGAATATATAGATGGGAATTTACACTGAATGTTTCATGGTCTGAATATTTAGTTTAGGAGTTTGCAGTGATTGTTTCATGGTCTGAGTATATCGTTCGGAGTTTACACTGAATGTTTGATGGCCTGAATATACAGATCGGAGTTTACACTGAATGTTTCATGGTCTGAATATGTAGATAAGGAGTTTACACTGAATGTTTAATGGTCTGAATATATCGAAAGGAGTTTACACTGAATTTTTCATGGTCTGAATATATCGATCGGCGTCAACACGAAATGTTTCATCGTCTGAAGATATTGATGGGAGTTTACACTGAATGTTTAATGGTCTCAATATATCGATAGGAGTTTACACTGAATGTTTAATGGTCTGAATATTTCGATAGGAGTTTACACTGAATGTTTCATGGTCTGAATATTTTGATAAGGAGTTCACACTGAATGTTTCATGGTCTGAATATAGAGATTGGAATTTGCACTGAACGTTTGACGGTCTGAATATCCAAATTGGGGTTGACACTGAATGTTTCATGGTCTGAATATAACGATAGGAGTTTACACTGAATATTTCTTGGTCTGAATATTTCGATCGGAGGTTACACTGTATGTGTCATGGTCTGAATATATAGATTCGGAGTTTACACTGAATGTTTCATGGTCTGAATATATCGATCGGAGTTTACACTGATGGTTTCATGGTCTGAATATTTAGATAAGGAGTATCGACTGAATGTTTAATATTCTGAATATATCGATAGGAGTTTACATTGAATGTTTCATGGTCTGAATATATCGATAGGAGTTTACTCTGAAGGTTTCATGGTCTGAATGTATCTATTGGAGTTTACACTGAAGTTTTCATGGTCTGAACACACAGATAGGAGTTTGCACTGAAGGTTTCATGGTCTGAACACACAGATAGGAGTTTGCACTGAAGGTTTCATGGACTGAATGTATCGATTCGAGTTCACACTGAATGTTTCATGGTCTGAATATGGAGATAGGGGTTTGCACTGAATGTGTCATGGTCTGAAAAGATCGATGGGAGTTTGCACTGAATGTTTCATGAACTGAATTTCTCGATAGGGGTTTACACTGAAGGTTTCATGGTCTGAGTGCATCGATCGGAGTTTACACTGAATGTTTCATGGTCTGAATATATAGATCAGGAGTTTGCACTGAAACTTTCATGGTCTAAATATGTTGATTAGAGTTTGCACTGAAGGTTTCATGGTCTGAATATATCGATAGGAGTATACACTGAATGTTTCATGGTCTGAATATTTAGATCAGGAGTTTACGCTGAATGTTTCATGGTCTGAATGTATCGATTCGAGTTTACACTGAATGTTTCATGGTCTGAATATATCGATAGGAGTTTACACTGAATGTTTAATGATCTGAATATATCGATCCGAGTTCTTCTGAATATTTCATGGTCTGAATATTTAGATTAGGAGTTTATACTGCATGTTTCATGGTCTGAATTATCGATAGGAGTTGACACTGAATGTTTCATGGTCAGAATACATAGATCGGAGTTAATACTGAATGTTTCATGGTCTGAATATACAGATAATGAGATTGCACTGAATGTTTCATAGTCTGAATTTTTCGATTGGAGTGTCGACTGAATGTTTCATGATCTGAACAAAAAGAGAGGAGTTCACACTGATTGTTTCTTGCTCTGAAAATATTGATTGGAGATTACACTGAATGTTTCATGATCTGAATATGCAGATATGGAGTTCACACTGAATGTTTCATGGTCTGAGTATATCGATAGGAGTTCACACAGAAGGTTTCATGGTCTGAGTACATCGATAGGAGTTTGCACTGAATGTTTCATGGTCTGAATATTTATATCAGGAGTTTGCACTGAATGTTTCACAGTCTGAATATATGGATTGGAGTTTACACTGAATGTTTCATGGTCTGAAGAAACAGATAGGTGTTTACTCTGATCGTTTCATGGTCTGAATTTACAGATAGGAGTTGACACTTATTGTTTCATGGTCTGAATTTCGAGAAAGGAGTTTACACTGAATGTTTCATAGTCTGAATATATCGATAGGAGTTTGCACTGAATGTTTCATGGTCTGAATATATAGATAAGAGTTTACACTGAATGTTTCATGGTCTGAAAGTATAGATAAGTAGTTTACACTGAATGTTTCATGGTCTGATTGTGCAGATAACAAGTTTACATTGAATGTTTGATGATCTGAATATATAGATCGGAGTTTCTACTGACTGTTTCATGGTCTGAATATATAGAGAGGAGTGCACACTGAATGTTTCATCGTCTGAATATATCGATAAGGAGTTTACACTGAATGTTTCATGGTCTGAATATATCGATAGGAGTTTACACTGAATGTTTCATGGTCTGAATATATCGATAGGAGTTTACACTGAATGTTTCATCGTCTGAATATATCGATTGGAGTTTATACTCAATATTTCATGCTCTGAATATATAGATCGGAGTTTACACTGAATGTTTCATGGTCTGAATATATAGATGGGAATTTACACTGAATGTTTCATGGTCTGAATATTTAGATTAGGAGTTTGCAGTGATTGTTTCATGGTCTGAGTATATCGTTCGGAGTTTACACTGAATGTTTGATGGCCTGAATATACAGATCGGAGTTTACACTGAATGTTTCATGGTCTGAATATGTAGATAAGGAGTTTACACTGAATGTTTAATGGTCTGAATATATCGAAAGGAGTTTACACTGAATTTTTCATGGTCTGAATATATCGATCGGCGTCAACACGAAATGTTTCATCGTCTGAAGATATTGATGGGAGTTTACACTGAATGTTTAATGGTCTCAATATATCGATAGGAGTTTACACTGAATGTTTAATGGTCTGAATATTTCGATAGGAGTTTACACTGAATGTTTCATGGTCTGAATATTTTGATGAGGAGTTCACACTGAATGTTTCATGGTCTGAATATAGAGATTGGAATTTACACTGAACGTTTGACGGTCTGAATATCCAAATTGGGGTTGACACTGAATGTTTCATGGTCTGAATATATCGATAGGAGTTTACACTGAATATTTCTTGGTCTGAATATTTCGATCGGAGGTTACACTGTATGTGTCATGGTCTGAATATATAGATTCGGAGTTTACACTGAATGTTTCATGGTCTGAATATATCGATCGGAGTTTACACTGAATGTTTCATGGTCTGAATATTTAGATAAGGAGTATCGACTGAATGTTTAATATTCTGAATATATCGATAGGAGTTTACATTGAATGTTTCATGGTCTGAATATATCGATAGGAGTTTACTCTGAAGGTTTCATGGTTTGAATGTATCTATTGGAGTTTACACTGAAGTTTTCATGGTCTGAACACACAGATAGGAGTTTGCACTGAAGGTTTCATGGTCTGAACACACAGATAGGAGTTTGCACTGAAGGTTTCATGGACTGAATGTATCGATTCGAGTTCACACTGAATGTTTCATGGTCTGAATATGGAGATAGGGGTTTGCACTGAATGTGTCATGGTCTGAAAAGATCGATGGGAGTTTGCACTGAATGTTTCATGAACTGAATTTCTCGATGGGGGTTTACACTGAAGTTTTCATGGTCTGAGTGCATCGATCGGAGTTTACACTGAATGTTTCATGGTCTGAATATATCGATCAGGAGTTTGCACTGAAACTTTCATGGTCTAAATATTTTGATTAGAGTTTACACTGAAGTTTTCATGGTCTGAATATATCGATAGGAGTATACACTGAATGTTTCATGGTCTGAATATTTAGATCAGGAGTTTACGCTGAATGTTTCATGGTCTGAATGTATCGATTCGAGTTTACACTGAATGTTTCATGGTCTGAATATATCGATAGGAGTTTACACTGAATGTTTAATGATCTGAATATATCGATCCGAGTTCTTCTGAATATTTCTTGGTCTGAATAGTTAGATTAGGAGTTTATACTGCATGTTTCATGGTCTGAATTATCGATAGGAGTTGACACTGAATGTTTCATGGTCAGAATACATAGATCGGAGTTAATACTGAATGTTTCATGGTCTGAATATACAGATAATGAGATTGCACTGAATGTTTCATCGTCTGAATTTTTCGATTGGAGTGTCGACTGAATGTTTCATGATCTGAACAAAAAGAGAGGAGTTCACACTGATTGTTTCTTGCTCTGAAAATATTGATTGGAGATTACACTGAATGTTTCATGATCTGAATATGCAGATATGGAGTTCACACTGAATGTTTCATGGTCTGAGTATATCGATAGGAGTTCACACAGAAGGTTTCATGGTCTGAGTACATCGATAGGAGTTTGCACTGAATGTTTCATGGTCTGAATATTTATATCAGGAGTTTGCACTGAATGTTTCACAGTCTGAATATATAGATTGGAGTTTACACTGAATGTTTCATGGTCTGAAGAAACAGATAGGTGTTTACTCTGATCGTTTCATGGTCTGAATTTACAGATAGGAGTTGACTCTTATTGTTTCATGGTCTGAATTTCGAGAAAGGAGTTTACACTGAATGTTTCATAGTCTGAATATATCGATAGGAGTTTGCACTGAATGTTTCATGGTCTGAATATATAGAGAGGAGTGCACACTGAATGTTTCATCGTCTGAATATATCGATAAGGAGTTTACACTGAATGTTTCATGGTCTGAATATATCGATAGGAGTTTACACTGAATGTTTCATGGTCTGAATATATCGATAGGAGTTTACACTGAATGTTTCATGGTCTGAATATTTAGAAAAGGAGTTTCGACTGAATGTTTCATGCTCTGAATATATCGATTGGAGTTTATACTCAATATTTCATGCTCTGAATATATAGATCGGAGTTTACACTGAATGTTTCATGGTCTGAATATATAGATGGGAATTTACACTGAATGTTTCATGGTCTGAATATTTAGATTAGGAGTTTGCAGTGATTGTTTCATGGTCTGAGCATATCGTTCGGAGTTTACACTGAATGTTTGATGGCCTGAATATACAGATCGGAGTTTACACTGAATGTTTCATGGTCTGAATATGTAGATAAGGAGTTTACACTGAATGTTTAATGGTCTGAATATATCGAAAGGAGTTTACACTGAATTTTTCATGGTCTGAATATATCGATCGGCGTCAACACGAAATGTTTCATCGTCTGAAGATATTGATGGGAGTTTACACTGAATGTTTAATGGTCTCAATATATCGATAGGAGTTTACACTGAATGTTTCATGGTCTGAATATATTGATCGGAGTTTATACTGAATGTTTCATGGTCTGAATATATTGATCGGAGTTTACACTGAATGTTTCTTGGTCTGAATGTATCGATTGGAGTTTACACTGAATGATTCATGGTCTGAATATAGAGATTGGAATTTACACTGAACGTTTGACGGTCTGAATATCCAAATTGGGGTTTACACTGAAGGTTTCATGGTCTGAATATATAGATCAGGAGTTTACACTGAAACTTTCATGGTCTAAATATGTTGATTAGAGTTTACACTGAATGTTTCATGGTCTGAATATATCGATAGGAGTATACACTGAATGTTTCATGGTCTGAATATTTAGATGAGGAGTTTACGCTGAATGTTTCATGGTCTGAATACAAGATAGGAGTTTACACTGAATGTTTCATGGTCTGAATGTATCGATTCGAGTTTACACTGAATGTTTCATGGTCTGAATATAGAGATAGGGTTTACACTGAATGTGTCATGGTCTGAATGTATCGATCCGAGTTTATACTGAATGTTTCATGGTCTGAATATATTGATCGGAGTTTATACTGAATGTTTCATGGTCTGAATATATTGATCGGAGTTTACACTGAATGTTTCTTGGTCTGAATGTATCGATTGGAGTGTACACTGAATGATTCATGGTCTGAATATAGAGATTGGAGTTTACACTGAACGTTTCACAGTCTGAATATCCAAATTGGGGTTTACACTGAATGTTTCATGGTCTGAATATATCGATAGGAGTTCACACTGAATATTTCTTGGTCTGAAAATATCGATCGGATTTACACTGAATGTTTCATGGTCTGAATATATCGATTCGGAGTTTACACTGAATGTTTCATGGTCTGAAAATATCGATCGGATTTACACTGAATGTTTCATGGTCTGAATATACCGATAGGAGTTTGCACTGAATTTTTCATGATCTGAATATATCGATAGGAGTTTACACTGAATGTTTCATGGTCTGAATATTTAGATAACGAGTATCGACTGAATGTTTAATGGTCTGAATATATCGGTAGGAGTTTACACTGAATATTTCATGGACTGAATATTTAGATTAGGAGTTTATACTGCATGTTTCATGGTCTGAATAATCGATAGGAGTTGACACTGAATGTTTCATGGTCAGAATACATAGATCGGAGTTTATACTGAATGTTTCATGGTCTGAATATACAGATAATGAAATTGCACTGAATGTTTCATAGACTGAATTTTTCGATTGGAGTGTCGACTGAATGTTTCATGATCTGAACAAAAGGAGAGGAGTTCACACTGATTGTTTCTTGCTCTGAAAATATTGATTGGAGATTACACTGAATGTTTCATGATCTGAATATGCAGATATGGAGTTCACACTGAATGTTTCATGGTCTGAGTATATCGATAGGAGTTCACACAGAAGGTTTCATGGTCTGAGTACATCGATAGGAGTTTGCACTGAATGTTTCATGGTCTGAATATTTATATCAGGTGTTTGCACTGAATGTTTCACAGTCTGAATATATAGACTGGAGTTTACACTGAATGTTTCATGGTCTGAAGAAACAGATAGGTGTTTACTCTGATCGTTTCATGGTCTGAATTTACAGATAGGAGTTGACTCTGATTGTTTCATGGTCTGAATTTCGAGAAAGGAGTTTACACTGAATGTTTCATGGTCTGAATATATCGATAGGAGTTTGCACTGAATGTTTCATGGTCTGAATATATAGATAAGAGTTTACACTGAATGTTTCATGGTCTGAAAGTATAGATAAGTAGTTTACACTGAATGTTTCATGGTCTGAAAGTATAGATAAGTAGTTTACACTGAATGTTTCATGGTCTGAATGTGCAGATAACAAGTTTACATTGAATGTTTGATGATCTGAATATATAGATCGGAGTTTCTACTGACTGTTTCATGGTCTGAATATATAGAGAGGAGTGCACACTGAATGTTTCATCGTCTGAATATATCGATAAGGAGTTTACACTGAATGTTTCATGGTCTGAATATTTAGAAAAGGAGTTTCGACTGAATGTTTCATGCTTTGAATATATCGATTGGAGTTTACACTGAATGTTTCATGGTCTGAATATACAGATAAGGAGTTTATACTGAATGTTTCATGGTCTGAATATTTAGATAAGGAGTTCATACTGCATGTTTCATGGTCTGAATATATTGATAAGGAGTTTACACTGAATGTTTCATGATCTCAAAATCGAGATCGGAGTTGAGACTGAATGTTTCATGATCTGAATATACAGAGCGGAGTGCACACTGAAGGTTTCATGATCTGAAAATACAGATATGGAGTTTACACTGAATGTTTCATCGTCTGAACATATCGATAGGAGTTTCCACTGAAGGTTTCATGGTCTGAGTACATCGATAGGAGTTTGCACTGAATGTTTCATGGTCTGAAGATATGGTTCAGAGTTTGGACTGAATGTTTCATGGTCTGAACATGTCGATAAGGCGTTGACACTGAACGTTTCATGGTCTGAATTTTTTGATAAGGAGTTTATACTGAAGGTTTCATGGTCTGAATATTTATATCAGGAGTTTGCACTGAATGTTTCATGGTCTGAATATATCGATAGGAGTTTACACTGAATGTTTCATGGTCTGAATATATCGATAGGAGTTTACACTGAAGTTTTCATGGTCCGATTATATCGACAGGAGTTTACACTGAATGTTTCATGGTCTGAAAATATCGATAGGACTTTGCACTGAAGGTTTCATTGTCTGAATATATCGATAGAATTTTCAACTGAATGTTTCATGTTCTGAATATATCGATAGGAGTTTACACTGAATGTTTCCTGGTCTGAATATATCGATAGGAGTTTACACTGAATGTTTCATGGCCTGAATATATCGATAGGAGTTTATACTGAAGTTTTCATGGTCCGATTATATCGACAGGAGTTTACACTGAAAGTTTCATGGTCTGACAATATCGATCGGACTTTGCACTGAAGGTTTCATTGTCTGAATATATCGATAGAATTTTCAACTGAATGTTTCATGGTCTGAATATATCGATAGAAGTTTCCACTGAAGTTTTCATGGTATGAATATATCGATCGGAGTTTACACTGAATGTTTCATGGTCTGAATATATAGATCGGAGTTCACACTGAATGTTTCTTGGTCTGAATATATCGATCGGAGTTTATACTGAAAGTTTCATGGTCTGAATATATAGATAGGAGTTTACATTGAATGTTTCATGACCTGAATATACAGATCGGAGTTTGCACTGAATGTTTGATGATGTGAATATTTTGATAAGGATTTTATCCTGAATGTTTCATGGTCTGAAGATATCGATAGGAGTTTACACTGAAAGTTTCATGGTCTGAAGATATGGATAAGAGTTTAGACTGAATGTTTCATGGTCTGAACATGTCGATAAGGCGTGTACACTGAATGTTTCATGGTCTGAATTTTTTGATAAGGAGTTTATACTGAAGGTTTCATGGTCTGAATATATAGATAGGAGTTTACACTGAATGTTTCATGGTCCTAAAAATCGATAGGATTTTATTCTGAATGTTTCATGTTCGGAATATATCGATAGGAGTTCACACTGAATGTTTCATGGTCTGAATATTTCGAGATGGAGTTTCGACTGAATGTTTCATGGTCTGAATATATCGATCGCAGTTTACACTGAATGTTTCATGGTCCGAATATACAGATTGGAGTTTACACTGAATGTTTCATGGTCTGAATATATTGATAGAAGTTTACACTCAATGTTTCATGGTCTGAACATACAGATCGGAGTTCACACTGAATGTTTCGTGGTCTGAATATATTGATAAGGAGTTTACACTGAATGTTTCACGGTCTGAATTTACAGATCGGAGTTTACACTGAATGTTTAATAATCTGAATATATCGATCGGTGTTTGCACTCAATGTTTCATGGTCTGAATATATCGATAGGAGTTTACACTGAATGTTTCATGGTCTGAATATATCGATTGGAGTTTCTACTGAAAATTTCATGGTCCGAATTTACAGATCGGAGTTTACACTGATTGTTTAATAATCTGAATATATCGATCGGAGTTTGCACTGAATGTTTCATGGTCTGAATATATCGATAGGAGTTTACACTGAATATTTCATGGTCTGAATATTGAGATAAGGAGTTTTACTGAATGTTTCACAGTCTGAATATATCGATAGGAGTTTACACTGAATGTTTCATGGTCTGAATATATCGATAGGAGTTCACACTGAATATTTCATGGTCTGATTATTTAGATAATGAGTTTATTCTGAATGTTTCACAGTCTGAATATATCGATAGGAGATTACATTGAATGTCTTATAGTCTGAATATATCGATCGGAGTTTACACTGTATGTTTCATGGTCTGAATATATCGATAGGAGTTTGCACTGAATGTTTCATGGACTGAATATGCAGATAAGGAGTTTACACTGAATGTTCCATGGTCTGAATATACAGATAGGAGTTTACACTGAATATTTCATGGACTGAATATGCAGATAAGGAGTTTGCACTGAATGTTTCATGGTCTGAATATATCGATTGGAGTTTACACTGAATGTTTCATGGTCTGAATATATCGATAGGAGTTTGCACTGAATGTTTCATGGACTGAATATGCAGATAAGGAGTTTACACTGAATGTTCCATGGTCTGAATATACAGATAGGAGTTTACACTGAATATTTCATGGTCTGAATATATCGATCGGAGTTTAGACTGAATGTTTCATGTTCTGAATATATCGATGGGAGTTTACACTTAATGTTTCATGGTCTGAATATCCAGATTGGAAACACTGAATGTTTAATAATCTGAATATTTCGATAGGAGTTTACACTTAATGTTTCATGATCTGAATATCCAGATTGGAGTTCACAGTGAATGTTTCATGGTCTGAATATATCGAAAGGAGTTTGGACTGAATGTTCCATGGTCCGAATATACAGATTGGAGTTTACACTGAATGTTTCATGGTCTGAATATATTGATAGAAGTTTACACCCAATGTTTCATGGTCTGAATATACAGATAGGAGTTTACACTGAATGTTTCGTGGTCTGAATATATTGATAAGTAGTTTACACTGAATGTTTCACGGTCTGAATTTACAGATCGGAGCTTACACTGAATGTTTAATAATCTGAATGTATCGATCGTTGTTTTCACTGAATGTTTCATGGTCCGAATATATCGATAGGAGTTTACACTGAATGTTTCATGGTCTGAATATATAGATAGGAGTTTACACTGAATGTTTCATGGTCTGAATATATCGATTGGAGTTTCTACTGAAAGTTTCATGGTCTGAATATACAGATCGGAGTTTACACTGAATGTTTCATGGTCCCAAAATATCGATAGGAGTTTACACTGAATGTTTCATGGTCTGAATATATCGATAGGAATTTATACTGAATCTTTCATGGTCTGAATATGCAGACAAGGAGTTCACACTGAATGTTTCATGGTCTGAATATCCAGATTGGAGTTTGCACTGAATGTTTCATGGTCTGAATATATCGATTGGAGTTTGCACTGAATGTTTCATGGACTGAATATGCAGATAAGGAGTTTGCACTGAATGTTTCATGGTCTGAATATATCGATTGGAGTTTACACTGAATGTTTCATGGTCTGAATATCCAGATTTTAGTTTACACTGAATATTTCATGGTCTGAATATATCGATCGGAGTTTAGACTGAATGTTTCATGGTCTGAATATATCGATGGGAGTTTACACTTAATGTTTCATGGTCTGAATATCCAGATTGGAAACACTGAATGTTTAATAATCTGAATATATCGATAGGAGTTTACACTTAATGTTTCATGGTCTGAATATCCAGATTGGAGTTCACAGTGAATGTTTCATGGTCTGAATGTATCGAAAGGAGTTTGGACTGAATGTTTCATGGTCCGAATATACAGATTGGAGTTTACACTGAATGTTTCATGGTCTGAATACATTGATAGAAGTTTACACTCAATGTTTCATGGTCTGAATATACAGATCGGAGTTAACACTGAATGTTTCGTGGACTGAATATGCAGATAAGGATTTACACTGAATGTTTCATGGTCTGAATATATCGATAGGAGTTTACACTGAATATTTCATGGTCTGAATATTGAGATAAGGAGTTTTACTGAATGTTTCACAGTCTGAATATATCGATTGGAGTTTACACTGAATGTTTCATGGTCTGAATATAAAGATAGGAGTTTACACTGAATGTTTCATGGACTGAATATGCAGATAAGGATTTGCACTGAATGTTTCATGGTCTGAATATATCGATAGGAGTTAACACTGAATATTTCATGGTCTGATTGTTTAGATAATGAGTTTATTCTGAATGTTTCACAGTCTGAATATATCGATATTTGTTTACATTGAATGTCTTATAGTCTGAATATATCGATCGGAGTTTGCACTGAATGTTTCATGGACTGCATATGCAGATAGGAGTTTACACTGAATGTTTCATGGTCTGAATATCCAGATTTTAGTTTACACTGAATATTTCATGGTCTGAATATATCGATCGGAGTTTAGACTGAATGTTTCATGGTCTGAATATATCGATTGGAGTTTACACTGAATGTTTCATGGTCTGAATATACAGATAGGAGTTTGCACTGAATGTTTCATGGTCTGAATATATCGATCGGAGTTTGCACTGAATGTTTCATGGTCTGAATATACAGATAGGAGTTTACACTGAATGTTTCATGGTGTGAATATCCAGATTTTAGTTTACACTGAATATTTCATGGTCTGAATATATCGATCGGAGTTTGGACTGAATGTTTCATGGTCTGAATATATCGATTGGAGTTTACACTGAATGTTTCATGGTCTGAATATACAGATAGGAGTTTGCACTGAATGTTTCATGGTCTAAATATTGAGATAAGGAGTTTAGACTGAATGTTTCATGGTCTGAATATCTCGATAGGAGTTTGCACTGAAAGTTTCATGGTCTGAATATCAGGATAAGGAATTTAGACTGAATGTTTCATGGTCTGAATATATCGATAGGAGTTTGCACTGAAAGTTTCATGGTCTGAATATCAGGATAAGGAGTTTATACTGAATGTTTCATGCTCTGAATATGCAGATATGGAATTTACACTGAATGTTTCATGGTCTGAATATATCGATTGGAGTTTACACTGAATGTTTCATGGTCTGAATATACAGATAGGAGTTTACACTGAATGTTTCATGGTCTGAATATCCAGATTTTAGTTTAGACTGAATGTTTCATGGTCTGAGTATATCGATAGGAGTTTACACTGAATGTTTCATGGTCTGAATATATCGAGATGAGTTAACACTGAATGTTTCATGGTCTGAATATATCGATCGGAGTATCGACTGAATGTTTCATGGTCTGAATATACCGATAGGAGTTTGCACTGAATGTTTCATGGTCTAAATATTGAGATAAGGAGTTTAGACTGAATGTTTCATGGTCTGAATATCTCGATAGGAGTTTGCACTGAAAGTTTCATGGTCTGAATATCAGGATAAGGAATTTGGACTGAATGTTTCATGGTCTGAATATATCGATAGGAGTTTGCACTGAAAGTTTCATGGTCTGAATATCAGGATAAGGAGTTTATACTGAATGTTTCATGCTCTGAATATGCAGATATGGAATTTACACTGAATGTTTCATGGCCTGAATATTTCGATAGGAGTTCACACTGAATGTTTCATGGCCTGAAAAAACAGATCGGAGATCCAGCAGAGGAGACAGAGGGGCCGAGCCGAGCGGAGGGAGCGTCCGATTAAAGGCGGGATTTCAGAGCGCTGAGAACAGCTGAGAGGAGCCGAGCCGAGCGGAGGGAGCGTCCGATAAAAGGCGGGATTTCAGAGCGCTGAGAACAGCTGAGAGGAGCCGAGCCGAGCGGAGGGAGCGTCCGATAAAAGGCGGGATTTCAGAGCGCTGAGAGGAGCCGAGCCGAGCGGAGGGAGCGTCCGATAAAAGGCGGGATTTCAGAGCGCTGAGAGGAGCCGAGCCGAGCGGAGGGAGCGTCCGATAAAAGGCGGGATTTCAGAGCGCTGAGAACAGCTGAGAGGAGCCGAGCGGAGCTGCGACGGAGTTCGAAGTGACGTCAGGAATCAGATCGGGACGCGACACAGGGGACGCACCTGATTGGTGAGTAGGTTCAGGTGAGTATTTCTACTTGTCCACAGCAACTGAAGTCAAAAGAAATGGAAGGTCTGCAGGTCTTATAGGAAGTAGCGTTTATTTTTTAGTGAATCAAGATCCCTAGTGTAGTTAACATTCTCTAAATTAAGAACAATTTAAAGGAGTAAACTCCTTAAAGGGAGTGGTAAGTAGTTTTTCTTTCCTTTTTTTTCTCTTGACATTGCAGTTGTTGTTAAGCGAACTTAAGGGTTAAGTCATGGCAGGAGATCCCACAGCCGTTTCATGTTCCTCTTGTGGGATGTGGGAATGCAGGGATCCTTCCTGTATCCCTGATTCCTTCACCTGCGGGAAGTGTGTCCAGCTGCAGCTATTGTTTGACCGCTTGACGGCTCTGGAGCTGCAGATGGACTCACTTTGGAGAAAGTCGTGGATAGCACGTTCAGTGAGTTGGTCACACCGCAGATAAAAATTACTGAGGGAGATAGTGAATGGGTGACCAACAGACAGAGGAAGAGTAGGAAGGCAGTGCAGGGGTCCCCTGCGGTCATCTCCCTCCAAAACAGGGATACCGTTTTGGATACTGTTGGGGGAGATGGCTCACCAGGGGAAGGTGGCAGTGGCCAGGTTCATGGCACCGTGGCTGGCTCTGCTGCACAGGAGGGCAGGAAAAAGAGTGGCAGAGCTATAGTGATAGGGGACTCGATTGTAAGGGGAATAGACAGGCGTTTCTGCGGACGCAACCGAGACTCCAGGATGGTATGTTGCCTCCCTGGTGCAAGGGTCGAGGATGTCTTGGAGCGGCTGCAGGACATTCTGGAGGGGGAGGGTGAACAGCCAGTTGTCGTGGTGCATATAGGCACCAACGATATAGGTAAAAAACAGGATGAGGTCCTACAAGCTGAATTTAGGGAGTTAGGAGTTAAACTAAAGAGTAGGACCTCAAGGGTAGTAATCTCAGGATTGCGACCAGTGCCACGGGCTAGTCAGAGTAGGAATGACAGGATAGCTAGGCTGAATACATGGCTTGAGAGATGGTGCAAGAGGGAGGGATTCAAATTCCTGGGCCATTGGAACCGGTTCTGGGGGAGGTGGGACCAGTACAAATTGGATGGTCTGCATCTGGGCAGGACTGGAACCAATGTCCTAGGGGGAGTGTTTGCTAGTGCTGTTGGGGAGGGTTTAAACTAATATAAGATGGGAACCGATGCAGGAGGTCAGTGGGAAATAAAGTGGTGACAGAAACAAAAGGCAGTAAGGGAGAGTGTACAGAACATGACCGGACAGATGGTCTGAGAAAGCAGGGCAAAGACCAAGGGAAGTCTAGATTAAACTGCATTTATTTCAATGCAAGAAGTCTGATGGGCAAGGCAGATGAACTCAGGGCATGGATGGGTACATGGGACTGGGATGTTATAGCTATTACTGAAACATGGCTAAGGGAGGGGCAGGACTGGCAGCTCAATGTTCCAGGGTACAGATGCTATAGGAAAGATAGAGCAGGAGGTAAGAGAGGAGGGCGAGTTGCGTTCTTGATTAGGGAGAACATCACGGCAGTAGTGAGAGGGGATATATCCGAGGGTTCGCCCACTGAGTCTATATGGGTAGAACTGAAAAATAAGAAGGGAGAGATCACTTTGATAGGATTGTACTACAGACCCCCAAATAGTCAACGGGAAATTGAGGAGCAAATATGTAAGGAGATTACAGACAGCTGCAAGAAAAATAGGGTGGTAATAGTAGGGGACTTTAACTTTCCCAACATTGACTGGGACAGCCACAGCATTACGGGCTTGGATGGAGAGAAATTTGTTGAGTGTATTCAGGAGGAATTTCTCATTCAGTATGTGGATGGCCCGACTAGAGAGGGGACAAAACTTGACCTCCTCTTGGGAAATAAGGAAGGGCAGGTGACAGAAGTGTTAGTGAGGGATCACTTTGGGACCAGTGATCATAATTCCATTAGTTTCAAGATAGCTATGGAGAAGGATAGGTCTGGCCCAAAAGTTAAAATTCTAAATTGGGGAAAGGCCAATTTTGATGGTATTAGACTGGAACTTTCAGAAGTTGATTGGGAGAGTCTGTTGGCAGGCAAAGGGACGTCTGGTAAGTGGGAGGCTTTCAAAAGTGTGTTAACCAGGGTTCAGGGTAAGCACATTCCTTATAAAGTGAAGGGCAAGGCTGGTAGAAGTAAGGAACCTTGGATGACTCGGGAGATTGAGGCCCTAGTCAAAAAGAAGAAGGAGGCATATGACATGCATAGGCAGCTGGGATCAATTGGATCCCTTGAAGAGTATAGAGATTGCTGGAGTCGAGTTAAGAGAGAAATCAGGAGGGCAAAAAGGGGACATGAGATTGCTTTGGCAGATAAGGCAAAGGAGAATCCAAAGAGCTTCTACAAATACATAAAGGGCAAAAGAGTAACTTGGGAGAGAGTAGGGCCTCTTAAGGATCAACAAGGTCATCTATGTGCGGAACCACAAGAGATGGGTGAGATTCTGAATGAATATTTCACATCGGTATTTACGGTTGAGAAAGGCATGGATGTTAGGGAACTTGGGGAAATAAATAGTGATGTCTTGAGGAGAGTACATATTACAGAGAGGGAGGTGCTGGAAGTCTTAATGCGCATCAAGGTAGATAAATCTCCGGGACCTGATGAAATGTATCCCAGGACGTTATGGGAGGTTAGGGAGGAAATTGCGGGTCCCCTAGCATAGATATTTGAATCATCCACCCCTACAGGTGAGGTGCCTGAGGATTGGAGGGTAGCAAATGTTGTGCCTTTGATTAAGAAGGGCGGCAGGGAAAAGCCTGGGAACTACAGACCAGTGAGCCTGACATCTGTAGTCGGCAAGTTGTTAGAGGGTATTCTGAGAGACAGGATCTACAGGCATTTGGAGAGGCAGGGACTGATTAGGAACAGTCAGCATGGTTTTGTGAGAGGAAAATCATGTCTCACGAATTTGATTGAGTTTTTTGAAGGGGTAACCAAGAAGATAGATGAGGGCTGTGCAGTAGACGTGGTCTACATGGACTTTAGCAAAGCCTTTGACAAGGTACCGCATGGTAGGTTGTTACATAAGGTTAAATCTCACGGGATCCAAGGTGAGGTAGCCAATTGGATACAAAATTGGCTTGACGACAGAAGACATAAGAACATAAGAACATAAGAAATTGGAGCAGGAGTAGGCCAATCGGCCCCTCGAGCCTGCTCCGCCATTCAATAAGATCATGGCTGATCTGATCCCAACCACAAATCTAAAGAACACAAGAAGTCGGAGCAGGACCCGGCCACATAGCCCCTGGGCCCTCTCCGCCACCCACAGGGCATTGACCGATCCGAACTCAGCTTCATGTCCAATTTCCTGCCCGCTCCCCATAACCCCTAATTCCCTTTACTTCTAGGAAACTGTCTATTTCTGTTTTAAATTTATCTAATGATGTAGCTTCCACAGCTTCCTGGGGCAGCAAATTCCACAGACCTACCACCCTCTGAGTGAAGAAGTTTCTCCTCATCTCAGTTTTGAAAGAGCAGCCCCTTATTCTAAGATTATGCCCCCTAGTTCTAGTTTCACCCATCTTTGGGAACATCCTTACTGCATCCACCCGATCAAGACCCTTCACAATCTTATATGTTTCAATAAGATCGCCTCTCATTCTTCTGAACTCCAATGAGTAGAGTCCCAATCTACTCAACCTCTCCTCATATGTCCGCCCCCTCATCCCCGGGATTAACCGAGTGAACCTTCTTTGTACTGCCTCGAGAGCAAGTATGTCTTTTCTTAAGTATGGAGACCAAAACTGTATGCAGTATTCCAGGTGCGGTCTCACCAATACCTTATATAACTGCAGCAATACCTCCTTGTTTTTATATTCTATCCCCCTAGCAATAAAAGCCAACATTCCGTTGGCTTTCTTGATCACCTGCTGCACCTGCATACCAACTTTTTGATTTTCTTGCACTAGGACCCCCAGATCCCTTTGTACTGCAGTACTTTCCAGTCTCTCGCCATTAAGAAAATAACTTGCTCTCTGATTTTTCCTGCCAAAGTGCATAACCTCACATTTTCCAATATTATATTGCATCTGCCAAATCTCCGCCCACTCACCCAGCCTGTCTATATCCCCTTGCAGGTTTTTTATGTCCTCCTCACTCTCTACTTTCCCTCCCATCTTTGTATCATCTGCAAATTTTGATATGTTGCACTCGGTCCCCTCCTCCAAATCGTTAATATAGATTGTAAAGAGTTGGGGACCCAGCACCGACCCCTGTGGAACACCACTGGTTACTGGTTGCCAGTCCGAAAATGAACCAACTCTCTGCTTCCTGTTCGATAACCAATCCTCCACCCATGCCAGAATATTACCCCCAATCCCGTGATTTTTTATCTTAAGTAATAATCTTTTATGTGGCACCTTGTCGAATGCCTTCTGGAAGTCTAAATACACTACGTCCACTGGTTCCCCTTTATCCACCCTGTACGTTATATCCTCAAAGAACTCAAGCAAATTTGTCAGACATGACTTCCCCTTCATAAAGCCATGCTGACTTTGTCCTATTAAATTATGCTTATCTAAATGTTCCGTTACTGTCTCCTTAATAATAGACTCCAAAATTTTACCCACCACAGATGTTAAGCTAACTGGCCTATAATTTCCAGCCTTCTGCCTACTACCCTTTTTAAATAACGGTGTTACATTAGCAGTTTTCCAATCTGCCGGGACCTCTCCTGAGTCCAGGGAATTTTGGAAAACTATCACCAAAGCATCCACAATCCCTACTGCCACTTCCCTCAAGACCCTAGGATGGAAGCCATCAGGTCCAGGGGATTTATCCGCCTTGAGTCCCATTATTTTACTGAGTACCATCTCCTGAGTGATTTTAATCGTATTTAGCTCCTCCCCCCCGAGAGTCCCCTGTTTGTCCAGTGTTGGGATATTCTTAGTGTCCTCTACTGTAAAGACTGAAACAAAATATTTGTTCAGCATTTTTGCCATCTCCATGTTTCCCACCATTAATTTCCCGGTCTCATCCTCTAAGGGACCTATGTTTGCCTTAGCCACCCTTTTTCTTTTTATATAACTATAGAAACTCTTGCTATCTGTTTTTATATTTTTTGCTAATTTCTTTTCATAATCTAACTTCCCTTTCTTAATCAATCCTTTAGTTACTTTTTGCTGTCTTTTGAAGAATTCCCAATCTTCTATCCTCCCACTAAGTTTTGCTACCTTATATGTACTTGTTTTTAGTCGGATACTATCCTTGATTTCTTTACTTAGCCACGGATGGCTGTCATTTCTTTTACACCCTTTTTTCCTCAGTGGAATATATTTATTTTGAAAGTTGTAAAATAACTCCCTAAATGAACACCACTGCTCATGTACCGTCTTACCCTTTAATCTATTTTCCCAGTCCACTTTAATCAATTCCGCTCTCATACCATCATAGTCTCCTTTATTCAAGCTCAGTACGCTTGTTTGAGAATCAACCTTCTCACCCTCTAATTGGATATGGAATTCAACCATGTTGTGGTCGCTCGTTCCAAGGGGATCCTTAACTAGGACATTATTAATTAATCCTGACTCATTACACAGGACCAGGTCCAAGGTTGCCTGCCCCCTTGTAGGATCAGTTACATACTGCTCAAGAAATCCATCCCTGATGCACTCAATGAACTCGTCCTCAAGGCTGCTCTGCCCAATTTGATTTGTCCAGTTAATATGATAATTAAAATCCCCCATAATTATGGCTGTTCCCTTATTACATGCCCCGACTATCTCCTGATTAATACTTCTTCCAGCAGAGTTGCAACTATTAGGAGGCCTATATACTACGCCCACTAATGTTTTTTTTCCCTTATTATTCCTTATCTCCACCCAAACTGTTTCATTATCTTGATGCTTTGTCCCAATATCATTTCTCTGTATTACAGTGATTCCTTCCTTTATTAACATAGCCACCCCACCTCCTCTTCCTTCCTGCCTGTCCTTCCTGATTGTTAAATACCCTGGCATATTTAATTCCCAGTCGTTGTCACCCTGCAGCCATGTTTCTGTAATGGCCACAAGATCATACCCATACGTAGTTATTTGTGCCGTTAACTCGTCCATTTTATTACGAATGCTACGTGCATTCAGATAAAGAACTTTCAAATCTGTTTTGTGACGCTTAGTTCCTGCTTTTTCCTTTTTTAACACTTTACCTATTACTGCATACCTTCTGTCCCTTCCTGTTACGCTTTCCTCTCTCTCCCTGTTCAGGTTCCCAACCCCCTGCCACTTTAGTTTAAACCCTCCCCAACAGCACTAGCAAACACTCCTCCTAAGACAGAGGGTGGTTGTAGAGGGTTGTTTTTCAAACTGGATGCATGTCCAGCGGTGTGCCTCAGGGATCGCTGCTGGGTCCGCTGTTATTTGTTATTTTTATTAATGATTTGGATGAGAATTTAGGAGGCATGGTGAGTAAGTTTGCAGATGACACCAAGATTGGTGGCATTGTGGACAGTGAAGAAGGTTATCTAGGATTGCAACGGGATCTTGATAAATTGGGCCAGTGGGCCGATGAATGGCAGATGGAGTTTAATTTAGATAAATGTGAGGTGATGCATTTTGGTAGATCGAATCGGGCCAGGACCTACTCCGTTAATGGTAGGGCGTTGGGGAGAGTTATAGAACAAAGAGATCGAGGAGTACAGGTTCATAGCTCCTTGAAAGTGGAGTCACGGGTGGATAGGGTGGTGAAGAAGGCATTCAGCATGCTTGGTTTCATTGGTCAGAACATTGAATACAGGAGTTGGGATGTCTTGTTGAAGTTGTACAAGACATTAGTAAGGCCACACTTGGAATACTGTGTAATGTTCTGGTCACCCTATTATAGAAAGGATATTATTAAACTAGAAAGAGTGCAGAAAAGATTTACTAGGATGCTACCGGGACTTGATGGTTTGACTTACAGGGAGAGGTTGGATGGACTGAGACTTTTTTCCCTGGAGAGTAGGAGGTTAAGGGGTGATCTTATAGAAGTCTATAAAATAATGAGGGGCATCGATAAGGTAGAGTGTCAAAATCTTTTCCCAAAGGTAGGGGAGTCTATAACGAGGGGGCATAGATTTAAGGTGAGAGGGGAGAGATACAAAAGGGTCCAGAGGGGCAATTTTTTCACTCAAAGGGTGGTGAGTGTCTGGAACGAGCTGCCAGAGGCAGTAGTGGAGGCGGGTACAATTTTGTCTTTTAAAAAGCATTTGGACAGTTACATGGGTATGATGGGTGCAGAGGGATATGGGCCAAGTGCGGGGAATTGGGACAAGCTTTGTGGTATAAACTGGGCGACATGGACATGTTGGCCGAAGGGCCTGTTTCCATGTTGTAAACTTCTATGATTCTATGATTCCATTATACTGAATGTTTCATGGTCTGCATATATAGATAGGAGTTTACACTGAATGTTTCATGGTCTGAATATATTGATAAGAAGTTTACATTGAATGTTTCATGATCTGAATATATCGATAGGAGTTGACACTGAATGTTTCATGGTCTGAACATATAGATTGGAGTTTACACTGAAGGCTTCATGGTCTGAATGTATCGATGGGAGTTTGCACTGAATGTTTCATGGTCTGAATATATCGATAGGAGTTTACACTGAATGTTTGATGGTCTGAAAATACAGATCGGAGTTTGCACTGAAAGTTTCATGATCTGAATAAAAAGATCGGAGTTTACACTGAATGTTTCATGGTCTGAATATATGGATCAGGAGTTTACACTGAATGTTTCATGGTCTGAATATATGGATCAGGAGTTTACACTGAATGTTTTATGGTCTGAATATACAGATGAGGAGTTTCCACTGAATGTTTCATGGTCTGAATGTATAGATAGGAGTTCAGTCTGAATGTTTCATGGTATGAATATATAAATATGAGTTTTCACTGAATGTTTCATGGTGTGAAAATATCGAAAGGAGTTTACACTGAATGTTTCATGGTCTGAATATTTTGATAAGGAGTTTACACTGAATGTTTCATGGTCTGAATATGCAGATAAGAAGTTTACACTGAAGGTTTCATGGTCTGAGTATATCGATCGGAGTTTGCACTGAACGTTTCATGGTCTGAGTATATCGATAGGAGTTTGCACTGAATGTTTCATGCTCTGAATATTTATATCATGTGTTTGCACTGAATGTTTCATGGTCTGAATATATCGATAGGAGTTTACACTGAATGTTTCATGGTCTGAATATCTCGATAGGAGTTTGCACTGAAGTTTGCATGGTCTCAATATATCGACAGGAATTTGCACTGAATGTTTCATGGTCTGAATATATCGATCGTAATTTACACTGAATGTTTCATTGTCTGAATACATCGATTGGAGTTTAAACTGAAGGTTTCATTGTCTGAACATACAGATAGGAGTTTATACTGAATGTTTCATGATCTGAATATATCGATTGGAGTTGAGGCTGAATGTTTCATGGTCTGAATATATCGATAGGAGTTTACACTGAATGTTTCATGGTCTGAATACATCGAAAAGAGTTTGCACTGAATGTTTCATGGTCTGAATATATAGATAAGGAGTTTACACTGAATGATTCATGGTCTGAATATACAGATATGTAGTTTTTACTGAATGTTTCATGGTCTGAATATATCGATAGGATTTCACACTGAATATTTAATGGTCTGAATGTTGAGATAAGGAGTTTGCACTGAATGCTTGATGGTCTGAATATATCGATAGGAGTTTACACTGAATGTTTCATGGTCTGAAAAGATCGATTGGAGTTTACATTGAATGTTTCATGGTCTGAATAGATAGACAAGGAGTTTGCACTGAATGTTTCATGGTCTGAATATGCAGATAAGAAGTTTTCACTGAAGGTTTGATGGTTTGAGTAAATCGATTGGAGTTTACACTGAAGGTTTGATGGTCTGAGTATATCGATAGGAGTTTGTACTGAATGTTTCATGGTCTGAATATTTATATCATGTGTTTGCACTGAATGTTTCATGGTCTTAATATATCGATAGGAGTTTACACTGAATGTTTCATGGTCTGAATATTTAGATCAGGAGTTTACACTGAATGTTTCATGGTCTTAATATATCGATTGGAGTTTACACTGAATGTTTCATGGTCTGAATATGTCAATAGGAGTTTACACTGAAGTTTTCATGGTCTGAAGAAATCGATAGGTGTTTGCACTGAAGGTTTCATTGTCTGGATATATCGATTCGAGTTCACACTGAAAGTTTTATGGTCTGAATATATTGATAGGAGTTCACACTGAATATTTCATGGTCTGAATTTTTCGATAGGAGTTTACACTGAATGTTTCATGGTCTGAATTTTTCGATCGGAGTTTGCATTCAAAGTTTCATGATCTGAATAAAAAGATCGGAGTTTCCACTGAATGTTTCATGGTCTGAATATATGGATCAGGAGATTACACTGAATGTTTCAAAGTCTGAATCTCCAGATAAGGAGTTTACACTGAATGTTTCATGGTCTGAATTTTCAGATTGGAGTTTGCACTTAATGTTTCATGGTCTGAATATATCGATAGGAGTTTGCACTGAATGTTTCATGGTCTGAGCATATCGATCGGAGTTCACACAGAATGTTTCATGGTCTGAATATATAGATTGGAGTTTGCACTGAATGCTTCATTGTCTGAATGTATAGATGAGGAGTTTACACTGAATGTTTCATGATCTGAATATATCGATCGGAGCTAAGACTGAATGTTTCATGGTCTGTATTTTTCGATCGGAGTTTACACTGAATGTTTTAAGGTCTGAATATTTCGATAAGGAGTTTGCACTGAATGTTTCATGGTCTGAATGTGTTGATAAGGAGTTTACACTGAATGTTTCATGGTCTGAATGCACAGATCAGGAGTTTGCACTGAATGTTTCATGATCTGAATTTCTCGAAAGGAGTTCACACTGAATGTTTCATGGTCTGAATATATCGATATGAGTTTACACTGAATGTTTCATCGTGTGAACATATGGATACGTGTTCACACTGAATGTTTCATGGTCTGAATCTCCAGATAAGGAGTTTACACTGAATGTTTCATGGTCTGAATGTATCGATAGGAGTTTGCACTGAAAGTTTCACAGTCTGAACATATTGATAGGAGTTTACACTGAATGTTTCATGGTCCGAATATATCGATAGTAGTTTACACTGAATGTTTCATGGTCTGAACATATCCAAAGGAGTTTACACTGAATGTTTCGTGGTCTGAATATATCGATTGGAGTTCACACTGAATGTTTTATGGTCTGAATGTATCGATGCGAGTTTGCACTGAAGTTTTCACGGTTTGAATTTATCGACAGGAGTTCACACTAACGGTTTCATGGTCCGAGTCTATCGAAAGGAGTTCACACTGAAGGTTTCATGGTCTGAATTTTCAGATTGGAGTTTACACTGAATGTTTGATGGTCTGAATATGTCGATAGGAGTTTACACTGAATGTTTCATGGTCTGAATATACAGATAAGGAGTTTGCACTGAATGTTTCATGGTCTGAATATATCGATAGGCGTTTACACTGCATGCTTCATGGTCTGAATATAAGGATAAGGAGTTTACACTGAATCTTTCATGGTCCGAATATTTTGATAAGGAATTTACACTGAATCTTTCATGGTCTGAATTGATAGATGAGGAGTTTACACTGAATGTTTCATGGTCTGAGGATATCGATAGGAGTTTGCACTGAATGTTTCATGCTCTGAATATTTATATCATGTGTTTGCACTGAATGTTTCATCGCCTGAATATATCGATAGGAGTTTACACTGAAGGTTTCATCGTCTGAGCATATCGATAGGAGTTTGCACTGAATGTTTCATGCTCTGAATATTTATATCATGTGTTTGCACTGAATGTTTCATCGCCTGAATATATGGATAGGAGTTTACACTGAAGGTTTCATCGTCTGAGCATATCGATAGGAGTTTACACTGAATGTTTGATGGTCTGAAGATACAGATAGGAGTTTGCATTGAATGTTTCATGGTCTGAATATATCAAATGGAGTTTACACTGAAGGTTTCATTGTCTGAATATACAGATAGGAGTTCATACTGAATGTTTCATGGTCTGAATATATCGATAGGAGTTTAGACTGAATGTTTCATGGTCTGAATATGTCGATAGGAGTTTGCACTGAATGTTTTATGGTCTGAATGTATAGATAGGAGTTCAGTCTGAATGTTTCATGGTATGAATATATAAATATGAGTTTTCACTGAATGTTTCATGGTGTGAAAATATCGAAAGGAGTTTGCACTGAATGTTTCATGCTCTGAATATTTCAAATGGAGTTTACACTGAAGGTTTCATTGTCTGAATATACAGATAGGAGTTCATACTGAATGTTTCATGGTCTGAATATATCGATAGGAGTTTAGACTGAATGTTTCATGGTCTGAATATATCAATCGGAGTTTACACTTAATGTTTCATGGTCTGAATACATCGATAAGGAGTTAACACTGAATATTTAATGGTCTGAATGTTGAGATATGGAGTTTGCACTGAATGTTTCATGGTCTGAATATATAGATAAAGAGTTTACACTGAATGTTTCAAGGTCTGAATATATCGATAGGAGTTTCGACTGAAGGTTTCATGGTCTCAGAATATCGATAGGAGTTTACACTGAATGTTGCATGGTCTAAATATTTATATCAGGAGTTTGCACTGAATGTTTCATGGTCTGAATATAAAGATAGGAGTTTACACTGAATGTTTCATGGTCTGAATATTTCGATGAGGAGTTTTCACTGAATGTTTCATGATCTGAATATTTAGATCAGGAATTTCCACTGAATGTTTCATGGTCTGAATTTCTCGATAGGAGTTTACACTGAATGTTTCATGGTCTGAATATATCGATAGGAGTTTACACTGAATGTTTCATGGTCTGAATACATAGTTAGGAATTGACACTGAAGTTTTCATGGTCTGAAAATATCGATAGGAGTTTACACTGAATGTTTCATGATCTGAATAAAAAGATTGGAGTTTACACTGAATGTTTTATGGTCTGAATATATTGACAGGAGATTACACTGAATGTTTCAAAGTCTGAATCTCCAGATAAGGAGTTTACACTGAATGTTTCATGGTCTGAATTTTCAGATTGGAGTTTGCACTTAATGTTTCATGGTCTGAATATATCGATAGGAGTTTACACTGAATGTTTGATGGTCTGAATATATCGATAGGAGTTTACACTGAATGTTTGATGGTCTGAATATATCGATAGGAGTTTACACTGAATGTTTCATGGTCTGAATATATCGATAGAATTTTACACTGAATGTTTCATGGTCAGAATATATAGATAGGAGTTTAAACTGAATGTTTCATGGTCTGAATATTTTGATCAGGAGTTTACACTGAATGTTTCATGGTCTGAATGGATAGATAAGGAGTTTACACTGAATGTTTCATGGTCTGAATATGCAGATAAGAAGTTTACACTGAAGGTTTCATGGTCTGAGTATATCGATAGGAGTTTACACTGAATGTTTCATCGTCTGAATACATCGATTGGAGTTTACACTGAATGTTTCATGGTCTGAATATATAGATAAGGAGTTTACACGGAATGATTCATGGTCTGAATATATCGATAGGAGTTTACACTGAATGTTTCATGGTCTGAACGCATCGAAAGGAGTTGACACTGAATGTTTCATGGTCTGAATATATAGATAAGGAGTTTACACGGAATGATTCATGGTCTGAATATACAGATATGTAGTTTTTACTGAATGTTTCATGGTCTGAATATATCGATAGGATTTCACACTGAATATTTAATGGTCTGAATGTTTAGATATGGAGTTTGCACTGAATGTTTCATGGTCTGAATATATAGATAAGGAGTTTGCACTGAATGATTCATAGTCTGAATATCTCGATAGGAGTTTACACTGAATGTTTCATGGTCTGAATGCATCGAAAGGAGTTGACACTGAATGTTTCATGGTCTGAATATATAGATAAGGAGTTTACACGGAATGATTCATGGTCTGTATATACAGATATGTAGTTTTTACTGAATGTTTCATGGTCTGAATATATCGATAGGATTTCACACTGAATATTTAATGGTCTGAATGTTTAGATATGGAATTTGCACTGAATGTTTCATGGTCTGAATATATAGATAAGGAGTTTGCACTGAATGATTCATAGTCTGAATATCTCGATAGGAGTTTATACTGAATGTTTCATGGTCTGAAAAGATCGATTGGAGTTTCCACTGAATGTTTCATGGTCTGAATATTGAGATGAGGAGTTGACACTGAAAGTTTCATGGTCTGAATATTTAGATCAGGAATTTCCACTGAATGTTTCATGGTCTGAATATCTCGATAGGAGTTTGCACTGAAAGCTGCATGGTCTGAATACAGAGATAGGAGTTTACACTGAAGTTTTCATGGTCTGAAAATATCGATAGGAGTTTGCACTGAAGGTTTCATGGTCTGAATATATCGATAGAATTTTGCACTGAATATTTCATGATCTGAATAAAAAGATTGGAGTTTACACAGAATGTTTTATGGTCTGAATATATGGATAAGGAGTTTACACTGAATGTTTGATGGACTGAATATATAGATAGGAGTTTGCACTGAATGTTTCATGGTCTGAATACATAGATCGGAGTTCACACTGAATGTTTCATGGTCTGAATATATTGACAGGAGTTTACACTGAATGTTTCATCGTCTGAATCTCCAGATAAGGAGTTTACACTGAGTGTTTCATGGTCTGAATTTTCAGATTAGGAGTTTACACTGAATGTTTCATGGTCTGAATTTTCAGGTTGGAGTTTGCACTTAATGTTTCATGGTCTGAATATATCGATAGGAGTTTACACTGAATGTTTGATGGTCTGAATATATCGATAGGAGTTTACACTGAATGTTTCATGATATGAATATCCAGATAAGGAGATTGCACTGAATGTTTCATGGCATGAATATATCGATAGAATTTTACACTGAATGTTTCATGGTCAGAATATATCGATAGGAGTTTAAACTGAATGTGTCATGGTCTGAATTTTCGAGAGAAGTTTACACTGAAGTTTTCATGATCTCAATAGATCGATAGGAGTTTACACTGAATGTTTGATGGTCTGAAGATAGATAGGAGTTTGCATTTGACTGACCCGCTCTATCTTGCACATTCACTCCTTTTCTCTTTGCCTGACCCTCTCGATCTTTCTCATTCACTCCTTCTCACTTCATCTGCCCCTGTCTATCTTTCATATTCACTCCCTTTCCCTTTGTCTGACGCCCTCTATCTTTCACATTCATTCCTTTTCTCTTTGTCTGACGCTCTCTATCTTTCACATTCGCTCCTGTTCTCTTTGTCTGACCATCTCTATATTTCACATTCACTCCTTATCTCTTTGTCTGGCTCTCTATCTTTCACATTCACTTCGATTCTCTTTGTCTGACCCTTTCTCTCCTTCACATTCACTCCTTTTCTCTTTGCCTGACCCCTCTATCTTTCACTTTCACTCCTGTTCTCTTGGTCTGGCTCTCTCTATCTTTCACAGTCACTCCTTTTCTCTTTGACTGACCCTCTCTATCTTGCACATTCACTCATTTTCTCTTTGTCTGACCCCCTCTATCTTTGACATTCTCTCCTTTTCTCTTTCTTTAACCCTCTCTATCTTACACATTCACTCCTTTTCTCTTTGTCTGACCCCCTCTATCTTTGACATTCTCTCCTTTTCGCTTTGCCTAACATTCTAGATCTTTCACAGGCACTCCTTTTCTCTCTGTCTGACCCTCTCTATCTTTCACATTCACTCCATTACACGTTGTCCGACCCTCTCTATCTTTCACATTCATTCCTTTTCTCTTTGTCTGACGCTCTCTATTTTTCACATTCACTCCTTTTCTCTTTGTCTGACCCCCTCTATCTTTCACATTCACTCCTGTTCTCTTTGTCTGACCATCTCTATATTTCACATTCACTCCTTTTCTCTTTGTCTGGCTCTCTATCTTACACATTCGCTCATTTTCTCTTTGTCGGACCATCTCTATCTTTCACATTCACTCCTTATCTCTTTGTCTGGCTCTCTATCTTACACATTCGCTCATTTTCTCTTTGTCTGACCCTGTCTATCCTTCACGTTCACTCATTTTCTCTTTGACCCTCTCTATCTTTCACATTCACTCTTTTTCCCTTTGACCCTCTCTGTCTTTCACATTCATTCCTTTTCACATTGTCTGATCCTATCAATCTGTCACATTCACCCCTTTTCTCTTCGACTGACCCTCTCCATCTTTCACATTCACTCCTTCTCTCTTCATCTGACCCTCTCTTTCATATTCACTCCTTTTCCCTTTGTCTGGCCGTCTATCTTCCACATTCACTCCTTTTCCCTTTGTCAGACCCTCTCTATCTTTCACATTCACTCCTTTCCCTTTGTCAGACCCTCTATCTTCCACAGTCACTCCTTTTCTCTTTGCCTGACATTCTCTATCTTTCATATTCACTTATTTTCTCTTTGTCTGACCCTATCGAACTTCCACGTTGACTCCTTTTCTCTTCGTCTGACCCTCTATCTTTCACATTAATTACTTTTCTCTTCGTCTGACCTTCTCTATCTATCACATACACTCCTCTTCACTTTGTCTGACCCTCTCTAACTTTTACATTCACCCCTCTCTTTGTCTAACTCTCTCAATCTTAAACATTCACCCCTTTTCTCTTTGTCTGACTCTCTCAACCTTTCACATTCACCCCTTTTCTCTTTGTCTGACCGTCTCTATCTTTCACATTCACTCGTTTTCTCTTTGTCTGACCCTCTCTATCTTTCACATTCACTCGTTTTCTCTTTGTCTGACCCTCTCTATCTTTCACATTCACACGTTTTCTCTTTGTCTGACCCTCTCTATCTTTCACATTCACTCGTTTTCTCTTTGTCTGACCCTCTCTATCTTTCACATTCACTCGTATTCTCTTTGTCTGACCCCCTCTATCTTTCACATTCGCTCCTGTTCTCTTTGTCTGACCATCTCTATCTTTCACATTCACTCCTTATCTCTTTGTCTTACTCTCTATCTTACACATTCACTCATTTTCTCTTTGTCTGACCCTCTCTATCTTTCACATTCAGTCCTTTTCTCTTCGTCTGACCCTCGATATCTTTCACATTCAGTCCTTTTCTCTTAGTCTGACCCTGTCCATCTTTCACATTCAGTACCTTTCTCTTCGTCTGACCCTCACTATCTTTCACATTCTCTCCTTCTCTCTTCATCTGACCCTCTCTTTCATATTCACTCCTTTTCTCTTTGACTGACACCCTCTATCTTTCATATTCACTCCTTTTCTCTTTGACTGACGCGCTCTATCTTTCACATTCACTCCTTCACTCATCATCTGACCCTCCCTTTCATATTCACTCCTTTTCTCTTTGTCTGACACCCTCTATCTTTCATTTTCACTCCTTTTCTCTTTGACTGACCCGCTCGATCTTGCACATTCACTCCTTTTCTCTTTGCCTGACCCTCTCGATCTTTCTCATTCACTCCTTCTCACTTCTTCTGACCCTGTCTATCTTTCATATTCACTCCTTTTCTCTTTGACTGACACCCTCTATCTTTCACATTCACTCCTTCTCTCTTCATCTGACCCTCTCTTTCATATTCACTCCTTTTCTCTTTGACTGACACCCTCTATCTTTCATATTCACTCCTTTTCTCTTTGACTGACCCGCTCTATCTTTCACATTCACTCCTTCACTCTTCATCTGACCCTCCCTTTCATATTCACTCCTTTTCTCTTTGTCTGACACCCTCTATCTTTCATTTTCACTCCTTTTCTCTTTGACTGACCCGCTCTATATTTCACATTCACTGCTTATCTCTTTGTCTGGCTCTCTATCTTTCACATTCACTTCGATTCTCTTTGTCTGACCCTTTCTCTCCTTCACATTCACTCCTTTTCTCTTTGCCTGACCCCCTCTATCTTTCACTTTCACTCCTGTTCTCTTGGTCTGGCTCTCTCTATCTTTCACAGTCACTCCTTTTCTCTTTGACTAACCCTCTCTATCTTGCACATTCACTAATTTTCTCTTTGTCTGACCCCCTCTATCTTTGACATTCTCTCCTTTTCTCTTTCTTTAACCCTCTCTATCTTTCACATTCACTCATTTTCTCTTTGTCTTGCTCTCTATCTTTCACATTCACTCCTTTTCTCTTTGTCTGACCCTGTATCTTTCACATTCACTCCTTTTCTCATTGTCTGACACCCTCTACCTTTCATATTCACTGCTTTTCCCTTTTTCTGACCGTCTATCTTTCACATTCACTCCTTTTCGCTTTGCCTAACATTCTCGATCTTTCACAGGCACTCCTTTTCTCTCTGTCTTGCTCTCTATCTTTCACATTCACTCCTTTTCTCTTTGTATGACCCTGTATCTTTCACATTCACTCCTTTTCTCATTGTCTGACACCCTCTACCTTTCATATTCACTCCTTCTCTCTTCATCTGACCCTCTCTTTCATATTCACTCCTTTTCTCTTTGACTGACCCGCTCTATCTTTCACATTCACTCCTTCACTCTTTATCTGACCCTCCCTTTCATATTCACTCCTTTTCTCTTTCTCTGACACCCACTATCTTTCATTTTCACTCCTTATCTCTTTGTCTGGCTCTCGATCTTACTCTTTCGCTCCGGTTCTCTTTGTCTGACCATCTCTGTCTTTCACATTCACTCCTTATCTCTTTGTCTGGCTCTCTATCTTACACATTCACTCATTTTCTCTTTGTCTGACCCTCTCTATCTTTCACATTCAGTCCTTTTCTCTTCGTCTGACCCTCGATATCTTTCACATTCAGTCCTTTACTCTTCGTCTGACCCTCTCCATCTTTCACATTCAGTACCTTTCTCTTCGTCTGACCCTCACTATCTTTCACATTCACTCCTTCTCTCTTCATCTGACCCTCTCTTTCATATTCACTCCTTGTCTCTTTGACTGACACCCTCTATCTTTCATATTCACTCCTTTTCTCTTTGACTGACCCGCTCTATCTTTCACATTCACGACTTCACTCTTCATCTGACCCTCCCTTTCATATTCACTCCTTTTCTCTTTGTCTGACACCCTCTATCTTTCATTTTCACTCCTTTTCTCTTTGACTGACCCGCTCTATCTTCCACATTCACGCCTTTTCTCTTTGCCTGACCCTCTCGATCTTTCTCATTCACTCCTTCTCTCTTCATCTGACACTGTCTATCTTTCATATTCACTCCCTTTCCCTTTGTCTGACGCCCTCTATCTTTCACATTAATTCCTTTTCTCTTTGTCTGACGCTCTCTATCTTTCACATTCACTCCTTTTCTCGTTGTCTGACCCCCTCTCTCTTTCACATTCGCTCCTGTTCTCTTTGTCTGACCATCTCTATCTTTCACATTCACTCTTTATCTCTTTGTCTGGCTCTCTATCTTTCACATTCACTTCGATTCTCTTTGTCTGACCCTTTCTCTCCTTCATATTCACTCCTATTCTCTTTGCCTGACCCCCTCTATCTTTCACTTTCACTCCTGTTCTCTTGGTCTGGCTCTCTCTATCTTTCACAGTCACTCCTTTTCTCTTTGACTAACCCTCTCTATCTTGCACATTCACTAATTTTCTCTTTGTCTGACCCCCTCTATCTTTGACATTCTCTCCTTTTCTATTTCTTTAACCCTCTCTGTCTTACACATTCACTCCTTTTCTCTTTGTCTGACCCCCTCTATCTTTGACATTCTCTCCTTTTCTCTTTCTTTAACCCTCTCTATCTTTCACATTCACTCCTTTTCTCTTTGTCTTGCTCTCTATCTTTCACATTCATTCCTTTTCTCTTTGTCTGACCCCCTCTATCTTTCACATTCGCTCCTGTTCTCTTTGTCTGACCATCTCTATATTTCACATTCACTCCTTTTCTCTTTGTCTGACCATCTCTATCTTTCACATTCACTCCTTATCTCTTTGTCTGGCTCTCGATCTTACACATTCGCTCATTTTCTCTTTGTCTGACCCTGTCTATCCTTCATATTCACTCATTTTCTCTTTGACCATCTCTATCTTTCACATTCACTCCTTCTCTCTTCATCTGTCCCTCTCTTTCACATTCTCTCATTTTCTTTGTCTGACCTTCTCTATCTATCACAGTCACTCCTTTTCTCTTTGCCTGACATTCCTTTTCTCTTTGTGAATGTGAAAGATAGAGAGGGTCAAAGAGAAAATGAGTGAATGTGAAAGACAGACACGGTCACTTTGTCTGACCCTCTCTAACTTTCACATTCATTCCTTTTCTCTTTGTTTGACTATCTGAATATTTTACATTCTCTCCTCTTTTTCTCCAACCCTTTAAATCTTCCACATTCACTACTTTTGACATTGTCTGATCCCATCTATCTTTCACATTCACTCGTTTTCTCTTTGTCTGACCCTCTCTATCTTTCACATTCACACGTTTTCTCTTTGTCTGACCCTCTCTGTCTTTCACATTCACTCGATTTCTCTTTGTCTGACCCTCTCTATCTTTCACATTCACTCCTTTCCCGTTGTCAGACCCTCTATCTTCCACAGTCACTCCTTTTCTCTTTGCCTGACATTCTCTATCTTTCATATTCACTTCTTTTTTCTTTGTCTGACCCTATCGATCTTCCACCTTGACTCCTTTTCTCTTCGTCTGACCCTCTATCTTTCACATTCATTACTTTTCTCTTCGTCTGACCTTCTCTATCTATCACATACACTCCTCTTCACTTTGTCTGACCCTCTCTAACTTTTACATTCACCCCTCTCTTTGTCGAACTCTCTCAATCTTAAACATTCACCCCTTTTCTCTTTGCCTGACCCTCTCAATCTTTCACATTCACTCCTTTTGACATTGTCTGATCGATCTGTCTTTCACATTCACTCCATTTCTCTTTGTCTGACCCTCTACATCTTTCACACTCTCTCATTTTCTTTGTCTGACCTTCTCTATCTATCACAGTCACTCCTTTTCTCTTTGCCTGACATTCCTTTTCTCTTTGTGAATGTTAAAGATAGAGAGGGTCAAAGAGAAAATGAGTGAATGTGAAAGACAGACAGGGTCACTTTGTCTGACCCTCTCTAACTTTCACATTCATTCATTTTCTCTTTGTTTGACTATCTGAATATTTTACATTCTCTCCTCTTTTTCTCCAACCCTCTCAATCTTCCACATTCACTACTTTTGACATTGTCTGATCCCATCTATCTTTCACATTCACACGTTTTCTCTTTGTCTGACCCTCTCTATCTTTCACATTCACTCGTTTTCTCTTTGTCTGACCCTCTCTATCTTTCACATTCACACGTTTTCTCTTTGTCTGACCCTCTCTATCTTTCACATTCACTCGTTTTCTCTTTGTCTGACCCTCTCTATCTTTCAAATTCTCTCGTTTTCTCTTTGTCTGACCCTCTCTATCTTTCACAGTCATTCCTTTTCTCTTTGTCTGACACTCTCTATTTTTCACATTCACTCCTTTTCTCTTTGTCTGACCCCCTCTATCCTTCACATTCGCTCCTGTTCTCTTTGTCTGACCATCTCTATCTTTCACATTCACTCCTTATCTCTTTGTCTGGCTCTCTATCTTACACATTCACTCATTTTCTCTTTGTCTGACCCTCTCTTTCATATTCACTCCTTTTCTCTTTGACTGACACCCTCTATCTTTCATATTCACTCCTTTTCTCTTTGACTGACCCGCTCTATCTTTCACATTCAGTCCTTTTCTCTTCGTCTGACCCTCGATATCTTTCACATTCAGTCCTTTTCTCTTCGTCTGACCCTCTCCATCTTTCACATTCAGTACCTTTCTCTTCGTCTGACCCTCACTATCTTTCACATTCACTCCTTCTCTCTTCATCTGACCCTCTCTTTCATATTCACTCCTTTTCTCTTTGACTGACACCCTCTATCTTTCATATTCACCCCTTTGTCAGAACCTCTATCTTCCACAGTCACTCCTTTTCTCTTTGCCTGACATTCTCTATCTTTCACATTCACTTATTTTCTCTTTGTCTGACCCTATCGAACTTCCACCTTGACTCCTTTTCTCTTCGTCTGACCCTCTATCTTTCACATTCATTACTTTTCTCTTCGTCTGACCTTCTCTATCGATCACATACACTCCTCTTCACTTTGTCTGACCCTCTCTAACTTTTACATTCACCCCTCTCTTTGTCTAACTCTCTCAATCTTAAACATTCACCCCTTTTCTCTTTGTCTGACTCTCTCAATCTTTCACATTCACCCCTTTTCTCTTTGTCTGACCCTCTCAATCTTTCACATTCACTCCTTTTGACATTGTCTGATCGATCTATCTTTCACATTCACTCCATTTCTCTTTGTCTGACCCTCTACATTTTTCGCATTCTCTCATTTTTTTTGTCTGACCTTCTCTATCTATCACAGTCACTCCTTTTCTCTTTGCCTGACATTCCTTTTCTCTTTGTGAATGTGAAAGATAGAGAGGGTCAAAGAGAAAATGAGTGAATGTGAAAGACAGACAGGGTCACTTTGTCTGACCCTCTCTAACTTTCACATTCATTCCTTTTCTCTTTGTTTGACTATCTGAATATTTTACATTCTCTCCTCTTTTTCTCCAACCCTCTCAATCTTCCACATTCACTACTTTTGACATTGTCTGATCCCATCTATCTTTCACATTCACACGTTTTCTCTTTGTCTGACCCTCTCTATCTTTCACATTCACTCGTTTTCTCTTTGTCTGACCCTCTCTATCTTTCACATTCACACGTTTTCTCTTTGTCTGACCCTCTCTATCTTTCACATTCACTCGTTTTCTCTTTGTCTGACCCTCTCTATCTTTCACATTCACTCGTTTTCTCTTTGTCTGACCCTCTCTATCTTTCACAGTCATTCCTTTTCTCTTTGTCTGACCATCTCTATCTTTAACATTCACTCCTTATCTCTTTGTCTTGCTCTCTATCTTTCACATTCGCTCCTGTTCTCTTTGTCTGACCCTCTCTATCTTTCACATTCAGTCCTTTTCTCTTCGTCTCACCCTCGATATCTTTCACATTCAGTACCTTTCTCTTCGTCTGACCCTCACTATCTTTCAAATTCACTCCTTCTCTCTTCATCTGACCGTCTCTTTCATATTCACTCCTTTTCTCTTTGACTGACACCCTCTATCTTTCATTTTCACTCCTTTTCTCTTTGACTGACCCGCTCTATCTTTCATATTCACTCCTTGTCTCTTTGAGTGACCCGCTCTATCTTTCACATTCACTCCTTCACTCTTCATCTGACCCTCCCTTTCATATTCACTCCTTTTCTCTTTGTCTGACACCCTCTATCTTTCATTTTCACTCCTTTTCTCTTTGACTGACCCTGTCTATCTTTCATATTCACGCCCTTTCCCTTTGTCTGACGCCCTCTATCTTTCACATTCATTCCTTTTCTCTTTGTCTGACGCTCTCGATCTTTCACATTCACTCCTTTTCTCTTTGTCTGACCCCCTCTATCTTTCACATTCGCTCCTGTTCTCTTTGTCTGACCATCTCTATATTTCACATTCACTCCTTATCTCTTTGTCTGGCTCTCTATCTTTCACATTCACTTCGATTCTCTTTGTCTGACCCTTTCTCTCCTTCACATTCACTCCTTTTCTCTTTGCCTGACCCCCTCTATCTTTCACTTTCACTCCTGTTCTCTTGGTCTGGCTCTCTCTATCTTTCACAGTCACTCCTTTTCTCTTTGACTAACCCTCTCTATCTTGCACATTCACTAATTTTCTCTTTGTCTGACCCCCTCTATCTTTGACATTCTCTCCTTTTCTCTTTCTTATCCCTCTCTATCTTACACATTCACTCCTTTTCTCTTTGTCTGACCCCCTCTATCTTTGACATTCTCTCCTTTTCTCTTTGTCTTGCTCTCTATCTTTCACATTCACTCCTTTTCTCTTTGTCTGACCCTGTATCTTTCACATTCACTCCTTTTCTCTTTGTCTGACCCTGTATCTTTCACATTCACTCCTTTTCTCATTGTCTGACACCCTCCACCTTTCATATTCACTGCTTTTCCCTTTTTCTGACCGTCTATCTTTCACATTCACTCCTTTTCTCATTGTCTGACACCCTCCACCTTTCATATTCACTGCTTTTCCCTTTTTCTGACCGTCTATCTTTCACATTCACTCCTTATCGCTTTGCCTAACATTCTCGATCTTTCACAGGCACTCCTTTTCTCTCTGTCTGACCCTCTCTATCTTTCACATTCGCTCCATTACACGTTGTCCGACCCTCTCTATCTTTCACATTCATTCCTTTTCTCTTTGTCTGACACCCTCTATCTTTCACATTCGCTCCTGTTCTCTTTGTCTGACCATCTCTATATTTCACATTCACTCCTTATCTCTTTGTCTGGCTTTCTATCTTACACATTCGCTCATTTTCTCTTTTTCTGACCATCTCTATCCTTCACATTCACTCCTTATCTCTTTGTCTGGCTCTCTATCTTACACATTCGCTCATTTTCTCTTTGTCTGACCCTGTCTATCCTTCACATTCACTCATTTTCTCTTTGACCCTCTCTATCTTTCACATTCACACTTTTTCCATTTGACCCTCTCTGTCTTTCACATTCACTCCTTTTCACATTGTCTGATCCCATTAATCTGTCACATTCACTCCTTTTCTCTTCGACTGACCCTCTCCATCTTTCACATTCACTCCTTCTCTCTTCATCTGACCCTCTCTTTCACATTCTCTCATTTTCTTTGTCTGACCTTCTCTATCTATCACAGTCACTCCTTTTCTCTTTGCCTGACATTCCTTTTCTCTTTTTGAATGTGAAAGATAGAGAGGGTCAAAGAGAAAATGAGTGAATGTGAAAGACAGACAGGGTCACTTTGTCTGACCCTCTCTAACTTTCACATTCATTCCTTTTCTCTTTGTTTTACCATCTGAATATTTTACATTCTCTCCTCTTTTTCTCCAACCCTCTCAATCTTCCACATGCACTACTTTTGACATTGTCTGATCCCATCTATCTTTCACATTCACACGTTTTCTCTTTGTCTGACCCTCTCTATCTTTCACATTCACTCGTTTTCTCTTTGTCTGACCCTCTCTATCTTTCACATTCACACGTTTTCTCTTTGTCTGACCCTCTCTATCTTTCACATTCACTCGTTTTCTCTTTGTCTGACCCTGTATCTTTCACATTCACTCCTTTTCTCTTTGTCTGACCCTGTATCTTTCACATTCACTCCTTTTCTCATTGTCTGACACCCTCCACCTTTCATATTCACTGCTTTTCCCTTTTTCTGACCGTCTATCTTTCACATTCACTCCTTTTCTCATTGTCTGACACCCTCCACCTTTCATATTCACTGCTTTTCCCTTTTTCTGACCGTCTATCTTTCACATTCACTCCTTTTCGCTTTGCCTAACATTCTCGATCTTTCACAGGCACTCCTTTTCTCTCTGTCTGACCCTCTCTATCTTTCACATTCGCTCCATTACACGTTGTCCGACCCTCTATCTTTCACATTCATTCCTTTTCTCTTTGTCTGACCCCCTCTATCTTTCACATTCGCTCCTGTTCTCTTTGTCTGACCATCTCTATATTTCACATTCACTCCTTATCTCTTTGTCTGGCTTTCTATCTTACACATTCGCTCATTTTCTCTTTTTCTGACCATCTCTTTGTCTGGCTCTCTATCTTACACATTCGCTCATTTTCTCTTTGTCTGACCCTGTCTATCCTTCACATTCACTCATTTTCTCTTTGACCCTCTCTATCTTTCACATTCACACTTTTTCCCTTTGACCCTCTCTGTCTTTCACATTCACTCCTTTTCACATTGTCTGATCCCATTAATCTGTCACATTCACTCCTTTTCTCTTCGACTGACCCTCTCCATCTTTCACATTCACTCCTTCTCGCTTCATCTGACCCTCTCTTTCACATTCTCTCATTTTCTTTGTCTGACCTTCTCTATCTATCACAGTCACTCCTTTTCTCTTTGCCTGACATTCCTTTTCTCTTTTTGAATGTGAAAGATAGAGAGGGTCAAAGAGAAAATGAGTGAATGTGAAAGACAGACAGGGTCACTTTGTCTGACCCTCTACAACTTTCACATTCATTCCTTTTCTCTTTGTTTTACTATCTGAATATTTTACATTCTCTCCTCTTTTTCTCCAACCCTCTCAATCTTCCACATGCACTACTTTTGACATTGTCTGATCCCATCTATCTTTCACATTCACACGTTTTCTCTTTGTCTGACCCTCTCTATCTTTCACATTCACTCGTTTTCTCTTTGTCTGACCCTCTCTATCTTTCACATTCACACGTTTTCTCTTTGTCTGACCCTCTCTATCTTTCACATTCACTCGTTTTCTCTTTGTCTGACCCTCTCTATCTTTCACATTCACTCGTTTTCTCTTTGTCTGACCCTCTCTATCTTTCACAGTCATTCCTTTTCTCTTTGTCTGACACTCTCTATTTTTCACATTCACTCCTTTTCTCTTTGTCTGACCCCCTCTATCCTTCACATTCGCTCCTGTTCTCTTTGTCTGACCATCTCTATCTTTCACATTCACTCCTTATCTCTTTGTCTGGCTCTCTATCTTACACATTCACTCATTTTCTCTTTGTCTGACCCTCTCTTTCATATTCACTCCTTTTCTCTTTGACTGACACCCTCTATCTTTCATATTCACTCCTTTTCTCTTTGACTGACCCGCTCTATCTTTCACATTCAGTCCTTTTCTCTTCGTCTGACCCTCGATATCTTTCACATTCAGTCCTTTTCTCTTCGTCTGACCCTCTCCATCTTTCACATTCAGTACCTTTCTCTTCGTCTGACCCTCACTATCTTTCACATTCACTCCTTCTCTCTTCATCTGACCCTCTCTTTCATATTCACTCCTTTTCTCTTTGACTGACACCCTCTATCTTTCATATTCACCCCTTTGTCAGAACCTCTATCTTCCACAGTCACTCCTTTTCTCTTTGCCTGACATTCTCTATCTTTCACATTCACTTATTTTCTCTTTGTCTGACCCTATCGAACTTCCACCTTGACTCCTTTTCTCTTCGTCTGACCCTCTATCTTTCACATTCATTACTTTTCTCTTCGTCTGACCTTCTCTATCGATCACATACACTCCTCTTCACTTTGTCTGACCCTCTCTAACTTTTACATTCACCCCTCTCTTTGTCTAACTCTCTCAATCTTAAACATTCACCCCTTTTGTCTTTGTCTGACTCTCTCAATCTTTCACATTCACCCCTTTTCTCTTTGTCTGACCCTCTCAATCTTTCACATTCACTCCTTTTGACATTGTCTGATCGATCTATCTTTCACATTCACTCCATTTCTCTTTGTCTGACCCTCTACATCTTTCACATTCTCTCATTTTCTTTGTCTGACCTTCTCTATCTATCACAGTCACTCCTTTTCTCTTTGCCTGACATTCCTTTTCTCTTTGTGAATGTTAAAGATAGAGAGGGTCAAAGAGAAAATGAGTGAATGTGAAAGACAGACAGGGTCACTTTGTCTGACCCTCTCTAACTTTCACATTCATTCATTTTCTCTTTGTTTGACTATCTGAATATTTTACATTCTCTCCTCTTTTTCTCCAACCCTCTCAATCTTCCACATTCACTACTTTTGACATTGTCTGATCCCATCTATCTTTCACATTCACACGTTTTCTCTTTGTCTGACCCTCTCTATCTTTCACATTCACTCGTTTTCTCTTTGTCTGACCCTCTCTATCTTTCACATTCACACGTTTTCTCTTTGTCTGACCCTCTCTATCTTTCACATTCACTCGTTTTCTCTTTGTCTGACCCTCTCTATCTTTCACATTCACTCGTTTTCTCTTTGTCTGACCCTCTCTATCTTTCACAGTCATTCCTTTTCTCTTTGTCTGACCATCTCTATCTTTAACATTCACTCCTTATCTCTTTGTCTTGCTCTCTATCTTTCACATTCACTCGATTTCTCTTTGTCTGACCCTCTCTATCTTTCACATTCACTCCTTTCCCGTTGTCAGACCCTCTATCTTCCACAGTCACTCCTTTTCTCTTTGCCTGACATTCTCTATCTTTCATATTCACTTCTTTTTTCTTTGTCTGACCCTATCGATCTTCCACCTTGACTCCTTTTCTCTTCGTCTGACCCTCTATCTTTCACATTCATTACTTTTCTCTTCGTCTGACCTTCTCTATCTATCACATACACTCCTCTTCACTTTGTCTGACCCTCTCTAACTTTTACATTCACCCCTCTCTTTGTCGAACTCTCTCAATCTTAAACATTCACCCCTTTTCTCTTTGTCTGACCCTCTCAATCTTTCACATTCACTCCTTTTGACATTGTCTGATCGATCTATCTTTCACATTCACTCCATTTCTCTTTGTCTGACCCTCTACATCTTTCACATTCTCTCATTTTCTTTGTCTGACCTTCTCTATCTATCACAGTCACTCCTTTTCTCTTTGCCTGACATTCCTTTTCTCTTTGTGAATGTTAAAGATAGAGAGGGTCAAAGAGAAAATGAGTGAATGTGAAAGACAGACAGGGTCACTTTGTCTGACCCTCTCTAACTTTCACATTCATTCATTTTCTCTTTGTTTGACTATCTGAATATTTTACATTCTCTCCTCTTTTTCTCCAACCCTCTCAATCTTCCACATTCACTACTTTTGACATTGTCTGATCCCATCTATCTTTCACATTCACACGTTTTCTCTTTGTCTGACCCTCTCTATCTTTCACATTCACTCGTTTTCTCTTTGTCTGACCCTCTCTATCTTTCACATTCACACGTTTTCTCTTTGTCTGACCCTCTCTATCTTTCACATTCACTCGTTTTCTCTTTGTCTGACCCTCTCTATCTTTCACATTCACTCGTTTTCTCTTTGTCTGACCCTCTCCATCTTTCACAGTCATTCCTTTTCTCTTTGTCTGACACTCTCTATTTTTCACATTCACTCCTTTTCTCTTTGTCTGACCCCCTCTATCCTTCACATTCGCTCCTGTTCTCTTTGTCTGACCATCTCTATCTTTCACATTCACTCCTTATCTCTTTGTCTGGCTCTCTATCTTACACATTCACTCATTTTCTCTTTGTCTGACCCTCTCTTTCATATTCACTCCTTTTCTCTTTGACTGACACCCTCTATCTTTCATATTCACTCCTTTTCTCTTTGACTGACCCGCTCTATCTTTCACATTCAGTCCTTTTCTCTTCGTCTGACCCTCGATATCTTTCACATTCAGTCCTTTTCTCTTCGTCTGACCCTCTCCATCTTTCACATTCAGTACCTTTCTCTTCGTCTGACCCTCACTATCTTTCACATTCACTCCTTCTCTCTTCATCTGACCCTCTCTTTCATATTCACTCCTTTTCTCTTTGACTGACACCCTCTATCTTTCATATTCACCCCTTTGTCAGAACCTCTATCTTCCACAGTCACTCCTTTTCTCTTTGCCTGACATTCTCTATCTTTCACATTCACTTATTTTCTCTTTGTCTGACCCTATCGAACTTCCACCTTGACTCCTTTTCTCTTCGTCTGACCCTCTATCTTTCACATTCATTACTTTTCTCTTCGTCTGACCTTCTCTATCGATCACATACACTCCTCTTCACTTTGTCTGACCCTCTCTAACTTTTACATTCACCCCTCTCTTTGTCTAACTCTCTCAATCTTAAACATTCACCCCTTTTCTCTTTGTCTGACTCTCTCAATCTTTCACATTCACCCCTTTTCTCTTTGTCTGACCCTCTCAATCTTTCACATTCACTCCTTTTGACATTGTCTGATCGATCTATCTTTCACATTCACTCCATTTCTCTTTGTCTGACCCTCTACATTTTTCACATTCTCTCATTTTTTTTGTCTGACCTTCTCTATCTATCACAGTCACTCCTTTTCTCTTTGCCTAACATTCCTTTTCTCTTTGTGAATGTGAAAGATAGAGAGGGTCAAAGAGAAAATGAGTGAATGTGAAAGACAGACAGGGTCACTTTGTCTGACCCTCTCTAACTTTCACATTCATTCCTTTTCTCTTTGTTTGACTATCTGAATATTTTACATTCTCTCCTCTTTTTCTCCAACCCTCTCAATCTTCCACATTCACTACTTGTGACATTGTCTGATCCCATCTATCTTTCACATTCACACGTTTTCTCTTTGTCTGACCCTCTCTATCTTTCACATTCACTCGTTTTCTCTTTGTCTGACCCTCTCTATCTTTCACATTCACACGTTTTCTCTTTGTCTGACCCTCTCTATCTTTCACATTCACTCGTTTTCTCTTTGTCTGACCCTCTCTATCTTTCACATTCACTCGTTTTCTCTTTGTCTGACCCTCTCTATCTTTCACAGTCATTCCTTTTCTCTTTGTCTGACCATCTCTATCTTTAACATTCACTCCTTATCTCTTTGTCTTGCTCTCTATCTTTCACATTCGCTCCTGTTCTCTTTGTCTGACCCTCTCTATCTTTCACATTCAGTCCTTTTCTCTTCGTCTCACCCTCGATATCTTTCACATTCAGTACCTTTCTCTTCGTCTGACCCTCACTATCTTTCAAATTCACTCCTTCTCTCTTCATCTGACCGTCTCTTTCATATTCACTCCTTTTCTCTTTGACTGACACCCTCTATCTTTCATTTTCACTCCTTTTCTCTTTGACTGACCCGCTCTATCTTTCATATTCACTCCTTGTCTCTTTGAGTGACCCGCTCTATCTTTCACATTCACTCCTTCACTCTTCATCTGACCCTCCCTTTCATATTCACTCCTTTTCTCTTTGTCTGACACCCTCTATCTTTCATTTTCACTCCTTTTCTCTTTGACTGACCCTGTCTATCTTTCATATTCACGCCCTTTCCCTTTGTCTGACGCCCTCTATCTTTCACATTCATTCATTTTCTCTTTGTCTGACGCTCTCGATCTTTCACATTCACTCCTTTTCTCTTTGTCTGACCCCCTCTATCTTTCACATTCGCTCCTGTTCTCTTTGTCTGACCATCTCTATATTTCACATTCACTCCTTATCTCTTTGTCTGGCTCTCTATCTTTCACATTCACTTCGATTCTCTTTGTCTGACCCTTTCTCTCCTTCACATTCACTCCTTTTCTCTTTGCCTGACCCCCTCTATCTTTCACTTTCACTCCTGTTCTCTTGGTCTGGCTCTCTCTATCTTTCACAGTCACTCCTTTTCTCTTTGACTAACCCTCTCTATCTTGCACATTCACTAATTTTCTCTTTGTCTGACCCCCTCTATCTTTGACATTCTCTCCTTTTCTCTTTCTTTAACCCTCTCTATCTTACACATTCACTCCTTTTCTCTTTGTCTGACCCCCTCTATCTTTGACATTCTCTCCTTTTCTCTTTGTCTTGCTCTCTATCTTTCACATTCACTCCTTTTCTCTTTGTCTGACCCTGTATCTTTCACATTCACTCCTTTTCTCTTTGTCTGACCCTGTATCTTTCACATTCACTCCTTTTCTCATTGTCTGACACCCTCCACCTTTCATATTCACTGCTTTTCCCTTTTTCTGACCGTCTATCTTTCACATTCACTCCTTTTCTCATTGTCTGACACCCTCCACCTTTCATATTCACTGCTTTTCCCTTTTTCTGACCGTCTATCTTTCACATTCACTCCTTATCGCTTTGCCTAACATTCTCGATCTTTCACAGGCACTCCTTTTCTCTCTGTCTGACCCTCTCTATCTTTCACATTCGCTCCATTACACGTTGTCCGACCCTCTCTATCTTTCACATTCATTCCTTTTCTCTTTGTCTGACCCCCTCTATCTTTCACATTCGCTCCTGTTCTCTTTGTCTGACCATCTCTATATTTCACATTCACTCCTTATCTCTTTGTCTGGCTCTCTATCTTACACATTCGCTCATTTTCTCTTTTTCTGACCATCTCTATCCTTCACATTCACTCCTTATCTCTTTGTCTGGCTCTCTATCTTACACATTCGCTCATTTTCTCTTTGTCTGACCCTGTCTATCCTTCACATTCACTCATTTTCTCTTTGACCCTCTCTATCTTTCACATTCACACTTTTTCCCTTTGACCCTCTCTGTCTTTCACATTCACTCCTTTTCACATTGTCTGATCCCATTAATCTGTCACATTCACTCCTTTTCTCTTCGACTGACCCTCTCCATCTTTCACATTCACTCCTTCTCTCTTCATCTGACCCTCTCTTTCACATTCTCTCATTTTCTTTGTCTGACCTTCTCTATCTATCACAGTCACTCCTTTTCTCTTTGCCTGACATTCCTTTTCTCTTTTTGAATGTGAAAGATAGAGAGGGTCAAAGAGAAAATGAGTGAATGTGAAAGACAGACAGGGTCACTTTGTCTGACCCTCTCTAACTTTCACATTCATTCCTTTTCTCTTTGTTTTACTATCTGAATATTTTACATTCTCTCCTCTTTTTCTCCAACCCTCTCAATCTTCCACATTCACTACTTTTGACATTGTCTGATCCCATCTATCTTTCACATTCACACGTTTTCTCTTTGTCTGACCCTCTCTATCTTTCACATTCACTCGTTTTCTCTTTGTCTGACCCTCTCTATCTTTCACATTCACACGTTTTCTCTTTGTCTGACCCTCTCTATCTTTCACATTCACTCGTTTTCTCTTTGTCTGACCCTCTCTATCTTTCACATTCACTCGTTTTCTCTTTGTCTGACCCTCTCTATCTTTCACAGTCATTCCTTTTCTCTTTGTCTGACACTCTCTATTTTTCACATTCACTCCTTTTCTCTTTGTCTGACCCCCTCTATCTTTCACATTCGCTCCTGTTCTCTTTGTCTGACCATCTCTATCTTTCACATTTACTCCTTATCTCTTTGTCTGGCTCTCTATCTTACACATTCACTCATTTTCTCTTTGTCTGACCCTCTCTATCTTTCACATTCAGTCCTTTTCTCTTCGTCTGACCCTCGATATCTTTCACATTCAGTCCTTTTCTCTTCGTCTGACCCTCTCCATCTTTCACATTCAGTACCTTTCTCTTCGTCTGACCCTCACTATCTTTCACATTCACTCCTTCTCTCTTCATCTGACCCTCTCTTTCATATTCACTCCTTTTCTCTTTGACTGACCCGCTCTATCTTTCACATTCACTCCTTCACTCTTCATCTGACCCTCCCTTTCATATTCACTCCTTTTCTCTTTGTCTGACACCCTCTATCTTTCATTTTCACTCCTTTTCTCTTTGACTGACCCGCTCTATCTTGCACATTCACTCCTTTTCTCTTTGCCTGACCCTCTCGATCTTTCTCATTCACTCCTTCTCACTTCATCTGACCCTGTCTATCTTTCATATTCACTCCTTTTCTCTTTCACTGACCCGCTCTATCTTTCACATTCACTCCTTCACTCTTCATCTGACCCTCCCTTTCATATTCACTCCTTTTCTCTTTGTCTGACACCCTCTATTTTTCATTTTCAATCCTTTTCTCTTTGACTGACCCGCTCTATATTTCACATTCACTCCTTATCTCTTTGTCTGGCTCTCTATCTTTCACATTCACTTCGATTCTCTTTGTCTGACCCTTTCTCTCCTTCACATTCACTCCTTTTCTCTTTGCCTGACCAGCTCTATCTTTCATTTCACTCCTGTTCTCTTGGTCTGGCTCTCTCTATCTTTCACAGTCACTCCTTTTCTCTTTGACTAACCCTCTCTATCTTGCACATTCACTTATTTTCTCTTTGTCTGACCCCCTCTATCTTTGACATTCTCTCCTTTTCTCTTTCTTTAACCCTCTCTATCTTACACATTCACTCCTTTTCTCTTTGTCTGACCCCCTCTATCTTTGACATTCTCTCCTTTTCTCTTTCTTTAACCCTCTCTATCTTTCACATTCACTCCTTTTCTCCTTGTATTGCTCTCTATCTTTCACATTCACTCCTTTTCTCTTTGTCTGACCCTGTATCTTTCACATTCACTCCTTTTCTCATTGTCTGACACCCTCAACCTTTCATATTCACTGCTTTTCCCTTTTTCTGACCGTCTATCATTCACATTCACTCCTTTTCGCTTTGCCTAACATTCTCGATCTTTCACAGGCACTCCTTTTCTCTCTGTCTTGCTCTCTATCTTTCACATTCACTCCTTTTCTCTTTGTCTGACCCTGTATCTTTCACATTCACTCCTTTTCTCTTTGCCTGCCCCCCTCTATCTTTCACTTTCACTCCTGTTCTCTTGGTCTGGCTCTCTCTATCTTTCACAGTCACTCCTTTTCTCTTTGACTAACCCTCTCTATCTTGCACATTCACTAATTTTCTCTTTGTCTGACCCCCTCTATCTTTGACATTCTCTCCTTTTCTCTTTCTTTAACCCTCTCTATCTTACACATTCACTCCTTTTCTCTTTGTCTGACCCCCTCTATCTTTGACATTCTCTCCTTTTCTCTTTGTCTTGCTCTCTATCTTTCACATTCACTCCTTTTCTCTTTGTCTGACCCTGTATCTTTCACATTCACTCCTTTTCTCTTTGTCTGACCCTGTATCTTTCACATTCACTCCTTTTCTCATTGTCTGACACCCTCCACCTTTCATATTCACTGCTTTTCCCTTTTTCTGACCGTCTATCTTTCACATTCACTCCTTTTCTCTTTGTCTGACCCTGTATCTTTCACATTCACTCCTTTTCTCATTGTCTGACACCCTCCAGCTTTCATATTCACTGCTTTTCCCTTTTTCTGACCGTCTATCTTTCACATTCACTCCTTTTCGCTTTGCCTAACATTCTCGATCTTTCACAGGCACTCCTTTTCTCTCTGTCTGACCCTCTCTATCTTTCACATTCGCTCCATTGCACGTTGTCCGACCCTCTCTATCTTTCACATTCATTCCTTTTCTCTTTGTCTGGCCCCCTCTATCTTTCACATTCGCTCCTGTTCTCTTTGTCTGACCATCTCTGTATTTCACATTCACTCCTTATCTCTTTGTCTGGCTCTCTATCTTACACATTCGCTCATTTTCTCTTTGTCTGACCCTGTCTATCCTTCACATTCACTCCTTATCTCTTTGTCTGGCTCTCTATCTTACACATTCGCTCATTTTCTCTTTGTCTGACCCTGTCTATCCTTCACATTCACTCATTTTCTCTTTGACCCTCTCTATCTTTCACATTCACTCTTTTTCCCTTTGACCCTCTCTGTCTTTCACATTCACTCCTTTTCACATTGTCTGATCCCATCAATCTGTCACATTCACTCCTTTTCTCTTCGACTGACCCTCTCCATCTTTCACATTCACTCCTTCTCTCTTCATCTGACCCTCTCTTTCACATTCTCTCTTTTTCTTTGTCTGACCTTCTCTATCTATCACAGTCACTCCTTTTCTCTTTGCCTGACATTCCTTTTCTCTTTTTGAATGTGAAAGATAGAGAGGGTCAAAGAGAAAATGAGTGAATGTGAAAGACAGACAGGGTCACTTTGTCTGACCCTCTCTAACTTTCACATTCATTCCTTTTCTCTTTGTTTTACTATCTGAATATTTTACATTCTCTCCTCTTTTTCTCCAACCCTCTCAATCTTCCACATTCACTACTTTTGACATTGTCTGATCCCATCTATCTTTCACATTCACACGTTTTCTCTTTGTCTGACCCTCTCTATCTTTCACATTCACTCGTTTTCTCTTTGTCTGACCCTCTCTATCTTTCACATTCACACGTTTTCTCTTTGTCTGACCCTCTCTATCTTTCACATTCACTCGTTTTCTCTTTGTCTGACCCTCTCTATCTTTTACATTCACTCGTTTTCTCTTTGTCTGACCCTCTCTATCTTTCACAGTCATTCCTTTTCTCTTTGTCTGACACTCTCTATTTTTCACATTCACTCCTTTTCTCTTTGTCTGACCCCCTCTATCTTTCACATTCGCTCCTGTTCTCTTTGTCTGACCATCTCTATCTTTCACATTTACTCCTTATCTCTTTGTCTGGCTCTCTATCTTACACATTCACTCATTTTCTCTTTGTCTGACCCTCTCTATCTTTCACATTCAGTCCTTTTCTCTTCGTCTGACCCTCGATATCTTTCACATTCAGTCCTTTTCTCTTCGTCTGACCCTCTCCATCTTTCACATTCAGTACCTTTCTCTTCGTCTGACCCTCACTATCTTTCACATTCACTCCTTCTCTCTTCATCTGACCCTCTCTTTCATATTCACTCCTTTTCTCTTTGACTGACCCGCTCTATCTTTCACATTCACTCCTTCTCTCTTCATCTGACCCTCCCTTTCATATTCACTCCTTTTCTCTTTGTCTGACACCCTCTATCTTTCATTTTCACTCCTTTTCTCTTTGACTGACCCGCTCTATCTTGCACATTCACTCCTTTTCTCTTTGCCTGACCCTCTCGATCTTTCTCATTCACTCCTTCTCACTTCATCTGACCCTGTCTATCTTTCATATTCACTCCTTTTCTCTTTGACTGACCCGCTCTATCTTTCACATTCACTCCTTCACTCTTCATCTGACCCTCCCTTTCATATTCACTCCTTTTCTCTTTGTCTGACACCCTCTATTTTTCATTTTCAATCCTTTTCTCTTTGACTGACCCACTCTATATTTCACATTCACTCCTTATCTCTTTGTCTGGCTCTCTATCTTTCACATTCACTTCGATTCTCTTTGTCTGACCCTTTCTCTCCTTCACATTCACTCCTTTTCTCTTTGCCTGACCAGCTCTATCTTTCCTTTCACTCCTGTTCTCTTGGTCTGGCTCTCTCTATCTTTCACAGTCACTCCTTTTCTCTTTGACTAACCCTCTCTATCTTGCACATTCACTAATTTTCTCTTTGTCTGACCCCCTCTATCTTTGACATTCTCTCCTTTTCTCTTTCTTTAACCCTCTCTATCTTTCACATTCACTCCTTTTCTCCTTGTATTGCTCTCTATCTTTCACATTCACTCCTTTTCTCTTTGTCTGACCCTGTATCTTTCACATTCACTCCTTTTCTCATTGTCTGAAACCCTCAACCTTTCATATTCACTGCTTTTCCCTTTTTCTGACCGTCTATCTTTCACATTCACTCCTTTTCGCTTTGCCTAACATTCTCGATCTTTCACAGGCACTCCTTTTCTCTCTGTCTTGCTCTCTATCTTTCACATTCACTCCTTTTCTCTTTGTCTGACCCTGTATCTTTCACATTCACTCCTTTTCTCATTGTCTGACACCCTCTACCTTTCATATTCACTCCTTCTCTCTTCATCTGACCCTCTCTTTCATATTCACCCCTTTTCTCTTTGACTGACCCGCTCTATCTTTCACATTCACTCCTTCACTCTTCATCTGACCCTCCCTTTCATATTCACTCCTTTTCCCTTTCTCTGACACCCACTATCTTTCATTTTCACTCCTTATCTCTTTGTCTGGCTCTCTATCTTACACTTTCGCTCCGGTTCTCTTTGTCTGTCCATCTCTATCTTTCACATTCACTCCTTATCTCTTTGTCTGGCTCTCTATCTTACACATTCACTCATTTTCTCTTTGTCTGACCCTCTCTATCTTTCACATTCAGTCCTTTTCTCTTCGTCTGACCCTCGATATCTTTCACATTCAGTCCTTTTCTCTTCGTCTGACCCTCTCCATCTTTCACATTCAGTACCTTTCTCTTCGTCTGACCCTCACTATCTTTCACATTCACTCCTTCTCTCTTCATCTGACCCTCTCTTTCATATTCACTCCTTTTCTCTTTGACTGACCCGCTCTATCTTTCACATTCACTCCTTCACTCTTCATCTGACCCTCCCTTTCATATTCACTCCTTTTCTCTTTGTCTGACACCCTCTATCTTTCATTTTCACTCCTTTTCTCTTTGACTGACCCGCTCTATCTTGCACATTCACTCCTTTTCTCTTTGCCTGACCCTCTCGATCTTTCTCATTCACTCCTTCTCTCTTCATCTGACACTGTCTATCTTTCATATTCACTCCCTTTCCCTTTGTCTGACGCCCTCTATCTTTCACATTCATTCCTTTTCTCTTTGTCTGACGCTCTCGATCTTTCACATTCACTCCTTTTTTCTTTGTCTGACCCCCTCTATCTTTCACATTCGCTCCTGTTCTCTTTGTTTGACCATCTCTATATTTCACTTTCACTCCTGTTCTCTTGGTCTGGCTCTCTCTATCTTTCACAGTCACTCCTTTTCTCTTTGACTAACCCTCTCTATCTTGCACATTCACTAATTTTCTCTTTGTCTGACCCACTCTATCTTTGACATTCTCTCCTTTTCTCTTTCTTTAACCCTCTCTATCTTACACATTCACTCCTTTTCTCTTTGTCTGACCCCCTCTATCTTTGACATTCTCTCCTTTTCTCTTTCTTTCACCCTCTCTATCTTTCACAATCACTCCTTTTCTCTTTGTCTGACCCTCTCTATCTTTCACATTCACTCGTTTTCTCTTTGTCTGACCCTCTCTATCTTTCACAGTCATTCCTTTTCTCTTTGTCTGACACTCTCTATTTTTCACATTCACTCCTTTTCTCTTTGTCTGACCCCCTCTATCTTTCACATTCGCTCCTGTTCTCTTTGTCTGACCATCTCTATCTTTCACATTTACTCCTTATCTCTTTGTCTGGCTCTCTATCTTACACATTCACTCATTTTCTCTTTGTCTGACCCTCTCTATCTTTCACATTCAGTCCTTTTCTCTTCGTCTGACCCTCGATATCTTTCACATTCAGTCCTTTTCTCTTCGTCTGACCCTCTCCATCTTTCACATTCAGTACCTTTCTCTTCGTCTGACCCTCACTATCTTTCACATTCACTCCTTCTCTCTTCATCTGACCCTCTCTTTCATATTCACTCCTTTTCTCTTTGACTGACCCGCTCTATCTTTCACATTCACTCCTTCACTCTTCATCTGACCCTCCCTTTCATATTCACTCCTTTTCTCTTTGTCTGACACCCTCTATCTTTCATTTTCACTCCTTTTCTCTTTGACTGACCCGCTCTATCTTGCACATTCACTCCTTTTCTCTTTGCCTGACCCTCTCGATCTTTCTCATTCACTCCTTCTCTCTTCATCTGACCCTGTCTATCTTTCATATTCACTCCCTTTCCCTTTGTCTGACGCCCTCTATCTTTCACATTCATTCCTTTTCTCTTTGTCTGACGCTCTCGATCTTTCACATTCACTCCTTTTCTCTTTGTCTGACCCCCTCTATCTTTCACATTCGCTCCTGTTCTCTTTGTTTGACCATCTCTATATTTCACTTTCACTCCTGTTCTCTTGGTCTGGCTCTCTCTATCTTTCACAGTCACTCCTTTTCTCTTTGACTAACCCTCTCTATCTTGCACATTCACTAATTTTCTCTTTGTCTGACCCACTCTATCTTTGACATTCTCTCCTTTTCTCTTTCTTTAACCCTCTCTATCTTACACATTCACTCCTTTTCTCTTTGTCTGACCCCCTCTATCTTTGACATTCTCTCCTTTTCTCTTTCTTTCACCCTCTCTATCTTTCACAATCACTCCTTTTCTCTTTGTCTGACCCTGTATCTTTCACATTCACTCCTTTTCTCATTGTCTGACACCCTCCACCTTTCATATTCACTGCTTTTCCCTTTTTCTGACCGTCTATCTTTCACATTCACTCCTTTTCGCTTTGCCTAACATTCTAGATCTTTCACAGGCACTCCTTTTCTCTCTGTCTGACATTCGCTCCTGTTCTCTTTGTTTGACCATCTCTATATTTCACTTTCACTCCTGTTCTCTTGGTCTGGCTCTCTCTATCTTTCACATTCACACGTTTTCTCTTTGTCTGACCCTCTAGATCTTTCTCATTCACTCCTTCTCTCTTCATCTGACCCTGTCTATCTTTCATATTCACTCCCTCTCCCTTTGTCTGACCCTCTCTATCTTTCACAGTCATTCCTTTTCTCTTTGTCTGACGCTCTCTATTTTTCACATTCACTCCTTTTCTCTTTGTCTGACCCCCTCTATCTTTCACATTCGCTCCTGTTCTCTTTGTCTGACCATCTCTATATTTCACATTCACTCCTTTTCTCTTTGTCTGGCTCTCTATCTTACACATTCGCTCATTTTCTCTTTGTCGGACCATCTCTATCTTTCACATTCACTCCTTATCTCTTTGTCTGGCTCTCTATCTTACACATTCGCTCATTTTCTCTTTGTCTGACCCTGTCTATCCTTCACGTTCACTCATTTTCTCTTTGACCCTCTCTATCTTTCACATTCACTCTTTTTCTCTTTGACCCTCTCTGTCTTTCACATTCACTACTTTTCACATTGTCTGATCCCATCAATCTGTCACATTCACTCCTTTTCTCTTCGACTGACCCTCTCCATCTTTCACATTCACTCCTTCTCTCTTCATCTGACCCTCTCTTTCATATTCACTCCTTTTCCCTTTGTCTGGCCGTCTATCTTCCACATTCACTCCTTTTCCCTTTGTCAGACCCTCTCTATCTTTCACATTCACTCCTTTCCCTTTGTCAGACCCTCTATCTTCCACAGTCACTCCTTTTCTCTTTGCCTGACATTCTCTATCTTTCATATTCACTTATTTTCTCTTTGTCTGACCCTATCGAACTTCCACCTTGACTCCTTTTCTCTTCGTCTGACCCTCTATCTTTCACATTCATTACTTTTCTCTTCGTCTGACCTTCTCTATCTATCACATACACGCCTCTTCACTTTGTCTGACCCTCTCTAACTTTTACATTCACCCCTCTCTTTGTCTAACTCTCTCAATCTTAAACATTCACCCCTTTTCTCTTTGTCTGACTCTCTCAATCTTTCACATTCACCCCTTTTCTCTTTGTCTGACCCTCTCTATCTTTCACATTCACTCGTTTTCTCTTTGTCTGACCCTCTCTATCTTTCACATTCACTCGTTTTCTCTTTGTCTGACCCTCTCTATCTTTCACATTCACACGTTTTCTCTTTGTCTGACCCTCTCTATCTTTCACATTCACTCGTTTTCTCTTTGTCTGACCCTCTCTATCTTTCACATTCACTCGTTTTCTCTTTGTCTGACCCTCTCTATCTTTCACAGTCATTCCTTTTCTCTTTGTCTGACACTCTCTATTTTTCACATTCACGCCTTTTCTCTTTGTCTGACCCCCTCTATCTTTCACATTCGCTCCTGTTCTCTTTGTCTGACCATCTCTATCTTTCACATTCACTCCTTATCTCTTTGTCTGGCTCTCTATCTGACACATTCACTCATTTTCTCTTTGTCTGACCCTCTCTATCTTTCACATTCAGTCCTTTTCTCTTCGTCTGACCCTCGATATCTTTCACATTCAGTCCTTTTCTCTTCGTCTGACCCTCTCCATCTTTCACATTCAGTACCTTTCTCTTCGTCTGACCCTCACTATTTTTCACATTCACACCTTCTCTCTTCATCTGACCCTCTCTTTCATATTCACTCCTTTTCTCTTTGACTGACACCCTCTATCTTTCATATTCACTCCTTTTCTCTTTGACTGACGCGCTCTATCTTTCACATTCACTCCTTCACTCTTCATCTGACCCTCCCTTTCATATTCACTCGTTTTCTCTTTGTCTGACACCCTCTATCTTTCAAATTCACTCCTTTTCTCTTTGCCTGACCCTCTCGATCTTTCTCATTCACTCCTTCTCACTTCATCTGACCCTGTCTATCTTTCATATTCACTCCTTTTCTCTTTGACTGACCCGCTCTATCTTTCACATTCACTCCTTCACTCTTCATCTGACCCTCCCTTTCATATTCACTCCTTTTCTCTTTGTCTGACACCCTCTATCTTTCATTTTCACTCCTTTTCTCTTTGACTGACCCGCTCTATATTTCACATTCACACCTTATCTCTTTGTCTGGCTCTCTATCTTTCACATTCACTTCGATTCTCTTTGTCTGACCCTTTCTCTCCTTCACATTCACTCCTTTTCTCTTTGCCTGACCCCCTCTATCTTTCACTTTCACTCCTGTTCTCTTGGTCTGGCTCTCTCTATCTTTCACAGTCACTCCTTTTCTCTTTGACTAACCCTCTCTATCTTGCACATTCACTAATTTTCTCTTTGTCTGACCCCCTCTATCTTTGACATTCTCTCCTTTTCTCTTTCTTTAACCCTCTCTATCTTTCACATTCACTCGTTTTCTCTTTGTCTGACCCTCTCTATCTTTCACATTCACACGTTTTCTCTTTGTCTGACCCTCTCTGTCTTTCACATTCACTCGTTTTCTCTTTGTCTGACCCTCTCTATCTTTCACATTCACTCGTTTTCTCTTTGTCTGACCCTCTCTATCTTTCACATTCACACATTTTCTCTTTGTCTGACCCTCTCTATCTTTCACATTCACTCGTTTTCTCTTTGTCTGACCCTCTCTATCTTTCACATTCACTCGTTTTCTCTTTGTCTGACCCTCTGTATCTTTCACAGTCATTCCTTTTCTCTTTGACTGACACCCTCTATCTTTCATATTCACTCCTTTTCTCTTTGACTGACGCGCTCTATCTTTCACATTCACTCCTTCACTCTTCATCTGACCCTCCCTTTCATATTCACTCGTTTTCTCTTTGTCTGACAGCCTCTATCTTTCAATTTCACTCCTTTTCTCTTTGCCTGACCCTCTCGATCTTTCTCATTCACTCCTTCTCACTTCATCTGACCCTGTCTATCTTTCATATTCACTCCTTTTCTCTTTGACTGACCCGCTCTATCTTTCACATTCACTCCTTCACTCTTCATCTGACCCTCCCTTTCATATTCACTCCTTTTCTCTTTGTCTGACACCCTCTATCTTTCATTTTCACTCCTTTTCTCTTTGACTGACCCGCTCTATATTTCACATTCACAGCTTATCTCTTTGTCTGGCTCTCTATCTTTCACATTCACTTCGATTCTCTTTGTCTGACCCTTTCTCTCCTTCACATTCACTCCTTTTCTCTTTGCCTGACCCCCTCTATCTTTCACTTTCACTCCTGTTCTCTTGGTCTGGCTCTCTCTATCTTTCACAGTCACTCCTTTTCTCTTTGACTAACCCTCTCTATCTTGCACATTCACTAATTTTCTCTTTGTCTGACCCCCTCTATCTTTGACATTCTCTCCTTTTCTCTTTCTTTAACCCTCTCTATCTTTCACATTCACTCCTTTTCTCTTTGTCTTGCTCTCTATCTTTCACATTCACTCCTTTTCTCTTTGTCTGACCCTGTATCTTTCACATTCACTCCTTTTCTCATTGTCTGACACCCTCTACCTTTCATATTCACTGCTTTTCCCTTTTTCTGACCGTCTATCTTTCACATTCACTCCTTTTCGCTTTGCCTAACATTCTCGATCTTTCACAGGCACTCCTTTTCTCTCTGTCTTGCTCTCTATCTTTCACATTCACTCCTTTTCTCTTTGTATGACCCTGTATCTTTCACATTCACTCCTTTTCTCATTGTCTGACACCCTCTACCTTTCATATTCACTCCTTCTCTCTTCATCTGACCCTCTCTTTCATATTCACTCCTTTTCTCTTTGACTGACCCGCTCTATCATTCACATTCACTCCTTCACTCTTCATCTGACCCCCCCTTTCATATTCACTCCTTTTCTCTTTCTCTGACACCCACTATCTTTCATTTTCACTCCTTATCTCTTTGTCTGGCTCTCTATCTTTCACATTCACTTCGATTCTCTTTGTCTGACCCTTTCACTCCTTCACATTCACTCCTTTTCTCTTTGCCTGACCCCCTCTATCTTTCACTTTCACTCCTGTTCTCTTGGTCTGGCTCTCTCTATCTTTCGCAGTCACTCCTTTTCTCTTTGACTAACCCTCTCTATCTTGCACATTCACTAATTTTCTCTTTGTCTGACCCCCTCTATCTTTGACATTCTCTCCTTTTCTCTTTCTTTAACCCTCTCTATCTTTCACATTCACTCCTTTTCTCTTTGTCTTGCTCTCTATCTTTCACATTCACTCCTTTTCTCTTTGTCTGACCCTGTATCTTTCACATTCACTCCTTTTCTCATTGTCTGACACCCTCTACCTTTCATATTCACTGCTTTTCCCTTTTTCTGACCGTCTATCTTTCACATTCACTCCTTTTCGCTTTGCCTAACATTCTCGATCTTTCACAGGCACTCCTTTTCTCTCTGTCTTTCTCTCTATCTTTCACATTCACTCCTTTTCTCTTTGTATGACCCTGTATCTTTCACATTCACTCCTTTTCTCATTGTCTGACACCCTCTACCTTTCATATTCACTCCTTCTCTCTTCATCTGACCCTCTCTTTCATATTCACTCCTTTTCTCTTTGACTGACCCGCTCTATCTTTCACATTCACTCCTTCACTCTTCATCTGACCCTCCCTTTCATATTCACTCCTTTTCTCTTTCTCTGACACCCACTATCTTTCATTTTCACTCCTTATCTCTTTGTCTGGCTCTCGATCTTACTCTTTCGCTCCGGTTCTCTTTGTCTGACCATCTCTGTCTTTCACATTCACTCCTTATCTCTTTGTCTGGCTCTCTATCTTACACATTCACTCATTTTCTCTTTGTCTGACCCTCTCTATCTTTCACATTCAGTCCTTTTCTCTTCGTCTGACCCTCGATATCTTTCACATTCAGTCCTTTTCCCTTCGTCTGACCCTCTCCATCTTTCACATTCAGTACCTTTCTCTTCGTCTGACCCTCACTATCTTTCACATTCACTCCTTCTCTCTTCATCTGACCCTCTCTTTCATATTCACTCCTTGTCTCTTTGACTGACACCCTCTATCTTTCATATTCACTCCTTTTCTCTTTGACTGACCCGCTCTATCTTTCACATTCACTACTTCACTCTTCATCTGACCCTCCCTTTCATATTCACTCCTTTTCTCTTTGTCTGACACCCTCTATCTTTCATTTTCACTCCTTTTCTCTTTGACTGACCCGCTCTATCTTGCACATTCACTAATTTTCTCTTTGTCTGACCCCCTCTATCTTTGACATTCTCTCCTTTTCTATTTCTTTAACCCTCTCTATCTTACACATTCACTCCTTTTCTCTTTGTCTGACCCCCTCTATCTTTGACATTCTCTCCTTTTCTCTTTCTTTAACCCTCTCTATCTTTCACATTCACTCCTTTTCTCTTTGTCTTGCTCTCTATCTTTCACATTCACTCCTTTTCTCTTTGTCTGACCCTGTATCTTTCACATTCACTCCTTTTCTCATTGTCTGACACCCTCCACCTTTCATATTCACTGCTTTTCCCTTTTTCTGACCGTCTATCTTTCACATTCACTCCTTTTCGCTTTGCCTAACATTCTGGATCTTTCACAGGCACTCATTTTCTCTCTGTCTGACCCTCTCTATCTTTCACATTCACTCCATTGCACGTTGTCCGACCCTCTCTATCTTTCACATTCATTCCTTTTCTCTTTGTCTGACCCCCTCTATCTTTCACATTCGCTCCTGTTCTCTTTGTCTGACCATCTCTATATTTCACATTCACTCCTTTTCTCTTTGTCTGACCATCTCTATCTTTCGCATTCACTCCTTATCTCTCTCTCGATCTTACACATTCGCTCATTTTCTCTTTGTCTGACCCTGTCTATCCTTCATATTCACTCATTTTCTCTTTGACCATCTCTATCTTTCACATTCACTCCTTCTCTCTTCATCTGACCCTCTCTTTCACATTCTCTCATTTTCTTTGTCTGACCTTCTCCATCTATCACAGTCACTCCTTTTCTCTTTGCCTGACATTCCTTTTCTCTTTGTGAATGTGAAAGATAGAGAGGGTCAAAGAGAAAATGAGTGAATGTGAAAGACAGACACGGTCACTTTGTCTGAACCTCTCTAACTTTCACATTCATTCCTTTTCTCTTTGTTTGACTATCTGAATATTTTACATTCTCTCCTCTTTTTCTCCAACCCTTTAAATCTTCCACATTCACTACTTTTGACATTGTCTGATCCCATCTATCTTTCACATTCACTCGTTTTCTCTTTGTCTGACCCTCACTATCTTTCACATTCACACGTTTTCTCTTTGTCTGACCCTCTCTGTCTTTCACATTCACTCGTTTTCTCTTTGTCTGACCCTCTCTATCTTTCACATTCACTCCTTTCCCGTTGTCAGACCCTCTATCTTCCACAGTCACTCCTTTTCTCTTTGCCTGACATTCTCTATCTTTCATATTCACTTCTTTTTTCTTTGTCTGACCCTATCGATCTTCCACCTTGACTCCTTTTCTCTTCGTCTGACCCTCTATCTTTCACATTCATTACTTTTCTCTTCGTCTGACCTTCTCTATCTATCACATACACTCCTCTTCACTTTGTCTGACCCTCTCTAACTTTTACATTCACCCCTCTCTTTGTCGAACTCTCTCAATCTTAAACATTCACCCCTTTTCTCTTTGTCTGACCCTCTCAATCTTTCACATTCACTCCTTTTGACATTGTCTGATCGATCTATCTTTCACATTCACTCCATTTCTCTTTGTCTGACCCTCTACATCTTTCACATTCTCTCATTTTCTTTGTCTGACCTTCTCTATCTATCACAGTCACTCCTTTTCTCTTTGCCTGACATTCCTTTTCTCTTTGTGAATGTTAAAGATAGAGAGGGTCAAAGAGAAAATGAGTGAATGTGAAAGACAGACAGGGTCACTTTGTCTGACCCTCTCTAACTTTCACATTCATTCATTTTCTCTTTGTTTGACTATCTGAATATTTTACATTCTCTCCTCTTTTTCTCCAACCCTCTCAATCTTCCACATTCACTACTTTTGACATTGTCTGATCCCATCTATCTTTCACATTCACACGTTTTCTCTTTGTCTGACCCTCTCTATCTTTCACATTCACTCGTTTTCTCTTTGTCTGACCCTCTCTATCTTTCACATTCACACGTTTTCTCTTTGTCTGACCCTCTCTATCTTTCACATTCACTCGTTTTCTCTTTGTCTGACCCTCTCTATCTTTCACATTCACTCGTTTTCTCTTTGTCTGACCCTCTCTATCTTTCACATTCACTCGTTTTCTCTTTGTCTGACCCTCTCTATCTTTCACATTCAGTCCTTTTCTCTTCGTCTGACCCTCGATATCTTTCACATTCAGTCCTTTTCTCTTCGTCTGACCCTCTCCATCTTTCACATTCAGTACCTTTCTCTTCGTCTGACCCTCACTATCTTTCACATTCACTCCTTCTCTCTTCATCTGACCCTCTCTTTCATATTCACTCCTTGTCTCTTTGACTGACACCCTCTATCTTTCATATTCACTCCTTTTCTCTTTGACTGACCCGCTCTATCTTTCACATTCACGACTTCACTCTTCATCTGACCCTCCCTTTCATATTCACTCCTTTTCTCTTTGTCTGACACCCTCTATCTTTCATTTTCACTCCTTTTCTCTTTGACTGACCCGCTCTATCTTGCACATTCACGCCTTTTCTCTTTGCCTGACCCTCTCGATCTTTCTCATTCACTCCTTCTCTCTTCATCTGACCCTGTCTATCTTTCATATTCACTCCCTTTCCCTTTGTCTGACGCCCTCTATCTTTCACATTCATTCCTTTTCTCTTTGTCTGACGCTCTCGATCTTTCACATTCACTCCTTTTCTCTTTGTCTGACCCCCTCTCTCTTTCACATTCGCTCCTGTTCTCTTTGTCTGACCATCTCTATCTTTCACATTCACTCTTTATCTCTTTGTCTGGCTCTCTATCTTTCACATTCACTTCGATTCTCTTTGTCTGACCCTTTCTCTCCTTCATATTCACTCCTTTTCTCTTTGCCTGAACCCCTCTATCTTTCACTTTCACTCCTGTTCTCTTGGTCTGGCTCTCTCTATCTTTCACAGTCACTCCTTTTCTCTTTGACTAACCCTCTCTATCTTGCACATTCACTAATTTTCTCTTTGTCTGACCCCCTCTATCTTTGACATTCTCTCCTTTTCTATTTCTTTAACCCTCTCTATCTTACACATTCACTCCTTTTCTCTTTGTCTGACCCCCTCTATCTTTGACATTCTCTCCTTTTCTCTTTCTTTAACCCTCTCTATCTTTCACATTCACTCCTTTTCTCTTTGTCTTGCTCTCTATCTTTCACATTCACTCCTTTTCTCTTTGTCTGACCCTGTATCTTTCACATTCACTCCTTTTCTCATTGTCTGACACCCTCCACCTATCATATTCACTGCTTTTCCCTTTTTCTGACCGTCTATCTTTCACATTCACTCCTTTTCGCTTTGCCTAACATTCTGGATCTTTCACAGGCACTCCTTTTCTCTCTGTCTGACCCTCTCTATCTTTCACATTCACTCCATTGCACGTTGTCCGACCCTCTCTATCTTTCACATTCAATCCTTTTCTCTTTGTCTGACCCCCTCTATCTTTCACATTCGCTCCTGTTCTCTTTGTCTGACCATCTCTATATTTCACATTCACTCCTTTTCTCTTTGTCTGGCTCTCTATCTTACACATTCGCTCATTTTCTCTTTGTCTGACCATCTCTATCTTTCACATTCACTCCTTATCTCTTTGTCTGGCTCTCGATCTTACACATTCGCTCATTTTCTCTTTGTCTGACCCTGTCTATCCTTCACATTCACTCATTTTCTCTTTGACCCTCTCTATCTTTCACATTCATTCTTTTCCCCTTTGACCCTCTCTGTCTTTCACATTCACTCCTTTTCACATTGTCTGATCCCATCAATCTGTCACATTCACTCCTTTTCTCTTCGACTGACCCTCTCCATCTTTCACATTCACTCCTTCTCTCTTCATCTGACCCTCTCTTTCACATTCTCTTATTTTCTTTGTCTGACCTTCTCTATCTATCACAGTCACTCCTTTTCTCTTTGCCTGACATTCCTTTTCTCTTTGTGAATGTGAAAGATAGAGAGGGTCAAAGAGAAAATGAGTGAATGTGAAAGACAGACAGGGTCACTTTGTCTGACCCTCTCTAACTTTCACATTCATTCCTTTTCTCTTTGTTTGACTATCTGAATATTTTACATTCTCTCCTCTTTCTCTCCAACCCTCTCAAACTTCCACATTCACTACTTTTGACATTGTCTGATCCCATCTATCTTTCACATTCACTCGTTTTCTCTTTGTCTGACCCTCTCTATCTTTCACATTCACACGTTTTCTCTTTGTCTGACCCTCTCTGTCTTTCACATTCACTCGTTTTCTCTTTGTCTGACCCTCTCTATCTTTCACATTCACTCGTTTTCTCTTTGTCTGACCCTCTCTATCTTTCACATTCACACGTTTTCTCTTTGTCTGACCCTCTCTATCTTTCACATTCACTCGTTTTCTCTTTGTCTGACCCTCTCTATCTTTCACATTCACTCGTTTTCTCTTTGTCTGACCCTCTGTATCTTTCACAGTCATTCCTTTTCTCTTTGTCTGACACTCTCTATTTTTCACATTCACTCCTTTTCTCTTTGTCTGACCCGCTCTATCTTTCACATTCGCTCCTGTTCTCTTTGTCTGACCATCTCTATCTTTCACATTCACTCCTTATCTCTTTGTCTGGCTCTCTATCTTACACATTCACTCATTTTCTCTTTGTCTGACCCTCTCCATCTTTCACATTCAGTCCTTTTCTCTTCGTCTGACCATCTCTATCTTTCACATTCACTCCTTATCTCTTTGTCTGGCTCTCTATCTTACGCATTCGCTCATTTTCTCTTTGTCTGACCCTGTCTATCCTTCACATTCACTCATTTTCTCTTTGACCCTCTCTATCTTTCACATTCACTCCTTTTCACATTGTCTGATCCCATCAATCTGTCACATTCACTCTTTTTCTCTTCGACTGACCCACTCCATCTGTCACATTCACTCCTTCTCTCTTCATCTGACCCTCTCTTTCATATTCACTCCTTTTCTCTTTGTCTGACACCCTCTACCTTTCATATTGACTCCTTTCCCTTTGTCAGACCCTCTATCTTCCACAGTCACTCCTTTTCTCTTTGCCTGACATTCTCTATCTTTCATATTCACTTCTTTTTTCTTTGTCTGACCCTATCGATCTTCCACCTTGACTCCTTTTCTCTTCGTCTGACCCTCTATCTTTCACATTCATTACTTTTCTCTTCGTCTGACCTTCTCTATCTATCACATACACTCCTCTTCACTTTGTCTGACCCTCTCTAACTTTTACATTCACCCCTCTCTTTGTCGAACTCTCTCAATCTTAAACATTCACCCCTTTTCTCTTTGTCTGACTCTCTCAATCTTTCACATTCACCCCTTTTCTCTTTGTCTGACCCTCTACATCTTTCACATTCTCTTATTTTGTTTGTCTGACCTTCTCTATCTATCACAGTCACTCCTTTTCTCTTTGCCTGACATTCCTTTACTCTTTGTGAATTTGAAAGACAGAGAGGGTCAAAGAGAAAATGAGTGAATGTGAAAGACAGACAGGGTCACTTTGTCTGACCCTCTCTAACTTTCACATTCATTCCTTTTCTCTTTGTTTGACTATCTGAATATTTTACATTCTCTCCTCTTTTTCTCCAACCCTCTCAATCTTCCACATTCACTACTTTTGACATTGTCTGATCCCATCTATCTTTCACATTCACACGTTTTCTCTTTGTCTGACCCTCTCCATCTTTCACATTCACTCGTTTTCTCTTTGTCTGACCCTCTCTATCTTTCACATTCACACGTTTTCTCTTTGTCTGACCCTCTCTATCTTTCACATTCACTCGTTTTCTCTTTGTCTGACCCTCTCTATCTTTCACAGTCATTCCTTTTCTCTTTGTCTGACACTCTCTATTTTTCACATTCACTCCATTTCTCTTTGTCTGACCCCCTCTATCTTTCACATTCGCTCCTGTTCTCTTTGTCTGCCCGTCTCTATCTTTCACATTCACTCCTTATCTCTTTGTCTGGCTCTCTATCTTACACATTCACTCATTTTCTCTTTGTCTGACCCTCTCTATCTTTCACATTCAGTCCTTTTCTCTTCGTCTGACCCTCGATATCTTTCACATTCAGTCCTTTTCTCTTCGTCTGACCCTCACTATCTTTCACATTCACTCCTTCTCTCTTCATCTGACCCTCTCTTTCATATTCACTCCTTTTCTCTTTGACTGACACCCTCTATCTTTCATATTCACTCCTTTTCTCTTTGACTGACACCCTCTATCTTTCATATTCACTCCTTTTCTCTTTGACTGACCCGCTCTATCTTTCACATTCACTCTTTTTCCCTTTGACCCTCTCTGTCTTTCACATTCACTCCTTTTCACATTGTCTGATCCCATCAATCTGTCACATTCACTCCTTTTCTCTTCGACTGACCCTCTCCATCTTTCACATTCACTCCTTCTTTCTTCATCTGACCCCCTCTTTCATATTCACTCCTTTTCTCTTCGTCTGACACCCTCTACCTTTCATATTCACTCCTTTTCCCTTTGTCTGGCCGTCTATCTTCCACATTCACTCCTTTTCCCTTTGTCAGACCCTCTCTATCTTTCACATTCACTCCTTTCCCTTTGTCAGACCCTCTATCTTCCACAGTCACTCCTTTTCTCTTTGCCTGACATTCTCTATCTTTCATATTCACTTATTTTCTCTTTGTCTGACCCTATCGAACTTCCACCTTGACTCCTTTTCTCTTCGTCTGACCCTCTATCTTTCACATTCATTACTTTTCTCTTCGTCTGACCTTCTCTATCTATCACATATACTCCTCTTCACTTTGTCTGACCCTCTCTAACTTTTACATTCACCCCTCTCTTTGTCTAACTCTCTCAATCTTAAACATTCACCCCTTTTCTCTTTGTCTGACTCTCTCAATCATTCACATTCACCCCTTTTCTCTTTGTCTGACCCTCTCAATCTTTCACATTCACTCCTTTTGACATTGTCTGATCGATCTATCTTTCACATTCACTCCATTTCTCTTTGTCTGACCCTCTCTATCTTTCACATTCTCTCCTTTCCCTTTGTCAGACCCTCTATCTTCCACAGTCACTCCTTTTGTCTTTGCCTGACATTCTCTATCTTTCATATTCACTTCTTTTCTCTTTGTCTGACCCTATCGATCTTCCACCTTGACTCCTTTTCTCTTCGTCTGACCCTCTATCTTTCACATTAATTACTTTTCTCTTCGTCTGACCTTCTCTGTCGATCACATGCACTCCTCTTCACTTTGTCTGACCCTCTCTAACTTTTACATTCACCCCTCTCTTTGTCGAACTCGCTCAATCTTAAACATTCACCCCTTTTCTCTTTGTCTGACTCTCTCAATCTTTCACATTCACCCCTTTTCTCTTTGTCTGACCCTCTCAATCTTTCACATTCACTCCTTTTGACATTGTCTGATCGATCTATCTTTCACATTCACTCCATTTCTCTTTGTCTGACCCTCTACATCTTTCACATTCTCTTATTTTCTTTGTCTGACCTTCTCTATCTATCACAGTCACTCCTTTTCTCTTTGCCTGACATTCCTTTTCTCTTTGTGAATGTGAAAGATAGAGAGGGTCAAAGAGAAAATGAGTGAATGTGAAAGACAGACAGGGTCACTTTGTCTGACCCTCTCTAACTTTCACATTCATTCCTTTTCTCTTTGTTTGACTATCTGAACATTTTACATTCTCTCCTCTTTTTCTCCAACCCTCTCAATCTTCCACATTCACTACTTTTGACATTGTCTGATCCCATCTATCTTTCACATTCACACGTTTTCTCTTTGTCTGATCCCATCTATCTTTCACATTCACACGTTTTCTCTTCGTCTGACCCTCTCTATCTTTCACATTCACTCGTTTTCTCTTCGTCTGACCCTCTCTATCTTTCACATTCACTCGTTTTCTCTTTGTCTGACCCTCTCTATCTTTCACATTCACACGTTTTCTCTTTGTCTGACCCTCTCTATCTTTCACATTTGCTCCTGTTCTCTTTGTCTGACCATCTCTATCTTTCACATTCACTCCTTATCTCTTTGTCTGGCTCTCTATCTTACACATTCACTCATTTTCTCTTTGTCTGACCCTCTCTATCTTTCACATTCAGTCCTTTTCTCTTCGTCTGACCCTCGATATCTTTCACATTCAGTCCTTTTCTCTTCGTCTGACCCTCTCCATCTTTCACATTCAGTACCTTTCTCTTCGTCTGACCCTCGGTATCTTTCACATTCACTCCTTCTCTCTTCATCTGACCGTCTCTTTCATATTCACTCCTTTTCTCTTTGACTGACACCCTCTATCTTTCATATTCACTCCTTTTCTCTTTGACTGACCCGCTCTATCTTTCACATTCACTCCTTCACTCTTCATCTGACCCTCCCTTTCATATTCACTCCTTTTCTCTTTGTCTGACACCCTCTATCTTTCATTTTCACTCCTTTTCTCTTTGACTGACCCGCTCTATCTTGCACATTCACTCCATTTCTCTTTGTCTGACCCTCTACATCTTTCACATTCTCTCATTTTCTTTGTCTGACCTTCTCTATCTATCACAGTCACACCTTTTCTCTTTGCCTGACATTCCTTTTCTCTTTGTGAATGTGAAAGATAGAGAGGGTCAAGGAGAAAATGAGTGAATGTGAAAGATAGACAGGGTCACTTTGTCTGACCCTCTCTAACTTTCACATTCATTCCTTTTCTCTTTGTTTGACTATATGAATCTTTTACATTCTCTCCTCTTTTTCTCCAACCCTCTCTATCTTACACATTCACTCCTTTTGACATTGTCTGACCCTCCACATCTTTCACATTCACTCGTTTTCTCTTTGTCTGACCCTCTCTATCTTTCACATTCAGTCCTTTTCTCTTCGTCTGACCCTCTCTATCTTTCACATTCAGTCCTTTTCTCTTCGTCTGACCCTCTCCATCTTTCACATTCAGTACCTTTCTCTTCGTCTGACCCTCACTATCTTTCACATTCACTCCTTCTCTCTTCATCTGACCCTCTCTTTCATATTCACTGCTTTTCTCTTTGACTGACCCGCTCTATCTTTCACATTCACGACTTCACTCTTCATCTGACCCTCCCTTTCATATTCACTCCTTTTCTCTTTGTCTGACACCCTCTATCTTTCATTTTCACTCCTTTTCTCTTTGACTGACCTGCTCTATCTTGCACATTCACTCCTTTTCCCTTTTTCTGACCCTCTATCTTCCACATTCACAACTTTTCCCGTTGTCTGACTCTCTCTATCTTTCACATTCATTCCTTTTCTCTTTGTCTGACCCTCTCTATCTTTCACATTCACTCCTTTTCTCTTTGTCTGACCCCCTCTATCTTTCACATTCGCTCCTGTTCTCTTTTTCTGACCATCTCTATATTTCACATTCACTCCTTATCTCTTTGTCTGGCTGTCTCTTTCACATTCACTTCGATTCTCTTTGTCTGACCCTTTCTCTCCTTCACATTCACTCCTTTTCTCTTTGCCTGACCCCCTCTATCTTTCACTTTCACTCCTGTTCTCTTGGTCTGGCTCTCTCTATCTTTCACATTCACTCCTTTTCTCTTTGACTGACCCTCTCTATCTTACACATTCACTAATTTTCTCTTTGTCTGACCCCCTCTACCTTTGACATTCTCTCCTTTTCTCTTTCTTTCACCCTCTCTATCTTACACATTCACTTCTTTTCTCTTTGTCTGACCCTCTCTATCTTTCACATTCACTCCTTTTCTCTTTGTCTGGCTCTCGATCTTTCACATTCCGTCCTTTTCTCTTCATCTGACCATCGATATCTTTCATATTCAGTCCTTTTCTCTTCGTCTGACCCTCTCCATCTTTCACATTCAGTACCTTTCTCTTCGTCTGACCCTCACTATCTTTCACATTCACTCCTTCTCTCTTCATCTGACCCTCTCTTTCATATTCACTCCTTTTCTCTTTGACTGACCCTCTCCATCTTTCACATTCACTCCTTCAATCTTCACCTGACCCTCCCTGTCATATTCACTCCTTTTCTCTATGTCTGACACCCTCTATCTTTCATTTTCACTCCTTTTCTCTTTGATTGACCTGCTCTATCTTGCACATTCACTCCTTTTCCCTTTGTCTGACCCTCTATCTTGCACATTCACTCCGTTTCTCTGTCTGACCCTCTATCTTGCACATTCACTCCTTTTCCCGTTGTCTGACTCTCTCTATCTTTCACAGTCACTCCTTTTCTCTTTGACTAACCCTCTCTATCTTACACATTCACTTATTTTCTCTTTGTCTGACCCCCTCTATCTTTGACATTCTCTCCTTTTCTCTTTCTTTAACCCTCTCTATCTTACACATTCACTACTATTCTCTTTGTCTGACCCCCTCTATCTTTGACATTCTCTCCTTTTCTCTTTCTTTAACCCTCTCTATCTTTCACATTCACTCCTTTTCTCTTTGTCTTGCTCTCTATCTTTCACATTCACTCCTTTTCTCTTTGTCTGACCCTGTATCTTTCACATTCACTCCTTTTCTCATTGTCTGTCACCCTCCACCTTTCATATTCACTGCTTTTCCCTTTTTCTGACCGTCTATATTTCACATTCACTCCTTTTCTCTTTGCCTGACATTCTCGATCTTTCACAGGCACTCCTTTTCTCTCTGTCTGACCCTCTCTATCTTTCACATTCACTCCATTACACGTTGTCCGACCCTCTCCATCTTTCACATTCACTCCTTTTCTGCTTGTCTGACCCTGTCTCTTTCACATTCACTCCTTTTCACTTCGTCTGACCCTCTCCATCTTTCACATTCATTCCCTTTCTCTTCGTCTGACACTTTCCACCGTTCACATTCGCTCCTTCTCTTTGTCTGACGGCCTCAATCTTTCACATTCACTCCTTTTCTCTTCGTCTGACCATCTCTATCTTTCACATTCGCTCCTTTTCTCTTTGTCGGACGGTCACTACCTTTCACATTCACTCCTTTTCTCTTTGCCTGACCCTCCCGATCTTTTTCATTCACTGCTTCACTCTTCATCTGACCCTGTCTATCTTTCATATTCACTCCCTTTCCCTTTGTCTGACGGCCTCAATCTTTCACATTCAGTCCTTTTCTCTTCGTCTGACCCTCTCTATCTTTCACAGACACTCCTTTTCTTTGTCGGACTGTCTCTATCTTTCACATTCACTCCTTTTTCTCTTCGTCTGACCATCTCTATCTTTCACATTCGCTCCTTTTCTCTTTGTCGGACGGTCACTACCTTTCACATTCACTCCTTTTCTCTTTGCCTGACCCTCTCGATCTTTCTCATTCACTCCTTCTCTCTTCATCTGACCCTGTCTATCTTTCATATTCACTCCCTTTCCCTTTGTCTGACGCCCTCTATCTTTCACATTCACTCCTTTTCTCTTTGTCTGGCTCTCTCGCTTTCACATTCACTAATTTTCTCTGTCTGACCCTCTCGATCTTTCAGCAGCACTCCTTTTCTCTGTCTGCCCCTCTCCATCTTTCACATTCACTCCTTTTCTTTGTCTGACCCTCTCTATCTTTCACATTCACTCCTTTTCTTTGTCTGACCCTCTATATCTTTCACATTCACTCCTTTTCTCTTTGACTGACCCTCTCGCTCTTCCACATTCACTCATTTTCTCTTTGTCTGAACCTCTCTATCTTTCATATTCACTCCCTTTCCCTTTGTCTGACGCCCTCTATCTTTCACATTCACTCCTTTTCTCTTTGACTGACCATTTCTATCTTCCACATTCATTCCTTTTCTCTTCGTCTGACCCTCTCGATCTTTCACATTCATTCCTTTTCTCTTCGTCTGACCATCTCTATCTTTCACATTCACTCCTTTTCTCTTTCCCTGACCCTCTCCATCTTTCACATTCACTCCCTTTCTCTTTGCCTGACCCTCTCGATCTTTCTCATTCACTCCTGTTCTCTTTGCCTGACCCTCTCGATCTTTCTCATTCACTCCTGTTCTCTTTGTCTGACCCTCTCTATCTTTCACATTCACTCCTTTTCACTTTGTCTGACACTCTCCATCTGTCACATTCTCTCCTTCTCGAACCCTCGATCTTTCACATTCACTCCATTTCTCTTTGACCCTCACTATCTTTCAAATTCACTCCTTTTCTCTTTATCTGACACTATCTTTCACATTCACTCCTTTTCTCTTTGTCTGACACCCTCTACCTTTCATATTCACTCCTTTTCCCTTTGTCTGGCCAACTATCTTCCACATTCACTCCTTTTCCCTTTGTCAGACCCTCTCTATCTTTCACATTCACTCCTTTCCCTTTGTCAGACCCTCTATCTTCCACAGTCACTCCTTTTCTCTTTGCCTGACATTCTCTATCTTTCACATTCACTTATTTTCTCTTTGTCTGACCCTATCGATCTTCCACCTTGACTCCTTTTCTCTTCGTCTGACCCTCTATCTTTCACATTCATTACTTTTCTCTTCGTCTGACCTTCTCTATCTATCACATACACTCCTCTTCACTTTGTCTGACCCTCTCTAACTTTTACATTCACCCCTCTTTGTCTAACTCTCTCAATCTTAAACATTCACCCCTTTTCTCTTTGTCTGACTCTCTCAATCTTTCACATTCACCCCTTTTCTCTTTGTCTGACCCTCTCAATCTTTCACATTCACTCCTTTTGACATTGTCTGATCGATCTATCTTTCACATTCACTCCATTTCTCTTTGTCTGACCCTCTACATCTTTCACATTCTCTCATTTTCTTTGTCTGACCTTCTCTATCTATCACAGTCACTCCTTTTCTCTTTGCCTGACATTCATTTTCTCTTTGTGAATGTGAAAGATGGAGAGGGTCAAAGAGAAAATGAGTGAATGTGAAAGACAGACAGGGTCACTTCGTCTGACCCTCTCTAAGTTTCACATTCATTCCTTTTCTCTTTGTTTGACTATCTGAATATTTTACATTCTCTCCTCTTTTACTCCAACCCTTTCAATCTTCCACATTCACTACTTTTGACATTGTCTGATCCCATCTATCTTTCACATTCACACGTTTTCTCTTTGTCTGACCCTCTCTATCTTTCACATTCACACGTTTTCTCTTTGTCTGACCCTCTCTATCTTTCACATTCACTCGTTTTCTCTTTGTCTGACCCTCTCTATCTTTCACATTCACTCGTTTTCTCTTTGTCTGACCCTCTCTATCTTTCACAGTCATTCCTTTTCTCTTTGTCTGACACTCTCTATTTTTCACATTCACTCCTTTTCTCTTTGTCTGACCCCCTCTATATTTTACATTCGCTCCTGTTCTCTTTGTCTGACCATCTCTATCTTTCACATTCACTCCTTATCTCTTTGTCTGGCTCTCTATCTTACACATTCACTCATTTTCTCTTTGTCTGACCCTCTCTATCTTTCACATTCAGTCCTTTTCTTTTCGTCTGACCCTCGATATCTTTCACATTCAGTCCTTTTCTCTTCGTCTGACCCTCTCCATCTTTCACATTCAGTACCTTTCTCTTCGTCTGACCCTCACGATCTTTCTCATTCACTACTTCACTCTTCATCTGACCCTCCCATTCATATTCACTCCTTTTCTCTTTGTCTGACACCCTCTATCTTTCATTTTCACTCCTTTTCTCTTTGACTGACCCGCTCTATCTTGCACATTCACTCCTTTTCTCTTTGCCTGACCCTCTCGATCTTTCTCATTCACTCCTTCTCTCTTCATCTAACCCTGTCTATCTTTCACATTCACTCCTTATCTCTTTGTCTGACTCTCTATCTTTCACATTCACTTCGATTCTCTTTGTCTGACCCTTTCTCTCCTTCACATTCACCCCTTTTCTCTTTGCCTGACCCCCTCTATCTTTCACTTTCACTCCTGTTCTCTTGGTCTGGCTCTCTCTATCTTTCACAGTCACTCCTTTTCTCTTTGACTAACCCTCTCTATCTTGCACATTCACTAATTTTCTCTTTGTCTGACCCCCTCTATCTTTGACATTCTCTCCTTTTCTCTTTCTTTAACCCTCTCTATCTTACACATTCACTCCTTTTCTCTTTGTCTGACCCCCTCTATCTTTGACATTCTCTTCTTTTCTCTTTCTTTAACCCTCTCTATCTTTCACATTCACTCCTTTTCTCGTTGTCTTGCTCTCTATCTTTCACATTCACTCCTTTTCTCTTTGTCTGACCCTGTATCTTTCACATTCACTCATTTTCTCATTGTGTGACACCCTCTACCTTTCATATTCACTGCTTTTCCCTTTTTCTGACCGTCTATCTTTCACATTCACTCCTTTTCGCTTTGCCTAACATTCTCGATCTTTCACAGGCACTCCTTTTCTCTCTGTCTGACCCTCTCTATCTTTCACATTCACTCCATTACACGTTGTCCGACCCTCTCTATCTTTCACATTCACTCCTTTTCTCCTTGTCTGACCCTGTCTCTTTCACATTCACTCCTTTTCACTTCGTTTGACCCTCTCCATCTTTCACATTCATTCCCTTTCTCTTCGTCTGACGCTTTCCACCGTTCACATTCGCTCCTTCTCTTTGTCTGACGGCCTCAATCTTTCACATTCAGTCCTTTTCTCTTCGTCTGGCCTTCTCTATCTTTCACATGCACTCCTTTTCTTTGTCGGACTGTCTCTATCTTTCACATTCACTCCTTTTTCTCTTCGTCTGACCATCTCTATCTTTCACATTCGCTCCTTTTCTCTTTGTCGGACGGTCACTACCTTTCACATTCACTCCTTTTCTCTTTGCCTGACCCTCTCGATTTTTCTCATTCACTCCTTCTCTCTTCATCTGACCCTGTCTATCTTTCATATTCACTCCCTTTCCCTTTGTCTGACGCCCTCTATCTTTCACATTCACTCCTTTTCTCTTTGTCTGGCTCTCTCGCTTTCACATTCACTCCTTTTCTCTGTCTGACCCTCTCCATCTTTCACATTCACTCCTTTTCTCTGTCTGACCCTCTCCATCTTTCACATTCACTCCTTTTCTTTGTCTGACCCTCGATATCTTTCACATTCACTCCTTTTCTCTTTGACTGACCCTCTCGATCTTCCACATTCACTCATTTTCTCTTTGTCTGAACCTCTCTATCTTTCATATTCACTCCCTTTCCCTTTGTCTGACGCCCTCTATCTTTCACATTCACTCCTTTTCTCTTTGACTGACCATTTCTATCTTCCACATTCATTCCTTTTCTCTTCGTCTGACCCTCTCGATCTTTCACATTCATTCCTTTTCTCTTCGTCTGACCATCTCTATCTTTCACATTCACTCCTTTTCTCTTTCCCTGACCCTCTCCATCTTTCACATTCACTCCCTTTCTCTTTGTCTGACCCTCTCTATCTTTCACATTCACTCCTGTTCTCTTTGCCTGACCCTCTCGATCTTTCGCATTCACTCCTGTTCTCTTTGTCTGACCCTCTCTATCTTTCACATTCACTCCTTTTCACTTTGTCTGACACTCTCCGTCTGTCACATTCTCTCCTTCTCGAACCCTCGATCTTTCACATTCACTCCATTTCTCTTTGACCCTCACTATCTTTCAAATTCACTCCTTTTCTCTTTATCTGACACTATCTTTCACATTCACTCCTTTTCTCTTTGTCTGACCCTCTCTATCTTTCGCATTCATTCCTTTTCTCTTTCTTTGCTCCTGGCTATCTTTCACATTCACTCCTGTTCTCTTTGTCTGGCTCTCTCTATCTTTCACAGTCACTCCTTTTCTCTTTGACTGACTCTCTCTCTTTCACATTCACTCATTTTCTCTTTGTCTGACTCCCTCTATCTTTGACATTCTCTCATTTTCTCTTTCTCTGACCCTCCATATCTTTCACATTCAGTCCTTTTCTCTTCGTCTGACCCTTTCCATCTTTCACATTCACTCCTTCACTTTTCATCTGACCCTCTCTTTCATATTCACTCCTTTTCTCTTTGTCTGACACCCTCTATCTTTCATTTTCATTCCTTTTCTCTTTGACTGACCCGCTCTATCTTGCACATTCACTCATTTTCCCTTTGTCTGACCCTCTATCTTGCACATTCACTCCTTTTCCCTTTGTCTGACCCTCTATCTTGCACATTCACTCCCTTTCTCTTTGTCTGACCCTCTCTATCTTTAACATTCATCCCTTTTCTGATTGTCTGACTTTCTCCATCATCCACATTCACTCCTTTTCTCTTTGTCTTACCGTCTATAGCTTTCACATTCACAACTTTTCTCTCTGTCTGAACTTCTCTTTCACATTCGCTTCTGTTCTCTTTGTCTGACCCATTCCATCACTCACGGTCACTCCTTTTCTCTTTGCCTGACATTCTCTATCTTTCATATTCACTTATTTTCTCTTTGTCTGACCCTATCGATCTTCCACCTTGACTCCTTTTCTCTTCGTCTAACCCTCTATCTTTCACATTCATTACTTTTCTCTTCGTCTGACCTTCTCTGTCTATCACATACACTCCTCTTCACTTTGTCTGACCCTCTCTAACTTTTACATTCACCCCTCTCTTTGTCTAACTCTCTCAATCTTAAACATTCACCCCTTTTCTCTTCCTCTGACTCTCTCAATCTTTCACATTCACCCCTTTTCTCTTTGTCTGACCCTCTCAATCTTTCACATTCACTCCTTTTGACATTGTCTGATCGATCTACCTTTCACATTCACTCCATTTCTCTTTGTCTGACCCTCTACATCTTTCACATTCTCTTATTTTCTTTGTCTGACCTCCTCTATCTATCACAGTCACTCCTTTTCTCTTTGCCTGACATTCCTTTTCTCTTTGTGAATGTGAAAGATAGAGAGGGTCAAAGAGAAAATGAGTGAATGTGAAAGATAGACAGGGTCACTTTGTCTGACCCTCTCTAACTTTCACATTCATTCCTTTTCTCTTTGTTTGACTATATGAATCTTTTACATTCTCTCCTCTTTTTCTCCAACCCTCTCTATCTTACACATTCACTACTTTTGACATTGTCTGACCCTCCACATCTATCACATTCACTCGTTTTCTCTTTGTCTGACCCTCTCTATCTTTCACATTCAGTCCTTTTCTCTTCGTCTGACCCTCGATATCTTTCACATTCAGTCCTTTTCTCTTCGTCTGACCCTCTCCATCTTTCACATTCAGTACCTTTCTCTTCGTCTGACCCTCACCATCTTTCACATTCACTCCTTCTCTCTTCATCTGACCCTCTCTTTCATATTCACTCCTTTTCTCTTTGTCTGACCCTCTCTATCTTTCACATTCACTCGTTTTCTCTTTGTCTGACCCTCTCTATCTTTCACATTCACTCCTTTTCTCTTTGTCTGACCCCCTCCATCTTTCACATTCGCTCCTGTTCTCTTTGTCTGACCATCTCTATCTTTCACATTCACTCCTTATCTCTTTGTCTGGCTCTCTATCTTACACATTCACTCTTGTGGGATGTGGGAATTCAGGGCTCATTCCTGTATCCCTGATTCCTTCACCTGCGGGAAGTGTGTCCAGCTGCAGCTATTGTTTGACCGCTTGACGGCTCTGGAGCTGCGGATGGACTCACTTTGGAGCATCCGCGATGCTGAGAAAGTCGTGGATAGCACGTTCAGTGAGTTGGTCACACCGCAGATAAAAATTACTGAGGGAGATAGTGAATGGGTGACCAACAGACAGAGGAAGAGTAGGAAGGCAGTGCAGGGGTCCCCTGCGGTCATCTCCCTCCAAAACAGGTATACCGTTTTGGATACTGTTGGCGGAGATGGCTCACCAGGGGAAGGTGGCAGTGGCCAGGTTCATGGCACCGTGGCTGGCTCTGCTGCACAGGAGGGCAGGAAAAAGAGTGGCAGAGCTATAGTGATAGGGGACTCGATTGTAAGGGGAATAGACAGGCGTTTCTGCGGACGCAACCGAGACTCCAGGATGGTATGTTGCCTCCCTGGTGCAAGGGTCAAGGATGTCTCGGAGCGGCTGCAGGACATTCTGGAGGGGGAGGGTGAACAGCCAGTTGTCGTGGTGCATATAGGCACCAACGATATAGGTAAAAAACAGGATGAGGTCCTACAAGCTGAATTTAGGGAGTTAGGAGTTAAACTAAAGAGTAGGACCTCAAAGGTAGTAATCTCAGGATTGCTACCAGTGCCACGGGCAAGTCAGAGTAGGAATGACAGGATAGCTAAGATGAATACGTGGCTTGAGAGATGGTGCAAGCTGGAGGGATTCAAATTCCTGGGCCATTGGAACCGGTTCTGGGGGAGGTGGGACCAGTACAAATTGGACGGTCTGCATCTGGGCAGGACTGGAACCAATGTCCTAGGGGGAGTGTTTGCCAGTGCTGTTGGGGAGGGTTTGAACTAATGTGGCAGGGGGATGGGAACCGATGCAGGAAGTCAGTGGGAAATAAAGTGGTGACAGAAACAAAAGGCAGTAAGGGAGAGTGTACAGAACATGACCGGACAGATGGTCTGAGAAAGCAGGGCAAAGACCAAGGGAAGTCTAGATTAAACTGCATTTATTTCAATGCAAGAAGTCTGATGGGCAAGGCAGATGAACTCAGGGCATGGATGGGTACATGGGACTGGGATGTTATAGCTATTACTGAAACATGGCTAAGGGAGGGGCAGGACTGGCAGCTCAATGTTCCAGGGTACAGATGCTATAGGAAAGATAGAGCAGGAGGTAAGAGAGGAGGGCGAGTTGCGTTCTTGATTAGGGAGAACATCACGGCAGTAGTGAGAGGGGATATATCCGAGGGTTCGCCCACTGAGTCCATATGGGTAGAACTGAAAAATAAGAAGGGAGAGATCACTTTGATAGGATTGTACTACAGACCCCCAAATAGTCAACGGGAAATTGAGGAGCAAATATGTAAGGAGATTACAGACAGCTGCAAGAAAAATAGGGTGGTAATAGTAGGGGACTTTAACTTTCCCAACATTGACTGGGACAGCCATAGCATTAGGGGCTTGGATGGAGAGAAATTTGTTGAGTGTATTCAGGAGGAATTTCTCATTCAGTATGTGGATGGCCCGACTAGAGAGGGGGCAAAACTTGACCTCCTCTTGGGAAATAAGGAAGGGCAGGTGACAGAAGTGTTAGTGAGGGATCACTTTGGGACCAGTGATCATAATTCCATTAGTTTTAAGATAGCTATGGAGAAGGATAGGTCTGGCCCAAAAGTTAAAATTCTAAATTGGGGAAAGGCCAATTTTGATGGTATTAGACAGGAACTTTCAGAAGTTGATTGGGAGAGTCTGTTGGCAGGCAAAGGGACGTCTGGTAAGTGGGAGGCTTTCAAAAGTGTGTTAACCAGGGTTCAGGGTAAGCACATTCCTTATAAAGTGAAGGGCAAGGCTGGTAGAAGTAGGGAACCTTGGATGACTCGGGAGATTGAGGCACTAGTCAAAAAGAAGAAGGAGGCATATGACATGCATAGGCAGCTGGGATCAAGTGGATCCCTTGAAGAGTATAGAGATTGCCGGAGTAGAGTTAAGAGAGAAATCAGGAGGGCAAAAAGGGGATATGAGATTGCTTTGGCAGATCAGGCAAAGGTGAATCCAAAGAGCTTCTACAAATACATAAAGGGCAAAAGGGTAACAAGGGAGAGAGTAGGGCCTCTTAAGGATCAACAAGGTCATCTATGTGCGGAACCACAAGAGATGGGTGAGATCCTGAATGAATATTTCACATCGGTATTTACGGTTGAGAAAGGCATGGATGTTAGGGAACTTGGGGAAATAAATAGTGATGTCTTGAGGAGTGTACATATTACAGAGAGGGAGGTGCTGGAAGTCTTAACGCGCATCAAGGTAGATAAATCTCCGGGACCTGATGAAATGTATCCCAGGACGTTATGGGAGGTTAGGGAGGAAATTGCGGGTCCCCTAGCAGAGATATTTGAATCATCCACCGCTACAGGTGAGGTGCCTGAAGATTGGAGGGTAGCAAATGTTGTGCCTTTGTTTAAGAAGGGCGGCAGGGAAAAGCCTGGGAACTACAGACCAGTGAGCCTGACATCTGTAGTGGGTAAGTTGTTAGAGGGTATTCTGAGGGACAGAATCTACAGGCATTTGGAGAGGCAGGGACTAATTAGGAACAGTCAGCATGGTTTTGTGAGAGGAAAATCATGTCTCACGAATTTGATTGAGTTTTTTGAAGGGGTAACCAAGAAGATAGATGAGGGCTGTGCAGTAGACGTGGTCTACATGGACTTCAGCAAAGCATTTGACAAGGTACCGCATGGTAGGTTGTTACATAAGGTTAAATCTCATGGGATCCAAGGTGAGGTAGCCAATTGGATACAAAATTGGCTTGACGACAGAAGACAGAGGGTGGTTGTCGAGGGTTGTTTTTCAAACTGGATGCCTGTGTCCAGCGGTGTGCCTCAGGGATCGGTGCTGGGTCCGCTGTTATTTGTTATTTATATTAATGATTTGGATGAGAATTTAGGAGGCATGGTTAGTAAGTTTGCAGATGACACCAAGATTGGTGGCATTGTGGACAGTGAAGAAGGTTATCTAGGATTGCAACGGGATCTTGATAAATTGGGCCAGTGGGCCGATGAATGGCAGATGGAGTTTAATTTAGATAAATGTGAGGTGATGCATTTTGGTAGATCGAATCGTGCCAGGACCTACTCCGTTAATGGTAGGGCGTTGGGGAGAGTTATAGAACAAAGAGATCTAGGAGTACAGATTCATAGCTCCTTGAAAGTGGAGTCACAGGTGGATAGGGTGGTGAAGAAGGCATTCAGCATGCTTGGTTTCATTGGTCAGAACATTGAATGCAGGAGTTGGGATGTCTTGTTGAAGTTGTACAGGGCATTGGTGAGGCCACACTTGGAGTACTGTGTACAGTTCTGGTCACCCTATTATAGAAAGGATATTATTAAACTAGAAAGAGTGCAGAAAAGATTTACTAGGATGCTACCGGGACTTGATGGTTTGACTTACAGGGAGAGGTTAGACAGACTGGGACTTTATTCCCTGGAGAGTAGGAGGTTAAGGGGTGATCTTATAGAAGTCTATAAAATAATGAGGGGCATAGATAAGGTCGATAGTCAAAATCTTTTCCCAAAGGTAGGGGAGTCTATAACGAGGGGGCACAGATTTAAGGTGAGAGGGGAGAGATACAAAAGGATCCAGAGGGGCAATTTTTTCACTCAAAGGGTGGTGAGTGTCTGGAACGAGCTGCCAGAGGCAGTAGTAGAGGCGGGTACAATTTTGTCTTTTAAAAAGCATTTGGACAGTTACATGGGGAAGATGGGTATCGAGGGATATGGGCCAAGTGCAGGCAATTGGGACTAGCTTAGTGGTATAAACTGGGCGACATGGACATGTTGGGCCGAAGGGCCTGTTTCCATGTTGTAACTTCTATGATTCTATGATTCTATGATTATCTCTTTGTCAGACCCTCTCTATCTTTCACATTCAGTCCTTTTCTCTTCGTCTGACCCTCTCCATCTTTCACATTCAGTACCTTTCTCTTCGTCTGACCCTCACTATCTTTCACATTCACTCCTTCTCTCTTCATCTGACCCTCTCTTTCATATTCACTCCTTTTCTTTTTAACTGACCCGCTCTATCTTTCACATTCACTCCTTCACTCTTCATCTGACCCTCCCTTTCATATTCACTCCTTTTCTCTTTGTCTGACACCCTCTATCTTTCATTTTCACTCCTTTTCTCTTTGACTGACCTGCTCTATCTTGCACATTCACTCCTTTTCACTTTGTCTGACCCTCCATCTTGCACATTCTCTCCTTTCCCGTTGTCTGACTCTCTCTATCTTTCACATTCATTCCTTTTCTCTTTGTCTGACCCTCTCTATCTTTCACATTCTCTCCTTTTCTCTTTGTCTGACCCCCTCTATCTTTCTCATTCGCTCCTGTTCTCTTTGTCTGACCATCTCTATATTTCACATTCACTCCTTATCTCTTTGTCTGGCTCTCTCTTTCACATTCACTTCGATTCTCTTTGTCTGACCCTTTCTCTCCTTCACATTCACTCCTTTTCTCTTTGCCTGACCCCCTCTATCTTTCACTTTCACTCCTGTTCTCTTGGTCTGGCTCTCTCTATCTTTCACAGTCACTCCTTTTCTCTTTGACTGACCCTCTCTATCTTGCACATTCACTAATTTTCTCTTTGTCTGACCCCCTCTATCTTTGACATTCTCTCCTTTTCTCTTTCTTTAACCCTCTATCTTACACATTCACTTCTTTTCTCTTTGTCTGACCCTATCTATCTTCCACATTCACTCCTTTTCCCTTTCTTTGACTATCTCTATCTTTCACATTCACTCCTTTTCTCTTTGTCTGACCCTCTATATCTTTCACATTCACTCATTTTCTCTTTGTCGGACCCTATCTATCTTCCACATTCACTCCTTTTCCCTTTGTTTGACTATCTCTATCTTTCACATTCACTCCTTTTCTCTTTGTCTGACACTCTCGGTCTTTCACATTCACTCCTTTTCTCATTATCTGACCCGATCTATCTTTCGCATTCATTTCTTTTCTCTTTGTCTGACCCTCTCCATCTTTCACATTCACTCCTTTTCTCTGTGTCTGACCCTATCCACCTTTTTCATTCACTCCTTCGCTTTGCCTGACTCTCTCTAATTTCTATTTCATTCCTCTTCTCTTTCTCTGACCCTATCTCTCCTTCACATTCACTCCGGCTCTCTTCGTCTGACCCCATCTATCTTTCAGATTCACTGGTTTACTCGTTGTCTGACGCTCTCTATATTTCACATTCAATCCCTTTTTCTTTGTCTGACCCTCATTATCTTTCACTTTCACTCCTTTTCTTTTTGTCTGACAATCTCTATCTTTCGCAATCTCTTCTTTTCTCTGTCTCTGACCCTCTCCTATCTTTCACATTCACTCATTTCTCTTTGTCTGACCGCCTCAATCTTTCACGCACACTCGTTTTCTTTGTCTGACTGTCTGTATCTTTCACTTTCACTCCTTTTCACTTCGTCTGACCCACCTCTATCTTTCATATTCACTCGTTTTCTTTCACCATCTCCACCATTCACAATCACTCCTTTTCTCTTTGTCTGACCCTCTCGATCTTTCACGTTCACTCCTTTTCTTTGTCTGACCCTCTATATCTTTCACATTCACTCCTTTTCTCTTTGACTGACCCTCTCGATCTTTCTCATTCACTCCTTCTCTCTTCATCTGACCCTGTCTATCTTTCATATTCACTCCCTTTCCCTTTGTCTGACGCCCTCTATCTTTCACATTCACTCCTTTTCCCTTTGTCTGACAATCTCTATCTTTCGCATTCTCTTCTTTTCTCTTTCTCTGACCCTCTCCTATCTTTCACATTCACTCCTTTCTCTTTGTCCGACCGCCTCAATATTTCACGTACTCCTTTTCTTTGTCTGACTGTCTCTATCTTTCACATTCATTCCTTTTCTCTTTGTTTGCCTCTCTCTATCTTTCACATTCACTCGTTTTCTCTTTGTCTGACCCACTCTATCTTTCACATTCACTCGTTTTCTCTCTGTCTGACCCTCTCTATCTTTCAGATTCATTACTTTTCTCTTCGTCTGAACCTCTCTATCTTTCACATTAACTCCTTTTCTCTCTGCGTCACCTCCGCTATCTTTCACATTCACTCCTTTTCTCGTTGTCTGACCCTCTCCATCTTTCACAGTCACTCCTTTTCACGTCGTCTGACCCTCTCTATCTCTCACATTCAGTCCTTGTCTCTTCGTCTGACCCTCTTTATCTTTCACATTCACTCCTGTTCTCTTTGTCTGACCCTATCTATCTTTCACCTTCATAGAATCATAGAAGTTACAACATGGAAACAGGCCCTTCGGCCCAACATGTCCATGTCGCTCAGTTTATACCACTAAGCTAGTCCCAATTGCCTGCACTTGGCCCATATCCCTCTGTACCCATCTTACCCATGTAACTGTCCAGATGCTTTTTAAAAGACAAAATTGTACCCGCCTCTACTACTGCCTCTGGCAGCTCGTTCCAGACACTCACCACCCTTTGAGTGAAAACATTGCCCCTCTAGACCCTTTTGTATCTCTCCCCTCTCACCTTAAATCTATGCCCCCTCGTTATAGACTCCCCTACCTTTGGGAAAAGATTTTGACTATCTACCTTATCTATGCCCCTCATTATTTTATAGACTTCCATAAGATCACCCCTTAACCTCCGACTCTCCAGGGAAAAAAAGTCCCAGTCTGTCTAACCTCTCCCTATAAGTCAAGCCATCAAGTCCCGTTAGCATTCCAGTAAATCTTTTCTGCACTCTTTCTAGTTTAATAATAACCTTTCTATAATAGGATGACCAGAACTGTACACAGTATTCCAAGTGTGGCCTTACTAATGTCTTGTACAACTTCAACAAGACATCCCAACTTCTGTATTCAATGTTCTACTCCTGTATACAATGTTCACTCCTTTTCCCTTTGTTTGACTATCTCTATCTTTCACATTCACTCCTTTTCTCTTTGTCTGACCCTCTCTATCTTTCACATTCACTCCTTTTCTCTTTGTCTGACCCTATCTATCTTCCACATTCACTCCTTTTCCCTTTGTTTGACTATCTCTATCTTTCACATTCACTCCTTTTCTCTTTGTCTCACCCTCTCTATCTTTCACATTCACTCCTTTTCTCTTTGTCGGACCCTATCTATCTTCCACATTCACTCCTTTTCCCTTTGTTTGACTATCTCTATCTTTCACATTCACTCCTTTTCTCTTTGTCTGACACTCTCTGTCTTTCACATTCACTCCTTTTCTCATTATCTGACCCGATCTATCTTTCGCATTCATTTCTTTTCTCTTTGTCTGACCCTCTCTATCTTTCACATTCACTCCTTTTCTCTGTGTCTGACCCTATCCACCTTTCTCATTCACTCCTTCGCTTTGCCTGACTCTCTCTAACTTTCTATTTCATTCCTCTTCTCTTTCTCTGACCCTATCTCTCCTTCACATTCACTCCGGCTCTCTTCGTCTGACCCCATCTATCTTTCAGATTCACTGGTTTACTCGTTGTCTGATCCTCTCTAGATTTCACATTCAATCCCTTTTTCTTTGTCTGACCCTCATTATCTTTCACTTTCACTCCTTTTCTTTTTGTCTGACAATCTCTATCTTTCGCAATCTCTTCTTTTCTCTGTCTCTGACCCTCTCCTATCTTTCACATTCACTCATTTCTCTTTGTCCGACCGCCTCAATCTTTCACGCACACTCGTTTTCTTTGTCTGACTGTCTCTATCTTTCACTTTCACTCCTTTTCACTTCGTCTGACCCACCTCTATCTTTCATATTCACTCGTTTTCTTTCACCATCTCCACCATTCACAATCACTCCTTTTCTCTTTGTCTGACCCTCTCGATCTTTCACGTTCACTCCTGTTCTCTTTGTCTGACCCTATCTATCTTTCACCTTCATAGAATCATAGAAGTTACAACATGGAAACAGGCCCTTCGGCCCAACATGTCCATGTCGCTCAGTTTATACCACTAAGCTAGTCCCAATTGCCTGCACTTGGCCCATATCCCTCTGTACCCATCTTACCCATGTAACTGTCCAGATGCTTTTTAAAAGACAAAATTGTACCCGTCTCTACTACTGCCTCTGGCAGCTCGTTCCAGACACTCACCACCCTTTGAGTGAAAACATTGCCCCTCTGGACCCTTTTGTATCTCTCCCCTCTCACCTTAAATCTATGCCCCCTCGTTATAGACTCCCCTACCTTTGGGAAAAGATTTTGACTATCTACCTTATTTATGCCCCTCATTATTTTATAGACTTCTATAAGATCACCCCTTAACCTCCTACTCTCCAGGGAAAAAAGTCCCAGTCTATCTAACCTCTCCCGATAAGTCAAACCATCAAGTCCCGTTAGCATTCCAGTAAATCTTTTCTGCACTCTTTCTAGTTTAATAATAACCTTTCTATAATAGGGTGACCAGAACTGCACACAGTATTCCAAGTGTGGCCTCACTAATGTCTTGTACAACTTCAACAAGACATCCCAACTCCTGTATTCAATGTTCTACTCCTGTATTCAATGTTCACTCCTTTTCCCTTTGTTTGACTATCTCTATCTTTCACATTCTCTCATTTTCTTTGTCTGACCTTCTCTATCTATCACAGTCACTCCTTTTCTCTTTGCCTGACATTCCTTTTCTCTTTGTGAATGTGAAAGATAGAGAGGGTCAAAGAGAAAATGAGTGAATGTGAAAGATAGACAGGGTCACTTTGTCTGACCCTCTCTAACTTTCACATTCATTCCTTTTCTCTTTGTTTGACTATATGAATCTTTTACATTCTCTCCTCTTTTTCTCCAACCCTCTCTATCTTACACATTCACTACTTTTGACATTGTCTGACCCTCCACATCTATCACATTCACTCGTTTTCTCTTTGTCTGACCCTCTCTATCTTTCACATTCAGTCCTTTTCTCTTCGTCTGACCCTCGATATCTTTCACATTCAGTCCTTTTCTCTTCGTCTGACCCTCTCCATCTTTCACATTCAGTACCTTTCTCTTCGTCTGACCCTCACCATCTTTCACATTCACTCCTTCTCTCTTCATCTGACCCTCTCTTTCATATTCACTCCTTTTCTCTTTGTCTGACCCTCTCTATCTTTCACATTGACTCGTTTTCTCTTTGTCTGACCCTCTCTATCTTTCACATTCACTCCTTTTCTCTTTGTCTGACCCCCTCCATCTTTCACATTCGCTCCTGTTCTCTTTGTCTGACCATCTCTATCTTTCACATTCACTCCTTATCTCTTTGTCTGGCTCTCTATCTTACACATTCACTCATTATCTCTTTGTCTGACCCTCTCTATCTTTCACATTCAGTCCTTTTCTCTTCGTCTGACCCTCTCCATCTTTCACATTCAGTACCTTTCTCTTCGTCTGACCCTCACTATCTTTCACATTCACTCCTTCTCTCTTCATCTGACCCTCTCTTTCATATTCACTCATTTTCTCCTTAACTGACCCGCTCTATCTTTCACATTCACTCCTTCACTCTTCATCTGACCCTCCCTTTCATATTCACTCCTTTTCTCTTTGTCTGACACCCTCTATCTTTCATTTTCACTCCTTTTCTCTTTGACTGACCTGCTCTATCTTGCACATTCACTCCTTTTCACTTTGTCTGACCCTCCATCTTGCACATTCACTCCTTTCCCGTTGTCTGACTCTCTCTATCTTTCACATTCATTCCTTTTCTCTTTGTCTGACCCTCTCTATCTTCCACATTCACTCCTTTTCCCTTTGTTTGACTATCTCTATCTTTCACATTCACTCCTTTTCTCTTTGTCTGACACTCTCGGTCTTTCACATTCACTCCTTTTCTCATTATCTGACCCGATCTATCTTTCGCATTCATTTCTTTTCTCTTTGTCTGACCCTCTCCATCTTTCACATTCACTCCTTTTCTCTGTGTCTGTCCCTATCCACCTTTCTCATTCACTCCTTCGCTTTGCCTGACTCTCTCTAATTTCTATTTCATTCCTCTTCTCTTTCTCTGACCCTATCTCTCCTTCACATTCACTCCGGCTCTCTTCGTCTGACCCCATCTATCTTTCAGATTCACTGGTTTACTCGTTGTCTGACGCTCTCTATATTTCACATTCAATCCCTTTTTCTTTGTCTGACCCTCATTATCTTTCACTTTCACTCCTTTTCTTTTTGTCTGACAATCTCTATCTTTCGCAATCTCTTCTTTTCTCTGTCTCTGACCCTCTCCTATCTTTCACATTCACTCATTTCTCTTTGTCTGACCGCCTCAATCTTTCACGCACACTCGTTTTCTTTGTCTGACTGTCTGTATCTTTCACTTTCACTCCTTTTCACTTCGTCTGACCCACCTCTATCTTTCATATTCACTCGTTTTCTTTCACCATCTCCACCATTCACAATCACTCCTTTTCTCTTTGTCTGACCCTCTCGATCTTTCACGTTCACTCCTTTTCTTTGTCTGACCCTCTATATCTTTCACATTCACTCCTTTTCTCTTTGTCTGACCCTCTCGATCTTTCTCATTCACTCCTTCTCTCTTCATCTGACCCTGTCTATCTTTCATATTCACTCCCTTTCCCTTTGTCTGACGCCCTCTATCTTTCACATTCACTCCTTTTCCCTTTGTCTGACAATCTCTATCTTTCGCATTCTCTTCTTTTCTCTTTCTCTGACCCTCTCCTATCTTTCACATTCACTCCTTTCTCTTTGTCCGACCGCCTCAATATTTCACGTACTCCTTTTCTTTGTCTGACTGTCTCTATCTTTCACATTCATTCCTTTTCTCTTTGTTTGCCTCTCTCTATCTTTCACATTCACTCGTTTTCTCTTTGTCTGACCCACTCTATCTTTCACATTCACTCGTTTTCTCTCTGTCTGACCCTCTCTATCTTTCAGATTCATTACTTTTCTCTTCGTCTGAACCTCTCTATCTTTCACATTAACTCCTTTTCTCTCTGCGTCACCTCCGCTATCTTTCACATTCACTCCTTTTCTCGTTGTCTGACCCTCTCCATCTTTCACAGTCACTCCTTTTCACGTCGTCTGACCCTCTCTATCTCTCACATTCAGTCCTTGTCTCTTCGTCTGACCCTCTTTATCTTTCACATTCACTCCTGTTCTCTTTGTCTGACCCTATCTATCTTTCACCTTCATAGAATCATAGAAGTTACAACATGGAAACAGGCCCTTCGGCCCAACATGTCCATGTCGCTCAGTTTATACCACTAAGCTAGTCCCAATTGCCTGCACTTGGCCCATATCCCTCTGTACCCATCTTACCCATGTAACTGTCCAGATGCTTTTTAAAAGACAAAATTGTACCCGCCTCTACTACTGCCTCTGGCAGCTCGTTCCAGACACTCACCACCCTTTGAGTGAAAACATTGCCCCTCTAGACCCTTTTGTATCTCTCCCCTCTCACCTTAAATCTATGCCCCCTCGTTATAGACTCCCCTACCTTTGGGAAAAGATTTTGACTATCTACCTTATCTATGCCCCTCATTATTTTATAGACTTCCATAAGATCACCCCTTAACCTCCGACTCTCCAGGGAAAAAAAGTCCCAGTCTGTCTAACCTCTCCCTATAAGTCAAGCCATCAAGTCCCGTTAGCATTCCAGTAAATCTTTTCTGCACTCTTTCTAGTTTAATAATAACCTTTCTATAATAGGGTGACCAGAACTGTACACAGTATTCCAAGTGTGGCCTTACTAATGTCTTGTACAACTTCAACAAGACATCCCAACTTCTGTATTCAATGTTCTACTCCTGTATACAATGGTCACTCCTTTTCCCTTTGTTTGACTATCTCTATCTTTCACATTCACTCCTTTTCTCTTTGTCTGACCCTCTCTATCTTTCACATTCACTCCTTTTCTCTTTGTCTGACCCTATCTATCTTCCACATTCACTCCTTTTCCCTTTGTTTGACTATCTCTATCTTTCACATTCACTCCTTTCCTCTTTGTCTGACCCTCTCTATCTTTCACATTCACTCCTTTTCTCTTTGTCGGACCCTATCTATCTTCCACATTCACTCCTTTTCCCTTTGTTTGACTATCTCTATCTTTCACATTCACTCCTTTTCTCGTTGTCTGACACTCTCGGTCTTTCACATTCACTCCTTTTCTCATTATCTGACCCGATCTATCTTTCACATTCACTCCTTTTCTCTGTGTCTGACCCTATCCACCTTTCTCATTCACTCCTTCGCTTTGCCTGACTCTCTCTAACTTTCTATTTCATTCCTCTTCTCTTTCTCTGACCCTATCTCTCCTTCACATTCACTCCGGCTCTCTTCGTCTGACCCCATCTATCTTTCAGATTCACTGGTTTACTCGTTGTCTGATCCTCTCTAGATTTCACATTCAATCCCTTTTTCTTTGTCTGACCCTCATTATCTTTCACTTTCACTCCTTTTCTTTTTGTCTGACAATCTCTATCTTTCGCAATCTCTTCTTTTCTCTGTCTCTGACCCTCTCCTATCTTTCACATTCACTCATTTCTCTTTGTCCGACCGCCTCAATCTTTCACGCACACTCGTTTTCTTTGTCTGACTGTCTCTATCTTTCACTTTCACTCCTTTTCACTTCGTCTGACCCACCTCTATCTTTCATATTCACTCGTTTTCTTTCACCATCTCCACCATTCACAATCACTCCTTTTCTCTTTGTCTGACCCTCTCGATCTTTCACGTTCACTCCTGTTCTCTTTGTCTGACCCTATCTATCTTTCACCTTCATAGAATCATAGAAGTTACAACATGGAAACAGGCCCTTCGGCCCAACATGTCCATGTCGCTCAGTTTATACCACTAAGCTAGTCCCAATTGCCTGCACTTGGCCCATATCCCTCTGTACCCATCTTACCCATGTAACTGTCCAGATGCTTTTTAAAAGACAAAATTGTACCCGTCTCTACTACTGCCTCTGGCAGCTCGTTCCAGACACTCACCACCCTTTGAGTGAAAAAATTGTCCCTCTAGACCCTTTTGTATCTCTCCCCTCTCACCTTAAATCTATGCCCCCTCGTTATAGACTCCACTACCTTTGGGAAAATATTTTGACTATCGACCTTATTTATGCCCCTCATTATTTTATAGACTTCTATAAGATCACCCCTTAACCTCCTACTCTCCAGGGAAAAAAGTCCCAGTCTATCTAACCTCTCCCGATAAGTCAAACCATCAAGTCCCGTTAGCATTCCAGTAAATCTTTTCTGCACTCTTTCTAGTTTAATAATAACCTTTCTATAATAGGGTGACCAGAACTGCACACAGTATTCCAAGCGTGGCCTCACTAATGTCTTGTACAACTTCAACAAGACATCCCAACTCCTGTATTCAATGTTCACTCCTTTTCCCTTTGTTTGACTATCTCTATCTTTCACATTCACTCCTTTTCTCTGTGTCTGACCCTCTCTATCTTTCACATTCACTCCTTTTCTCTTTGTCTGACCCTATCTATCTTCCACATTCACTCATTTTTCCCTTTGTTTGACTATCTCTATCCTTCACATTCATTCCTTTTCTCGTTGTCTGACACTCTCGGTCTTTCACATTCACTCCTTTTCTCATTATCTGACCCGATCTATCTTTCGCATTCATTTCTTTTCTCTTTGTCTGACCCTCTCTATCTTTCACATTCACTCCTTTTCCCTTTGTCTGACCCTATCTATCTTCCACATTCACTCCTTTTCCCTTTGTTTGACTATCTCTATCTTTCACATTCACTCCTTTTCTCGTTGTCTGACACTCTCGGTCTTTCACATTCACTCCTTTTCTCATTATCTGACCCTATCTATCTTTCGCATTCATTTCTTTTCTCTTTGTCTGACCCTCTCTATCTTTCACATTCACTCCTTTTCTCTGTGTCTGACCCTATCCACCTTTCTCATTCACTCCTTCGCTTTGTCTGACTCTCTCTAACTTTCTATTTCATTCCTCTTCTCTTTCTCTGACCCTATCTCTCCTTCACATTCACTCCGTCTCTCTTCGTCTGACCCCATCTATCTTTCAGATTCACTGCTTTTCTCTCTGTCTGACCCTCTCTATCTTTCACATTCAATCCCTTTTTCTTTGTCTGACCCTCACCATCTTTCACTTTCACTCCTTTTCACTTCGTCTGACCCACCTCTATCTTTCATATTCACTCGTTTTCATTCACCATCTCCACCATTCACAATCACTCCTTTTCTCGTTGTCTGACACTCTCGATCTTTCACTTTCACTCCAGTTCTCTTTGTCTGACCTTATCTATCTTTCACATTCGCACCTTTTCTCTTTGCCTTACCTCCGCTATCTTTCACATTCACTGCTATTCTCTTTGTCTGACACTCTCGGTCTTTCACATTCACTCCTTTTCTCAATATCTTTGTCTGACCCTATCTATCTTCGACATTCACTCCTTTTCCCTTTGTTTGACTATCTCTATCTTTCACATTCACTCCTTTTCTCTTTGTCTGGCTCTCTCGAGCTTTCACATTCACTCCTTTTCTCTTTGTTCGCCCCTCTCTATCTTTCACATTCACTCCTGTTCTCTTTGTCTGGCTATCTCCACCTTTCACATTCACTCCTCTTCACTTCGTCTGACCCTCTCTATCTTTCACATTCACTCCTTTTTTCTGTTTGAACCTCTCTGTCTTCCACATTCACTCCTTTTCTCTTTGTCTGACCCTCGATCTTCCAAATTCACTCCTTTTCCCTTTGTTTGACTATCTCTATCTTTCACATTCACTCCTTTTATCTTTGTCTGACATTCTCGGTCTTTCATATTCACTCCTTTTCTCATTATCTGACCCTATCTATCTTTCGCATTCATTTATTTTCTCTTTGTCTGACCCTCTCTTTCTTTCACATTCACTCCTTTTCTCTGTGTCTGACCCTATCCACCTTTCTCATTCACTCCTTCGCTTTGTCTGACACTCTCTAACTTTCGATTTCACTCGTCTTCTCTTTCTCCGACCCTATCTCTCCTTCACATTCACTCCTTCTCTCTTCGTCTGACCCTATCTATCTTCCACATTCAATCCTGTTCTCTTTGTTTGACCCTCTCTATCTTTCACATTCACCCCCTTTCTCTTTGTCTGACCCTCTCTATCTTTCGCATTCTCTTCTTTTCTCTTTATCTGACCCTCTCCTATCTTTCACATTCACTCCTTTTCTCTTTGTCTGACCCTCTCTATCTTTTACATTCATCCCATTTCTCTTTTCTGACCCTCTCTATCTTTCAAAGTCATTCCTTTTCACTTCGTCTGACACTCTACATCTTTCACATTCACTCCTTTTCACTACGTCTGACACTGTCTGTCTTTCTCATTCGCTCCTGTTCTCTTTGTCTGTCCCTCTCCTTCTTTCACATTCAATCCCTTTCTCGTTGACCGACTACCTTTTACATTCACTCCTTCTCTTTGTCTGATCCTCTCTATCATTCTGAATCACTCCTTTTCTCTTTGTCTGTCAATCTCTATCTTTCGCATTCTCTTCTTTTCTCTTTCTCTGACCCTCTCCTATCTTTCACATTCACTCCTTTCTCTTTGTCCGACCGCCTCAATCTTTCACGTACACTCCTTTTCTTTGTCTGACTGTCTCGATCTTTCACATTCACTCCTTTTCACTTCGTCTGACCCACCTCTATCTTTCACATTCACTGCTTTTCTCTCTGTCTGAGCCTCTCTATCTTTCACATTCATTCCTTTTCTCTTCGTCTCACCCTCTCTATCTTTCACATTCACTCCATTTCACTTTGTCTGACCCTCTCGATCTTTCACATTCACTCCTGTTCTCTTTGTCTGACCCGATCTAACTTTCACATTCATTCCTTTTCTCTCTGCCTCACCACAACTATATTTCACATTCACTCCTTTTCTCTTTGTCTGGGTGTCTCTACGTTTTGTGGTTTTGTTGGTTTTCAGCAAATGAACCTATTTCAGCGAGGGAGAAGTTTTTTCTTTAATAGCTTAAGATTTTATCTTAAAATACAAGAACTTTTCGTGGTTCTTGTCAATTTTTGTTGGTTTTCATCTAATGAACTTATTTCAGTCAGCTAGATCTTTCTTCCTCAATGCGAAAAGATTTTATCTTCAAACACAAGAACTTTTCGTGGTTTTGTTGGTTTTCAGCAAATGAACATATTGCAGCGAGCGAGAAGTTTTTTCTTTAATAGCTTAAGATTTTATCATAAAATACAAGAACTTTTCGTGGTTCTTGTCAATTTTTGTTGGTTTTCATCTATTGAACATATTTCACTCAGCGAGATCATTCTCCTTCCATGCAAAAAGATTTTATCTTGAAATACAAGAACTTTTCGTGGTTTTGTTGGTTTTCAGCAAATGAACATATTTCAGCGAGCTGGAAGTTTTTTCAATGATAGCTTAAGATTTTATCTTAAAAATACAAGAACTTTTCGTGGTTCATGTCAATTTTTGTTGGTGTTCATCGAATGAACATATTTCAGTCAGCTAGATCTTTCTCCTTTAATGCAAAAAGATTTTATCTTCAAATACAAGAACTTTTCGTGGTTTTGTTGGTTTTCAGCAAATGAACAGATCTCAGCGAGCTGGAAGTTTTTTCTTCAATAGCTTCAGATTTTATCTTAAAATACAAGAACTTTTCGTGGTTCTTGTCAATTTTTGTTGGTTTTCATCGATTGAACTTATTTCACTCATCTAGATCAATCTCCTTCCATGCAAAAAGATTTTATCTTCAAATACAAGAACTTTTCGTGGTTTTGTTGGTTTTCAGCAAATGAAAATATTTCAGCGAGCGAGAAGTTTTTTCTTTAATAGCTTAAGATTTCATCTTAAAATACAAGAACTTTTCGTGGTTCTTGTCAATTTTTGTTGGTTTTCATCTAATGATCTTATTTCACTCAGCTCGATCATTCTCCTTCAATGCAGAACGATTTTATCTTCAAATACAAGAACTTTTCGTGGTTTTGTTAGTTTTCAGCAAATGAACATATTTCAGCGCGCTTGAAGTTTTTTCTTTAATAGCGTAAGATTTTATCTCAAAAATACAAGAACTTTTCGTGGTTCATGTCAATTTTTGTTGGTTTTCATCGATTGAACTTATTTCACTCAGCTGGATCATTCTCCTTCCATGCAAAAAGATTTTATCTTCAAACACACGAACTTTTCGTGGTATTGTTGGTTTTCAGCAAATGAACATATTGCAGCGAGCTGGAAGTTTTTGCATTGTTAGCTTAAGATTTCATCTTAAAATACAAGAACTTTTCGTGGTTCTTGTCAATTTTTGTTGGTTTTCATCGAATGAACTTATTTCAGTCAGCAAGATCTTTCTTCCTCAATGCGAAAAGATTTTATCTTCAAATACAAGAACTTTTCGTGGTATTGTTGGTTTTCAGCAAATGAACATAATTCAGCGAGCTAGAAGTTTTTTCTTTAATAGCTTAAGATTTTATCTTAAAATACAAGAACTTTCGTGGTTCTTGTCAATTTTTGTTTGTTTTCATCGATTGAACTTATTTCACTCAGCTGGATCATTCTCCTTCCATGCAAAAAGATTTTATCTTCAAACACACGAACTTTTCGTGGTATTGTTGGTTTTCAGCAAATGAACATATTTCAGCGAGCTCGAAGTTTTTTCTTTATCAGCTTAAGATTTTATCTTAACAGACAAGAACTTTTCGTGGTTCTTATCAATTTTTGTTGGTTTTCATCTCATGATCTTATTTCAGTCAGCGAGATCTTTCTTCCTCAATGCGAAAAGATATTATCTTCAAATACAAGAACTTTTCGTGGTATTGTTGGTTTTCAGCAAATGAACATAATTCAGCGAGCTAGAAGTTTTTTCTTTAATAGCTTAAGATTTTATCTTAAAATACAAGAACTTTCGTGGTTCTTGTCAATTTTTGTTTGTTTTCATCGATTGAACTTATTTCACTCAGCTGGATCATTCTCCTTCCATGCAAAAAGATTTTATCTTCAAACACACGAACTTTTCGTGGTATTGTTGGTTTTCAGCAAATGAACATATTTCAGCGAGCTCGAAGTTTTTTCTTTATCAGCTTAAGATTTTATCTTAACAGACAAGAACTTTTCGTGGTTCTTATCAATTTTTGTTGGTTTTCATCTCATGATCTTATTTCAGTCAGCGAGATCTTTCTTCCTCAATGCGAAAAGATATTATCTTCAAATACAAGAACTTTTCGTGGTTTTGTTGGTTTTCCAGCAAATGAACATATTGCAGCGAGCGAGAAGTTTTTTCTTTAATAGCTTAAGATTTTATCTTAAAATACAAGAACTTTTCGAGGTTCTTGTCAATTTTTGTTGGTTTTCATCTGTTGAACATATTTCACTCAGCGAGATCATTCTCCTTCCATGCAAAAAGATTTTATCTTGAAATACAAGAACTTTTCGTGGTTTTGTTGGTTTTCAGCAAATGAACAGATCTCAGCGAGCTGGAAGTTTTTTCTTTAATCGCTTCAGATTTTATCTTAAAATACAAGAACTTTTCGTGGTTCTTGTCAATTTTTGTTGGTTTTCATCGATTGAACTTATTTCACTCAGCTAGATCATTCTCCTTCCATGCAAAAAGATTTTATCTTCAAATACAAGAACTTTTCGTGGTTTTGATGGTTTTCAGCAAATGAAAATATTTCAGCGAGCGAGAAGTTTTTTCTTTAATAGCTTCAGATTTTATCTTAAAATACAAGAACTTTTCGTGGTTCTTGTCAATTTTTGTTGGTTTTCATCGATTGAACTTATTTCACTCAGCTGGATCATTCTCCTTCCATGCAAAAAGATTTTATCTTCAATTACAATAACTTTTTGTGTTTTTATTCCTTTTCAGCAAATGAACATATTTCAGCGAGCTGGAAGTTTTTTCATTATTAGCTTAAGATTTCATCTTAAAATACAAGAACTTTTCGTGGTTCTTGTCAATTTTTGTTGGTTTTCATCTCATGAACTTATTTCACTCAGCTCGATCATTCTCCTTCAATGCAAAACGATTTTATCTTCAAATACAAGAACTTTTCGTGGTTTTGTTGGTTTTCAGCAAATGAACATATTTCAGCGAGGTTGAAGTTTTTTCTTTGATAGCTTAAGATTTTATCTTAAAAATACAAGAACTTTTCGTGGTTCATGTCAATTTTTGTTGGTGTTCATCTAATGAAATTATTTCAGTCAGCTGGATCTTTCTTCTTTAATGCAAAAAGATTTTATCTTCAAATACAAGAACTTTTCGTGGTTTTGTTGGTTTTCAGCAAATGAAAATATTTCAGCGAGCGAGAAGTTTTTTCTTTAATAGCTTAAGATTTTATCTTAAAATACAAGAAATTTTCGTGGTTCTTGTCAATTTTTGTTGGTTTTCATCGAATGAACTTATTTCAGTCAGCAAGATCTTTCTTCCTCAATGCGAAAAGATTTTATCTTCAAATACAAGAACTTTTCGTGGTATTGTTGGTTTTCAGCAAATGAACATAATTCAGCGAGCTCGAAGTTTTTTCGTTATCAGCTTAAGATTTTATCTTAACAAACAAGAACTTTTCGTGGTTCTTGTCAATTTTTGTTGGTTTTCATCTCATGATCTTATTTCAGTCAGCTAGATCTTTCTTCCTCAATGCGAAAAGATTTTATCTTCAAATACAAGAACTTTTCGTGGTTTTGTTGGTTTTCAGCAAAGGAACATATTTCAGCGAGCTGGAAGTTTTTTCTTTAATAGCTTAAGATTTTATCTTAAAACACAAGAACTTTTCGTGGTTCTTGTCAATTTTTGTTGGTTTTCATCTATTGAACATATTTCACTCAGCGAGATCATTCTCCTTCCATGCAAAAAGATTTTATCTTCAAATACAAGACCTTGTCGTGGTTTTGTTGGTTTTCAGCAAATGAACATATTTCAGCGAGCTTGAAGTTTTTTCTTTGATAGCTTAAGATTTTATCTTAAAAATACAAGAACTTTTCGTGGTTAATGTCAATTTTTGTTGGTGTTCATCTAATGAACTTATTTCAGTCAGCTGGATCTTTCTTCTTTAATGCAAAAAGATTTTGTCTTCAAATACAAGAACCTTTCGTGGTTTTGTTGCTTTTCAGCAAATGAACATATTTCAGCGAGCTGGAAGTTTTTTCTTTAATAGCTTCAGATTTTATCTTAAAAATACAAGAACTTTTCGTGGTTCATGTCAATTTTTGTTGGTGTTCATCTGATGAACTTATTTCAGTCAGCTGGATCTTTCTTCTTTCATGCAAAAAGATTTTATCTTCAAATACAAGAACTTTTCGTGGTTTTGTTGGTTTTCAGCAAATGAACATCTTTCAGCTAGATGGAAGTTTTTTCTTTAATAGCTTCAGATTTTATCTTAAAATACAAGAACTTTTCGTGGTTCTTGTCAATTTTTGTTGGTTTTCATCGATTGAACTTATTTCACTCAGCGAAATCATTCTCCTTCCATGCAAAAAGATTTTATCTTCAAACACACGAACTTTTCGTGGTATTGTTGGTTTTCAGCAAATGAACATATTTCAGCGAGCTCGAAGTTTTTTCTTTATCAGCTTAAGATTTTATCTTAACAGACAAGAACTTTTCGTGGTTCTTATCAATTTTTGTTGGTTTTCATCTCATGATCTTATTTCAGTCAGCGAGATCTTTCTTCCTCAATGCGAAAAGATATTATCTTCAAATACAAGAACTTTTCGTGGTTTTGTTGGTTTTCCAGCAAATGAACATATTGCAGCGAGCGAGAAGTTTTTTCTTTAATAGCTTAAGATTTTATCTTAAAATACAAGAACTTTTCGAGGTTCTTGTCAATTTTTGTTGGTTTTCATCTATTGAACATATTTCACTCAGCGAGATCATTCTCCTTCCATGCAAAAAGATTTTATCTTGAAATACAAGAACTTTTCGTGGTTTTGTTGGTTTTCAGCAAATGAACAGATCTCAGCGAGCTGGAAGTTTTTTCTTTAATCGCTTCAGATTTTATCTTAAAATACAAGAACTTTTCGTGGTTCTTGTCAATTTTTGTTGGTTTTCATCGATTGAACTTATTTCACTCAGCTAGATCATTCTCCTTCCATGCAAAAAGATTTTATCTTCAAATACAAGAACTTTTCGTGGTTTTGATGGTTTTCATCAAATGAAAATATTTCAGCGAGCGAGAAGTTTTTTCTTTAATAGCTTAAGATTTTATCTTAAAATACAAGAACTTTTCGTGGTTCTTGTCAATTTTTGTTGGTTTTCATCGATTGAACTTATTTCACTCAGCTGGATCATTCTCCTTCCATGCAAAAAGATTTTATCTTCAATTACAAGAACTTTTTGTGTTTTTTTTCCTTTTCAGCAAATGAACATATTTCAGCGAGCTGGAAGTTTTTTCATTATTAGCTTAAGATTTCATCTTAAAATACAAGAACTTTTCGTGGTTCTTGTCAATTTTTGTTGGTTTTCATCTCATGAACTTATTTCACTCAGCTCGATCATTCTCCTTCAATGCAAAACGATTTTATCTTCAAATACAAGAACTTTTCGTGGTTTTGTTGGTTTTCAGCAAATGAACATATTTCAGCGAGGTTGAAGTTTTTTCTTTGATAGCTTAAGATTTAATCTTAAAAATACAAGAACTTTTCGTGGTTCATGTCAATTTTTGTTGGTGTTCATCTAATGAAATTATTTCAGTCAGCTGGATCTTTCTTCTTTAATGCAAAAAGATTTTATCTTCAAATACAAGAACTTTTCGTGGTTTTGTTGGTTTTCAGCAAATGAAAATATTTCAGCGAGCGAGAAGTTTTTTCTTTAATAGCTTAAGATTTTATCTTAAAATACAAGAAATTTTCGTGGTTCTTGTCAATTTTTGTTGGTTTTCATCGAATGAACTTATTTCAGTCAGCAAGATCTTTCTTCCTCAATGCGAAAAGATTTTATCTTCAAATACAAGAACTTTTCGTGGTTTTGTTGGTTTTCAGCAAATAAACATATTTCAGCGAGCTGGAAGTTTTTCTTTAATAGCTTAAGATTTTATCTTAAAACACAAGAACTTTTCGTGGTTCTTGTCAATTTTTGTTGGTTTTCATCTATTGAACATATTTCACTCAGCGAGATCATTCTCCTTCCATGCAAAAAGATTTTATCTTCAAATACAAGACCTTTTCGTGGTTTTGTTGGTTTTCAGCAAATGAACATATTTCAGCGAGCTTGAAGTTTTTTCTTTGATAGCTGAAGATTTTATCTTAAAAATACAAGAACTTTTCGTGGTTAATGTCAATTTTTGTTGGTGTTCATCTAATGAAATTATTTCAGTCAGCTGGATCTTTCTTCTTTAATGCAAAAAGATTTTATCTTCAAATACAAGAACTTTTCGTGGTTTTGTTGGTTTTCAGCAAATGAAAATATTTCAGCGAGCGAGAAGTTTTTTCTTTAATAGCTTAAGATTTTATCTTAAAATACAAGAAATTTTCGTGGTTCTTGTCAATTTTTGTTGGTTTTCATCGAATGAACTTATTTCAGTCAGCAAGATCTTTCTTCCTCAATGCGAAAAGATTTTATCTTCAAATACAAGAACTTTTCGTGGTTTTGTTGGTTTTCAGCAAATAAACATATTTCAGCGAGCTGGAAGTTTTTCTTTAATAGCTTAAGATTTTATCTTAAAACACAAGAACTTTTCGTGGTTCTTGTCAATTTTTGTTGGTTTTCATCTATTGAACATATTTCACTCAGCGAGATCATTCTCCTTCCATGCAAAAAGATTTTATCTTCAAATACAAGACCTTTTCGTGGTTTTGTTGGTTTTCAGCAAATGAACATATTTCAGCGAGCTTGAAGTTTTTTCTTTGATAGCTGAAGATTTTATCTTAAAAATACAAGAACTTTTCGTGGTTAATGTCAATTTTTGTTGGTGTTCATCTAATGAACTTATTTCAGTCAGCTGGATCTTTGTTCTTTAATGCAAAAAGATTTTGTCTTCAAATACAAGAACCTTTCGTGGTTTTGTTGCTTTTCAGCAAATGAACATATTTCAGCGAGCTGGAAGTTTTTTCTTTAATAGCTTCAGATTTTATCTTAAAAATACAAGAACTTTTCGTGGTTCATGTCAATTTTTGTTGGTTTTCATCGATTGAACTTATTTCACTCAGCTGGATCATCCTCCTTCCATGCAAAAATATTCTATCTTCAAATACAAGAACTGTTCGTGGTTTGTTAGTTTTCAGCAAATGAACATATTTCAGCGCGCTTGAAGTTTTTTCTTTAATAGCGTAAGATTTTATCTCAAAAATACAAGAACTTTTCGTGGTTCATGTCAATTTTTGTTGGTTTTCATCGATTGAACTTATTTCACTCAGCTGGATCATTCTCCTTCCATGCAAAAAGATTTTATCTTCAAATACAAGAACTTTTCGTGGTTTTGTTGGTTTTCAGCAAATGAACATATTGCAGCGAGCTGGAAGTTTTTGCATTGTTAGCTTAAGATTTCATCTTAAAATACAAGAACTTTTCGTGGTTCTTGTCAATTTTTGTTGGTTTTCATCGAATGAACTTATTTCAGTCAGCAAGATCTTTCTTCCTCAATGCGAAAAGATTTTATCTTCAAATACAAGAACTTTTCGTGGTATTGTTGGTTTTCAGCAAATGAACATAATTCAGCGAGCTAGAAGTTTTTTCTTTAATAGCTTAAGATTTTATCTTAAAATACAAGAACTTTCGTGGTTCTTGTCAATTTTTGTTTGTTTTCATCGATTGAACTTATTTCACTCAGCTGGATCATTCTCCTTCCATGCAAAAAGATTTTATCTTCAAACACACGAACTTTTCGTGGTATTGTTGGTTTTCAGCAAATGAACATATTTCTGCGAGCTCGAAGTTTTTTCTTTATCAGCTTAAGATTTTATCTTAACAGACAAGAACTTTTCGTGGTTCTTATCAATTTTTGTTGGTTTTCATCTCATGATCATATTTCAGTCAGCGAGATCTTTCTTCCTCAATGCGAAAAGATATTATCTTCAAATACAAGAACTTTTCGTGGTTTTGTTGGTTTTCCAGCAAATGAACATATTGCAGCGAGCGAGAAGTTTTTTCTTTAATAGCTTAAGATTTTATCTTAAAATACAAGAACTTTTCGAGGTTCTTGTCAATTTTTGTTGGTTTTCATCTATTGAACATATTTCACTCAGCGAGATCATTCTCCTTCCATGCAAAAAGATTTTATCTTGAAATACAAGAACTTTTCGTGGTTTTGTTGGTTTTCAGCAAATGAACAGATCTCAGCGAGCTGGAAGTTTTTTCTTTAATCGCTTCAGATTTTATCTTAAAATACAAGAACTTTTCGTGGTTCTTGTCAATTTTTGTTGGTTTTCATCGATTGAACTTATTTCACTCAGCTAGATCATTCTCCTTCCATGCAAAAAGATTTTATCTTCAAATACAAGAACTTTTCGTGGTTTTGATGGTTTTCAGCAAATGAAAATATTTCAGCGAGCGAGAAGTTTTTTCTTTAATAGCTTAAGATTTTATCTTAAAATACAAGAACTTTTCGTGGTTCTTGTCAATTTTTGTTGGTTTTCATCGATTGAACTTATTTCACTCAGCTGGATCATTCTCCTTCCATGCAAAAAGATTTTATCTTCAATTACAAGAACTTTTTGTGTTTTTTTTCCTTTTCAGCAAATGAACATATTTCAGCGAGCTGGAAGTTTTTTCATTATTAGCTTAAGATTTCATCTTAAAATACAAGAACTTTTCGTGGTTCTTGTCAATTTTTGTTGGTTTTCATCTCATGAACTTATTTCACTCAGCTCGATCATTCTCCTTCAATGCAAAACGATTTTATCTTCAAATACAAGAACTTTTCGTGGTTTTGTTGGTTTTCAGCAAATGAACATATTTCAGCGAGGTTGAAGTTTTTTCTTTGATAGCTTAAGATTTTATCTTAAAAATACAAGAACTTTTCGTGGTTCATGTCAATTTTTGTTGGTGTTCATCTCATGAAATTATTTCAGTCAGCTGGATCTTTCTTCTTTAATGCAAAAAGATTTTATCTTCAAATAAAAGAACTTTTCGTGGTTTTGTTGGTTTTCAGCAAATGAAAATATTTCAGCGAGCGAGAAGTTTTTTCTTTAATAGCTTAAGATTTTATCTTAAAATACAAGAAATTTTCGTGGTTCTTGTCAATTTTTGTTGGTTTTCATCGAATGAACTTATTTCAGTCAGCAAGATCTTTCTTCCTCAATGCGAAAAGATTTTATCTTCAAATACAAGAACTTTTCGTGGTATTGTTGGTTTTCAGCAAATGAACATAATTCAGCGAGCTCGAAGTTTTTTCTTTATCAGCTTAAGATTTTATCTTAACAAACAAGAACTTTTCGTGGTTCTTGTCAATTTTTGTTGGTTTTCATCTCATGATCTTATTTCAGTCAGCTAGATCTTTCTTCCTCAATGCGAAAAGATTTTATCTTCAAATACAAGAACTTTTCGTGGTTTTGTTGGTTTTCAGCAAATGAACATATTGCAGCGAGCTCGAAGTTTTTTCTTTAATAGCTTAAGATTTTATCTTAAAACACAAGAACTTTTCGTGGTTCTTGTCAATTTTTGTTGGTTTTCATCTATTGAACATATTTCACTCAGCGAGATCATTCTCCTTCCATGCAAAAAGATTTTATCTTCAAATACAAGACCTTTTCGTGGTTTTGTTGGTTTTCAGCAAATGAACATATTTCAGCGAGCTTGAAGTTTTTTCTTTGATAGCTTAAGATTTTATCTTAAAAATACAAGAACTTTTCGTGGTTAATGTCAATTTTTGTTGGTGTTCATCTAATGAACTTATTTCAGTCAGCTGGATCTTTCTTCTTTAATGCAAAAAGATTTTGTCTTCAAATACAAGAACCTTTCGTGGTTTTGTTGCTTTTCAGCAAATGAACATATTTCAGCGAGCTGGAAGTTTTTTCTTTAATAGCTTCAGATTTTATCTTAAAAATACAAGAACTTTTCGTGGTTCATGTCAATTTTTGTTGGTGTTCATCTGATGAACTTATTTCAGTCAGCTGGATCTTTCTTCTTTCATGCAAAAAGATTTTATCTTCAAATACAAGAACTTTTCGTGGTTTTGTTGGTTTTCAGCAAATGAACATCTTTCAGCTAGATGGAAGTTTTTTCTTTAATAGCTTCAGATTTTATCTTAAAATACAAGAACTTTTCGTGGTTCTTGTCAATTTTTGTTGGTTTTCATCGATTGAACTTATTTCACTCAGCGAAATCATTCTCCTTCCATGCAAAAAGATTTTATCTTCAAATACAAGAACTTTTCGTGGTTTTGTTGGTTTTCAGCAAATGAACATCTTTCAGCTAGATGGAAGTTTTTTCTTTAATAGCTTCAGATTTTATCCTAAAATACAAGAACTTTTCGTGGTTCTTGTCAATTTTTGTTGGTTTTCATCTAATGAACTTATTTCAGTCAGCTGGATCTTTCTCCTTCCATGCAAAAAGATTTTATCTTCAAATACAAGAACTTTTCGTGGTTTTGTTGGTTTTCAGCAAATGAACATATTTCAGCGAGCGAGAAGTTTTTTCATTAATAGCTTAAGATTTTACCTTAAAATACAAGAACTTTTCGTGGTTCTTGTCAATTTTTGTTGGTTTTCATCTATTGAACATATTTCACTCAGCGAGATCTTTCTTCTTTAATGCAAAAAGATTTTATCTTCAAAGACAAGAACTTTTCGTGGTTTTGTTGGTTTTCAGCAAATGAACATATCTCAGCGATCTGGAAGTTTTTTCTTTAATAGCTTCAGATTTTATCTTAAAATACAAGAACTTTTCGTGGTTCTTGTCAATTTTTGTTGGTTTTCATCTCATGATCTTATTTCACTCAGCTCGATCATTCTCCTCCAATGCAAAACGATTTTATCTTCAAATACAAGAACTGTTCGTGGTTTTGTTGGTTTTCAGCAAATGAACATATTTCAGCGAGCTGGAAGTTTTTTCATTAATAGCTTAAGATTTTATCTTAAAATACAAGAACTTTTCGTGGTTCTTGTCAATTTTTGTTGGTTTTCATCCAATGAACTTATTTCAGTCAGCAAGAACTTTCTTCCTCAATGCGAAAAGATTTTATCTTCAAATACAAGAACTTTTCGTGGTATTGTTGGTTTTCAGCAAATGAACATATTTCAGCGAGCTGGAAGTTTTTTCTTTAATAGGTTCAGATTTTATCTTAAAATACAAGAACTTTTCCTGGATCTTGTCAATTTTTGTTGGTTTTCATCGATTGAACTTATTTCACTCAGCGAGATCATTCTCCTTCCGTGCAAAAAGATTTTATCTTCAAATACAAGAACTGTTCGTGGTTTTGTTGGTTTTTAGCAAATGAACATATTTCAGCGAGCTGGAAGTTTTTTCATTAATAGCTTAAGATTTTATCTTAAAATACAAGAACTTTTCGTGGTTCTTGTCAATTTTTGTTTGTTTTCATCGAATGAACTTATTTCAGTCAGCTGGATCTTTCTCCTTCCATGCAAAAAGATTTTATCTTCAAATACAAGAACTTTTCGTGGTTTTGTTGGTTTTCAGCAAATGAACATATTTCAGCGAGCGAGAAGTTTTTTCATTAATCGCTTAAGATTTTACCTTAAAATACAAGAACTTTTCGTGGTTCTTGTCAATATTTGTTGGTTTTCATCTGTTGAACATATTTCGCTCAGCGAGATCTTTCTTCTTTAATGCAAAAATATTTTATCTTCAAAGACAAGAACTTTTCGTGGTTTTGTTGGTTTTCAGCAAATGAACATATCTCAGCGATCTGGAAGTTTTTTCTTTAATAGCTTCAGATTTTATCTTAAAATACAAGAACTTTTCGTGGTTCTTGTCAATTTTTGTTGGTTTTCATCTCATGATCTTATTTCACTCAGCTCGATCATTCTCCTTCAATGCAAAAAGATTTTATCTTCAAATACAAGAACTTTTCGTGGTATTGTTGGTTTTCAGCAAATGAACATATTTCAGCGAGCTCGAAGTTTTTTCTTTGATAGCTTATGATTTTATCTTAATATACAAGAACTTTTCGTGGTTCTTGTCAATTTTTGTTGGTTTTCATCGATTGAACTTATTTCACTCAGCTGGATCATTCTCCTACCAAGCAAAAAGATTTCATCTTCAAATAGAAGAACTTTTCGTGGTTTTGTTGGTTTTCAGCAAATGAACATATTGCAGCGAGCTCGAAGTTTTTTCTTTAATAGCTTAAGATTTTATCTTAAAATACAAGAACTTTTCGTGGTTCTTGTCAATTTTTGTTCGTTTTCATCTAATGAACTTATTTCAGTCAGCAAGATCATTCTCCTTCCATGCGAAAAGATTTTATCTTCAAATACAAGAACTTTTCGTGGTATTGTTGGTTTTCAGCAAATGAACATAATTCAGCGAGCTCGAAGTTTTTTCTTTGATAGCTTAAGATTTTATCTTAAAAATACAAGAACTTTTCGTGGTTCATGTCAATTTTTGTTGGTGTTCATCTGATGAACTTATTTCAGTCAGCTTGATCGTTCTTCTTTAATGCAAAAAGATATTATCTTCAAATACAAGAACTTTTCGTGGTTTTGTTGGTTTTCAGCAAATGAACATATTTCAGCGAGCTGGAAGTTTTTTCTTTAATAGGTTCAGATTTTATCTTAAAATACAAGAACTTTTCCTGGATCTTGTCAATTTTTGTTGGTTTTCATCGATTGAACTTATTTCACTCAGCTGGATCATTCTCCTTCAATGCAAAAAGATTTTATCTTCAAATAGAAGAACTTTTCGTGGTTTTGTTGGTTTTCAGCAAATGAACATATTGCAGCGAGCTCGAAGTTTTTTCATTATTAGCTTAAGATTTCAACTTAAAATAGAAGAACTTTTCGTGGTTCTTGTCAATTTTTGTTGGTTTTCATCTAATGATCTTATTTCACTCAGCTCGATCATTCTCCTTCAATGCAAAACGATTTTATCTTCAAATACAAGAACTGTTCGTGGTTTTGTTGGTTTTCAGCAAATGAAAATATTTCAGTGAGCGAGAAGTTTTTTCTTTCAGAGCTTAAGATATTATCTTAAAATACAAGAAATTTTCGTGGTTCTTGTCAATTTTTGTTGGTTTTCATCTGATGAACTTATTTCAGTCAGCAAGATCTTTCTTCCTCAATGCAAAAAGATTTTATCTTCAAATACAAGAACTTTTCGTGGTGTTGTTGGTTTTCAGCAAAGGAACATATTTCAGCGAGCTGGAAGTTTTTTCTTTAATAGGTTCAGATTTTATCTTAAAATACAAGACCTTTTCCTGGATCTTGTCAATTTTTGTTGGTTTTCATCGATTGAACTTATTTCACTCAGCGAGATCATTCTCCTTCCGTGCAAAAAGATTTTATCTTCAAATACAAGAACTGTTCGTGGTTTTGTTGGTTTTCAGCAAATGAACATATTTCAGCGAGCTGGAAGTTTTTTCATTAATAGCTTAAGATTTTATCTTAAAATACAAGAACTTTTCGTGGTTCTTGTCAATTTTTGTTGGTTTTCATCTATTGAACATATTTCACTCAGCGAGATCATTCTCCTTCCATGCAAAAAGATTTTATCTTCAAATAGAAGAACTTTTCGTGGTTTTGTTGGTTTTCAGCAAGTGAACATATTTCAGCGAGCTTGAAGTTTTTTCTTTGATAGCTTAAGATTTTATCTTAAAATACAAGAACACTTCGTGGTTCTTGTCAATTTTTGTTGGTTTTCATCAAATGAACTTATTTCAGTCAGCTGGATCTTTCTTCCTCAATGCGAAAAGATTTTATCTTAAAATACAAGAACTTTTCCTGGATCTTGTCAATTTTTGTTGGTTTTCATCGATTGAACTTATTTCACTCAGCGAGATCATTCTCCTTCCGTGCAAAAAGATTTTATCTTCAAATACAAGAACTGTTCGTGGTTTTGTTGGTTTTTAGCAAATGAACATATTTCAGCGAGCTGGAAGTTTTTTCATTAATAGCTTAAGATTTTATCTGAAAATTCAAGAACTTTTCGTGGCTCTTGTCAATTTTTGTTTGTTTTCATCGAATGAACATATTTCACTCAGCGAGATCTTTCTTCTTTAATGCAAAAAGATTTTATCTTCAAAGACAAGAACTTTTCGTGGTTTTGTTGGTTTTCAGCAAATGAACATATCTCAGCGATCTGGAAGTTTTTTCTTTAATAGCTTCAGATTTTATCTTAAAATACAAGAACTTTTCGTGGTTCTTGTCAATTTTTGTTGGTTTTCATCTCATGATCTTATTTCACTCAGCTCGATCATTCTCCTCCAATGCAAAACGATTTTATCTTCAAATACAAGAACTGTTCGTGGTTTTGTTGGTTTTCAGCAAATGAACATATTTCAGCGAGCTGGAAGTTTTTTCATTAATAGCTTAAGATTTTATCTTAAAATACAAGAACTTTTCGTGGTTCTTGTCAATTTTTGTTGGTTTTCATCCAATGAACTTATTTCAGTCAGCAAGAACTTTCTTCCTCAATGCGAAAAGATTTTATCTTCAAATACAAGAACTTTTCGTGGTATTGTTGGTTTTCAGCAAATGAACATATTTCAGCGAGCTGGAAGTTTTTTCTTTAATAGGTTCAGATTTTATCTTAAAATACAAGAACTTTTCCTGGATCTTGTCAATTTTTGTTGGTTTTCATCGATTGAACTTATTTCACTCAGCGAGATCATTCTCCTTCCGTGCAAAAAGATTTTATCTTCAAATACAAGAACTGTTCGTGGTTTTGTTGGTTTTTAGCAAATGAACATATTTCAGCGAGCTGGAAGTTTTTTCATTAATAGCTTAAGATTTTATCTTAAAATACAAGAACTTTTCGTGGTTCTTGTCAATTTTTGTTTGTTTTCATCGAATGAACTTATTTCAGTCAGCTGGATCTTTCTCCTTCCATGCAAAAAGATTTTATCTTCAAATACAAGAACTTTTCGTGGTTTTGTTGGTTTTCAGCAAATGAACATATTTCAGCGAGCGAGAAGTTTTTTCATTAATCGCTTAAGATTTTACCTTAAAATACAAGAACTTTTCGTGGTTCTTGTCAATATTTGTTGGTTTTCATCTGTTGAACATATTTCGCTCAGCGAGATCTTTCTTCTTTAATGCAAAAATATTTTATCTTCAAAGACAAGAACTTTTCGTGGTTTTGTTGGTTTTCAGCAAATGAACATATCTCAGCGATCTGGAAGTTTTTTCTTTAATAGCTTCAGATTTTATCTTAAAATACAAGAACTTTTCGTGGTTCTTGTCAATTTTTGTTGGTTTTCATCTCATGATCTTATTTCACTCAGCTCGATCATTCTCCTTCAATGCAAAAAGATTTTATCTTCAAATACAAGAACTTTTCGTGGTATTGTTGGTTTTCAGCAAATGAACATATTTCAGCGAGCTCGAAGTTTTTTCTTTGATAGCTTAAGATTTTATCTTAATATACAAGAACTTTTCGTGGTTCTTGTCAATTTTTGTTGGTTTTCATCGATTGAACTTATTTCACTCAGCTGGATCATTCTCCTTCCAAGCAAAAAGATTTCATCTTCAAATAGAAGAACTTTTCGTGGTTTTGTTGGTTTTCAGCAAATGAACATATTGCAGCGAGCTCGAAGTTTTTTCTTTAATAGCTTAAGATTTTATCTTAAAATACAAGAACTTTTCGTGGTTCTTGTCAATTTTTGTTCGTTTTCATCTAATGAACTTATTTCAGTCAGCAAGATCATTCTCCTTCCATGCGAAAAGATTTTATCTTCAAATACAAGAACTTTTCGTGGTATTGTTGGTTTTCAGCAAATGAACATAATTCAGCGAGCTCGAAGTTTTTTCTTTGATAGCTTAAGATTTTATCTTAAAAATACAAGAACTTTTCGTGGTTCATGTCAATTTTTGTTGGTGTTCATCTGATGAACTTATTTCAGTCAGCTTGATCGTTCTTCTTTAATGCAAAAAGATATTATCTTCAAATACAAGAACTTTTCGTGGTTTTGTTGGTTTTCAGCAAATGAACATATTTCAGCGAGCTGGAAGTTTTTTCTTTAATAGGTTCAGATTTTATCTTAAAATACAAGAACTTTTCCTGGATCTTGTCAATTTTTGTTGGTTTTCATCGATTGAACTTATTTCACTCAGCTGGATCATTCTCCTTCAATGCAAAAAGATTTTATCTTCAAATAGAAGAACTTTTCGTGGTTTTGTTGGTTTTCAGCAAATGAACATATTGCAGCGAGCTCGAAGTTTTTTCATTATTAGCTTAAGATTTCAACTTAAAATAGAAGAACTTTTCGTGGTTCTTGTCAATTTTTGTTGGTTTTCATCTAATGATCTTATTTCACTCAGCTCGATCATTCTCCTTCAATGCAAAACGATTTTATCTTCAAATACAAGAACTGTTCGTGGTTTTGTTGGTTTTCAGCAAATGAAAATATTTCAGTGAGCGAGAAGTTTTTTCTTTCAGAGCTTAAGATATTATCTTAAAATACAAGAAATTTTCGTGGTTCTTGTCAATTTTTGTTGGTTTTCATCTGATGAACTTATTTCAGTCAGCAAGATCTTTCTTCCTCAATGCAAAAAGATTTTATCTTCAAATACAAGAACTTTTCGTGGTGTTGTTGGTTTTCAGCAAAGGAACATATTTCAGCGAGCTGGAAGTTTTTTCTTTAATAGGTTCAGATTTTATCTTAAAATACAAGACCTTTTCCTGGATCTTGTCAATTTTTGTTGGTTTTCATCGATTGAACTTATTTCACTCAGCGAGATCATTCTCCTTCCGTGCAAAAAGATTTTATCTTCAAATACAAGAACTGTTCGTGGTTTTGTTGGTTTTCAGCAAATGAACATATTTCAGCGAGCTGGAAGTTTTTTCATTAATAGCTTAAGATTTTATCTTAAAATACAAGAACTTTTCGTGGTTCTTGTCAATTTTTGTTGGTTTTCATCTATTGAACATATTTCACTCAGCGAGATCATTCTCCTTCCATGCAAAAAGATTTTATCTTCAAATAGAAGAACTTTTCGTGGTTTTGTTGGTTTTCAGCAAGTGAACATATTTCAGCGAGCTTGAAGTTTTTTCTTTGATAGCTTAAGATTTTATCTTAAAATACAAGAACACTTCGTGGTTCTTGTCAATTTTTGTTGGTTTTCATCAAATGAACTTATTTCAGTCAGCTGGATCTTTCTTCCTCAATGCGAAAAGATTTTATCTTAAAATACAAGAACTTTTCCTGGATCTTGTCAATTTTTGTTGGTTTTCATCGATTGAACTTATTTCACTCAGCGAGATCATTCTCCTTCCGTGCAAAAAGATTTTATCTTCAAATACAAGAACTGTTCGTGGTTTTGTTGGTTTTTAGCAAATGAACATATTTCAGCGAGCTGGAAGTTTTTTCATTAATAGCTTAAGATTTTATCTGAAAATTCAAGAACTTTTCGTGGCTCTTGTCAATTTTTGTTTGTTTTCATCGAATGAACATATTTCACTCAGCGAGATCTTTCTTCTTTAATGCAAAAAGATTTTATCTTCAAAGACAAGAACTTTTCGTGGTTTTGTTGGTTTTCAGCAAATGAACATATCTCAGCGATCTGGAAGTTTTTTCTTTAATAGCTTCAGATTTTATCTTAAAATACAAGAACTTTTCGTGGTTCTTGTCAATTTTTGTTGGTTTTCATCTCATGATCTTATTTCACTCAGCTCGATCATTCTCCTCCAATGCAAAACGATTTTATCTTCAAATACAAGAACTGTTCGTGGTTTTGTTGGTTTTCAGCAAATGAACATATTTCAGCGAGCTGGAAGTTTTTTCATTAATAGCTTAAGATTTTATCTTAAAATACAAGAACTTTTCGTGGTTCTTGTCAATTTTTGTTGGTTTTCATCCAATGAACTTATTTCAGTCAGCAAGAACTTTCTTCCTCAATGCGAAAAGATTTTATCTTCAAATACAAGAACTTTTCGTGGTATTGTTGGTTTTCAGCAAATGAACATATTTCAGCGAGCTGGAAGTTTTTTCTTTAATAGGTTCAGATTTTATCTTAAAATACAAGAACTTTTCCTGGATCTTGTCAATTTTTGTTGGTTTTCATCGATTGAACTTATTTCACTCAGCGAGATCATTCTCCTTCCGTGCAAAAAGATTTTATCTTCAAATACAAGAACTGTTCGTGGTTTTGTTGGTTTTTAGCAAATGAACATATTTCAGCGAGCTGGAAGTTTTTTCATTAATAGCTTAAGATTTTATCTTAAAATACAAGAACTTTTCGTGGTTCTTGTCAATTTTTGTTTGTTTTCATCGAATGAACTTATTTCAGTCAGCTGGATCTTTCTCCTTCCATGCAAAAAGATTTTATCTTCAAATACAAGAACTTTTCGTGGTTTTGTTGGTTTTCAGCAAATGAACATATTTCAGCGAGCGAGAAGTTTTTTCATTAATCGCTTAAGATTTTACCTTAAAATACAAGAACTTTTCGTGGTTCTTGTCAATATTTGTTGGTTTTCATCTGTTGAACATATTTCGCTCAGCGAGATCTTTCTTCTTTAATGCAAAAATATTTTATCTTCAAAGACAAGAACTTTTCGTGGTTTTGTTGGTTTTCAGCAAATGAACATATCTCAGCGATCTGGAAGTTTTTTCTTTAATAGCTTCAGATTTTATCTTAAAATACAAGAACTTTTCGTGGTTCTTGTCAATTTTTGTTGGTTTTCATCTCATGATCTTATTTCACTCAGCTCGATCATTCTCCTTCAATGCAAAAAGATTTTATCTTCAAATACAAGAACTTTTCGTGGTATTGTTGGTTTTCAGCAAATGAACATATTTCAGCGAGCTCGAAGTTTTTTCTTTGATAGCTTAAGATTTTATCTTAATATACAAGAACTTTTCGTGGTTCTTGTCAATTTTTGTTGGTTTTCATCGATTGAACTTATTTCACTCAGCTGGATCATTCTCCTTCCAAGCAAAAAGATTTCATCTTCAAATAGAAGAACTTTTCGTGGTTTTGTTGGTTTTCAGCAAATGAACATATTGCAGCGAGCTCGAAGTTTTTTCTTTAATAGCTTAAGATTTTATCTTAAAATACAAGAACTTTTCGTGGTTCTTGTCAATTTTTGTTCGTTTTCATCTAATGAACTTATTTCAGTCAGCAAGATCATTCTCCTTCCATGCGAAAAGATTTTATCTTCAAATACAAGAACTTTTCGTGGTATTGTTGGTTTTCAGCAAATTAACATAATTCAGCGAGCTCGAAGTTTTTTCTTTGATAGCTTAAGATTTTATCTTAAAAATACAAGAACTTTTCGTGGTTCATGTCAATTTTTGTTGGTGTTCATCTGATGAACTTATTTCAGTCAGCTTGATCGTTCTTCTTTAATGCAAAAAGATATTATCTTCAAATACAAGAACTTTTCGTGGTTTTGTTGGTTTTCAGCAAATGAACATATTTCAGCGAGCTGGAAGTTTTTTCTTTAATAGGTTCAGATTTTATCTTAAAATACAAGAACTTTTCCTGGATCTTGTCAATTTTTGTTGGTTTTCATCGATTGAACTTATTTCACTCAGCTGGATCATTCTCCTTCAATGCAAAAAGATTTTATCTTCAAATAGAAGAACTTTTCGTGGTTTTGTTGGTTTTCAGCAAATGAACATATTGCAGCGAGCTCGAAGTTTTTTCATTATTAGCTTAAGATTTCAACTTAAAATAGAAGAACTTTTCGTGGTTCTTGTCAATTTTTGTTGGTTTTCATCTAATGATCTTATTTCACTCAGCTCGATCATTCTCCTTCAATGCAAAACGATTTTATCTTCAAATACAAGAACTGTTCGTGGTTTTGTTGGTTTTCAGCAAATGAAAATATTTCAGTGAGCGAGAAGTTTTTTCTTTCAGAGCTTAAGATATTATCTTAAAATACAAGAGATTTTCGTGGTTCTTGTCAATTTTTGTTGGTTTTCATCTGATGAACTTATTTCAGTCAGCAAGATCTTTCTTCCTCAATGCAAAAAGATTTTATCTTCAAATACAAGAACTTTTCGTGGTGTTGTTGGTTTTCAGCAAATGAACATATTTCAGCGAGCTGGAAGTTTTTTCTTTAATAGGTTCAGATTTTATCTTAAAATACAAGACCTTTTCCTGGATCTTGTCAATTTTTGTTGGTTTTCATCGATTGAACTTATTTCACTCAGCGAGATCATTCTCCTTCCGTGCAAAAAGATTTTATCTTCAAATACAAGAACTGTTCGTGGTTTTGTTGGTTTTCAGCAAATGAACATATTTCAGCGAGCTGGAAGTTTTTTCATTAATAGCTTAAGATTTTATCTTAAAATACAAGAACTTTTCGTGGTTCTTGTCAATTTTTGTTGGTTTTCATCTATTGAACATATTTCACTCAGCGAGATCATTCTCCTTCCATGCAAAAAGATTTTATCTTCAAATAGAAGAACTTTTCGTGGTTTTGTTGGTTTTCAGCAAGTGAACATATTTCAGCGAGCTTGAAGTTTTTTCTTTGATAGCTTAAGATTTTATCTTAAAATACAAGAACACTTCGTGGTTCTTGTCAATTTTTGTTGGTTTTCATCAAATGAACTTATTTCAGTCAGCTGGATCTTTCTTCCTCAATGCGAAAAGATTTTATCTTAAAATACAAGAACTTTTCGTGGCTCTTGTCAATTTTTGTTTGTTTTCATCGAATGAACTTATTTCAGTCAGCTGGATCTTTCTCCTTCCATGCAAAAAGATTTTATCTTCAAATACAAGAACTTTTCGTGGTTTTGTTGGTTTTCAGCAAATGAACATATTTCAGCGAGCGAGAAGTTTTTTCATTAATCGCTTAAGATTTTACCTTAAAATACAAGAACATTTCGTGGTTCTTGTCAATATTTGTTGGTTTTCATCTGTTGAACATATTTCGCTCAGCGAGATCTTTCTTCTTTAATGCAAAAATATTTTATCTTCAAAGACAAGAACTTTTCGTGGTTTTGTTGGTTTTCAGCAAATGAACATATCTCAGCGATCTGGAAGTTTTTTCTTTAATAGCTTCAGATTTTATCTTAAAATACAAGAACTTTTCGTGGTTCTTGTCAATTTTTGTTGGTTTTCATCTCATGATCTTATTTCACTCAGCTCGATCATTCTCCTTCAATGCAAAAAGATTTTATCTTCAAATACAAGAACTTTTCGTGGTATTGTTGGTTTTCAGCAAATGAACATATTTCAGCGAGCTCGAAGTTTTTTCTTTGATAGCTTAAGATTTTATCTGAATATACAAGAACTTTTCGTGGTTCTTGTCAATTTTTGTTGGTTTTCATCGATTGAACTTATTTGACTCAGCTGGATCATTCTCCTTCCAAGCAAAAAGATTTCATCTTCAAATAGAAGAACTTTTCGTGGTTTTGTTGGTTTTCAGCAAATGAACATATTGCAGCGAGCTCGAAGTTTTTTCTTTAATAGCTTAAGATTTTATCTTAAAATACAAGAACTTTTCGTGGTTCTTGTAAATTTTTGTTCGTTTTCATCTGATGAACTTATTTCAGTCAGCAAGATCATTCTCCTTCCATGCGAAAAGATTTTATCTTCAAATACAAGAACTTTTCGTGGTATTGTTGGTTTTCAGCAAATGAACATAATTCAGCAAGCTCGAAGTTTTTTCTTTGATAGCTTAAGATTTTATCTTAAAAATAGAAGAACTTTTCGTGGTTCTTGTCAATTTTTGTTGGTTTTCATCTAATGATCTTATTTCACTCAGCTCGATCATTCTCCTTCAATGCAAAACGATTTTATCTTCAAATACAAGAACTGTTCGTGGTTTTGTTGGTTTTCAGCAAATGAAAATATTTCAGTGAGCGAGAAGTTTTTTCTTTCAGAGCTTAAGATATTATCTTAAAATACAAGAAATTTTCGTGGTTCTTGTCAATTTTTGTTGGTTTTCATCTGATGAACTTATTTCAGTCAGCAAGATCTTTCTTCCTCAATGCAAAAAGATTTTATCTTCAAATACAAGAACTTTTCGTGGTATTGTTGGTTTTCAGCAAATGAACATATTTCAGCGAGCTGGAAGTTTTTTCTTCAATAGGTTCAGATTTTATCTTAAAATACAAGACCTTTTCCTGGATCTTGTCAATTTTTGTTGGTTTTCATCGATTGAACTTATTTCACTCAGCGAGATCATTCTCCTTCCGTGCAAAAAGATTTTATCTTCAAATACAAGAACTGTTCGTGGTTTTGTTGGTTTTCAGCAAATGAACATATTTCAGCGAGCTGGAAGTTTTTTCATTAATAGCTTAAGATTTTATCTTAAAATACAAGAACTTTTCGTGGTTCTTGTCAATTTTTGTTGGTTTTCATCTATTGAACATATTTCACTCAGCGAGATCATTCTCCTTCCATGCAAAAAGATTTTATCTTCAAATAGAAGAACTTTTCGTGGTTTTGTTAGTTTTCAGCAAGTGAACATATTTCAGCGAGCTTGAAGTTTTTTCTTTGATAGCTTAAGATTTTATCTTAAAATACAAGAACACTTCGTGGTTCTTGTCAATTTTTGTTGGTTTTCATCAAATGAACTTATTTCAGTCAGCTGGATCTTTCTTCCTCAATGCGAAAAGATTTTATCTTAAAATACAAGAACTTTTCCTGGATCTTGTCAATTTTTGTTGGTTTTCATCGATTGAACTTATTTCACTCAGCGAGATCATTCTCCTTCCGTGCAAAAAGATTTTATCTTCAAATACAAGAACTGTTCGTGGTTTTGTTGGTTTTTAGCAAATGAACATATTTCAGCGAGCTGGAAGTTTTTTCATTAATAGCTTAAGATTTTATCTTAAAATACAAGAACTTTTCGTGGCTCTTGTCAATTTTTGTTTGTTTTCATCGAATGAACTTATTTCAGTCAGCTGGATCTTTCTCCTTCCATGCAAAAAGATTTTATCTTCAAATACAAGAACTTTTCGTGGTTTTGTTGGTTTTCAGCAAATGAACATATTTCAGCGAGCGAGAAGTTTTTTCATTAATCGCTTAAGATTTTACCTTAAAATACAAGAACTTTTCGTGGTTCTTGTCAATATTTGTTGGTTTTCATCTGTTGAACATATTTCGCTCAGCGAGATCTTTCTTCTTTAATGCAAAAATATTTTATCTTCAAAGACAAGAACTTTTCGTGGTTTTGTTGGTTTTCAGCAAATGAACATATCTCAGCGATCTGGAAGTTTTTTCTTTAATAGCTTCAGATTTTATCTTAAAATACAAGAACTTTTCGTGGTTCTTGTCAATTTTTGTTGGTTTTCATCGATTGAACTTATTTCACTCAGCTGGATCATTCTCCTTCCAAGCAAAAAGATTTCATCTTCAAATAGAAGAACTTTTCGTGGTTTTGTTGGTTTTCAGCAAATGAACATATTGCAGCGAGCTCGAAGTTTTTTCTTCAATAGCTTAAGATTTTATCTTAAAATACAAGAACTTTTCGTGGTTCTTGTCAATTTTTGTTCGTTTTCATCTAATGAACTTATTTCAGTCAGCAAGATAATTCTCCTTCCATGCGAAAAGATTTTATCTTCAAATACAAGAACTTTTCGTGGTATTGTTGGTTTTCAGCAAATGAACATAATTCAGCGAGCTCGAAGTTTTTTCTTTGATAGCTTAAGATTTTATCTTAAAATACAAGAACTTTTCCTGGATCTTGTCAATTTTTGTTGGTTTTCATCGATTGAACTTATTTCACTCAGCTGGATCATTCTCCTTCAATGCAAAAAGATTTTATCTTCAAATAGAAGAACTTTTCGTGGTTTTGTTGGTTTTCAGCAAATGAACATATTGCAGCGAGCTCGAAGTTTTTTCATTATTAGCTTAAGATTTCAACTTAAAATAGAAGAACTTTTCGTGGTTCTTGTCAATTTTTGTTGGTTTTCATCTAATGATCTTATTTCACTCAGCTCGATCATTCTCCTTCAATGCAAAACGATTTTATCTTCAAATACAAGAACTGTTCGTGGTTTTGTTGGTTTTCAGCAAATGAAAATATTTCAGTGAGCGAGAAGTTTTTTCTTTCAGAGCTTAAGATATTATCTTAAAATACAAGAACTTTTCCTGGTTCTTGTCAATTTTTGTTGGTTTTCATCTGATGAACTTATTTCAGTCAGCAAGATCTTTCTTCCTCAATGCAAAAAGATTTTATCTTCAAATACAAGAACTTTTCGTGGTATTGTTGGTTTTCAGCAAATGAACATATTTCAGCGAGCTGGAAGTTTTTTCTTTAATAGGTTCAGATTTTATCTTAAAATACAAGACCTTTTCCTGGATCTTGTCAATTTTTGTTGGTTTTCATCGATTGAACTTATTTCACTCAGCGAGATCATTCTCCTTCCGTGCAAAAAGATTTTATCTTCAAATACAAGAACTTTTCGTGGTTTTGTTGGTTTTCAGCAAATGAACATATTTCAGCGAGCGAGCAGTTTTTTCTTTAATAGGTTCAGATTTTATCTTAAAATACAAGAACTTTTCGTGGTTCTTGTCAATTTTTGTTGGTTTTCATCGATTGAACATATTTCACTCAGCGAGATCTTTCTTCTTTAATGCAAAAAGATTTTATCTTCAAAGACAAGAACTTTTCGTGGTTTTGTTGGTTTTCAGCAAATTAACATATCTCAGCGATCTGGAAGTTTTTTCTTTAATAGCTTCAGATTTTATCTTAAAATACAAGAACTTTTCGTGGTTCTTGTCAATTTTTGTTGGTTTTCATCTCATGATCTTATTTCACTCAGCTCGATCATTCTCCTTCAATGCAAAAAGATTTTATCTTCAAATACAAGAACTTTTCGTGGTATTGTTGGTTTTCAGCAAATAAAAATATTTCAGTGAGCGAGAGGTTTTTTCTTTATTACCTTAAGATTTTATCTTAAAATACAAGAACTTTTCGTGTTTCTTGTCAATTTTTGTTTGTTTTCATCGAATGAACTTATTTCAGTCAGCTGGATCTTTCTCCTTCCATGCAAAAAGATTTTATCTTCAAATACAAGAACTTTTCGTGGTTTTGTTGGTTTTCAGCAAATGAACATATTTCAGCGAGCGAGAAGTTTTTTCATTAATCGCTTAAGATTTTACCTTAAAATACAAGAACTTTTCGTGGTTCTTGTCAATTTTTGTTGGTTTTCATCTCACGATCTTATTTCACTCAGCTCGATCATTCTCCTTCAATGCAAAAAGATTTTATCTTCAAATACAAGAATTTTTCGTGGTATTGTTGGTTTTCAGCAAATGAACATATTTCAGTGAGCTCGAAGTTTTTTCTTTGATCGCTCAAGATTTTATCTTAAAATACAAGAACTTTTCGTGGTTCTTGTCAATTTTTGTTGGTTTTCATCTATTGAACATATTTCACTCAGCGAGATCATTCTCCTTCCATGCAAAAAGATTTTATCTTCAAATAGAAGAACTTTTCGTGGTTTTGTTGGTTTTCAGCAAGTGAACATATTTCAGCGAGCTTGAAGTTTTTTCTTTGATAGCTTAAGATTTTATCTTAAAATACAAGAACACTTCGTGGTTCTTGTCAATTTTTGTTGGTTTTCATCAAATGAACTTATTTCAGTCAGCTGGATCTTTCTTCCTCAATGCGAAAAGATTTTATCTTAAAATACAAGAACTTTTCCTGGATCTTGTCAATTTTTGTTGGTTTTCATCGATTGAACTTATTTCACTCAGCGAGATCATTCTCCTTCCGTGCAAAAAGATTTTATCTTCAAATACAAGAACTGTTCGTGGTTTTGTTGGTTTTTAGCAAATGAACATATTTCAGCGAGCTGGAAGTTTTTTCATTAATAGCTTAAGATTTTATCTTAAAATACAAGAACTTTTCGTGGCTCTTGTCAATTTTTGTTTGTTTTCATCGAATGAACTTATTTCAGTCAGCTGGATCTTTCTCCTTCCATGCAAAAAGATTTTATCTTCAAATACAAGAACTTTTCGTGGTTTTGTTGGTTTTCAGCAAATGAACATATTTCAGCGAGCGAGAAGTTTTTTCATTAATCGCTTAAGATTTTACCTTAAAATACAAGAACTTTTCGTGGTTCTTGTCAATATTTGTTGGTTTTCATCTGTTGAACATATTTCGCTCAGCGAGATCTTTCTTCTTTAATGCAAATATATTTTATCTTCAAAGACAAGAACTTTTCGTGGTTTTGTTGGTTTTCAGCAAATGAACATATCTCAGCGATCTGGAAGTTTTTTCTTTAATAGCTTCAGATTTTATCTTAAAATACAAGAACTTTTCGTGGTTCTTGTCAATTTTTGTTGGTTTTCATCGATTGAACTTATTTCACTCAGCTGGATCATTCTCCTTCCAAGCAAAAAGATTTCATCTTCAAATAGAAGAACTTTTCGTGGTTTTGTTGGTTTTCAGCAAATGAACATATTGCAGCGAGCTCGAAGTTTTTTCTTCAATAGCTTAAGATTTTATCTTAAAATATAAGAACTTTTCGTGGTTCTTGTCAATTTTTGTTCGTTTTCATCTAATGAACTTATTTCAGTCAGCAAGATCTTTCTTCCTCAATGCAAAAAGATTTTATCTTCAAATACAAGAACTTTTCGTGGTATTGTTGGTTTTCAGCAAATGAACATATTTCAGCGAGCTGGAAGTTTTTTCTTTAATAGGTTCAGATTTTATCTTAAAATACAAGACCTTTTCCTGGATCTTGTCAATTTTTGTTGGTTTTCATCGATTGAACTTATTTCACTCAGCGAGATCATTCTCCTTCCGTGCAAAAAGATTTTATCTTCAAATACAAGAACTGTTCGTGGTTTTGTTGGTTTTCAGCAAATGAACATCTTTCAGCTAGATGGAAGTTTTTTCTTTAATAGCTTCAGATTTTATCTTAAAATACAAGAACTTTTCGTGGTTCTTGTCAATTTTTGTTGGTTTTCATCGATTGAACTTATTTCACTCAGCGAGATCATTCTCCTTCCATGCAAAAAGATTTTATCTTCAAATACAAGAACTTTTCGTGTTTTTGTTGGTTTTCAGCAAATAAAAATATTTCAGCGAGCGAGAGGTTTTTTCTTTATTACCTTAAGATTTTATCTTAAAATACAAGAACTTTTCGTGGTTCTTGTCAATTTTTGTTTGTTTTCATCTAATGAACTTATTTCAGTCAGCTGGATCTTTCTCCTTCCATGCAAAAAGATTTTATCTTCAAATACAAGAACTTTTCGTGGTTTTGTTGGTTTTCAGCAAATGAACATATTTCAGCGAGCGAGAAGTTTTTTCATTAATCGCTTAAGATTTTACCTTAAAATACAAGAACTTTTCGTGGTTCTTGTCAATTTTTGTTGGTTTTCATCGATTGAACTTATTTCACTCAGCTGGATCATTCTCCTTCCATGCAAAAAGATTTTATCTTCAAATACAAGAACTTTTCGTGGTATTGTTGGTTTTCAGCAAATGAACATATTTCAGCGAGCTGGAAGTTTTTTCATTAATAGCTTAAGATTTTATCTTAAAATACAAGAACTTTTCGTGGTTCATGTCAATTTTTGTTGGTTTTCATCTATTGAACATATTTCACTCAGCGAGATCATTCTCCTTCCATGCAAAAAGATTTTATCTTCAAATGGAAGAACTTTTTGTGGTTTTGTTGGTTTTCAGCAAGTGAACATATTTCAGCGAGCTTGAAGTTTTTTCTTTGATAGCTTAAGATTTTATCTTAAAATACAAGAACACTTCGTGGTTCTTGTCAATTTTTGTTTGTTTTCATCAAATGAACTTATTTCAGTCAGCTGGATCTTTCTTCCTCAATGCGAAAAGATTTTATCTTCAAATACAAGAACTTTTCGTGGTATTGTTGGTTTTCAGCAAATGAACATATTTCAGCGAGCGAGAAGTTTTTTCTTTAATAGGTTCAGATTTTATCTTAAAATACAAGAACTTTTCGTGGTTCTTGTCAATTTTTGTTGGTTTTCATCGATTGAACATATTTCACTCAGCGAGATCTTTCTTCTTTAATGCAAAAAGATTTTATCTTCAAAGACAAGAACTTTTCGTGGTTTTGTTGGTTTTCAGCAAATTAACATATCTCAGCGATCTGGAAGTTTTTTCTTTAATAGCTTCAGATTTTATCTTAAAATACAAGAACTTTTCGTGGTTCTTGTCAATTTTTGTTGGTTTTCATCTCATGATCTTATTTCACTCAGCTCGATCATTCTCCTTCAATGCAAAAAGATTTTATCTTCAAATACAAGAACTTTTCGTGGTATTGTTGGTTTTCAGCAAATAAAAATATTTCAGTGAGCGAGAGGTTTTTTCTTTATTACCTTAAGATTTTATCTTAAAATACAAGAACTTTTCGTGTTTCTTGTCAATTTTTGTTTGTTTTCATCGAATGAACTTATTTCAGTCAGCTGGATCTTTCTCCTTCCATGCAAAAAGATTTTATCTTCAAATACAAGAACTTTTCGTGGTTTTGTTGGTTTTCAGCAAATGAACATATTTCAGCGAGCGAGAAGTTTTTTCATTAATCGCTTAAGATTTTACCTTAAAATACAAGAACTTTTCGTGGTTCTTGTCAATTTTTGTTGGTTTTCATCTCACGATCTTATTTCACTCAGCTCGATCATTCTCCTTCAATGCAAAAAGATTTTATCTTCAAATACAAGAATTTTTCGTGGTATTGTTGGTTTTCAGCAAATGAACATAGTTCAGTGAGCTCGAAGTTTTTTCTTTGATCGCTCAAGATTTTATCTTAAAATACAAGAACTTTTCGTGGTTCTTGTCAATTTTTGTTGGTTTTCATCTATTGAACATATTTCACTCAGCGAGATCATTCTCCTTCCATGCAAAAAGATTTTATCTTCAAATAGAAGAACTTTTCGTGGTTTTGTTGGTTTTCAGCAAGTGAACATATTTCAGCGAGCTTGAAGTTTTTTCTTTGATAGCTTAAGATTTTATCTTAAAATACAAGAACACTTCGTGGTTCTTGTCAATTTTTGTTGGTTTTCATCAAATGAACTTATTTCAGTCAGCTGGATCTTTCTTCCTCAATGCGAAAAGATTTTATCTTAAAATACAAGAACTTTTCCTGGATCTTGTCAATTTTTGTTGGTTTTCATCGATTGAACTTATTTCACTCAGCGAGATCATTCTCCTTCCGTGCAAAAAGATTTTATCTTCAAATACAAGAACTGTTCGTGGTTTTGTTGGTTTTTAGCAAATGAACATATTTCAGCGAGCTGGAAGTTTTTTCATTAATAGCTTAAGATTTTATCTTAAAATACAAGAACTTTTCGTGGCTCTTGTCAATTTTTGTTTGTTTTCATCGAATGAACTTATTTCAGTCAGCTGGATCTTTCTCCTTCCATGCAAAAAGATTTTATCTTCAAATACAAGAACTTTTCGTGGTTTTGTTGGTTTTCAGCAAATGAACATATTTCAGCGAGCGAGAAGTTTTTTCATTAATCGCTTAAGATTTTACCTTAAAATACAAGAACTTTTCGTGGTTCTTGTCAATATTTGTTGGTTTTCATCTGTTGAACATATTTCGCTCAGCGAGATCTTTCTTCTTTAATGCAAAAATATTTTATCTTCAAAGACAAGAACTTTTCGTGGTTTTGTTGGTTTTCAGCAAATGAACATATCTCAGCGATCTGGAAGTTTTTTCTTTAATAGCTTCAGATTTTATCTTAAAATACAAGAACTTTTCGTGGTTCTTGTCAATTTTTGTTGGTTTTCATCGATTGAACTTATTTCACTCAGCTGGATCATTCTCCTTCCAAGCAAAAAGATTTCATCTTCAAATAGAAGAACTTTTCGTGGTTTTGTTGGTTTTCAGCAAATGAACATATTGCAGCGAGCTCGAAGTTTTTTCTTCAATAGCTTAAGATTTTATCTTAAAATATAAGAACTTTTCGTGGTTCTTGTCAATTTTTGTTCGTTTTCATCTAATGAACTTATTTCAGTCAGCAAGATCTTTCTTCCTCAATGCAAAAAGATTTTATCTTCAAATACAAGAACTTTTCGTGGTATTGTTGGTTTTCAGCAAATGAACATATTTCAGCGAGCTGGAAGTTTTTTCTTTAATAGGTTCAGATTTTATCTTAAAATACAAGACCTTTTCCTGGATCTTGTCAATTTTTGTTGGTTTTCATCGATTGAACTTATTTCACTCAGCGAGATCATTCTCCTTCCGTGCAAAAAGATTTTATCTTCAAATACAAGAACTGTTCGTGGTTTTGTTGGTTTTCAGCAAATGAACATCTTTCAGCTAGATGGAAGTTTTTTCTTTAATAGCTTCAGATTTTATCTTAAAATACAAGAACTTTTCGTGGTTCTTGTCAATTTTTGTTGGTTTTCATCGATTGAACTTATTTCACTCAGCGAGATCATTCTCCTTCCATGCAAAAAGATTTTATCTTCAAATACAAGAACTTTTCGTGTTTTTGTTGGTTTTCAGCAAATAAAAATATTTCAGCGAGCGAGAGGTTTTTTCTTTATTACCTTAAGATTTTATCTTAAAATACAAGAACTTTTCGTGGTTCTTGTCAATTTTTGTTTGTTTTCATCTAATGAACTTATTTCAGTCAGCTGGATCTTTCTCCTTCCATGCAAAAAGATTTTATCTTCAAATACAAGAACTTTTCGTGGTTTTGTTGGTTTTCAGCAAATGAACATATTTCAGCGAGCGAGAAGTTTTTTCATTAATCGCTTAAGATTTTACCTTAAAATACAAGAACTTTTCGTGGTTCTTGTCAATTTTTGTTGGTTTTCATCGATTGAACTTATTTCACTCAGCTGGATCATTCTCCTTCCATGCAAAAAGATTTTATCTTCAAATACAAGAACTTTTCGTGGTATTGTTGGTTTTCAGCAAATGAACATATTTCAGCGAGCTCGAAGTTTTTTCTTTAATATCTTAAGATTTTATCTTAAAATACAAGAACTTTTCGTGGTTCTTGTCAATTTTTGTTCGTTTTCATCTAATGAACTTATTTCAGTCAGCTTGATCGTTCTTCTTTAATGCAAAAAGATATTATCTTCAAATACAAGAACTTTTCGTCGTTTTGTTGGTTTTCAGCAAATGAACATATTTCAGCGAGCTCGAAGTTTTTTCTTTGATAGCTTAAGATTTTATCTTAAAAATACAAGAACTTTTCCTGGATCTTGTCAATTTTTGTTGGTTTTCATCGATTGAACTTATTTCACTCAGCTAGATCATTCTCCTTCCAAGCAAAAAGATTTTATCTTCAAACAGAAGAACTTTTCGTGGTTTTGTTGGTTTTCAGCAAATGAACATATTGCAGCGAGCTCGAAGTTTTTTCATTATTAGCGTAAGATTTCAACTTAAAATACAAGAACTTTTCGTGGTTCTTGTCAATTTTTGTTGGTTTTCATCTAATGATCTTATTTCACTCAGCTCGATCATTCTCCTTCAATGCAAAACGATTTTATCTTCAAATACAAGAACTGTTCGTGGTTTTGTTGGTTTCCAGCAAATGAAAATATTTCAGTGAGCGAGAAGTTTTTTCTTTCATAGCTTAAGATTTTATCTTAAAATACAAGAACTTTTCGTGGTTCTTGTCAATTTTTGTTGGTTTTCATCTGATGAACTTATTTCAGTCAGCAAGATCTTTCTTCCTCAATGCGAAAAGATTTTATCTTCAAATACAAGAACTTTTCGTGGTATTGTTGGTTTTCAGCAAATGAACATATTTCAGCGAGCTGGAAGTTTTTTCTTTAATAGGTTCAGATTTTATCTTAAAATACAAGAACTTTTCCTGGATCTTGTCAATTTTTGTTGGTTTTCATCGATTGAACTTATTTCACTCAGCTAGATCATTCTCCTTCCGTGCAAAAAGATTTTATCTTCAAATACAAGAACTGTTCGTGGTTTTGTTGGTTTTCAGCAAATGAACATATTTCAGCGAGCTGGAAGTTTTTTCATTAATAGCTTAAGATTTTATCTTAAAATACAAGAACTTTTCGTGGTTCTTGTCAATTTTTGTTGGTTTTCATCTAATGAACTTATTTCAGTCAGCAAGATCTTTCTTCCTCAATGCGAAAAGATTTTATCTTCAAATGCAAGAACTTTTCGTGGTATTGTTGGTTTTCAGCAAATGAACATATTTCAGCGAGCTGGAAGTTTTTTCTTTCATTGGTTCAGATTTTATCTTAAAATACAAGAACTTTTCCTGGATCTTGTCAATTTTTGTTGGTTTTCATCGATTGAACTTATTTCACTCAGCGAGATCATTCTCCTTCCGTGCAAAAAGATTTTATCTTCAAATACAAGAACTGTTCGTGGTTTTGTTGGTTTTCAGCAAATGAACATATTTCAGCGAGCTGGAAGTTTTTTCATTAATAGCTTAAGATTTTATCTTAAAATACAAGAACTTTTCGTGGTTCTTGTCAATTTTTGTTGGTTTTCATCTATTGAACATATTTCACTCAGCGAGATCATTCTCCTTCCATGCAAAAACATTTTACCTTCAAATAGAAGAACTTTTCGTGGTTTTGTTGGTTTTCAGCAAGTGAACATATTTCAGCGAGCTTGAAGTTTTTTCTTTGATAGCTTAAGATTTTATCTTAAAATACAAGAACTTTTCGTGGTTCTTCTCAATTTTTGTTGGTTTTCATCAAATGAACTTATTTCAGTCAGCTGGATCTTTCTTCCTCAATGCGAAAAGATTTTATCTTCAAATACAAGAACTTTTCGTGGTTTTGTTGGTTTTCAGCAAATGAACATATTTCAGCGAGCTTGAAGTTTTTTCTTTGATCGCTCAAGATTTTATCTTAAAAATACAAGAGCTTTTCGTGGTTCTTGTCAATTCATGTTGGTGTTCATCTAATGAACTTATTTCAGTCAGCTCGATCCTTCTTCTTTCATGCAAAAAGATTTTATCTTCAAATACAAGAACTTTTCGTGGTTTTGTTGGTTTTCAGCAAATGAACATCTTTCAGCTAGATGGAAGTTTTTTCTTTAATAGCTTCAGATTTTATCTTGAAATACAAGAACTTTTCGTGGTTATTGTCAATTTTTGTTGGTTTTCATCGATTGAACTTATTTCACTCAGCTGGATCATTCTCCTTCCATGCAAAAATATTTTATCTTCAAATACAAGAACTTTTCGTGGTATTGTTGGTTTTCAGAAAATGAACATATTGCAGCGAGCTCGAAGTTTTTTCATTATTAGCTTAAGATTTCAACTTAAAACACAAGAACTTTTCGTGGTTCTTGTCAATTTTTGTTGGTATTCATCTCATGATCTCATTTCACTCAGCTCGATCATTCTCCTTCAATGCAAAACGATTTTATCTTCAAATACAAGAACTGTTCGTGGTTTTGTTGGTTTTCAGCAAATGAAAATATTTCAGTGAGCGAGAAGTTTTTTCTTTCATAGCTTAAGATTTTATCTTAAAATACAAGAACTTTTCGTGGTTCTTGTCAATTTTTGTTGGTTTTCATCTAATGAACTTATTTCAGTCAGCAAGATCTTTCTTCCTCAATGCGAAAAGATTTTATCTTCAAATGCAAGAACTTTTCGTGGTATTGTTGGTTTTCAGCAAATGAACATATTTCAGCGAGCTGGAAGTTTTTTCTTTAATAGGTTCAGATTTTATCTTAAAATACAAGAACTTTTCGTGGTTCTTGTCAATTTTTGTTGGTTTTCATCGATTGAACTTATTTCACTCAGCTGGATCATTCTCCTTCCATGCAAAAAGATTTTATCTTCAAATACAAGAACTTTTCGTGGTATTGTTGGTTTTCAGAAAATGAACATATTGCAGCGAGCTCGAAGTTTTTTCATTATTAGCTTAAGATTTCAACTTAAAACACAAGAACTTTTCGTGGTTCTTGTCAATTTTTGTTGGTATTCATCTCATGATCTCATTTCACTCAGCTCGATCATTCTCCTTCAATGCAAAACGATTTTATCTTCAAATACAAGAACTGTTCGTGGTTTTGTTGGTTTTCAGCAAATGAAAATATTTCAGTGAGCGAGAAGTTTTTTCTTTCATAGCTTAAGATTTTATCTTAAAATACAAGAACTTTTCGTGGTTCTTGTCAATTTTTGTTGGTTTTCATCTAATGAACTTATTTCAGTCAGCAAGATCTTTCTTCCTCAATGCGAAAAGATTTTATCTTCAAATGCAAGAACTTTTCGTGGTATTGTTGGTTTTCAGCAAATGAACATATTTCAGCGAGCTGGAAGTTTTTTCTTTAATAGGTTCAGATTTTATCTTAAAATACAAGAACTTTTCGTGGTTCTTGTCAATTTTTGTTGGTTTTCATCGATTGAACTTATTTCACTCAGCTGGATCATTCTCCTTCCATGCAAAAAGATTTTATCTTCAAATACAAGAACTTTTCGTGGTATTGTTGGTTTTCAGCAAATGAACATATTGCAGCGAGCTCGAAGTTTTTTCATTATTAGCTTAAGATTTCAACTTAAAATACAAGAACTTTTCGTGGTTCTTGTCAATTTTTGTTGGTTTTCATCTTATGATCTTATTTCACTCAGCTCGATCATTCTCCTTCAATGCAAAACGATTTTATCTTCAAATACAAGAACTGTTCGTGGTTTTGTTGGTTTTCAGCAAATGAACATATTTCAGCGAGCTTGAAGTTTTTTCTTTGATAGCTCAAGATTTTATCTTAAAAATACAAGAGCTTTTCGTGGTTCTTGTCAATTTATGTTGGTGTTCATCTAATGAACTTATTTCAGTCAGCTCGATCCTTCTTCTTTCATGCAAAAAGATTTTATCTTCAAATACAAGAACTTTTCGTGGTATTGTTGGTTTTCAGCAAATGAACATATTTCAGCGAGCTCGAAGTTTTTTCTTTGATAGCTTAAGATTTTATCTTAAAAATACAAGAACTTTTCCTGGATCTTGTCAATTTTTGTTGGTTTTCATCGATTGAACTTATTTCACTCAGCTAGATCATTCTCCTTCCAAGCAAAAAGATTTTATCTTCAAACAGAAGAACTTTTCGTGGTTTTGTTGGTTTTCAGCAAATGAACATATTGCAGCGAGCTCGAAGTTTTTTCATTATTAGCGTAAGATTTCAACTTAAAATACAAGAACTTTTCGTGGTTCTTGTCAATTTTTGTTGGTTTTCATCTAATGATCTTATTTCACTCAGCTCGATCATTCTCCTTCAATGCAAAACGATTTTATCTTCAAATACAAGAACTGTTCGTGGTTTTGTTGGTTTCCAGCAAATGAAAATATTTCAGTGAGCGAGAAGTTTTTTCTTTCATAGCTTAAGATTTTATCTTAAAATACAAGAACTTTTCGTGGTTCTTGTCAATTTTTGTTGGTTTTCATCTGATGAACTTATTTCAGTCAGCAAGATCTTTCTTCCTCAATGCGAAAAGATTTTATCTTCAAATACAAGAACTTTTCGTGGTATTGTTGGTTTTCAGCAAATGAACATATTTCAGCGAGCTGGAAGTTTTTTCTTTAATAGGTTCAGATTTTATCTTAAAATACAAGAACTTTTCCTGGATCTTGTCAATTTTTGTTGGTTTTCATCGATTGAACTTATTTCACTCAGCTAGATCATTCTCCTTCCGTGCAAAAAGATTTTATCTTCAAATACAAGAACTGTTCGTGGTTTTGTTGGTTTTCAGCAAATGAACATATTTCAGCGAGCTGGAAGTTTTTTCATTAATAGCTTAAGATTTTATCTTAAAATACAAGAACGTTTCGTGGTTCTTGTCAATTTTTGTTGGTTTTCATCGATTGAACTTATTTCACTCAGCGAGATCATTCTCCTTCCATGCAAAAAGATTTTATCTTCAAATACAAGAACTTTTCGTGTTTTTGTTGGTTTTCAGCAAATAAAAATATTTCAGCGAGCGAGAGGTTTTTTCTTTGATAGCTTAAGATTTTATCTTAAAATACAAGAACTTTTCGTGGTTATTGTCAATTTTTGTTGCTTTTCATCTAATGATCTTATTTCACTAAGCTCGATCATTCTCCTTCAATGCAAAACGATTTTATCTTCAAATACAAGAACTTTTCGTGGTATTGTTGGTTTTCAGCAAATGAACATATTGCAGCGAGCGAGAAGTTTTTTCGTTAATAGCTTCAGATTTTATCTTCAAATACAAGAACTTTTCGTGGTTTTGTTGGTTTTCAGCAAATGAACATCTTTCAGCTAGATGGAAGTTTTTTCTTTAATAGCTTTAGATTTTATCTTAAAATACAAGAACTTTTCGTGGTTCTTGTCAATTTTTGTTGGTTTTCATCGATTGAACTTACTTCACTCAGCTGGATCATTCTCCTTCCATGCAAAAAGATTTTATCTTCAAATACAAGAACTTTTCGTGGTATTGTTGGTTTTCAGCAAATGAACATATTTCAGCGAGCTAGAAGTTTTTTCTTTAATAGCTTAAGATTTTATCTTCAAATACAAGAACTTTTCGTGGTTCTTATCAATTTTTCGTTCGTTTTCATCTAATGAACTTATTTCAGTCAGCAAGATCGTTCTTCTTTAATGCAAAAAGATATTATCTTCAAATACAAGAACTTCTCGTGGTTTTGTTGGTTTTCAGCAAATGAACATGTTTCAGCGGGCTGGAAGTTTTTTCTTTAATAGGTTCAGATTTATCTTAAAATACAAGAACTTTTCCTGGATCTTGTCAATTTTTGTTGGTTTTCATCGATTGAACTTATTTCACTCAGCTAGATCATTCTCCTTCCAAGCAAAAATATTTTATCTTCAAATAGAAGAATTTTTCGTGGTTTTGTTGGTTTTCAGCAAATGAACATATTGCAGCGAGCTCGAAGTTTTTTCATTATTAGCTTAAGATTTCAACTTAAAATACAAGAACTTTTCGTGGTTCTTGTCAATTTTTGTTGGTTTTCATCTCATGATCTTATTTCACTCAGCTCGATCATTCTCCTTCAATGCAAAACGATTTTATCTTCAAATACAAGAACTTTTCGTGGTATTGTTGGTTTTCAGCAAATGAACATATTTCAGCGAGCGAGAAGTTTTTTCTGAATAGCTTAAGATTTTATCTTAAGATACAAGAACTTTTCGTGGTTCTTGTCAATTTTTGTTCGTTTTCATGTATTGAACATATTTCACTCAGCGAGATCATTCTCCTTCCATGCAAAAAGATTTTATCTTCAAATACAAGAACTGTTCGTGGTTTTGTTGGTTTTCAGCAAATGAAAATATTTCTGCGAGCGAGAAGTTTTTCCTTTAATAGCTTAAGATATTATCTTAAAATACAAGAACTTTTCGTGGTTCTTGTCAATTTTTGTTGGTTTTCATCTAATGAACTTATTTCAGTCAGCAAGATCTTTCTTCCTCAATGCGAAAAAATTTTATCTTCAAATACAATAACTTTTCGTGGTATTGTTGGTTTTCAGCAAATGAACATATTTCAGCGAGCTGGAAGTTTTTTCTTTAATAGGTTCAGATTTTATCTTAAAATACAAGAACTTTTCCTGGATCTTGTCAATTTTTGTTGGTTTTCATCTAATGAACTTATTTCACTCAGCTAGATCATTCTCCTTCCAAGCAAAAAGATTTTATCTTCAAATACAAGAACTTTTCGTGGTTTTGTTAGTTTTCAGCAATTGAACATATTTCAGCGAGCTTGAAGTTTTTTCTTTGATAGCTTAAGATTTTATCTTAAAATACAAGAACTTTTCGTGGTTCATGTCAATTTTTGTTGGTTTTCATCGATTGAACTTATTTCACTCAGCGAGATCATTCTGCTTCCGTGCAAAAAGATTTTATCTTCAAATACAAGAACTTTTCGTGGTATTGTTGGTTTTCAGCAAATGAACATATTTCAGCGAGCTAGAAGTTTTTCCATTAATCGCTTAAGATTTTATCTTAAAATACAAGAACTTTTCGTGGTTCTTATCAATTTTTGTTCGTTTTCATCTAATGAACTTGTTTCAGTCAGCAAGATCGTTCTTCTTTAATGCAAAAAGATATTATCTTCAAATACAAGAACTTCTCGTGGTTTTGTTGGTTTTCAGCAAATGAACATATTTCAGCGAGCTGGAAGTTTTTTCTTTAATAGGTTCAGATTTATCTTAAAATACAAGAACTTTTCCTGGATCTTGTCAATTTTTGTTGGTTTTCATCGATTGAACTTATTTCACTCAGCCAGATCATTCTCCTTCCAAGCAAAAATATTTTATCTTCAAATTGAAGAATTTTTCGTGGTTTTGTTGGTTTTCAGCAAATGAACATATTGCAGCGAGCTCGAAGTTTTTTCATTATTAGCTTAAGATTTCAACTTAAAATACAAGAACTTTTCGTGGTTCTTGTCAATTTTTGTTGGTTTTCATCTCATGATCTTATTTCACTCAGCTCGATCATTCTCCTTCAATGCAAAACGATTTTATCTTCAAATACAAGAACTTTTCGTGGTATTGTTGGTTTTCAGCAAATGAACATATTTCAGCGAGCGAGAAGTTTTTTCTGAATAGCTTAAGATTTTATCTTAAGATACAAGAACTTTTCGTGGTTCTTGTCAATTTTTGTTGGTTTTCATCTATTGAACATATTTCACTCAGCGACGTCATTCTCCTTCCATGCAAAAAGATTTTGTCTTCAAATACAAGAACTGTTCGTGGTTTTGTTGGTTTTCAGCAAATGAAAATATTTCAGCGAGCGAGAAGTTTTTCCTTTAATAGCTTAAGATTTTATCTTAAAATACAAGAACTTTTCGTGGTTCTTGTCAATTTTTGTTGGTTTTCATCGAATGAACTTATTTCAGTCAGCAAGATCTTTCTTCCTCAATGCGAAAAGATTTTATCTTCAAATACAAGAACTTTTCGTGGTATTGTTGGTTTTCAGCAAATGAACATATTTCAGCGAGCTGGAAGTTTTTTCTTTAATAGGTTCAGATTTTATCTTAAAATACAAGAACTTTTCCTGGATCTTGTAAATTTTTGTTGGTTTTCATCTAATGAACTTATTTCACTCAGCGAGATCATTCTCCTTCCAAGCAAAAAGATTTTATCTTCAAATACAAGAACTTTTCGTGGTTTTGTTAGTTTTCAGCAAGTGAACATATTTCAGCGAGCTTGAAGTTTTTTCTTTGATAGCTTAAGATTTTATCGTAAAATACAAGAACTTTTCGTGGTTCATGTCAATTTTTGTTGGTTTTCATCGATTGAACTTATTTCACTCAGCGAGATCATTCTCCTTCCGTGCAAAAAGATTTTATCTTCAAATACAAGAACTTTTCGTGCTATTGTTGGTTTTCAGCAAATGAACATATTTCAGCGAGCTTGAAGTTTTTTCTTTGATAGCTTCAGATATATCTTAAAATACAAGAACTTTTCGTGGTTCTTGTCAATTTTTGTTGGTTTTCATCGATTGAACTTATTTCAGTCAGCTGGATCTTTCTCCTTCCATGCAAAAAGATTTTATCTTCAACTACAAGAACTTTTCGTGGTTTTGTTGGTTTTCAGCAAATGAACATATTTCAGCGAGCGAGAAGTTTTTTCATTAATCGCTTAAGATTTTTCCTTAAAATACAAGAACTTTTCGTGGTTCTTGTCAATTTTTGTTGGTTTTCATCGATTGAACTTATTTCACTCAGCGAGATCATTCTCCTTCCGTGCAAAAAGATTTTATCTTCAAATACAAGAACTTTTCGTGGTATTGTTGGTTTTCAGCAAATGAACATATTTCAGCGAGGTAGAAGTTTTTTCTTTAATAGCTCAAGATTTTATCTTAAAATACAAGAACTTTTCGTGGTTCTTATCAATTTTTGTTCGTTTTCATCTAATGAACTTGTTTCAGTCAGCAAGATCGTTCTTCTTTAATGCAAAAAGATATTATCTTCAAATACAAGAACTTCTCGTGGTTTTGTTGGTTTTCAGCAAATGAACATATTTCAGCGAGCTGGAAGTTTTTTCTTTTATAGGTTCAGATTTATCTTAAAATACAAGAACTTTTCGTGGTTCTTGTCAATTTTTGTTGGTTTTCATCGATTGAACTTATTTCAGTCAGCTGGATCTTTCTCCTTCCATGCAAAAAGATTTTATCTTCAATTACAAGAACTTTTCGTGGTTTTGTTGGTTTTCAGCAAATGAACATATTTCAGCGAGCGAGAAGTTTTTTCATTAATCGCTTAAGATTTTTCCTTAAAATACAAGAACTTTTCGTGGCTCTTGTCAATTTTTGTTGCTTTTCATCTAATGATCTTATTTCACTTAGCTCGATCATTCTCCTTCAATGCAAAACGATTTTATCTTCAAATACAAGAACTTTTCGTGGTATTGTTGGTTTCAGCAAATGAACATATTGCAGCGAGCTCGAAGTTTTTTCGTTAATAGCTTAAGATTTTATCTTAAAATACAAGAACTTTTCGTGGTTCTTGTCAATTTTTGTTGGTTTTCATCTGTTGAACATATTTCACTCAGCGAGATCATTCTCCTTCCATGCAAAAAGATTTCATCTTCAAATACAAGAACTTTTCGTGGTTTTGTTGGTTTTCAGCAAATGAACATATTTCAGCGAGCTTGAAGTTTTTTCTTTGATAGCTCAATATTTTATCTTAAAAATACAAGAGCTTTTCGTGGTTCTTGTCAATTTATGTTGGTGTTCATCTAATGAACTTATTTCAGTCAGCTCGATCCTTCTTCTTTCATGCAAAAAGATTTTATCTTCAAATACAAGAACTTTTCGTGGTTTTGTTGGTTTTCAGCAAATGAACATCTTTCAGCTAGATGGAAGTTTTTTCTTTAATAGCTTCAGATTTTATCTTAAAATACAAGAACTTTTCGTGGTTCTTATCAATTTTTGTTCGTTTTCATCTAATGAACTTATTTCAGTCAGCAAGATCGTTCTTCTTTAATGCAAAAAGATATTATCTTCAAATACAAGAACTTCTCGTGGTTTTGTTGGTTTTCAGCAAATGAACATATTTCAGCGAGCTGGAAGTTTTTTCTTTAATAGGTTCAGATTTATCTTAAAATACAAGAACTTTTCCTGGATCTTGTCAATTTTTGTTGGTTTTCATCGATTGAACTTATTTCACTCAGCGAGATCATTCTCCTTCCAAGCAAAAATATTTTATCTTCAAATAGAAGAACTTTTCGTGGTATTGTTGGTTTTCAGCAAATGAACATATTGCAGCGAGCTCGAAGTTTTTTCATTATTAGCTTAAGATTTCAACTTAAAATACAAGAACTTTTCGTGGTTCTTGTCAATTTTTGTTGGTTTTCATCTCATGATCTTATTTCACTCAGCTCGATCATTCTCCTTCAATGCAAAACGATTTTATCTTCAAATACAAGAACTTTTCGTGGTATTGTTGGTTTTCAGCAAATGAACATCTTTCAGCGAGCGAGAAGTTTTTTCTGAATAGCTTAAGATTTTATCTTCAGATACAAGAACTTTTCGTGGTTCTTGTCAATTTTTGTTGGTTTTCATCTATTGAACATATTTCACTCAGCGACGTCATTCTCCTTCCATGCAAAAAGATTTTGTCTTCAAATACAAGAACTGTTCGTGTTTTTGTTGGTTTTCAGCAAATGAAAATATTTCAGCGAGCGAGAAGTTTTTCCTTTAATAGCTTAAGATTTTATCTTAAAATACAAGAACTTTTCGTGGTTCTTGTCAATTTTTGTTGGTTTTCATCTAATGAACTTATTTCAGTCAGCAAGATCTTTCTTCCTCAATGCGAAAAGATTTTATCTTCAAATACAAGAACTTTTCGTGGTATTGTTGGTTTTCAGCAAATGAACATATTTCAGCGAGCTGGAAGTTTTTTCTTTAATAGGTTCAGATTTTATCTTAAAATACAAGAACTTTTCCTGGATCTTGTCAATTTTTGTTGGTTTTCATCTAATGAACTTATTTCAGTCAGCTGGATCATTCTCCTTCCAAGCAAAAAGATTTTATCTTCAAATACAAGAACTTTTCGTGGTTTTGTTAGTTTTCAGCAAGTGAGCATATTTCAGCGAGCTTGAAGTTTTTTCTTTGATAGCTTAAGATTTCATCTTAAAATACAAGAACTTTTCGTGGTTCATGTCAATTTTTGTTGGTTTTCATCGATTGAACTTATTTCACTCAGCGAGATCATTCTCCTTCCGTGCAAAAAGATTTTATCTTCAAATACAAGAACTTTTCGTGCTTTTGTTGGTTTTCAGCAAATGAACATATTTCAGCGAGCTTGAAGTTTTTTCTTTGATAGCTTCAGATATATCTTAAAATACAAGAACTTTTCGTGGTTCTTGTCAATTTTTGTTGGTTTTCATCGATTGAACTTATTTCAGTCAGCTGGATCTTTCTCCTTCCATGCAAAAAGATTTTATCTTCAATTACAAGAACTTTTCGTGGTTTTGTTGGTTTTCAGCAAATGAACATATTTCAGCGAGCGAGAAGTTTTTTCATTAATCGCTTAAGATTTTTCCTTAAAATACAAGAACTTTTCGTGGCTCTTGTCAATTTTTGTTGCTTTTCATCTAATGATCTTATTTCACTTAGCTCGATCATTCTCCTTCAATGCAAAACGATTTTATCTTCAAATACAAGAACTTTTCGTGGTATTGTTGGTTTTCAGCAAATGAACATATTGCAGCGAGCTCGAAGTTTTTTCGTTAATAGCTTAAGATTTTATCTTAAAATACAAGAACTTTTCGTGGTTCTTGTCAATTTTTGTTGGTTTTCATCTGTTGAACATATTTCACTCAGCGAGATCATTCTCCTTCCATGCAAAAAGATTTCATCTTCAAATACAAGAACTTTTCGTGGTTTTGTTGGTTTTCAGCAAATGAACATATTTCAGCGAGCTTGAAGTTTTTTCTTTGATAGCTCAATATTTTATCTTAAAAATACAAGAGCTTTTCGTGGTTCTTGTCAATTTATGTTGGTGTTCATCTAATGAACTTATTTCAGTCAGCTCGATCCTTCTTCTTTCATGCAAAAAGATTTTATCTTCAAATACAAGAACTTTTCGTGGTTTTGTTGGTTTTCAGCAAATGAACATCTTTCAGCTAGATGGAAGTTTTTTCTTTAATAGCTTCAGATTTTATCTTAAAATACAAGAACTTTTCGTGGTTCTTGTCAATTTTTGTTGGTTTTCATCGATTGAACTTATTTCACACAGCTGGATCATTCTCCTTCCATGCAAAAAGATTTTATCTTCAAATACAAGAACTTTTCGTGGTATTGTTGGTTTTCAGCAAATGAACATATTTCAGCGAGCTGGAAGTTTTTTCTTTAATAGCTTAAGATTTTATCTTAAAATACAAGAACTTTTCGTGGTTCTTATCAATTTTTGTTCCTTTTCATCTAATGAACTTATTTCAGTCAGCAAGATCGTTCTTCTTTAATGCAAAAAGATATTATCTTCAAATACAAGAACTTCTCGTGGTTTTGTTGGTTTTCAGCAAATGAACATATTTCAGCGAGCTGGAAGTTTTTTCTTTAATAGGTTCAGATTTATCTTAAAATACAAGAACTTTTCCTGGATCTTGTCAATTTTTGTTGGTTTTCATCGATTGAACTTATTTCACTCAGCTGGATCATTCTCCTTCCAAGCAAAAATATTTTATCTTCAAATAGAAGAATTTTTCGTGGTTTTGTTGGTTTTCAGCAAATGAACATATTGCAGCGAGCTCGAAGTTTTTTCATTATTAGCTTAAGATTTCAACTTAAAATACAAGAACTTTTCGTGGTTCTTGTCAATTTTTGTTGGTTTTCATCTCATGATCTTATTTCACTCAGCTCGATCATTCTCCTTCAATGCAAAACGATTTTATCTTCAAATACAAGAACTTTTCGTGGTATTGTTGGTTTTCAGCAAATGAACATCTTTCAGCGAGCGAGAAGTTTTTTCTGAATAGCTTAAGATTTTATCTTAAGATACAAGAACTTTTCGTGGTTCTTGTCAATTTTTGTTGGTTTTCATCTATTGAACATATTTCACTCAGCGACGTCATTCTCCTTCCATGCAAAAAGATTTTGTCTTCAAATACAAGAACTGTTCGTGTTTTTGTTGGTTTTCAGCAAATGAAAATATTTCAGCGAGCGAGAAGTTTTTCCTTTAATAGCTTAAGATTTTATCTTAAAATACAAGAACTTTTCGTGGTTCTTGTCAATTTTTGTTGGTTTTCATCTAATGAACTTATTTCAGTCAGCAAGATCTTTCTTCCTCAATGCGAAAAGATTTTATCTTCAAATACAAGAACTTTTCGTGGTGTTGTTGGTTTTCAGCAAATGAACATATTTCAGCGAGCTGGAAGTTTTTTCTTTAATAGGTTCAGATTTTATCTTAAAATACAAGAACTTTTCCTGGATCTTGTCAATTTTTGTTGGTTTTCATCTAATGAACTTATTTCACTCAGCTCGATCATTCTCCTTCCAAGCAAAAAGATTTTATCTTCAAATACAAGAACTTTTCGTGGTTTTGTTAGTTTTCAGCAAATGAACATATTTCAGCGAGCGTGAAGTTTTTTCTTTGATAGCTTCAGATATATCTTAAAATACAAGAACTTTTCGTGGTTCTTGTCAATTTTTGTTGGTTTTCATCGATTGAACTTATTTCAGTCAGCTGGATCTTTCTCCTTCCATGCAAAAAGATTTTATCTTCAATTACAAGAACTTTTCGTGGTTTTGTTGGTTTTCAGCAAATGAACATATTTCAGCGAGCGAGAAGTTTTTTCATTAATCGCTTATGATTTTTCCTTAAAATACAAGAACTTTTCGTGGCTCTTGTCAATTTTTGTTGCTTTTCATCTAATGATCTTATTTCACTTAGCTCGATCATTCTCCTTCAATGCAAAATGATTTTATCTTCAAATACAAGAACTTTTCGTGGTATTGTTGGTTTTCAGCAAATGAACATATTGCAGCGAGCTCGAAGTTTTTTCGTTAATAGCTTAAGATTTTATCTTAAAATACAAGAACTTTTCGTGGTTCTTGTCAATTTTTGTTGGTTTTCATCTGTTGAACATATTTCACTCAGCGAGATCATTCTCCTTCCATGCAAAAAGATTTCATCTTCAAATACAAGAACTTTTCGTGGTTTTGTTGGTTTTCAGCAAATGAACATATTTCAGCGAGCTTGAAGTTTTTTCTTTGATAGCTCAATATTTTATCTTAAAAATACAAGAGCTTTTCGTGGTTCTTGTCAATTTATGTTGGTTTTCATCGATTGAACTTATTTCAGTCAGCTGGATCTTTCTCCTTCCATGCAAAAAGATTTTATCTTCAATTACAAGAACTTTTCGTGGTTTTGTTGGTTTTCAGCAAATGAACATATTTCAGCGAGCGAGAAGTTTTTTCATTAATCGCTTAAGATTTTTCCTTGAAATACAAGAACTTTTCGTGGTTCTTGTCAATTTTTGTTGGTTTTCATCTGTTGAACATATTTCACTCAGCGAGATCATTCTCCTTCCATGCAAAAAGATTTCACCTTCCAATACAAGAACTTTTCGTGGTTTTGTTGGTTTTCAGCAAATGAACATATTTCAGCGAGCTTGAAGTTTTTTCTTTGAGAGCTCAATATTTTATCTTAAAAATACAAGAGCTTTTCGTGGTTCTTGTCAATTTATGTTGGTGTTCATCTAATGAACTTATTTCAGTCAGCTCGATCCTTCTTCTTTCATGCAAAAAGATTTTATCTTCAAATACAAGAACTTTTCGTGGTTTTGTTGGTTTTCAGCAAATGAACATCTTTCAGCTAGATGGAAGTTTTTTCTTTAATAGCTTCAGATTTTATCTTAAAATACAAGAACTTTTCGTGGTTCTTGTCAATTTTTGTTGGTTTTCATCGATTGAACTTATTTCACTCAGCTGGATCATTCTCCTTCCATGCAAAAAGATTTTATCTTCAAATACAAGAACTTTTCGTGGTTTTGTTAGTTTTCAGCAAGTGAACATATTTCAGCGAGCTTGAAGTTTTTTCTTTGATAGCTTAAGATTTTATCTTAAAATACAAGAACTTTTCGTGGTTCATGTCAATTTTTGTTGGTTTTCATCGATTGAACTTATTTCACTCAGCGAGATCATTCTCCTTCCGTGCAAAAAGATTTTATCTTCAAATACAAGAACTTTTCGTGCTTTTGTTGGTTTTCAGCAAATGAACATATTTCAGCGAGCTTGAAGTTTTTTCTTTGATAGCTTCAGATATATCTTAAAATACAAGAACTTTTCGTGGTTCTTGTCAATTTTTGTTGGTTTTCATCGATTGAACTTATTTCAGTCAGCTGGATCTTTCTCCTTCCATGCAAAAAGATTTTATCTTCAATTACAAGAACTTTTCGTGGTTTTGTTGGTTTTCAGCAAATGAACATATTTCAGCGAGCGAGAAGTTTTTTCATTAATCGCTTAAGATTTTTCCTTAAAATACAAGAACTTTTCGTGGCTCTTGTCAATTTTTGTTGCTTTTCATCTAATGATCTTATTTCACTTAGCTCGATCATTCTCCTTCAATGCAAAACGATTTTATCTTCAAATACAAGAACTTTTCGTGGTTCATGTCAATTTTTGTTGGTTTTCATCGATTGAACTTATTTCACTCAGCGAGATCATTCTCCTTCCGTGCAAAAAGATTTTATCTTCAAATACAAGAACTTTTCGTGCTTTTGTTGGTTTTCAGCAAATGAACATATTTCAGCGAGCTTGAAGTTTTTTCTTTGATAGCTTCAGATATATCTTAAAATACAAGAACTTTTCGTGGTTCTTGTCAATTTTTGTTGGTTTTCATCGATTGAACTTATTTCAGTCAGCTGGATCTTTCTCCTTCCATGCAAAAAGATTTTATCTTCAATTACAAGAACTTTTCGTGGTTTTGTTGGTTTTCAGCAAATGAACATATTTCAGCGAGCGAGAAGTTTTTTCATTAATCGCTTAAGATTTTTCCTTAAAATACAAGAACTTTTCGTGGCTCTTGTCAATTTTTGTTGCTTTTCATCTAATGATCTTATTTCACTTAGCTCGATCATTCTCCTTCAATGCAAAACGATTTTATCTTCAAATACAAGAACTTTTCGTGGTATTGTTGGTTTTCAGCAAATGAACATCTTTCAGCGAGCGAGAAGTTTTTTCTGAATAGCTTAAGATTTTATCTTAAGATACAAGAACTTTTCGTGGTTCTTGTCAATTTTTGTTGGTTTTCATCTATTGAACATATTTCACTCAGCGACGTCATTCTCCTTCCATGCAAAAAGATTTTGTCTTCAAATACAAGAACTGTTCGTGTTTTTGTTGGTTTTCAGCAAATGAAAATATTTCAGCGAGCGAGAAGTTTTTCCTTTAATAGCTTAAGATTTTATCTTGAAATACAAGAACTTTTCGTGGTTCTTGTCAATTTTTGTTGGTTTTCATCTAATGAACTTATTTCAGTCAGCAAGATCTTTCTTCCTCAATGCGAAAAGATTTTATCTTCAAATACAAGAACTTTTCGTGGTGTTGTTGGTTTTCAGCAAATGAACATATTTCAGCGAGCTGGAAGTTTTTTCTTTAATAGGTTTAGATTTTATCTTAAAATACAAGAACTTTTCCTGGATCTTGTCAATTTTTGTTGGTTTTCATCTAATGAACTTATTTCACTCAGCTCGATCATTCTCCTTCCAAGCAAAAAGATTTTATCTTCAAATACAAGAACTTTTCGTGGTTTTGTTAGTTTTCAGCAAATGAACATATTTCAGCGAGCGTGAAGTTTTTTCTTTGATAGCTTCAGATATATCTTAAAATACAAGAACTTTTCGTGGTTCTTGTCAATTTTTGTTGGTTTTCATCGATTGAACTTATTTCAGTCAGCTGGATCTTTCTCCTTCCATGCAAAAAGATTTTATCTTCAATTACAAGAACTTTTCGTGGTTTTGTTGGTTTTCAGCAAATGAACATATTTCAGCGAGCGAGAAGTTTTTTCATTAATCGCTTATGATTTTTCCTTAAAATACAAGAACTTTTCGTGGCTCTTGTCAATTTTTGTTGCTTTTCATCTAATGATCTTATTTCACTTAGCTCGATCATTCTCCTTCAATGCAAAACGATTTTATCTTCAAATACAAGAACTTTTCGTGGTATTGTTGGTTTTCAGCAAATGAACATATTGCAGCGAGCTCGAAGTTTTTTCGTTAATAGCTTAAGATTTTATCTTAAAATACAAGAACTTTTCGTGGTTCTTGTCAATTTTTGTTGGTTTTCATCTGTTGAACATATTTCACTCAGCGATATCATTCTCCTTCCATGCAAAAAGATTTCATCTTCAAATACAAGAACTTTTCGTGGTTTTGTTGGTTTTCAGCAAATGAACATATTTCAGCGAGCTTGAAGTTTTTTCTTTGATAGCTCAATATTTTATCTTAAAAATACAAGAGCTTTTCGTGGTTCTTGTCAATTTATGTTGGTTTTCATCGATTGAACTTATTTCAGTCAGCTGGATCTTTCTCCTTCCATGCAAAAAGATTTTATCTTCAATTACAAGAACTTTTCGTGGTTTTGTTGGTTTTCAGCAAATGAACATATTTCAGCGAGCGAGAAGTTTTTTCATTAATCGCTTAAGATTTTTCCTTGAAATACAAGAGCTTTTCGTGGTTCTTGTCAATTTTTGTTGGTTTTCATCTGTTGAACATATTTCACTCAGCGAGATCATTCTCCTTCCATGCAAAAAGATTTCACCTTCCAATACAAGAACTTTTCGTGGTTTTGTTGGTTTTCAGCAAATGAACATATTTCAGCGAGCTTGAAGTTTTTTCTTTGAGAGCTCAATATTTTATCTTAAAAATACAAGAGCTTTTCGTGGTTCTTGTCAATTTATGTTGGTGTTCATCTAATGAACTTATTTCAGTCAGCTTGATCCTTCTTCTTTCATGCAAAAAGATTTTATCTTCAAATACAAGAACTTTTCGTGGTTTTGTTGGTTTTCAGCAAATGAACATCTTTCAGCTAGATGGAAGTTTTTTCTTTAATAGCTTCAGATTTTATCTTAAAATACAAGAACTTTTCGTGGTTCTTGTCAATTTTTGTTGGTTTTCATCGATTGAACTTATTTCACTCAGCTGGATCATTCTCCTTCCATGCAAAAAGATTTGATCTTCAAATACAAGAACTTTTCGTGGTATTGTTGGTTTTCAGCAAATGAACATATTTCAGCGAGCTGGGAGTTTTTTCTTTAATAGGTTCAGATTTTATCTTAAAATACAAGAACTTTTCCTGGATCTTGTCAATTTTTGTTGGTTTTCATCTCATGAACTTATTTCAGTCAGCTGGATCATTCTCCTTCCAAGCAAAAAGATTTTATCTTCAAATACAAGAACTTTTCGTGGTTTTGTTAGTTTTCAGCAAGTGAACATATTTCAGCGAGCTTGAAGTTTTTTCTTTGATAGCTTAAGATTTTATCTTAAAATACAAGAACTTTTCGTGGTTCATGTCAATTTTTGTTGGTTTTCATCGATTGAACTTATTTCACTCAGCGAGATCATTCTCCTTCCGTGCAAAAAGATTTTATCTTCAAATACAAGAACTTTTCGTGCTTTTGTTGGTTTTCAGCAAATGAACATATTTCAGCGAGCTTGAAGTTTTTTCTTTGATAGCTTCAGATATATCTTAAAATACAAGAACTTTTCGTGGTTCTTGTCAATTTTTGTTGGTTTTCATCGATTGAACTTATTTCAGTCAGCTGGATCTTTCTCCTTCCATGCAAAAAGATTTTATCTTCAATTACAAGAACTTTTCGTGGTTTTGTTGGTTTTCAGCAAATGAACATATTTCAGCGAGCGAGAAGTTTTTTCATTAATCGCTTAAGATTTTTCCTTAAAATACAAGAACTTTTCGTGGCTCTTGTCAATTTTTGTTGCTTTTCATCTAATGATCTTATTTCACTCAGCTCGATCATTCTCCTTCAATGCAAAACGATTTTATCTTCAAATACAAGAACTTTTCGTGGTATTGTTGGTTTTCAGCAAATGAACATATTGCAGCGAGCTCGAAGTTTTTTCGTTAATAGCTTAAGATTTTATCTTAAAATACAAGAACTTTTCGTGGTTCTTGTCAATTTTTGTTGGTTTTCATCTGTTGAACATATTTCACTCAGCGAGATCATTCTCCTTCCATGCAAAAAGATTTCATCTTCAAATACAAGAACTTTTCGTGGTTTCGTTGGTTTTCAGCAAATGAACATATTTCAGCGAGCTTGAAGTTTTTTCTTTGATAGCTCAATATTTTATCTTAAAAATACAAGAGTTTTTCGTGGTTCTTGTCAATTTATGTTGGTGTTCATCTAATGAACTTATTTCAGTCAGCTCGATCCTTCTTCTTTCATGCAAAAAGATTTTATCTTCAAATACAAGAACTTTTCGTGGTTTTGTTGGTTTTCAGCAAATGAACATCTTTCAGCTCGATGGAAGTTTTTTCTTTAATAGCTTCAGATTTTATCTTAAAATACAAGAACTTTTCGTGGTTCTTGTCAATTTTTGTTGGTTTTCATCGATTGAACTTATTTCACTCAGCTGGATCATTCTCCTTCCATGCAAAAAGATTTTATCTTCAAATACAAGAACTTTTCGTGGGATTGTTGGTTTTCAGCAAATGAACATATTTCAGCGAGCTGGAAGTTTTTTCTTTAATAGCTTAAGATTTTATCTTAAAATACAAGAACTTTTCGTGGTTCTTATCAATTTTTGTTCGTTTTCATCTAATGAACTTATTTCAGTCAGCAAGATCGTTCTTCTTTAATGCAAAAAGATATTATCTTCAAATACAAGAACTTCTCGTGGTTTTGTTGGTTTTCAGCAAATGAACATATTTCAGCGAGCTGGAAGTTTTTTCTTTAATAGGTTCAGATTTATCTTAAAATACAAGAACTTTTCCTGGATCTTGTCAATTTTTGTTGGTTTTCATCGATTGAACTTATTTCACTCAGCTGGATCATTCTCCTTCCAAGCAAAAATATTTTATCTTCAAATAGAAGAATTTTTCGTGGTTTTGTTGGTTTTCAGCAAATGAACATATTGCAGCGAGCTCGAAGTTTTTTCATTATTAGCTTAAGATTTCAACTTAAAATACAAGAACTTTTCGTGGTTCTTGTCAATTTTTGTTGGTTTTCATCTGTTGAACATATTTCACTCAGCGAGATCATTCTCCTTCCATGCAAAAAGATTTCATCTTCAAATACAAGAACTTTTCGTGGTTTTGTTGGTTTTCAGCAAATGAACATATTTCAGCGAGCTTGAAGTTTTTTCTTTGATAGCTCAATATTTTATCTTAAAAATACAAGAGTTTTTCGTGGTTCTTGTCAATTTATGTTGGTGTTCATCTAATGAACTTATTTCAGTCAGCTCCATCATTCTCCTTCAATGCAAAACGATTTTATCTTCAAATACAAGAACTTTTCGTGGTATTGTTGGTTTTCAGCAAATGAACATCTTTCAGCGAGCGAGAAGTTTTTTCTGAATAGCTTAAGATTTTATCTTAAGATACAAGAACTTTTCGTGGTTCTTGTCAATTTTTGTTGGTTTTCATCTATTGAACATATTTCACTCAGCGACGTCATTCTCCTTCCATGCAAAAAGATTTTGTCTTCAAATACAAGAACTGTTCGTGTTTTTGTTGGTTTTCAGCAAATGAAAATATTTCAGCGAGCGAGAAGTTTTTCCTTTAATAGCTTAAGATTTTATCTTAAAATACAAGAACTTTTCGTGGTTCTTGTCAATTTTTGTTGGTTTTCATCTAATGAACTTATTTCAGTCAGCAAGATCTTTCTTCCTCAATGCGAAAAGATTTTATCTTCAAATACAAGAACTTTTCGTGGTATTGTTGGTTTTCAGCAAATGAACATATTTCAGCGAGCGTGAAGTTTTTTCTTTGATAGCTCAATATTTTATCTTAAAAATACAAGAGCTTTTCGTGGTTCTTGTCAATTTATGTTGGTGTTCATCTAATGAACTTATTTCAGTCAGCTCGATCCTTCTTCTTTCATGCAAAAAGATTTTATCTTCAAATACAAGAACTTTTCGTGGTTTTGTTGGTTTTCAGCAAATGAACATCTTTCAGCTAGATGGAAGTTTTTTCTTGAATAGCTTCAGATTTTATCTTAAAATACAAGAACTTTTCGTGGTTCTTGTCAATTTTTGTTGGTTTTCATCGATTGAACTTATTTCACTCAGCTGGATCATTCTCCTTCCATGCAAAAAGATTTTATCTTCAAATACAAGAACTTTTCGTGGTATTGTTGGTTTTCAGCAAATGAACATATTTCAGCGAGCTGGAAGTTTTTTCTTTAATAGGTTCAGATTTTATCTTAAAATACAAGAACTTTTCGTGGTTCTTATCAATTTTTGTTCGTTTTCATCTAATGAACTTATTTCAGTCAGCAAGATCGTTCTTCTTTAATGCAAAAAGATATTATCTTCAAATACAAGAACATCTCGTGGTTTTGTTGGTTTTCAGCAAACGAACATATTTCAGCGAGCTGGAAGTTTTTTCTTTAATAGGTTCAGATTTATCTTAAAATACAAGAACTTTTCCTGGATCTTGTCAATTTTTGTTGGTTTTCATCGATTGAACTTATTTCACTCAGCGAGATCATTCTCCTTCCAAGCAAAAATATTTTATCTTCAAATAGAAGAATTTTTCGTGGTTTTGTTGGTTTTCAGCAAATGAACATATTGCAGCGAGCTCGAAGTTTTTTCATTATTAGCTTAAGATTTCAACTTAAAATACAAGAACTTTTCGTGGTTCTTGTCAATTTTTGTTGGTTTTCATCTCATGATCTTATTTCACTCAGCTCGATCATTCTCCTTCAATGCAAAACGATTTTATCTTCAAATACAAGAACTTTTCGTGGTATTGTTGGTTTTCAGCAAATGAACATATTTCAGCGAGCGAGAAGTTTTTTCTGAATAGCTTAAGATTTTATCTTAAGATACAAGAACTTTTCGTGGTTCTTGTCAATTTTTGTTGGTTTTCATCTAATCATCTTATTTCAGTCAGAAAGATCTTTCTTCCTCAATGCGAAAAGATTTTATCTTCAAATACAAGAACTTTTCGTGGTTTTGTTGGTTTTCAGCAAATGAACATATTTCAGCGAGCGAGAAGTTTTTTCATTAATCGCTTAAGATTTTTCCTTAAAATACAAGAACTTTTCCTGGATCTTGTCAATTTTTGTTGGTTTTCATCTAATGAACTTATTTCACTCAGCTAGATCATTCTCCTTCCAAGCAAAAAGATTTTATCTTCAAATACAAGAACTTTTCGTGGTTTTGTTAGTTTTCAGCAAGTGAACATATTTCAGCGAGCTTGAAGTTTTTTCTTTGATAGCTTAAGATTTTATCTTAAAATACAAGAACTTTTCGTGGTTCATGTCAATTTTTGTTGGTTTTCATCGATTGAACTTATTTCACTCAGCGAGATCATTCTCCTTCCGTGCAAAAAGATTTTATCTTCAAATACAAGAACTTTTCGTGGTATTGTTGGTTTTCAGCAAATGAACATATTTCAGCGAGCTTGAAGTTTTTTCTTTGATAGCTTCAATTATATCTTAAAATACAAGAACTTTTCGTGGTTCTTGTCAATTTTTGTTGGTTTTCATCGATTGAACTTATTTCAGTCAGCTGGATCTTTCTCCTTCCATGCAAAAAGATTTTATCTTCAATTACAAGAACTTTTCGTGATTTTGTTGGTTTTCAGCAAATGAACATATTTCAGCGAGCGAGAAGTTTTTTCATTAATCGCTTAAGATTTTTCCTTAAAATACAAGAACTTTTCGTGGTTCTTGTCAATTTTTGTTGGTTTTCATCTGTTGAACATATTTCACTCAGCGAGATCATTCTCCTTCCATGCAAAAAGATTTCACCTTCAAATACAAGAACTTTTCGTGGTTTTGTTGGTTTTCAGCAAATGAACATATTTCAGCGAGCTGGAAGTTTTTTCTTTAATAGCTTAAGATTTTATCTTAAAATACAAGAACTTTTCGTGGTTCTTATCAATTTTTGTTCGTTTTCATCTAATGAACTTATTTCAGTCAGCAAGATCGTTCTTCTTTAATGCAAAAAGATATTATCTTCAAATACAAGAACTTCTCGTGGTTTTGTTGGATTTCAGCAAATGAACATATTTCAGCGAGCTGGAAGTTTTTTCTTTAATAGGTTCAGATTTATCTTAAAATACAAGAACTTTTCCTGGATCTTGTCAATTTTTGTTGGTTTTCATCGATTGAACTTATTTCACTCAGCTGGATCATTCTCCTTCCAAGCAAAAATATTTTATCTTCAAATAGAAGAATTTTTCGTGGTTTTGTTGGTTTTCAGCAAATGAACATATTGCAGCGAGCTCGAAGTTTTTTCATTATTAGCTTAAGATTTCAACTTAAAATACAAGAACTTTTCGTGGTTCTTGTCAATTTTTGTTGGTTTTCATCTGTTGAACATATTTCACTCAGCGAGATCATTCTCCTTCCATGCAAAAAGATTTCATCTTCAAATACAAGAACTTTTCGTGGTTTTGTTGGTTTTCAGCAAATGAACATATTTCAGCGAGCTTGAAGTTTTTTCTTTGATAGCTCAATATTTTATCTTAAAAATACAAGAGTTTTTCGTGGTTCTTGTCAATTTATGTTGGTGTTCATCTAATGAACTTATTTCAGTCAGCTCCATCATTCTCCTTCAATGCAAAACGATTTTATCTTCAAATACAAGAACTTTTCGTGGTATTGTTGGTTTTCAGCAAATGAACATCTTTCAGCGAGCGAGAAGTTTTTTCTGAATAGCTTAAGATTTTATCTTAAGATACAAGAACTTTTCGTGGTTCTTGTCAATTTTTGTTGGTTTTCATCTATTGAACATATTTCACTCAGCGACGTCATTCTCCTTCCATGCAAAAAGATTTTGTCTTCAAATACAAGAACTGTTCGTGTTTTTGTTGGTTTTCAGCAAATGAAAATATTTCAGCGAGCGAGAAGTTTTTCCTTTAATAGCTTAAGATTTTATCTTAAAATACAAGAACTTTTCGTGGTTCTTGTCAATTTTTGTTGGTTTTCATCTAATGAACTTATTTCAGTCAGCAAGATCTTTCTTCCTCAATGCGAAAAGATTTTATCTTCAAATACAAGAACTTTTCGTGGTATTGTTGGTTTTCAGCAAATGAACATATTTCAGCGAGCGTGAAGTTTTTTCTTTGATAGCTCAATATTTTATCTTAAAAATACAAGAGCTTTTCGTGGTTCTTGTCAATTTATGTTGGTGTTCATCTAATGAACTTATTTCAGTCAGCTCGATCCTTCTTCTTTCATGCAAAAAGATTTTATCTTCAAATACAAGAACTTTTCGTGGTTTTGTTGGTTTTCAGCAAATGAACATCTTTCAGCTAGATGGAAGTTTTTTCTTGAATAGCTTCAGATTTTATCTTAAAATACAAGAACTTTTCGTGGTTCTTGTCAATTTTTGTTGGTTTTCATCGATTGAACTTATTTCACTCAGCTGGATCATTCTCCTTCCATGCAAAAAGATTTTATCTTCAAATACAAGAACTTTTCGTGGTATTGTTGGTTTTCAGCAAATGAACATATTTCAGCGAGCTGGAAGTTTTTTCTTTAATAGGTTCAGATTTTATCTTAAAATACAAGAACTTTTCGTGGTTCTTATCAATTTTTGTTCGTTTTCATCTAATGAACTTATTTCAGTCAGCAAGATCGTTCTTCTTTAATGCAAAAAGATATTATCTTCAAATACAAGAACATCTCGTGGTTTTGTTGGTTTTCAGCAAACGAACATATTTCAGCGAGCTGGAAGTTTTTTCTTTAATAGGTTCAGATTTATCTTAAAATACAAGAACTTTTCCTGGATCTTGTCAATTTTTGTTGGTTTTCATCGATTGAACTTATTTCACTCAGCGAGATCATTCTCCTTCCAAGCAAAAATATTTTATCTTCAAATAGAAGAATTTTTCGTGGTTTTGTTGGTTTTCAGCAAATGAACATATTGCAGCGAGCTCGAAGTTTTTTCATTATTAGCTTAAGATTTCAACTTAAAATACAAGAACTTTTCGTGGTTCTTGTCAATTTTTGTTGGTTTTCATCTCATGATCTTATTTCACTCAGCTCGATCATTCTCCTTCAATGCAAAACGATTTTATCTTCAAATACAAGAACTTTTCGTGGTATTGTTGGTTTTCAGCAAATGAACATATTTCAGCGAGCGAGAAGTTTTTTCTGAATAGCTTAAGATTTTATCTTAAGATACAAGAACTTTTCGTGGTTCTTGTCAATTTTTGTTGGTTTTCATCTAATCATCTTATTTCAGTCAGAAAGATCTTTCTTCCTCAATGCGAAAAGATTTTATCTTCAAATACAAGAACTTTTCGTGGTTTTGTTGGTTTTCAGCAAATGAACATATTTCAGCGAGCGAGAAGTTTTTTCATTAATCGCTTAAGATTTTTCCTTAAAATACAAGAACTTTTCCTGGATCTTGTCAATTTTTGTTGGTTTTCATCTAATGAACTTATTTCACTCAGCTAGATCATTCTCCTTCCAAGCAAAAAGATTTTATCTTCAAATACAAGAACTTTTCGTGGTTTTGTTAGTTTTCAGCAAGTGAACATATTTCAGCGAGCTTGAAGTTTTTTCTTTGATAGCTTAAGATTTTATCTTAAAATACAAGAACTTTTCGTGGTTCATGTCAATTTTTGTTGGTTTTCATCGATTGAACTTATTTCACTCAGCGAGATCATTCTCCTTCCGTGCAAAAAGATTTTATCTTCAAATACAAGAACTTTTCGTGGTATTGTTGGTTTTCAGCAAATGAACATATTTCAGCGAGCTTGAAGTTTTTTCTTTGATAGCTTCAATTATATCTTAAAATACAAGAACTTTTCGTGGTTCTTGTCAATTTTTGTTGGTTTTCATCGATTGAACTTATTTCAGTCAGCTGGATCTTTCTCCTTCCATGCAAAAAGATTTTATCTTCAATTACAAGAACTTTTCGTGATTTTGTTGGTTTTCAGCAAATGAACATATTTCAGCGAGCGAGAAGTTTTTTCATTAATCGCTTAAGATTTTTCCTTAAAATACAAGAACTTTTCGTGGTTCTTGTCAATTTTTGTTGGTTTTCATCTGTTGAACATATTTCACTCAGCGAGATCATTCTCCTTCCATGCAAAAAGATTTCACCTTCAAATACAAGAACTTTTCGTGGTTTTGTTGGTTTTCAGCAAATGAACATATTTCAGCGAGCTTGAAGTTTTTTCTTTGATAGCTCAATATTTTATCTTAAAAATACAAGAGCTTTTCGTGGTTCTTGTCAATTTATGTTGGTGTTCATCTGATGAACTTATTTCAGTCAGCTCGATCCTTCTTCTTTCATGCAAAAAGATTTTATCTTCAAATACAAGAACTTTTCGTGGTTTTGTTGGTTTTCAGCAAATGAACATCTTTCAGCAAGATGGAAGTTTTTTCTTTAATAGCGTCAGATTTTATCTTAAAATACAAGAACTTTTCGTGGTTCTTGTCAATTTTTGTTGGTTTTCATCGATTGAACTTATTTCACTCAGCTGGATCATTCTCCTTCCATGCAAAAAGATTTTATCTTCAAATACAAGAACTTTTCGTGGTATTGTTGGTTTTCAGCAAATGAACATATTTCAGCGAGCTGGAAGTTTTTTCTTTAATAGCTTAAGATTTTATCTTAAAATACAAGAACTTTTCGTGGTTCTTATCAATTTTTGTTCGTTTTCATCTAATGAACTTATTTCAGTCAGCAAGATCGTTCTTCTTTAATGCAAAAAGATATTATCTTCAAATACAAGAACTTCTCGTGGTTTTGTTGGTTTTCAGCAAATGAACATATTTCAGCGAGCTGGAAGTTTTTTCTTTAATAGGTTCAGATTTATCTTAAAATACAAGAACTTTTCCTGGATCTTGTCAATTTTTGTTGGTTTTCATCGATTGAACTTATTTCACTCAGCTGGATCATTCTCCTTCCATGCAAAAAGATTTTATCTTCAAATACAAGAACTTTTCGTGGTATTGTTGGTTTTCAGCAAATGAACATATTTCAGCGAGCGAGAAGTTTTTTCTGAATAGCTTAAGATTTTATCTTAAGATACAAGAACTTTTCGTGGTTCATGTCAATTTTTGTTGGTTTTCATCTATTGAACATATTTCACTCAGCGAGATCATTCTTCTTCCATGCAAAAAGATTTTATCTTCAAATACAAGAACTGTTCGTGGTTTTGTTGGTTTTCAGCAAATGAAAATATTTCAGCGAGCGAGAAGTTTTTCCTTTAATAGCTTAAGATTTTATCTTAAAATACAAGAACTTTTCGTGGTTCTTGTCAATTTTTGTTGGTTTTCATCTAATCAACTTATTTCAGTCAGAAAGATCTTTCTTCCTCAATGCGAAAAGATTTTATCTTCAAATACAAGAACTTTTCGTGGTTTTGTTAGTTTTCAGCAAGTGAACATATTTCAGCGAGCTTGAAGTTTTTTCTTTGATAGCTTAAGATTTTATCTTAAAATACAAGAACTTTTCGTGGTTCATGTCAATTTTTGTTGGTTTTCATCGATTGAACTTATTTCACTCAGCGAGATCATTCTCCTTCCGTGCAAAAAGATTTTATCTTCAAATACAAGAACTTTTCGTGCTATTGTTGGTTTTCAGCAAATGAACATATTTCAGCGAGCGAGAAGTTTTTTCTGAATAGCTTAAGATTTTATCTTAAGATACAAGAACTTTTCGTGGTTCATGTCAATTTTTGTTGGTTTTCATCTATTGAACATATTTCACTCAGCGAGATCATTCTTCTTCCATGCAAAAAGATTTTATCTTCAAATACAAGAACTGTTCGTGGTTTTGTTGGTTTTCAGCAAATGAAAATATTTCAGCGAGCGAGAAGTTTTTCCTTTCATAGCTTAAGATTTTATCTTAAAATACAAGAACTTTTCGTGGTTCTTGTCAATTTTTGTTGGTTTTCATCTAATGAACTTATTTCAGTCAGCAAGATCTTTCTTCCTCAATGCGAAAAGATTTTATCTTCAAATACAAGAACTTTTCGTGGTATTGTTGGTTTTCAGCAAATGAACATATTTCAGCGAGCGTGAAGTTTTTTCTTTGATAGCTTCAGATATATCTTAAAATACAAGAACTTTTCGTGGTTCTTGTCAATTTTTGTTGGTTTTCATCGATTGAACTTATTTCAGTCAGCTGGATCTTTCTCCTTCCATGCAAAAAGATTTTATCTTCAATTACAAGAACTTTTCGTGGTTTTGTTGGTTTTCAGCAAATGAACATATTTCAGCGAGCGAGAAGTTTTTTCATTAATCGCTTATGATTTTTCCTTAAAATACAAGAACTTTTCGTGGCTCTTGTCAATTTTTGTTGCTTTTCATCTAATGATCTTATTTCACTTAGCTCGATCATTCTCCTTCAATGCAAAACGATTTTATCTTCAAATACAAGAACTTTTCGTGGTATTGTTGGTTTTCAGCAAATGAACATATTGCAGCGAGCTCGAAGTTTTTTCGTTAATAGCTTAAGATTTTATCTTAAAATACAAGAACTTTTCGTGGTTCTTGTCAATTTTTGTTGGTTTTCATCTGTTGAACATATTTCACTCAGCGAGATCATTCTCCTTCCATGCAAAAAGATTTCATCTTCAAATACAAGAACTTTTCGTGGTTTTGTTGGTTTTCAGCAAATGAACATATTTCAGCGAGCTTGAAGTTTTTTCTTTGATAGCTCAATATTTTATCTTAAAAATACAAGAGCTTTTCGTGGTTCTTGTCAATTTATGTTGGTTTTCATCGATTGAACTTATTTCAGTCAGCTGGATCTTTCTCCTTCCATGCAAAAAGATTTTATCTTCAATTACAAGAACTTTTCGTGGTTTTGTTGGTTTTCAGCAAATGAACATATTTCAGCGAGCGAGAAGTTTTTTCATTAATCGCTTAAGATTTTTCCTTGAAATACAAGAACTTTTCGTGGTTCTTGTCAATTTTTGTTGGTTTTCATCTGTTGAACATATTTCACTCAGCGAGATCATTCTCCTTCCATGCAAAAAGATTTCACCTTCCAATACAAGAACTTTTCGTGGTTTTGTTGGTTTTCAGCAAATGAACATATTTCAGCGAGCGAGAAGTTTTTTCATTAATCGCTTAAGATTTTTCCTTAAAATACAAGAACTTTTCGTGGCTCTTGTCAATTTTTGTTGCTTTTCATCTAATGATCTTATTTCACTTAGCTCGATCATTCTCCTTCAATGCAAAACGATTTTATCTTCAAATACAAGAACTTTTCGTGGTATTGTTGGTTTTCAGCAAATGAACATATTGCAGCGAGCTCGAAGTTTTTTCGTTAATAGCTTAAGATTTTATCTTAAAATACAAGAACTTTTCGTGGTTCTTGTCAATTTTTGTTGGTTTTCATCGATTGAACTTATTTCACTCAGCTGGATCATTCTCCTTCCATGCAAAAAGATTTTATCTTCAAATACAAGAACTTTTCGTGGTATTGTTGGTTTTCAGCAAATGAACATATTTCAGCGAGCTGGGAGTTTTTTCTTTAATAGGTTCAGATTTTATCTTAAAATACAAGAACTTTTCCTGGATCTTGTCAATTTTTGTTGGTTTTCATCTAATGAACTTATTTCAGTCAGCAAGATCGTTCTTCTTTAATGCAAAAAGATATTATCTTCAAATACAAGAACTTTTCGTGGTTTTGTTAGTTTTCAGCAAGTGAACATATTTCAGCGAGCTTGAAGTTTTTTCTTTGATAGCTTAAGATTTTATCTTAAAATACAAGAACTTTTCGTGGTTCTTGTCAATTTTTGTTGGTTTTCATCGATTGAACTTATTTCAGTCAGCTGGATCTTTCTCCTTCCATGCAAAAAGATTTTATCTTCAATTACAAGAACTTTTCGTGGTTTTGTTGGTTTTCAGCAAATGAACATATTTCAGCGAGCGAGAAGTTTTTTCATTAATCGCTTAAGATTTTTCCTTAAAATACAAGAACTTTTCGTGGCTCTTGTCAATTTTTGTTGCTTTTCATCTAATGATCTTATTTCACTTAGCTCGATCATTCTCCTTCAATGCAAAACGATTTTATCTTCAAATACAAGAACTTTTCGTGGTATTGTTGGTTTTCAGCAAATGAACATATTGCAGCGAGCTCGAAGTTTTTTCGTTAATAGCTTAAGATTTTATCTTAAAATACAAGAACTTTTCGTGGTTCTTGTCAATTTTTGTTGGTTTTCATCTGTTGAACATATTTCACTCAGCGAGATCATTCTCCTTCCATGCAAAAAGATTTCATCTTCAAATACAAGAACTTTTCGTGGTTTTGTTGGTTTTCAGCAAATGAACATATTGCAGCGAGCTCGAGGTTTTTTCGTTAATAGCTTAAGATTTTATCTTAAAATACAAGAACTTTTCGTGGTTCTTGTCAATTTTTGTTGGTTTTCATCTGTTGAACATATTTCACTCAGCGAGATCATTCTCCTTCCATGCAAAAAGATTTCATCTTCAAATACAAGAACTTTTCGTGGTTTTGTTGGTTTTCAGCAAATGAACATATTTCAGCGAGCTTGAAGTTTTTTCTTTGATAGCTCAATATTTTATCTTAAAAATACAAGAGCTTTTCGTGGTTCTTGTCAATTTATGTTGGTGTTCATCTGATGAACTTATTTCAGTCAGCTCGATCCTTCTTCTTTCATGCAAAAAGATTTTATCTTCAAATACAAGAACTTTTCGTGGTTTTGTTGGTTTTCAGCAAATGAACATCTTTCAGCAAGATGGAAGTTTTTTCTTTAATAGCGTCAGATTTTATCTTAAAATACAAGAACTTTTCGTGGTTCTTGTCAATTTTTGTTGGTTTTCATCGATTGAACTTATTTCACTCAGCTGGATCATTCTCCTTCCATGCAAAAAGATTTTATCTTCAAATACAAGAACTTTTCGTGGTATTGTTGGTTTTCAGCAAATGAACATATTTCAGCGAGCTGGAAGTTTTTTCTTTAATAGCTTAAGATTTTATCTTAAAATACAAGAACTTTTCGTGGTTCTTATCAATTTTTGTTCGTTTTCATCTAATGAACTTATTTCAGTCAGCAAGATCGTTCTTCTTTAATGCAAAAAGATATTATCTTCAAATACAAGAACTTCTCGTGGTTTTGTTGGTTTTCAGCAAATGAACATATTTCAGCGAGCTGGAAGTTTTTTCTTTAATAGGTTCAGATTTATCTTAAAATACAAGAACTTTTCCTGGATCTTGTCAATTTTTGTTGGTTTTCATCGATTGAACTTATTTCACTCAGCTGGATCATTCTCCTTCCATGCAAAAAGATTTTATCTTCAAATACAAGAACTTTTCGTGGTATTGTTGGTTTTCAGCAAATGAACATATTTCAGCGAGCGAGAAGTTTTTTCTGAATAGCTTAAGATTTTATCTTAAGATACAAGAACTTTTCGTGGTTCATGTCAATTTTTGTTGGTTTTCATCTATTGAACATATTTCACTCAGCGCGATCATTCTTCTTCCATGCAAAAAGATTTTATCTTCAAATACAAGAACTGTTCGTGGTTTTGTTGGTTTTCAGCAAATGAAAATATTTCAGCGAGCGAGAAGTTTTTCCTTTAATAGCTTAAGATTTTATCTTAAAATACAAGAACTTTTCGTGGTTCTTGTCAATTTTTGTTGGTTTTCATCTAATCAACTTATTTCAGTCAGAAAGATCTTTCTTCCTCAATGCGAAAAGATTTTATCTTCAAATACAAGAACTTTTCGTGGTTTTGTTAGTTTTCAGCAAGTGAACATATTTCAGCGAGCTTGAAGTTTTTTCTTTGATAGCTTAAGATTTTATCTTAAAATACAAGAACTTTTCGTGGTTCATGTCAATTTTTGTTGGTTTTCATCGATTGAACTTATTTCACTCAGCGAGATCATTCTCCTTCCGTGCAAAAAGATTTTATCTTCAAATACAAGAACTTTTCGTGCTATTGTTGGTTTTCAGCAAATGAACATATTTCAGCGAGCGAGAAGTTTTTTCTGAATAGCTTAAGATTTTATCTTAAGATACAAGAACTTTTCGTGGTTCATGTCAATTTTTGTTGGTTTTCATCTATTGAACATATTTCAGTCAGCAAGATCTTTCTTCCTCAATGCGAAACGATTTTATCTTCAAATACAAGAACTTTTCGTGGTATTGTTGGTTTTCAGCAAATGAACATATTGCAGCGAGCTCGAAGTTTTTTCGTTAATAGCTTAAGATTTTATCTTAAAATACAAGAACTTTTCGTGGTTCTTGTCAATTTTTGTTGGTTTTCATCTGTTGAACATATTTCACTCAGCGAGATCATTCTCCTTCCATGCAAAAAGATTTCATCTTCAAATACAAGAACTTTTCGTGGTTTTGTTGGTTTTCAGCAAATGAACATATTTCAGCGAGCTTGAAGTTTTTTCTTTGATAGCTCAATATTTTATCTTAAAAATACAAGAGCTTTTCGTGGTTCTTGTCAATTTATGTTGGTTTTCATCGATTGAACTTATTTCAGTCAGCTGGATCTTTCTCCTTCCATGCAAAAAGATTTTATCTTCAATTACAAGAACTTTTCGTGGTTTTGTTGGTTTTCAGCAAATGAACATATTTCAGCGAGCGAGAAGTTTTTTCATTAATCGCTTAAGATTTTTCCTTGAAATACAAGAACTTTTCGTGGTTCTTGTCAATTTTTGTTGGTTTTCATCTGTTGAACATATTTCACTCAGCGAGATCATTCTCCTTCCATGCAAAAAGATTTCACCTTCCAATACAAGAACTTTTCGTGGTTTTGTTGGTTTTCAGCAAATGAACATATTTCAGCGAGCTTGAAGTTTTTTCTTTGAGAGCTCAATATTTTATCTTAAAAATACAAGAGCTTTTCGTGGTTCTTGTCAATTTATGTTGGTGTTCATCTAATGAACTTATTTCAGTCAGCTCGATCCTTCTTCTTTCATGCAAAAAGATTTTATCTTCAAATACAAGAACTTTTCGTGGTTTTGTTGGTTTTCAGCAAATGAACATCTTTCAGCTAGATGGAAGTTTTTTCTTTAATAGCTTCAGATTTTATCTTAAAATACAAGAACTTTTCGTGGTTCTTGTCAATTTTTGTTGGTTTTCATCGATTGAACTTATTTCACTCAGCTGGATCATTCTCCTTCCATGCAAAAAGATTTTATCTTCAAATACAAGAACTTTTCGTGGTATTGTTGGTTTTCAGCAAATGAACATATTTCAGCGAGCTGGGAGTTTTTTCTTTAATAGGTTCAGATTTTATCTTAAAATACAAGAACTTTTCCTGGATCTTGTCAATTTTTGTTGGTTTTCATCTAATGAACTTATTTCAGTCAGCAAGATCGTTCTTCTTTAATGCAAAAAGATATTATCTTCAAATACAAGAACTTTTCGTGGTTTTGTTAGTTTTCAGCAAGTGAACATATTTCAGCGAGCTTGAAGTTTTTTCTTTGATAGCTTAAGATTTTATCTTAAAATACAAGAACTTTTCGTGGTTCTTGTCAATTTTTGTTGGTTTTCATCGATTGAACTTATTTCAGTCAGCTGGATCTTTCTCCTTCCATGCAAAAAGATTTTATCTTCAATTACAAGAACTTTTCGTGGTTTTGTTGGTTTTCAGCAAATGAACATATTTCAGCGAGCGAGAAGTTTTTTCATTAATCGCTTAAGATTTTTCCTTAAAATACAAGAACTTTTCGTGGCTCTTGTCAATTTTTGTTGCTTTTCATCTAATGATCTTATTTCACTTTGCTCGATCATTCTCCTTCAATGCAAAACGATTTTATCTTCAAATACAAGAACTTTTCGTGGTATTGTTGGTTTTCAGCAAATGAACATATTGCAGCGAGCTCGAAGTTTTTTCGTTAATAGCTTAAGATTTTATCTTAAAATACAAGAACTTTTCGTGGTTCTTGTCAATTTTTGTTGGTTTTCATCTGTTGAACATATTTCACTCAGCGAGATCATTCTCCTTCCATGCAAAAAGATTTCATCTTCAAATACAAGAACTTTTCGTGGTTTTGTTGGTTTTCAGCAAATGAACATATTTCAGCGAGCTTGAAGTTTTTTCTTTGATAGCTCAATATTTTATCTTAAAAATACAATAGTTTTTCGTGGTTCTTGTCAATTTATGTTGGTGTTCATCTAATGAACTTATTTCAGTCAGCTCGATCCTTCTTCTTTCATGCAAAAAGATTTTATCTTCAAATACAAGAACTTTTCGTGGTTTTGTTGGTTTTCAGCAAATGAACATCTTTCAGCTAGATGGAAGTTTTTTCTTTAATAGCTTCAGATTTTATCTTAAAATACAAGAACTTTTCGTGGTTCTTGTCAATTTTTGTTGGTTTTCATCGATTGAACTTATTTCACTCAGCTGGATCATTCTCCTTCCATGCAAAAAGATTTTATCTTCAAATACAAGAACTTTTCGTGGTATTGTTGGTTTTCAGCAAATGAACATATTTCAGCGAGCTGGAAGTTTTTTCTTTAATAGCTTAAGATTTTATCTTAAAATACAAGAACTTTTCGTGGTTCTTATCAATTTTTGTTCGTTTTCATCTCATGAACTTATTTCAGTCAGCAAGATCGTTCTTCTTTAATGCAAAAAGATATTATCTTCAAATACAAGAACTTCTCGTGGTTTTGTTGGTTTTCAGCAAATGAACATATTTCAGCGAGCTGGAAGTTTTTTCTTTAATAGGTTCAGATTTATCTTAAAATACAAGAACTTTTCCTGGATCTTGTCAATTTTTGTTGGTTTTCATCGATTGAACTTATTTCACTCAGCTGGATCATTCTCCTTCCATGCAAAAATATTTTATCTTCAAATAGAAGAATTTTTCGTGGTTTTGTTGGTTTTCAGCAAATGAACATATTGCAGCGAGCTCGAAGTTTTTTCATTATTAGCTTAAGATTTCAACTTAAAATACAAGAACTTTTCGTGGTTCTTGTCAATTTTTGTTGGTTTTCATCTCATGATCTTATTTCACTCAGCTCGATCATTCTCCTTCAATGCAAAACGATTTTATCTTCAAATACAAGAACTTTTCGTGGTATTGTTGGTTTTCAGCAAATGAACATCTTTCAGCGAGCGAGAAGTTTTTTCTGAATAGCTTAAGATTTTATCTTAAGATACAAGAACTTTTCGTGGTTCTTGTCAATTTTTGTTGGTTTTCATCTATTGAACATATTTCACTCAGCGACGTCATTCTCCTTCCATGCAAAAAGATTTTGTCTTCAAATACAAGAACTGTTCGTGTTTTTGTTGGTTTTCAGCAAATGAAAATATTTCAGCGAGCGAGAAGTTTTTCCTTTAATAGCTTAAGATTTTATCTTAAAATACAAGAACTTTTCGTGGTTCTTGTCAATTTTTGTTGGTTTTCATCTAATGAACTTATTTCAGTCAGCAAGATCTTTCTTCCTCAATGCGAAAAGATTTTATCTTCAAATACAAGAACTTTTCGTGGTATTGTTGGTTTTCAGCAAATGAACATATTTCAGCGAGCTGGAAGTTTTTTCTTTAATAGGTTCAGATTTTATCTTAAAATACAAGAACTTTTCCTGGATCTTGTCAATTTTTGTTGGTTTTCATCTAATGAACTTATTTCACTCAGCTCGATCATTCTCCTTCCAAGCAAAAAGATTTTATCTTCAAATACAAGAACTTTTCGTGGTTTTGTTAGTTTTCAGCAAATGAACATATTTCAGCGAGCTTGAAGTTTTTTCTTTGATAGCTTCAGATTATATCTTAAAATACAAGAACTTTTCGTGGTTCTTGTCAATTTTTGTTGGTTTTCATCGATTGAACTTATTTCAGTCAGCTGGATCTTTCTCCTTCCATGCAAAAAGATTTTATCTTCAATTACAAGAACTTTTCGTGGTTTTGTTGGTTTTCAGCAAATGAACATATTTCAGCGAGCGAGAAGTTTTTTCATTAATCGCTTAAGATTTTTCCTTAAAATACAAGAACTTTTCGTGGTTCTTGTCAATTTTTGTTGGTTTTCATCTGTTGAACATATTTCACTCAGCGAGATCATTCTCCTTCCATGCAAAAAGATTTCACCTTCAAATACAAGAACTTTTCGTGGTTTTGTTGGTTTTCAGCAAATGAACATATTTCAGCGAGCTTGAAGTTTTTTCTTTGATAGCTCAATATTTTATCTTAAAAATACAAGAGCTTTTCGTGGTTCTTGTCAATTTATGTTGGTGTTCATCTAATGAACTTATTTCAGTCAGCTCGATCCTTCTTCTTTCATGCAAAAAGATTTTATCTTCAAATACAAGAACTTTTCGTGGTTTTGTTGGTTTTCAGCAAATGAACATCTTTCAGCTAGATGGAAGTTTTTTCTTTAATAGCTTCAGATTTTATCTTAAAATACAAGAACTTTTCGTGGTTCTTGTCAATTTTTGTTGGTTTTCATCGATTGAACTTATTTCACTCAGCTGGATCATTCTCCTTCCATGCAAAAAGATTTTATCTTCAAATACAAGAACTTTTCGTGGTATTGTTGGTTTTCAGCAAATGAACATATTTCAGCGAGCTGGAAGTTTTTTCTTTAATAGCTTAAGATTTTATCTTAAAATACAAGAACTTTTCGTGGTTCTTATCAATTTTTGTTCGTTTTCATCTAATGAACTTATTTCAGTCAGCAAGATCGTTCTTCTTTAATGCAAAAAGATATTATCTTCAAATACAAGAACATCTCGTGGTTTTGTTGGTTTTCAGCAAACGAACATATTTCAGCGAGCTGGAAGTTTTTTCTTTAATAGGTTCAGATTTATCTTAAAATACAAGAACTTTTCCTGGATCTTGTCAATTTTTGTTGGTTTTCATCGATTGAACTTATTTCACTCAGCGAGATCATTCTCCTTCCAAGCAAAAATATTTTATCTTCAAATAGAAGAATTTTTCGTGGTTTTGTTGGTTTTCAGCAAATGAACATATTGCAGCGAGCTCGAAGTTTTTTCATTATTAGCTTAAGATTTCAACTTAAAATACAAGAACTTTTCGTGGTTCTTGTCAACTTTTGTTGGTTTTCATCTCATGATCTTATTTCACTCAGCTCGATCATTCTCCTTCAATGCAAAACGATTTTATCTTCAAATACAAGAACTTTTCGTGGTATTGTTGGTTTTCAGCAAATGAACATATTTCAGCGAGCGAGAAGTTTTTTCTGAATAGCTTAAGATTTTATCTTAAGATACAAGAACTTTTCGTGGTTCTTGTCAATTTTTGTTGGTTTTCATCTAATCATCTTATTTCAGTCAGAAAGATCTTTCTTCCTCAATGCGAAAAGATTTTATCTTCAAATACAAGAACTTTTCGTGGTTTTGTTGGTTTTCAGCAAATGAACATATTTCAGCGAGCGAGAAGTTTTTTCATTAATCGCTTAAGATTTTTCCTTAAAATACAAGAACTTTTCCTGGATCTTGTCAATTTTTGTTGGTTTTCATCTAATGAACTTATTTCACTCAGCTAGATCATTCTCCTTCCAAGCAAAAAGATTTTATCTTCAAATACAAGAACTTTTCGTGGTTTTGTTAGTTTTCAGCAAGTGAACATATTTCAGCGAGCTTGAAGTTTTTTCTTTGATAGCTTAAGATTTTATCTTAAAATACAAGAACTTTTCGTGGTTCATGTCAATTTTTGTTGGTTTTCATCGATTGAACTTATTTCACTCAGCGAGATCATTCTCCTTCCGTGCAAAAAGATTTTATCTTCAAATACAAGAACTTTTCGTGGTATTGTTGGTTTTCAGCAAATGAACATATTTCAGCGAGCTTGAAGTTTTTTCTTTGATAGCTTCAGATATATCTTAAAATACAAGAACTTTTCGTGGTTCTTGTCAATTTTTGTTGGTTTTCATCGATTGAACTTATTTCAGTCAGCTGGATCTTTCTCCTTCCATGCAAAAAGATTTTATCTTCAATTACAAGAACTTTTCGTGATTTTGTTGGTTTTCAGCAAATGAACATATTTCAGCGAGCGAGAAGTTTTTTCATTAATCGCTTAAGATTTTTCCTTAAAATACAAGAACTTTTCGTGGTTCTTGTCAATTTTTGTTGGTTTTCATCTGTTGAACATATTTCACTCAGCGAGATCATTCTCCTTCCATGCAAAAAGATTTCACCTTCAAATACAAGAAATTTTCGTGGTTTTGTTGGTTTTCAGCAAATGAACATATTTCAGCGAGCTTGAAGTTTTTTCTTTGATAGCTCAATATTTTATCTTAAAAATACAAGAGCTTTTCGTGGTTCTTGTCAATTTATGTTGGTGTTCATCTGATGAACTTATTTCAGTCAGCTCGATCCTTCTTCTTTCATGCAAAAAGATTTTATCTTCAAATACAAGAACTTTTCGTGGTTTTGTTGGTTTTCAGCAAATGAACATCTTTCAGCAAGATGGAAGTTTTTTCTTTAATAGCGTCAGATTTTATCTTAAAATACAAGAACTTTTCGTGGTTCTTGTCAATTTTTGTTGGTTTTCATCGATTGAACTTATTTCACTCAGCTGGATCATTCTCCTTCCATGCAAAAAGATTTTATCTTCAAATACAAGAACTTTTCGTGGTATTGTTGGTTTTCAGCAAATGAACATATTTCAGCGAGCTGGAAGTTTTTTCTTTAATAGCTTAAGATTTTATCTTAAAATACAAGAACTTTTCGTGGTTCTTATCAATTTTTGTTCGTTTTCATCTAATGAACTTATTTCAGTCAGCAAGATCGTTCTTCTTTAATGCAAAAAGATATTATCTTCAAATACAAGAACTTCTCGTGGTTTTGTTGGTTTTCAGCAAATGAACATATTTCAGCGAGCTGGAAGTTTTTTCTTTAATAGGTTCTGATTTATCTTAAAATACAAGAACTTTTCCTGGATCTTGTCAATTTTTGTTGGTTTTCATCGATTGAACTTATTTCACTCAGCTGGATCATTCTCCTTCCATGCAAAAAGATTTTATCTTCAAATACAAGAACTTTTCGTGGTATTGTTGGTTTTCAGCAAATGAACATATTTCAGCGAGCGAGAAGTTTTTTCGGAATAGCTTAAGATTTTATCTTAAGATACAAGAACTTTTCGTGGTTTATGTCAATTTTTGTTGGTTTTCATCTATTGAACATATTTCACTCAGCGAGATCATTCTTCTTCCATGCAAAAAGATTTTATCTTCAAATACAAGAACTGTTCGTGGTTTTGTTGGTTTTCAGCAAATGAAAATATTTCAGCGAGCGAGAAGTTTTTCCTTTAATAGCTTAAGATTTTATCTTAAAATACAAGAACTTTTCGTGGTTCTTGTCAATTTTTGTTGGTTTTCATCTAATCAACTTATTTCAGTCAGAAAGATCTTTCTTCCTCAATGCGAAAAGATTTTATCTTCAAATACAAGAACTTTTCGTGGTTTTGTTAGTTTTCAGCAAGTGAACATATTTCAGCGAGCTTGAAGTTTTTTCTTTGATAGCTTAAGATTTTATCTTAAAATACAAGAACTTTTCGTGGTTCATGTCAATTTTTGTTGGTTTTCATCGATTGAACTTATTTCACTCAGCGAGATCATTCTCCTTCCGTGCAAAAAGATTTTATCTTCAAATACAAGAACTTTTCGTGCTATTGTTGGTTTTCAGCAAATGAACATATTTCAGCGAGCTTGAAGTTTTTTCTTTGATAGCTTCAGATATATCTTAAAATACAAGAACTTTTCGTGGTTCTTGTCAATTTTTGTTGGTTTTCAACTTATGAACTTATTTCAGTCAGCTGGATCTTTCTCCTTCCATGCAAAAAGATTTTATCTTCAATTACAAGAACTTTTCGTGGTTTTGTTGGTTTTCAGCAAATGAACATATTTCAGCGAGCGAGAAGTTTTTTCATTAATCGCTTAAGATTTTTCCTTAAAATACAAGAACTTTTCGTGGTTCTTGTCAATTTTTGTTGGTTTTCATCGATTGAACTTATTTCACTCAGCGAGATCATTCTCCTTCCATGCAAAAAGATTTTATCTTCAAATACAAGAACTTTTCGTGTTTTTGTTGGTTTTCAGCAAATAAAAATATTTCAGCGAGCGAGAGGTTTTTCCTTTAATACCTTAAGATTTTATCTTAAAATACAAGAACTTTTCCTGGATCTTGTCAATTTTTGTTGGTTTTCATCTAATGAACTTATATCACTCAGCTAGATCATTCTCCTTCCAAGCAAAAAGATTTTATCTTCAAATACAAGAACTTTTCGTGGTTTTGTTAGTTTTCAGCAAGTGAACATATTTCAGCGAGCTTGAAGTTTTTTCTTTGATAGCTTAAGATTTTATCTTAAAATACAAGAACTTTTCGTGGTTCTTGTCAATTTTTGTTTGTTTTCAACTTATGAACTTATTTCAGTCAGCTGGATCTTTCTCCTTCCATGCAAAAAGATTTTATCTTCAAATACAAGAACTTTTCGTGGTTTTGTTGGTTTTCAGCAAATGAACATATTTCAGCGAGCGAGAAGTTTTTTCATTAATCGCTTAAGATTTTTCCTTAAAATACAAGAACTTTTCGTGGTTCTTGTCAATTTTTGTTGGTTTTCATCGATTGAACTTATTTCACTCAGCGAGATCATTCTCTTCCATGCAAAAAGATTTTATCTTCAAATACAAGAACTTTTCGTGTTTTTGTTGGTTTTCAGCAAATAAAAATATTTCAGCGAGCGAGAGGTTTTTTCTTTAATACCTTAAGATTTTATCTTAAAATACAAGAACTTTTCGTGGTTCTTGTCAATTTTTGTTTGTTTTCAACTTATGAACTTATTTCAGTCAGCTCGATCTTTCTCCTTCCATGCAAAAAGATTTTATCTTCAAATACAAGAACTTTTCGTGGTTTTGTTGGTTTTCAGCAAATGAACATATTTCAGCGAGCGAGAAGTTTTTTCATTAATCGCTTCAGATTTTTCCTTAAAATACAAGAACTTTTCGTGGTTCTTGTCAATTTTTGTTGGTTTTCATCGATTGAACTTATTTCACTCAGCGAGATCATTCTCCTTCCATGCAAAAAGATTTTATCTTCAAATACAAGAACTTTTCGTGTTTTTGTTGGTTTTCAGCAAATAAAAATATTTCAGCGAGCGAGAGGTTTTTTCTTTATTACGTTAAGATTTTATCTTAAAATACAAGAACTTTTCGTGGTTCTTGTCAATTTTTGTTTGTTTTCAACTTATGAACTTATTTCAGTCAGCTGGATCTTTCTCCTTCCATGCAAAAAGATTTTATCTTCAAATACAAGAACATTTCGTGGTTTTGTTGGTTTTCAGCAAATGAACATATTTCAGCGAGCTTGAAGTTTTTTCTTTGATCGCTTAAGATTTTATCTTCAAAATGCAAGAACTTTTCGTGGTTCATGTCAATTTTTGTTGGTGTTCATCTGATGAACTTATTTCAGTCAGCTCGATCCTTCTTCTTTAATGCAAAAAGATTTTATCTTCAAAGACAAGAACTTTTCGTGGTTTTGTTGGTTTTCAGCAAATGAACATATTTCAGCGAGGGAGAAGTTGTTTCTTTAATAGATCAAGATTTTATCTTAAAATATAAGAACTTTTCGTGGTTCTTGTCAATTTTTGTTGGTTTTCATCTATTGAACATATTTCACTCAGCGAGATCTTTCTTCTTTAATGCAAAACGATTTTATCTTCAAAGACAAGAACTTTTTGTGGTTTTGTTGGTTTTCAGCAAATGAACATATCTCAGCGATCTGGGAGTTTTTTCTTTAATAGCTTCAGATTTTATCTTAAAATACAAGAACTTTTCGTGGTTCTTGTCAATTTTTGTTGGTTTTCATCTCATGATCTTATTTCACTCAGCTCGATCATTCTCCTTCAATGCAAAAAGATTTTATCTTCAAATACAAGAACTTTTCGTGGTATTGTTGGTTTTCAGCAAATGAACATATTTCAGCGAGCTCGAAGTTTTTTCTTTGATAGCTTAAGATTTTATCTTAAAATACAAGAACTTTTCGTGGTTCTTGTCAATTTTTGTTGGTTTTCATCGATTGAACTTATTTCACTCAGCTGGATCATTCTCCTTCCAAGCAAAAAGATTTTATCTTCAAATAGAAGAACTTTTCGTGGTTTTGTTGGTTTTCAGCAAATGAACATATTGCAGCGAGCTCGAAGTTTTTTCATCATTAGCTTAAGATTTCATCTTAAAAATACAAGAGCTTTTCCTGGTTCTTGTCAATTTATGTTGGTGTTCATCTAATGAACTTATTTCAGTCAGCTCGATCCTTCTTCTTTCTTGCAAAAAGATTTTATCTTCAAATACAAGAACTTTTCGTGGTTTTGTTGGTTTTCAGGAAATGAACATCTTTCAGCGAGATGGAAGTTTTTTCTTTAATAGCTTCAGATTTTATCTTAAAATACAAGAACTTTTCGTGGTTCTTGTCAATTTTTTTTTGTTTTCAACTTATGAACTTATTTCAGTCAGCTGGATCTTTCTCCTTCCATGCAAAAAGATTTTATCTTCAAATACAAGAACATTTCGTGGTTTTGTTGGTTTTCAGCAAATGAACATATTTCAGCGAGCTTGAAGTTTTTTCTTTGATAGCTTAAGATTTTATCTGAAAAATGCAAGAACTTTTCGTGGTTCATGTCAATTTTTGTTGGTGTTCATCTGATGAACTTATTTCAGTCAGATCGATCCTTCTTCTTTAATGCAAGAAGATTTTATCTTCAAAGACAAGAACTTTTTGTGGTTTTGTTGGTTTTCAGCAAATGAACATATTTCAGCGAGCGAGAAGTTTTTTCATTAATCGCTTAAGATTTTACCTTAAAATACAAGAACTTTTCGTGGTTCTTGTCAATTTTTGTTGGTTTTCATCTATTGAACATATTTCACTCAGCGAGATCTTTCTTCTTTAATGCAAAAAGATTTTATCTTCAAAGACAAGAACTTTTCGTGGTTTTGTTGGTTTTCAGCAAATGAACATATCTCAGCGATCTGGAAGTTTTTTCTTTAATAGCTTCAGATTTTATCTTAAAATACAAGAACTTTTCGTGGTTCTTGTCAATTTTTGTTGGTTTTCATCTAATGATCTTATTTCACTTAGCTCGATCATTCTCCTTCAATGCAAAATGATTTTATCTTCAAATACAAGAACTTTTCGTGGTATTGTTGGTTTTCAGCAAATGAACATATTTCAGCGAGCTGGAAGTTTTTTCTTTGATAGCTTAAGATTTTATCTTAAAATACAAGAACTTTTCGTGGTTCTTGTCAATTTTTGTTGGTTTTCATCTTATGATCTTATTTCACTCAGCTCGATCATTCTCCTTCAATGCAAAACGATTTTATCTTCAAATACAAGAACTGTTCGTGGTTTTGTTGGTTTTCAGCAAATGAAAATATTTCAGCGAGCGAGAAGTTTTTTCTTTAACAGCTTAAGATTTTATCTTAAAATACAAGAACTTTTCCTGGATCTTGTCAATTTTTGTTGATTTTCATCGATTGAACTTATTTCACTCAGCTAGATCATTCTCCTTCCAAGCAAAAAGATTTTATCTTCAAATAGAAGAACTTTTCGTGGTTTTGTTGGTTTTCAGCAAATGAACATATTGCAGCGAGCTCGAAGTTTTTTCGTTATTAGCTTAAGATTTCAACTTAAAATACAAGAACTTTTCGTGGTTCTTGTCAATTTTTGTTGGTTTTCATCTTATGATCTTATTTCACTCAGCTCGATCATTCTCCTTCAATGCAAAACGATTTTATCTTCAAATACAAGAACTGTTCGTGGTTTTGTTGGTTTTCAGCAAATGAAAATATTTCAGCGAGCGAGAAGTTTTTTCTTTAACAGCTTAAGATTTTATCTTAAAATACAAGAACTTTTCGTGGTTCTTGTCAATTTTTGTTGGTTTTCATCTAATGAACTTATTTCAGTCAGCAAGATCTTTCTTCCTCAATGCGAAAAGATTTTATCTTCAAATACAAGAACTTTTCGTGGTATTGTTGGTTTTCAGCAAATGAACATATTTCAGCGAGCTGGAAGTTTTTTCTTTAATAGGTTCAGATTTTATCTGAAAATACAAGAACTTTTCCTGGATCTTGTCAATTTTTGTTGGTTTTCATCGATTGAACTTATTTCACTCAGCAAGATCATTCTCCTTCCAAGCAAAAAGATTTTATCTTCAAATACAAGAACATTTCGTGGTTTCGTTAGTTTTCAGCAAGTGAACATATTTCAGCGAGCTTGAAGTTTTTTCTTTGATAGCTTAAGATTTTATCTTAAAATACAAGAACTTTTCGTGGTTCTTGTCAATTTTTGTTGGTTTTCATCGATTGAACATATTTCACTCAGCTGGACCATTCTCCTTCCATGCAAAAAGATTTTATCTTCAAATACAAGAACTTTTCGTGGTTCTTGTCAATTTTTGTTGGTTTTCATCTGTTGAACATATTTCACTCAGCGAGATCATTCTCCTTCCATGCAAAAAGATTTTATCTTGAAATACAAGAACGTTTCGTGGTATTATTGGTTTTCAGCAAATGAACATATTTCAGCGAGCGAGAAGTTTTTTCATTAATCGCTTCAGATTTTTCCTTAAAATACAAGAACTTTTCGTGGTTCTTGCAATTTTTGTTGGTTTTCATCGATTGAACTTATTTCACTCAGCGAGATCATTCTCCTTCCATGCAAAAAGATTTCATCTTCAAATACAAGAACTTTTCGTGTTTTTGTTGGTTTTCAGCAAATAAAAATATTTCAGCGAGCGAGAGGTTTTTTCTTTATTACGTTAAGATTTTATCTTAAAATACAAGAACTTTTCGTGGTTCTTGTCAATTTTTGTTTGTTTTCAACTTTTGAACTTATTTCAGTCAGCTGGATCTTTCTCCTTCCAAGCAAAAAGATTTTATCTTCAAATACAAGAACATTTCGTGGTTTTGTTGGTTTTCAGCAAATGAACATATTTCAGCGAGCTTGAAGTTTTTTCTTTGATAGCTTAAGATTTTATCTTAAAAATGCAAGAACTTTTCGTGGTTCATGTCAATTTTTATTGGTGTTCATCTGATGAACTTATTTCAGTCAGCTCGATCCTTCTTCTTTAATGCAAAAAGATTTTATCTTCAAAGACAAGAACTTTTCGTGGTTTTGTTGGTTTTCAGCAAATGAACATATTTCAGCGAGCGAGAAGTTTTTTCATTAATCGCTTAAGATTTTACCTTAAAATACAAGAACTTTTCGTGGTTCTTGTCAATTTTTGTTGGTTTTCATCTATTGAACATATTTCACTCAGCGAGATCTTTCTTCTTTAATGCAAAAAGATTTTATCTTCAAAGACAAGAACTTTTCGTGGTTTTGTTGGTTTTCAGCAAATGAACATATCGCAGCGATCTGGAAGTTTTTTCTTTAATAGCTTCAGATTTTATCTTAAAATACAAGAACTTTTCGTGGTTCTTGTCAATTTTTGTTGGTTTTCATCTCATGATCTTATTTCACTCAGCTCGATCATTCTCCTTCAATGCAAAAAGATTTTATCTTCAAATACAAGAACTTTTCGTGGTATTGTTGGTTTTCAGCAAATGAACATATTTCAGCGAGCTAGAAGTTTTTTCGTTAATAGCTTAAGATTTTATCTTAAAATACAAGAACTTTTCGTGGTTCTTGTCAATTTTTGTTGGTTTTCATCGATTGAACTTATTTCACTCAGCTGGATCATTCTCCTTCAATGCAAAAAGATTTTATCTTCAAATACAAGAACTTTTCGTGGTATTGTTGGTTTTCAGCAAATGAACATATTTCAGCGAGCTCGAAGTTTTTTCTTTGATAGCTTAAGATTTTATCTTAAAATACAAGAACTTTTCGTGGTTCTTGTCAATTTTTGTTGGTTTTCATCTCATGATCTTATTTCACTCAGCTCGATCATTCTCCTTCAATGCAAAAAGATTTTATCTTCAAATACAAGAACTTTTCGTGGTATTGTTGGTTTTCAGCAAATGAACATATTTCAGCGAGCTCGAAGTTTTTTCTTTGATAGCTTAAGATTTTATCTTAAAATACAAGAACTTTTCGTGGTTCTTGTCAATTTTTGTTGGTTTTCATCTATTGAACATATTTCACTCAGCGAGATCTTTCTTCTTTAATGCAAAAAGATTTCATCTTCAAAGACAAGAACTTTTCGTGGTTTTGTTGGTTTTCAGCAAATGAACATATCTGAGCGATCTGGAAGTTTTTACTTTAATAGCTTCAGATTTTATCTTAAAATACAAGAACTTTTCGTGGTTCTTGTCAATTTTTGTTGGTTTTCATCTAATGATCTTATTTCACTTAGCTCGATCATTCTCCTTCAATGCAAAATGATTTTATCTTCAAATACAAGAACTTTTCGTGGTATTGTTGGTTTTCAGCAAATGAACATATTTCAGCGAGCTGGAAGTTTTTTCGTTAATAGCTTAAGATTTTATCTTAAAATACAAGAACTTTTCGTGGTTCTTGTCAATTTTTGTTGGTTTTCATCTTATGATCTTATTTCACTCAGCTCGATCATTCTCCTTCAATGCAAAACGATTTTATCTTCAAATACAAGAACTGTTCGTGGTTTTGTTGGTTTTCAGCAAATGAAAATATTTCAGCGAGCGAGAAGTTTTTTCTTTAACAGCTTAAGATTTTATCTTAAAATACAAGAACTTTTCCTGGATCTTGTCAATTTTTGTTGATTTTCATCGATTGAACTTATTTCACTCAGCTAGATCATTCTCCTTCCAAGCAAAAAGATTTTATCTTCAAATAGAAGAACTTTTCGTGGTTTTGTTGGTTTTCAGCAAATGAACATATTGCAGCGAGCTCGAAGTTTTTTCGTTATTAGCTTAAGATTTCAACTTAAAATGCAAGAACTTTTCGTGGTTCTTGTCAATTTTTGTTGGTTTTCATCTTATGATCTTATTTCACTCAGCTCGATCATTCTCCTTCAATGCAAAACGATTTTATCTTCAAATACAAGAACTGTTCGTGGTTTTGTTGGTTTTCAGCAAATGAAAATATTTCAGCGAGCGAGAAGTTTTTTCTTTAACAGCTTAAGATTTTATCTTAAAATACAAGAACTTTTCGTGGTTCTTGTCAATTTTTGTTGGTTTTCATCTAATGAACTTATTTCAGTCAGCAAGATCTTTCTTCCTCAATGCGAAAAGATTTTATCTTCAAATACAAGAACTTTTCGTGGTATTGTTGGTTTTCAGCAAATGAACATATTTCAGCGAGCTGGAAGTTTTTTCTTTTATAGGTTCAGATTTTATCTGAAAATACAAGAACTTTTCCTGGATCTTGTCAATTTTTGTTGGTTTTCATCGATTGAACTTATTTCACTCAGCAAGATCATTCTCCTTCCAAGCAAAAAGATTTTATCTTCAAATACAAGAACATTTCGTGGTTTTGTTAGTTTTCAGCAAGTGAACATATTTCAGCGAGCTTGAAGTTTTTTCTTTGATAGCTTAAGATTTTATCTTAAAATACAAGAACTTTTCGTGGTTCTTGTCAATTTTTGTTGGTTTTCATCGATTGAACATATTTCACTCAGCTGGACCATTCTCCTTCCATGCAAAAAGATTTTATCTTCAAATACAAGAACTTTTCGTGGTTCTTGTCAATTTTTGTTGGTTTTCATCTGTTGAACATATTTCACTCAGCGAGATCATTCTCCTTCCATGCAAAAAGATTTTATCTTGAAATACAAGAACGTTTCGTGGTATTATTGGTTTTCAGCAAATGAACATATTTCAGCGAGCGAGAAGTTTTTTCATTAATCGCTTCAGATTTTTCCTTAAAATACAAGAACTTTTCGTGGTTCTTGCAATTTTTGTTGGTTTTCATCGATTGAACTTATTTCACTCAGCGAGATCATTCTCCTTCCATGCAAAAAGATTTCATCTTCAAATACAAGAACTTTTCGTGTTTTTGTTGGTTTTCAGCAAATAAAAATATTTCAGCGAGCGAGAGGTTTTTTCTTTATTACGTTAAGATTTTATCTTAAAATACAAGAACTTTTCGTGGTTCTTGTCAATTTTTGTTTGTTTTCAACTTTTGAACTTATTTCAGTCAGCTGGATCTTTCTCCTTCCAAGCAAAAAGATTTTATCTTCAAATACAAGAACATTTCGTGGTTTTGTTGGTTTTCAGCAAATGAACATATTTCAGCGAGCTTGAAGTTTTTTCTTTGATAGCTTAAGATTTTATCTTAAAAATGCAAGAACTTTTCGTGGTTCATGTCAATTTTTATTGGTGTTCATCTGATGAACTTATTTCAGTCAGCTCGATCCTTCTTCTTTAATGCAAAAAGATTTTATCTTCAAAGACAAGAACTTTTCGTGGTTTTGTTGGTTTTCAGCAAATGAACATATCGCAGCGATCTGGAAGTTTTTTCTTTAATAGCTTCAGATTTTATCTTAAAATACAAGAACTTTTCGTGGTTCTTGTCAATTTTTGTTGGTTTTCATCTCATGATCTTATTTCACTCAGCTCGATCATTCTCCTTCAATGCAAAAAGATTTTATCTTCAAATACAAGAACTTTTCGTGGTATTGTTGGTTTTCAGCAAATGAACATATTTCAGCGAGCTAGAAGTTTTTTCGTTAATAGCTTAAGATTTTATCTTAAAATACAAGAACTTTTCGTGGTTCTTGTCAATTTTTGTTGGTTTTCATCGATTGAACTTATTTCACTCAGCTGGATCATTCTCCTTCAATGCAAAAAGATTTTATCTTCAAATACAAGAACTTTTCGTGGTATTGTTGGTTTTCAGCAAATGAACATATTTCAGCGAGCTCGAAGTTTTTTCTTTGATAGCTTAAGATTTTATCTTAAAATACAAGAACTTTTCGTGGTTCTTGTCAATTTTTGTTGGTTTTCATCTCATGATCTTATTTCACTCAGCTCGATCATTCTCCTTCAATGCAAAAAGATTTTATCTTCAAATACAAGAACTTTTCGTGGTATTGTTGGTTTTCAGCAAATGAACATATTTCAGCGAGCTCGAAGTTTTTTCTTTGATAGCTTAAGATTTTATCTTAAAATACAAGAACTTTTCGTGGTTCTTGTCAATTTTTGTTGGTTTTCATCTATTGAACATATTTCACTGAGCGAGATCATTCTCCTTCCATGCAAAAAGATTTCATCTTCAAATACAAGAACTTTTCGTGGTTTTGTTGGTTTTCAGCAAATGAACATATTTCAGCGAGCTTGAAGTTTTTTCTTTGATAGCTCAAGATTTTATCTTAAAATTACAAGAGCTTTTCGTGGTTCTTGTCAATTTATGTTGGTGTTCATCTAATGAACTTATTTCAGTCAGCGCGATCCTTCTTCTTTCATGCAAAAAGATTTTATCTTCAAATACAAGAACTTTTCGTGGTTTTGTTGGTTTTCAGGAAATGAACATCTTTCAGCAAGATGGAAGTTTTTTCTTTAATAGATTCAGATTTTATCTTAAAATACAAGAACTTTTCGTGGTTCTTGTCAATTTTTGTTCGTTTTCATCCAATGAACTTATTTCAGTCAGCAAGATCTTTCTTCCTCAATGCGAAGAGATTTTATCTTCAAATACAAGAACTTTTCGTGGTATTGTTGGTTTTCAGCAAATGAACGTAATTCAGCGAGCTCGAAGTTTTTTCTTTGATAGCTTAAGATTTTATCTTAAAATACAAGAACTTTTCCTGGATCTTGTCAATTTTTGTTGATTTTCATCGATTGAACTTATTTCACTCAGCTAGATCATTCTCCTTCCAAGCAAAAAGATTTTATCTTCAAATAGAAGAACTTTTCGTGGTTTTGTTGGTTTTCAGCAAATGAACATATTGCAGCGAGCTCGAAGTTTTTTCGTTATTAGCTTAAGATTTCAACTTAAAATACAAGAACTTTTCGTGGTTCTTGTCAATTTTTGTTGGTTTTCATCTCATGATCTTATTTCACTCAGCTCGATCATTCTCATTCAATGCAAAACGATTTTATCTTCAAATACAAGAACTGTTCGTGGTTTTGTTGGTTTTCAGCAAATGAAAATATTTCAGCGAGCGAGAAGTTTTTTCTTTAACAGCTTAAGATTTTATCTTAAAATACAAGAACTTTTCGTGGTTCTTGTCAATTTTTGTTGGTTTTCATCTAATGAACTTATTTCAGTCAGCAAGATCTTTCTTCCTCAATGCGAAAAGATTTTATCTTCAAATACAAGAACTTTTCGTGGTTTTGTTAGTTTTCAGCAAGTGAACATATTTCAGCGAGCTTGAAGTTTTTTCTTTGATAGCTTAAGATTTTATCTTAAAATACAAGAACTTTTCGTGGTTCTTGTCAATTTTTGTTGGTTTTCATCGATTGAACATATTTCACTCAGCTGGACCATTCTCCTTCCATGCAAAAAGATTTTATCTTCAAATACAAGAACTTTTCGTGGTTTTGTTGGTTTTCAGCAAATGAACATATTGCAGCGAGCTCGAAGTTTTTTCTTTAACAGCTTAAGATTTTATCTTTAAATACAAGAACTTTTCGTGGTTCTTGTCAATTTTTTTTGGTTTTCATCTGTTGAACATATTTCACTCAGCGAGATCATTCTCCTTCCATGCAAAAAGATTTTATCTTGAAATACAAGAACTTTTCGTGGTTTTGTTGTTTTTCAGCAAATGAACATATTTCAGCGAGCGAGAAGTTTTTTCTTTGACAGCTTCAGATTTTATCTGAAAATACAAGAACTTTTCGTGGTTCTTGTCAATTTTTGTTGGTTTTCATCAAATGAACTTATTTCAGTCAGCTGGATCTTTCTTCCTCAATGCGAAAAGATTTTATCTTCAAATACAAGAACTTTTCGTGGTATTGTTGGTTTTCAGCAAATGAACATATTTCAGCGAGCTCGAAGTTTTTTCTTTGATAGCTTAAGATTTTATCTTAAAATACAAGAACTTTTCGTGGTTATTGTCAATTTTTGTTGGTTTTCATCGATTGAACTTATTTCACTCAGCTGGATCATTCTCCTTCCAAGCAAAAAGATTTTATCTTCAAATAGAAGAACTTTTCGTGGTTTTGTTGGTTTTCAGCAAATGAACATATTGCAGCGAGCTCGAAGTTTTTTCATCATTAGCTTAAGATTTCATCTTAAAATACAAGAACTTTTCGTGGTTCTTGTCAATTTTTGTTGGTTTTCATCTAATGATCTTATTTCACTTAGCTCGATCATTCTCCTTCAATGCAAAATGATTTTATCTTCAAATACAAGAACTTTTCGTGGTATTGTTGGTTTTCAGCAAATGAACATATTTCAGCGAGCTGGAAGTTTTTTCGTTAATAGCTTAAGATTTTATCTTAAAATACAAGAACTTTTCGTGGTTCTTGTCAATTTTTGTTGGTTTTCATCTATTGAACATATTTCACTGAGCGAGATCATTCTCCTTCCATGCAAAAAGATTTCATCTTCAAATACAAGAACTTTTCGTGGTTTTGTTGGTTTTCAGCAAATGAACATATTTCAGCGAGCTTGAAGTTTTTTCTTTGATAGCTCAAGATTTTATCTTAAAAATACAAGAGCTTTTCGTGGTTCTTGTCAATTTATGTTGGTGTTCATCTAATGAACTTATTTCAGTCAGCTCGATCCTTCTTCTTTCATGCAAAAAGATTTTATCTTCAAATACAAGAACTTTTCGTGGTTTTGTTGGTTTTCAGGAAATGAACATCTTTCAGCAAGATGGAAGTTTTTTCTTTAATAGCTTCAGATTTTATCTTAAAATACAAGAACTTTTCGTGGTTCTTGTCAATTTTTGTTCGTTTTCATCTCATGAACTTATTTCAGTCAGCAAGATCTTTCTTCCTCAATGCGAAGAGATTTTATCTTCAAATACAAGAACTTTTCGTGGTATTGTTGGTTTTCAGCAAATGAACATGATTCAGCGAGCTCGAAGTTTTTTCTTTGATAGCTTAAGATTTTATCTTAAAATACAAGAACTTTTCCTGGATCTTGTCAATTTTTGTTGATTTTCATCGATTGAACTTATTTCACTCAGCTAGATCATTCTCCTTCCAAGCAAAAAGATTTTATCTTCAAATAGAAGAACTTTTCGTGGTTTTGTTAGTTTTCAGCAAGTGAACATATTTCAGCGAGCTTGAAGTTTTTTCTTTGATAGCTTAAGATTTTATCTTAAAATACAAGAACTTTTCGTGGTTCTTGTCAATTTTTGTTGGTTTTCATCGATTGAACATATTTCACTCAGCTGGACCATTCTCCTTCCATGCAAAAAGATTTTATCTTCAAATACAAGAACTTTTCGTGGTTTTGTTGTTTTTCAGCAAATGAACATATTTCAGCGAGCGAGAAGTTTTTTCTTTGACAGCTTCAGATTTTATCTGAAAATACAAGAACTTTTCGTGGTTCTTGTCAATTTTTGTTGGTTTTCATCAAATGAACTTATTTCAGTCAGCTGGATCTTTCTTCCTCAATGCGAAAAGATTTTATCTTCAAATACAAGAACTTTTCGTGGTTTTGTTAGTTTTCAGCAAGTGAACATATTTCAGCGAGCTTGAAGTTTTTTCTTTGATAGCTTAAGATTTTATCTTAAAATACAAGAACTTTTCGTGGTTCTTGTCAATTTTTGTTGGTTTTCATCGATTGAACTTATTTCACTCAGCGAGATCATTCTCCTTCCGTGCAAAAAGATTTTATCTTCAAATACAAGAACGTTTCGTGGTATTGTTGGTTTTCAGCAAATGAACATATTTCAGCGAGCTTGAAGTTTTTTCTTTCATAGCTTCAGATATATCTTAAAATACAAGAACTTTTCGTGGTTCTTGTCAATTTTTGTTGGTTTTCATCGATTGAACTTATTTCAGTCAGCTGGATCTTTCTCCTTCCATGCAAAAAGATTTTATCTTCAATTACAAGAACTTTTCGTGGTTTTGTTGGTTTTCAGCAAATGAACATATTTCAGCGAGCGAGAAGTTTTTTCATTAATCGCTTAAGATTTTTCCTTAAAATACAAGAACTTTTCGTGGTTCTTGTCAATTTTTGTTGGTTTTCATCGATTGAACTTATTTCACTCAGCGAGATCATTCTCCTTCCATGCAAAAAGATTTTATCTTCAAATACAAGAACTTTTCGTGTTTTTGTTGGTTTTCAGCAAATAAAAATATTTCAGCGAGCGAGAGGTTTTTTCTTTATTACGTTAAGATTTTATCTTAAAATACAAGAACTTTTCGTGGTTCTTGTCAATTTTTGTTTGTTTTCAACTTATGAACTTATTTCAGTCAGCTGGATCTTTCTCCTTCCATGCAAAAAGATTTTATCTTGAAATACAAGAACATTTCGTGGTTTTGTTGGTTTTCAGCAAATGAACATATTTCAGCGAGCTTGAAGTTTTTTCTTTGATAGCTTAAGATTTTATCTAAAAATACAAGAACTTTTCGTAGTTCTTGTCAATTTTTGTTGGTTTTCATCTGTTGAACATATTTCACTCAGCGAGATCTTTCTTCTTCAATGCAAAAAGATTTTATCTTCAAAGACAAGAACTTTTCGTGGTTTTGTTGGTTTTCAGCAAATGAACATATTTCAGCGAGCAAGAAGTTTTTTCTTTAATAGCTTCAGATTTTATCTTAAAATACAAGAACTTTTCGTGGTTCTTGTCAATTTTTGTTGGTTTTCATCTCATGATCTTATTTCACTCAGCTCGATCATTCTCCTTCAATGCAAAAAGATTTTATCTTCAAATACAAGAACTTTTCGTGGTATTGTTGGTTTTCAGCAAATGAACATATTTCAGCGAGCTAGAAGTTTTTTCGTTAATAGCTTAAGATTTTATCTTAAAATACAAGAACTTTTCGTGGTTCTTGTCAATTTTTGTTGGTTTTCATCGATTGAACTTATTTCACTCAGCTGGATCATTCTCCTTCAATGCAAAAAGATTTTATCTTCAAATACAAGAACTTTTCGTGGTATTGTTGGTTTTCAGCAAATGAACATATTTCAGCGAGCTCGAAGTTTTTTCTTTGATAGCTTAAGATTTTATCTTAAAATACAAGAACTTTTCGTGGTTCTTGTCAATTTTTGTTGGTTTTCATCTCATGATCTTATTTCACTCAGCTCGATCATTCTCCTTCAATGCAAAAAGATTTTATCTTCAAATACAAGAACTTTTCGTGGTATTGTTGGTTTTCAGCAAATGAACATATTTCAGCAAGCTCGAAGTTTTTTCTTTGATAGCTTAAGATTTTATCTTAAAATACAAGAACTTTTCGTGGTTCTTGTCAATTTTTGTTGGTTTTCATCTATTGAACATATTTCACTGAGCGAGATCATTCTCCTTCCATGCAAAAAGATTTCATCTTCAAATACAAGAACTTTTCGTGGTTTTGTTGGTTTTCAGCAAATGAACATATTTCAGCGAGCTTGAAGTTTTTTCTTTGATAGCTCAAGATTTTATCTTAAAAATACAAGAGCTTTTCGTGGTTCTTGTCAATTTATGTTGGTGTTCATCTAATGAACTTATTTCAGTCAGCGCGATCCTTCTTCTTTCATGCAAAAAGATTTTATCTTCAAATACAAGAACTTTTCGTGGTTTTGTTGGTTTTCAGGAAATGAACATCTTTCAGCAAGATGGAAGTTTTTTCTTTAATAGATTCAGATTTTATCTTAAAATACAAGAACTTTTCGTGGTTCTTGTCAATTTTTGTTCGTTTTCATCCAATGAACTTATTTCAGTCAGCAAGATCTTTCTTCCTCAATGCGAAGAGATTTTATCTTCAAATACAAGAACTTTTCGTGGTATTGTTGGTTTTCAGCAAATGAACGTAATTCAGCGAGCTCGAAGTTTTTTCTTTGACAGCTTAAGATTTTATCTTAAAATACAAGAACTTTTCCTGGATCTTGTCAATTTTTGTTGATTTTCATCGATTGAACTTATTTCACTCAGCTAGATCATTCTCCTTCCAAGCAAAAAGATTTTATCTTCAAATAGAAGAACTTTTCGTGGTTTTGTTAGTTTTCAGCAAGTGAACATATTTCAGCGAGCTTGAAGTTTTTTCTTTGATAGCTTAAGATTTTATCTTAAAATACAAGAACTTTTCGTGGTTCTTGTCAATTTTTGTTGGTTTTCATCGATTGAACATATTTCACTCAGCTGGACCATTCTCCTTCCATGCAAAAAGATTTTATCTTCAAATACAAGAACTTTTCGTGGTTTTGTTGTTTTTCAGCAAATGAACATATTTCAGCGAGCGAGAAGTTTTTTCTTTGACAGCTTCAGATTTTATCTGAAAATACAAGAACTTTTCGTGGTTCTTGTCAATTTTTGTTGGTTTTCATCAAATGAACTTATTTCAGTCAGCTGGATCTTTCTTCCTCAATGCGAAAAGATTTTATCTTCAAATACAAGAACTTTTCGTGGTTTTGTTAGTTTTCAGCAAGTGAACATATTTCAGCGAGCTTGAAGTTTTTTCTTTGATAGCTTAAGATTTTATCTTAAAATACAAGAACTTTTCGTGGTTCTTGTCAATTTTTGTTGGTTTTCATCGATTGAACTTATTTCACTCAGCGAGATCATTCTCCTTCCGTGCAAAAAGATTTTATCTTCAAATACAAGAACGTTTCGTGGTATTGTTGGTTTTCAGCAAATGAACATATTTCAGCGAGCTTGAAGTTTTTTCTTTCATAGCTTCAGATATATCTTAAAATACAAGAACTTTTCGTGGTTCTTGTCAATTTTTGTTGGTTTTCATCGATTGAACTTATTTCAGTCAGCTGGATCTTTCTCCTTCCATGCAAAAAGATTTTATCTTCAATTACAAGAACTTTTCGTGGTTTTGTTGGTTTTCAGCAAATGAACATATTTCAGCGAGCGAGAAGTTTTTTCATTAATCGCTTAAGATTTTTCCTTAAAATACAAGAACTTTTCGTGGTTCTTGTCAATTTTTGTTGGTTTTCATCGATTGAACTTATTTCACTCAGCGAGATCATTCTCCTTCCATGCAAAAAGATTTTATCTTCAAATACAAGAACTTTTCGTGTTTTTGTTGGTTTTCAGCAAATAAAAATATTTCAGCGAGCGAGAGGTTTTTTCTTTATTACGTTAAGATTTTATCTTAAAATACAAGAACTTTTCGTGGTTCTTGTCAATTTTTGTTTGTTTTCAACTTATGAACTTATTTCAGTCAGCTGGATCTTTCTCCTTCCATGCAAAAAGATTTTATCTTGAAATACAAGAACATTTCGTGGTTTTGTTGGTTTTCAGCAAATGAACATATTTCAGCGAGCTTGAAGTTTTTTCTTTGATAGCTTAAGATTTTATCTAAAAATACAAGAACTTTTCGTAGTTCTTGTCAATTTTTGTTGGTTTTCATCTGTTGAACATATTTCACTCAGCGAGATCTTTCTTCTTCAATGCAAAAAGATTTTATCTTCAAAGACAAGAACTTTTCGTGGTTTTGTTGGTTTTCAGCAAATGAACATATTTCAGCGAGCAAGAAGTTTTTTCTTTAATAGCTTCAGATTTTATCTTAAAATACAAGAACTTTTCGTGGTTCTTGTCAATTTTTGTTGGTTTTCATCTCATGATCTTATTTCACTCAGCTCGATCATTCTCCTTCAATGCAAAAAGATTTTATCTTCAAATACAAGAACTTTTCGTGGTATTGTTGGTTTTCAGCAAATGAACATATTTCAGCGAGCTAGAAGTTTTTTCGTTAATAGCTTAAGATTTTATCTTAAAATACAAGAACTTTTCGTGGTTCTTGTCAATTTTTGTTGGTTTTCATCGATTGAACTTATTTCACTCAGCTGGATCATTCTCCTTCAATGCAAAAAGATTTTATCTTCAAATACAAGAACTTTTCGTGGTATTGTTGGTTTTCAGCAAATGAACATATTTCAGCGAGCTCGAAGTTTTTTCTTTGATAGCTTAAGATTTTATCTTAAAATACAAGAACTTTTCGTGGTTCTTGTCAATTTTTGTTGGTTTTCATCTCATGATCTTATTTCACTCAGCTCGATCATTCTCCTTCAATGCAAAAAGATTTTATCTTCAAATACAAGAACTTTTCGTGGTATTGTTGGTTTTCAGCAAATGAACATATTTCAGCAAGCTCGAAGTTTTTTCTTTGATAGCTTAAGATTTTATCTTAAAATACAAGAACTTTTCGTGGTTCTTGTCAATTTTTGTTGGTTTTCATCTATTGAACATATTTCACTGAGCGAGATCATTCTCCTTCCATGCAAAAAGATTTCATCTTCAAATACAAGAACTTTTCGTGGTTTTGTTGGTTTTCAGCAAATGAACATATTTCAGCGAGCTTGAAGTTTTTTCTTTGATAGCTCAAGATTTTATCTTAAAAATACAAGAGCTTTTCGTGGTTCTTGTCAATTTATGTTGGTGTTCATCTAATGAACTTATTTCAGTCAGCGCGATCCTTCTTCTTTCATGCAAAAAGATTTTATCTTCAAATACAAGAACTTTTCGTGGTTTTGTTGGTTTTCAGGAAATGAACATCTTTCAGCAAGATGGAAGTTTTTTCTTTAATAGATTCAGATTTTATCTTAAAATACAAGAACTTTTCGTGGTTCTTGTCAATTTTTGTTCGTTTTCATCCAATGAACTTATTTCAGTCAGCAAGATCTTTCTTCCTCAATGCGAAGAGATTTTATCTTCAAATACAAGAACTTTTCGTGGTATTGTTGGTTTTCAGCAAATGAACGTAATTCAGCGAGCTCGAAGTTTTTTCTTTGACAGCTTAAGATTTTATCTTAAAATACAAGAACTTTTCCTGGATCTTGTCAATTTTTGTTGATTTTCATCGATTGAACTTATTTCACTCAGCTAGATCATTCTCCTTCCAAGCAAAAAGATTTTATCTTCAAATAGAAGAACTTTTCGTGGTTTTGTTGGCTTTCAGCAAATGAACATATTGCAGCGAGCTCGAAGTTTTTTCGTTATTAGCTTAAGATTTCAACTTAAAATACAAGAACTTTTCGTGGTTCTTGTCAATTTTTGTTGGTTTTCATCTCATGATCTTATTTCACTCAGCTCGATCATTCTCATTCAATGCAAAACGATTTTATCTTCAAATACAAGAACTGTTCGTGGTTTTGTTGGTTTTCAGCAAATGAAAATATTTCAGCGAGCGAGAAGTTTTTTCTTTAACAGCTTAAGATTTTATCTTAAAATACAAGAACTTTTCGTGGTTCTTGTCAATTTTTGTTGGTTTTCATCTAATGAACTTATTTCAGTCAGCAAGATCTTTCTTCCTCAATGCGAAAAGATTTTATCTTCAAATACAAGAACTTTTCGTGGTTTTGTTAGTTTTCAGCAAGTGAACATATTTCAGCGAGCTTGAAGTTTTTTCTTTGATAGCTTAAGATTTTATCTTAAAATACAAGAACTTTTCGTGGTTCTTGTCAATTTTTGTTGGTTTTCATCGATTGAACATATTTCACTCAGCTGGACCATTCTCCTTCCATGCAAAAAGATTTTATCTTCAAATACAAGAACTTTTCGTGGTTTTGTTGGTTTTCAGCAAATGAACATATTGCAGCGAGCTCGAAGTTTTTTCTTTAACAGCTTATGATTTTATCTTTAAATACAAGAACTTTTCGTGGTTCTTGTCAATTTTTTTTGGTTTTCATCTGTTGAACATATTTCACTCAGCGAGATCATTCTCCTTCCATGCAAAAAGATTTTATCTTGAAATACAAGAACTTTTCGTGGTTTTGTTGTTTTTCAGCAAATGAACATATTTCAGCGAGCGAGAAGTTTTTTCTTTGACAGCTTCAGATTTTATCTGAAAATACAAGAACTTTTCGTGGTTCTTGTCAATTTTTGTTGGTTTTCATCAAATGAACTTATTTCAGTCAGCTGGATCTTTCTTCCTCAATGCGAAAAGATTTTATCTTCAAATACAAGAACTTTTCGTGGTTTTGTTAGTTTTCAGCAAGTGAACATATTTCAGCGAGCTTGAAGTTTTTTCTTTGATAGCTTAAGATTTTATCTTAAAATACAAGAACTTTTCGTGGTTCTTGTCAATTTTTGTTGGTTTTCATCGATTGAACTTATTTCACTCAGCGAGATCATTCTCCTTCCGTGCAAAAAGATTTTATCTTCAAATACAAGAACGTTTCGTGGTATTGTTGGTTTTCAGCAAATGAACATATTTCAGCGAGCTTGAAGTTTTTTCTTTCATAGCTTCAGATATATCTTAAAATACAAGAACTTTTCGTGGTTCTTGTCAATTTTTGTTGGTTTTCATCGATTGAACTTATTTCAGTCAGCTGGATCTTTCTCCTTCCATGCAAAAAGATTTTATCTTCAATTACAAGAACTTTTCGTGGTTTTGTTGGTTTTCAGCAAATGAACATATTTCAGCGAGCGAGAAGTTTTTTCATTAATCGCTTAAGATTTTTCCTTAAAATACAAGAACTTTTCGTGGTTCTTGTCAATTTTTGTTGGTTTTCATCGATTGAACTTATTTCACTCAGCGAGATCATTCTCCTTCCATGCAAAAAGATTTTATCTTCAAATACAAGAACTTTTCGTGTTTTTGTTGGTTTTCAGCAAATAAAAATATTTCAGCGAGCGAGAGGTTTTTTCTTTATTACGTTAAGATTTTATCTTAAAATACAAGAACTTTTCGTGGTTCTTGTCAATTTTTGTTTGTTTTCAACTTATGAACTTATTTCAGTCAGCTGGATCTTTCTCCTTCCATGCAAAAAGATTTTATCTTGAAATACAAGAACATTTCGTGGTTTTGTTGGTTTTCAGCAAATGAACATATTTCAGCGAGCTTGAAGTTTTTTCTTTGATAGCTTAAGATTTTATCTAAAAATACAAGAACTTTTCGTAGTTCTTGTCAATTTTTGTTGGTTTTCATCTGTTGAACATATTTCACTCAGCGAGATCTTTCTTCTTCAATGCAAAAAGATTTTATCTTCAAAGACAAGAACTTTTCGTGGTTTTGTTGGTTTTCAGCAAATGAACATATTTCAGCGAGCAAGAAGTTTTTTCTTTAATAGCTTCAGATTTTATCTTAAAATACAAGAACTTTTCGTGGTTCTTGTCAATTTTTGTTGGTTTTCATCTCATGATCTTATTTCACTCAGCTCGATCATTCTCCTTCAATGCAAAAAGATTTTATCTTCAAATACAAGAACTTTTCGTGGTATTGTTGGTTTTCAGCAAATGAACATATTTCAGCGAGCTAGAAGTTTTTTCGTTAATAGCTTAAGATTTTATCTTAAAATACAAGAACTTTTCGTGGTTCTTGTCAATTTTTGTTGGTTTTCATCGATTGAACTTATTTCACTCAGCTGGATCATTCTCCTTCAATGCAAAAAGATTTTATCTTCAAATACAAGAACTTTTCGTGGTATTGTTGGTTTTCAGCAAATGAACATATTTCAGCGAGCTCGAAGTTTTTTCTTTGATAGCTTAAGATTTTATCTTAAAATACAAGAACTTTTCGTGGTTCTTGTCAATTTTTGTTGGTTTTCATCTCATGATCTTATTTCACTCAGCTCGATCATTCTCCTTCAATGCAAAAAGATTTTATCTTCAAATACAAGAACTTTTCGTGGTATTGTTGGTTTTCAGCAAATGAACATATTTCAGCAAGCTCGAAGTTTTTTCTTTGATAGCTTAAGATTTTATCTTAAAATACAAGAACTTTTCGTGGTTCTTGTCAATTTTTGTTGGTTTTCATCTATTGAACATATTTCACTGAGCGAGATCATTCTCCTTCCATGCAAAAAGATTTCATCTTCAAATACAAGAACTTTTCGTGGTTTTGTTGGTTTTCAGCAAATGAACATATTTCAGCGAGCTTGAAGTTTTTTCTTTGATAGCTCAAGATTTTATCTTAAAAATACAAGAGCTTTTCGTGGTTCTTGTCAATTTATGTTGGTGTTCATCTAATGAACTTATTTCAGTCAGCGCGATCCTTCTTCTTTCATGCAAAAAGATTTTATCTTCAAATACAAGAACTTTTCGTGGTTTTGTTGGTTTTCAGGAAATGAACATCTTTCAGCAAGATGGAAGTTTTTTCTTTAATAGATTCAGATTTTATCTTAAAATACAAGAACTTTTCGTGGTTCTTGTCAATTTTTGTTCGTTTTCATCCAATGAACTTATTTCAGTCAGCAAGATCTTTCTTCCTCAATGCGAAGAGATTTTATCTTCAAATACAAGAACTTTTCGTGGTATTGTTGGTTTTCAGCAAATGAACGTAATTCAGCGAGCTCGAAGTTTTTTCTTTGACAGCTTAAGATTTTATCTTAAAATACAAGAACTTTTCCTGGATCTTGTCAATTTTTGTTGATTTTCATCGATTGAACTTATTTCACTCAGCTAGATCATTCTCCTTCCAAGCAAAAAGATTTTATCTTCAAATAGAAGAACTTTTCGTGGTTTTGTTAGTTTTCAGCAAGTGAACATATTTCAGCGAGCTTGAAGTTTTTTCTTTGATAGCTTAAGATTTTATCTTAAAATACAAGAACTTTTCGTGGTTCTTGTCAATTTTTGTTGGTTTTCATCGATTGAACATATTTCACTCAGCTGGACCATTCTCCTTCCATGCAAAAAGATTTTATCTTCAAATACAAGAACTTTTCGTGGTTTTGTTGTTTTTCAGCAAATGAACATATTTCAGCGAGCGAGAAGTTTTTTCTTTGACAGCTTCAGATTTTATCTGAAAATACAAGAACTTTTCGTGGTTCTTGTCAATTTTTGTTGGTTTTCATCAAATGAACTTATTTCAGTCAGCTGGATCTTTCTTCCTCAATGCGAAAAGATTTTATCTTCAAATACAAGAACTTTTCGTGGTTTTGTTAGTTTTCAGCAAGTGAACATATTTCAGCGAGCTTGAAGTTTTTTCTTTGATAGCTTAAGATTTTATCTTAAAATACAAGAACTTTTCGTGGTTCTTGTCAATTTTTGTTGGTTTTCATCGATTGAACTTATTTCACTCAGCGAGATCATTCTCCTTCCGTGCAAAAAGATTTTATCTTCAAATACAAGAACGTTTCGTGGTATTGTTGGTTTTCAGCAAATGAACATATTTCAGCGAGCTTGAAGTTTTTTCTTTCATAGCTTCAGATATATCTTAAAATACAAGAACTTTTCGTGGTTCTTGTCAATTTTTGTTGGTTTTCATCGATTGAACTTATTTCAGTCAGCTGGATCTTTCTCCTTCCATGCAAAAAGATTTTATCTTCAATTACAAGAACTTTTCGTGGTTTTGTTGGTTTTCAGCAAATGAACATATTTCAGCGAGCGAGAAGTTTTTTCATTAATCGCTTAAGATTTTTCCTTAAAATACAAGAACTTTTCGTGGTTCTTGTCAATTTTTGTTGGTTTTCATCGATTGAACTTATTTCACTCAGCGAGATCATTCTCCTTCCATGCAAAAAGATTTTATCTTCAAATACAAGAACTTTTCGTGTTTTTGTTGGTTTTCAGCAAATAAAAATATTTCAGCGAGCGAGAGGTTTTTTCTTTATTACGTTAAGATTTTATCTTAAAATACAAGAACTTTTCGTGGTTCTTGTCAATTTTTGTTTGTTTTCAACTTATGAACTTATTTCAGTCAGCTGGATCTTTCTCCTTCCATGCAAAAAGATTTTATCTTGAAATACAAGAACATTTCGTGGTTTTGTTGGTTTTCAGCAAATGAACATATTTCAGCGAGCTTGAAGTTTTTTCTTTGATAGCTTAAGATTTTATCTAAAAATACAAGAACTTTTCGTAGTTCTTGTCAATTTTTGTTGGTTTTCATCTGTTGAACATATTTCACTCAGCGAGATCTTTCTTCTTCAATGCAAAAAGATTTTATCTTCAAAGACAAGAACTTTTCGTGGTTTTGTTGGTTTTCAGCAAATGAACATATTTCAGCGAGCAAGAAGTTTTTTCTTTAATAGCTTCAGATTTTATCTTAAAATACAAGAACTTTTCGTGGTTCTTGTCAATTTTTGTTGGTTTTCATCTCATGATCTTATTTCACTCAGCTCGATCATTCTCCTTCAATGCAAAAAGATTTTATCTTCAAATACAAGAACTTTTCCTGGATCTTGTCAATTTTTGTTGATTTTCATCGATTGAACTTATTTCACTCAGCTAGATCATTCTCCTTCCAAGCAAAAAGATTTTATCTTCAAATAGAAGAACTTTTCGTGGTTTTGTTAGTTTTCAGCAAGTGAACATATTTCAGCGAGCTTGAAGTTTTTTCTTTGATAGCTTAAGATTTTATCTTAAAATACAAGAACTTTTCGTGGTTCTTGTCAATTTTTGTTGGTTTTCATCGATTGAACATATTTCACTCAGCTGGACCATTCTCCTTCCATGCAAAAAGATTTTATCTTCAATTACAAGAACTTTTCGTGGTTTTGTTGGTTTTCAGCAAATGAACATATTTCAGCGAGCGAGAAGTTTTTTCATTAATCGCTTAAGATTTTTCCTTAAAATACAAGAACTTTTCGTGGTTCTTGTCAATTTTTGTTGGTTTTCATCTATTGAACATATTTCACTGAGCGAGATCATTCTCCTTCCATGCAAAAAGATTTCATCTTCAAATACAAGAACTTTTCGTGGTTTTGTTGGTTTTCAGCAAATGAACATATTTCAGCGAGCTTGAAGTTTTTTCTTTGATAGCTCAAGATTTTATCTTAAAAATACAAGAGCTTTTCGTGGTTCTTGTCAATTTATGTTGGTGTTCATCTAATGAACTTATTTCAGTCAGCGCGATCCTTCTTCTTTCATGCAAAAAGATTTTATCTTCAAATACAAGAACTTTTCGTGGTTTTGTTGGTTTTCAGGAAATGAACATCTTTCAGCAAGATGGAAGTTTTTTCTTTAATAGATTCAGATTTTATCTTAAAATACAAGAACTTTTCGTGGTTCTTGTCAATTTTTGTTCGTTTTCATCCAATGAACTTATTTCAGTCAGCAAGATCTTTCTTCCTCAATGCGAAGAGATTTTATCTTCAAATACAAGAACTTTTCGTGGTATTGTTGGTTTTCAGCAAATGAACGTAATTCAGCGAGCTCGAAGTTTTTTCTTTGACAGCTTAAGATTTTATCTTAAAATACAAGAACTTTTCCTGGATCTTGTCAATTTTTGTTGATTTTCATCGATTGAACTTATTTCACTCAGCTAGATCATTCTCCTTCCAAGCAAAAAGATTTTATCTTCAAATAGAAGAACTTTTCGTGGTTTTGTTGGTTTTCAGCAAATGAACATATTGCAGCGAGCTCGAAGTTTTTTCGTTATTAGCTTAAGATTTCAACTTAAAATACAAGAACTTTTCGTGGTTCTTGTCAATTTTTGTTGGTTTTCATCTCATGATCTTATTTCACTCAGCTCGATCATTCTCATTCAATGCAAAACGATTTTATCTTCAAATACAAGAACTGTTCGTGGTTTTGTTGGTTTTCAGCAAATGAAAATATTTCAGCGAGCGAGAAGTTTTTTCTTTAACAGCTTAAGATTTTATCTTAAAATACAAGAACTTTTCGTGGTTCTTGTCAATTTTTGTTGGTTTTCATCTAATGAACTTATTTCAGTCAGCAAGATCTTTCTTCCTCAATGCGAAAAGATTTTATCTTCAAATACAAGAACTTTTCGTGGTTTTGTTAGTTTTCAGCAAGTGAACATATTTCAGCGAGCTTGAAGTTTTTTCTTTGATAGCTTAAGATTTTATCTTAAAATACAAGAACTTTTCGTGGTTCTTGTCAATTTTTGTTGGTTTTCATCGATTGAACATATTTCACTCAGCTGGACCATTCTCCTTCCATGCAAAAAGATTTTATCTTCAAATACAAGAACTTTTCGTGGTTTTGTTGGTTTTCAGCAAATGAACATATTGCAGCGAGCTCGAAGTTTTTTCTTTAACAGCTTATGATTTTATCTTTAAATACAAGAACTTTTCGTGGTTCTTGTCAATTTTTTTTGGTTTTCATCTGTTGAACATATTTCACTCAGCGAGATCATTCTCCTTCCATGCAAAAAGATTTTATCTTGAAATACAAGAACTTTTCGTGGTTTTGTTGTTTTTCAGCAAATGAACATATTTCAGCGAGCGAGAAGTTTTTTCTTTGACAGCTTCAGATTTTATCTGAAAATACAAGAACTTTTCGTGGTTCTTGTCAATTTTTGTTGGTTTTCATCAAATGAACTTATTTCAGTCAGCTGGATCTTTCTTCCTCAATGCGAAAAGATTTTATCTTCAAATACAAGAACTTTTCGTGGTTTTGTTAGTTTTCAGCAAGTGAACATATTTCAGCGAGCTTGAAGTTTTTTCTTTGATAGCTTAAGATTTTATCTTAAAATACAAGAACTTTTCGTGGTTCATGTCAATTTTTGTTGGTTTTCATCGATTGAACTTATTTCACTCAGCGAGATCATTCTCCTTCCGTGCAAAAAGTTTTTATCTTCAAATACAAGAACGTTTCGTGGCATTGTTGGTTTTCAGCAAATGAACATATTTCAGCGAGCTCGAAGTTTTTTCTTTGATAGCTTAAGATTTTATCTTAAAATACAAGAACTTTTCGTGGTTCTTGTCAATTTTTGTTGGTTTTCATCTCATGATCTTATTTCACTCAGCTCGATCATTCTCCTTCAATGCAAAAAGATTTTATCTTCAAATACAAGAACTTTTCGTGGTATTGTTGGTTTTCAGCAAATGAACATATTTCAGCGAGCTCGAAGTTTTTTCTTTGATAGCTTAAGATTTTATCTTAAAATACAAGAACTTTTCGTGGTTATTGTCAATTTTTGTTGGTTTTCATCGATTGAACTTATTTCACTCAGCTGGATCATTCTCCTTCCAAGCAAAAAGATTTTATCTTCAAATAGAAGAACTTTTCGTGGTTTTGTTGGTTTTCAGCAAATGAACATATTGCAGCGAGCTCGAAGTTTTTTCATCATTAGCTTAAGATTTCATCTTAAAATACAAGAACTTTTCGTGGTTCTTGTCAATTTTTGTTGGTTTTCATCTAATGATCTTATTTCACTTAGCTCGATCATTCTCCTTCAATGCAAAATGATTTTATCTTCAAATACAAGAACTTTTCGTGGTATTGTTGGTTTTCAGCAAATGAACATATTTCAGCGAGCTGGAAGTTTTTTCGTTAATAGCTTAAGATTTTATCTTAAAATACAAGAACTTTTCGTGGTTCTTGTCAATTTTTGTTGGTTTTCATCTATTGAACATATTTCACTGAGCGAGATCATTCTCCTTCCATGCAAAAAGATTTCATCTTCAAATACAAGAACTTTTCGTGGTTTTGTTGGTTTTCAGCAAATGAACATATTTCAGCGAGCTTGAAGTTTTTTCTTTGATAGCTCAAGATTTTATCTTAAAAATACAAGAGCTTTTCGTGGTTCTTGTCAATTTATGTTGGTGTTCATCTAATGAACTTATTTCAGTCAGCTCGATCCTTCTTCTTTCATGCAAAAAGATTTTATCTTCAAATACAAGAACTTTTCGTGGTTTTGTTGGTTTTCAGGAA